>NC_133930.1:37396237-38113040 GCF_964199755.1 Larus michahellis
CCTTTGTTGGGGAGGTAGGAGTTAAGGGCAGGTGTCTCTCCATGCCCATGGAGACCTTCTTGGAGCTAAGCTGTTGGGCTCCAAGCTGAGGTGTGGTGGCTGAAAGCGTCAGCTTCTCCTGGGTGGAGAGGACAGCCATGCCTTTGTTCACAAACTCAGGGTAGAGATGGTGGTGGTCCTTCTGCTTTGTCTCAGCCTTCGCTGTTTAAGGTCTGGCTTCAGGCTAATTTTGGCTTAGTTCTCTGCGCTTTAAAGAAAAGCAACAGTGACAGACTTTCTTCAAGTCTTGTTAAGAGAAAGGCAGATGAAGGTAGGGTTTGCAATCACTATGCATATCTTATCTTCAAACGGATGATGTGGAGTATCTGTTGTTGTCCAGCTGTCCAGAGGCCAGAAGACTCCTCCATCCTTGCTTCACTTTCCTCATAGAGTGATTTCACTGAACTGTGAATCCAGAACTCTTAAAAAGCACCACAGGTGTAATCCTTTGTTGGAAATACAGTGCTTCCTTCCAGCTTCACACGGTGAATATTAATGCCATTACTGGAAGGAACGGCCAATTTCTCACTCATGAAAGAGAATGTTTGCTCAATTGCAATTTTCACATGCTTCTCAGCAAGCCATCTGACTGACCTGCTACTGTTACTTAGGCCAGCATATAAACTTCAGCCTCTTTGGTTAAAATGAAGTGCAGGAACCAATGTGTAATCAGTCTCAAACTTAAACTAGACGACAAATACAAGACGCATTTTTTTTGCATTAAAGATCATGATTTTCTCATTTCACACTCTATTTAAAAGTAGTGACTTGCTCTACAAGCCAGACTTTACTCACTCAAAGAATAGCATTTAGCCTTAATCTGTTTAAAATGGGAAAGAACAGTTCCTAAATTGTCACAAGTGTTATTAAATCCTTGATATTGTTTCTGAACTTCTCATTCAGCAATTGAGTGACCACTGTTTCTGCTCATGGACAAATTTGTTTCACCTCTATCTACAATTTCTTTTAAAAATAATTTTCTTTATTCCAGCATCATTAAAAGCATTAAAGGCTTCAGCTAGAACAGATTTTTTGCTGCAACTGGCTTGTTTGCAGCCTTTGTTTCTTGGCCTGGTTCATCAGCAGAGATGAGCAACTAATTTGCTCATTGGCTCCTGCTGCTTGCAAGCCCATGCTGAACAGTACGGCTTGGGATAAACCACTACAGTAGCATGAGCTTTGAGTGGTGTTCATGGTTGCTGCTCTCCCTTGCACCCTAGCAGCATCCTCTCAGTGATGTCTTTGCATATAACTCCAGTCTCAGGATTGTGAGCTAGATCAGGGAAGGGATGTCTTGAAACAACACCTTAACCAAAAGATTTCTTAATTTCAAATCCAGGGCAGATGCCCCATTGCACTGGTAGAGCTGAGGCCGCAGTCACTAGTAGGAAGGAGGAAATATTTATGTTAATATCACCCTTCTCTACCATCAAACTACAGCCTCAGTCACTTTCAATGCTATGTGCAGCTCCCTGGTCATGTGGTGGGCACGGTTTTGTTAGCAAATCTTTTTTCATCTGCTCGGTTTCTAGCAAAATAACAGCCAGTCTCCAGCTTCTCATTGCGAGTGACTGCATTTGATAAGAAGTTGTGCTTCACATTCAAGCTTTCAAACAATTGCGCTCCTGCACCAGGAAGCATGCAGGTATCCTGCAATGTGGAGGGCAACAGTGTCTGGGCAGGTCCTGACCACATCTATAATGACTGGAGAGCTTCGCTGCTTGCAGATGTCTGGGCAGAAAACCAAATAGAAAAGGTCAAAGCTGGAAGGAATTCTGTCTTGGAATCAATTCAGCTGATTTATAAAGATCTGCCAAATGGGTACCTGACCTAAGTTTGTGCTTTGAAAGATCACTGTTACTATCAAGCATCTGAAGATGATGAAATAGTGAAAGACTGTGAAGAACATTTATTTAGTCTCCTTTAGCTTTTATTCCCCTGTAGCAAGGCTAATGCGAGGTAGCTCACAGCAATAGCTGATGGATTATCTGACAAATTGCTCAAGAGATTTGGAAGGGGTCTATTAGTCCAACGCCAGTGTACACTAGAACTAGACAAATGTTCCCATATGCCTCTTCCCTTCTAGAGGCAAATGAGTTTGTTATGGAGGTGAGCCGAGAACTATCCTGAACAGTGCCAAATATTTTCCAGAGTAAGAAACTGCTGAAAAGAGAGATCCTTTCTACTGCTGAATATCTGGGGCCAGAAGGGAACATGGGTAAATTTAACCATAATAAAAGAAAAACACAGCAGATGTGGAGGAGAGACAGTTGGGCCAGAGGTGCCTGATGGGTACACGATGCCATGTAAAACTGGAATACCTGCTTCTTTAGGCAAAGAATGGTAAGAAAATACAAGGAAAGAAATAGATTGCAATTCCTGATTGTTACCTCATTAGCAAAGACTCTGGGAGAGAGGTGAGGAAGAAAGAGTTGCTGGGAAGTTAGAATTGCTCCAGATTTCAGGTGGCACAAGGAGGACATAGATTATCCATTTGTTAGATTCCAATACATGTGAGTACTATTTATCTGAAACTGTGAGGGCATCACACAACAAATCATTCACATCAGTAATTGGCTTCCCCCTTGTTGGTCTCTGCAAAAGTTGAGGACTCATTAGGGGTCCTTTTGCCTTCTCCCCAAAGACAGCTTGCTTGTTTCACCACCACTGGGGCTCCCAAGCATCCCTCACAACCAGCTTTGGCCACCTCAGCCTGCCCTCTCCTGAAATTTAGATTCACTACTGCAGCCTACTATGCCATGCCTCTTGACTCCCATGAACCTGGGATGCTGTCAAGCCAGAAGCTTGGAAATGCCACCATTGCCCACAAGGAAGCAGTTTTTCCTGTATCTTTCATCACAGCAATCACCCTTTCCTGGGCGTTCCTCCTTCCAGCTGGGCACAGCATTACATGCCCAGCATGCCACCTTCATGCATGCCCCTGAGATGCACAGTCACCTGGTGACCCAGCCTGATGCGCAAGGTGCTGTCCGTCACACATTGCCTGCGGAGGGCTGCTCAGTAAAATACTCTGCCTTTTTATTAAAAATACCTGGATTAGAAGTTGTGTTATAAATTTAACAGCTCGTTCATTCTCTTAGAAAAGGAACTGCTTTGTACGCGTTTTTTTATGGTCCATCTGGTGACACAAAGCCTGTTATTGTAAGGATACCCAGCATCCCTTTGGACACTCCATAAATAAAGAAGTGAAGTTACAGATGATTATGGTTGTGTCAGCCCTAGGTCTTTCCACCACGTTAGTCATGGCTCTTTGCAGTCAATACTGGCATTTGTCCCCTTGATAACCAATAAACAATAATTCAGGGCAACTGAAAGATAATTACAAGTCAAAGTAATTATATTGTGTAGGCAAAATATATCTAAACCAAATAAAAGCACTGTCATCAGTGTGAGAGCAGTAAGTAAATTCAGCCATCAATAACTTTCTGGCTGTGTCCTTTAGGGATGACTAGTTACAGGACAAGATAACAGCTCTCTGTGTGAGGCAGTCACACACCTGAGTCAGAATCCGTTAATGGGGACCAGATTTTTAAGCACACACACATGACCTTGCAAGACTTCTGGAAACACCTAGGCATATTCAGGAAGATGTTATTTGCTTGGACAATAGGGAAATATGTACTTAGGCACCCTAGTCTAGCACATAATAGTTCTTTAAGTCATATACTAGTGTGCTATTCTTATCTTTACAGATATCTCCTAGAGAAGGTCACTGTCACATGCAATGTAATGAGTTTTAGAGTTAAATGCAGTCTCACTTTATTAGTGCGTTGAATTTAGAGGTCCTTGGATAAGAGATCAGTTGTGAAATACCTTGAAGCAGCATGAACTCATGGGGACAGGTCTGGTCTGGTACTCAGAAAGCTCTTGTGGCACTGTTGATGCTCCGCCATTGGCACGAGGCTTTGAACAGAACATTTTCACTTGTTTGTGCCTATTCTACTCTAGCTGGGGACCAAATGCACTGCACAGAACCGGAAAGGTACTATTTCCAACAGTTTCTTGTGGAGCAGGGTTTCCCAATGGTGCATTGCTTTGTCAGCTTAGATGAATAAGGCAACTATTTTGAATACAAAAGGTTGACAGCTAAAAGCATCTGCAACAAATAATGATGCCAGAAGCTGCTTTTCTTTGAAGAACAAACAGAAGCAATAAAAATTTAGCGCTGAAGTGGAAACTTCCAGCAAACAGGCAAAAAGAGCAGATAAAGCACAGGTTTTCTCCCTACACAGGACATGAGGCGGGGGGGGGGGGTGAGAAAAAAGAAGCAGATCTAACTCATAGTGACGAGAACTTTTGCTTAAGGTGGCGATTATTGGCACTTCTTACTGCCCAGTCAGAATGGCAGCAGTCAACTGCACATGAAGGAGACTTAGGGCTGCTGAGACACTTTAGGAACACACAAGTCTTGCTTTTACATAGTGCAGGTAGAGATATTGCCCCTGAAGAGTCCCTGAAGTCACTCATTCAGTCAGTGCTTTGTGAGGATGTGTAAACCATGTCCTGGAGTGTTTTGATGAACCTGCAGTCTGGGTCTTTGGGTCTGGTTGGCTCCAGAAACTTGGGGTGAGCTTTATCCCCTAACATTTTCTTTAGAATACAGATATGATAAACACCTTTTAAAAAAAAAAAAAAAAAAGAAAAGTAATAAATCCTTAAACAAGTACACTGGAAGGATAGGGTTTTTTTAAAGCCATGACAGGGGGGTCTCGCATATATTCTCCTTATTCATATTACTTCACCTTACCTCCATCTTCTGAAGAGCCAATGGAGATGCCACAACCAAGGCAACCTATTTTACTTCCTCTGTCCCTCCGTCTCCTGTCTGGGAGCTCCTCCTCTCATTTGTCCTTTCAGTGCTGGCTCAAGGAGGCAGCGAAGAGCAGAATTAAAAGGATCCTGAAAAAGAGTCAACAGATGGCCCTGAACTGCAGTGGAGAGGAGAGAAAATTCCTCTGACGCACAGTAAGGCAGTCTGAGCAAGGTTAGGGAGTGAGAAAACACGGGAAGCCAAGGAAAAAGCAGCTGCAGCAAGGGGAAGAGCAAACATGCACTCAACAGTCTTCTGTTTCTTACCTGACGGAAAGGCTGGGCAGATATTTGCCCCTCCTTCCCCTGTCTCAGACGCTGCCCCTTTCATTTATTTCATGTTGCTCCAGCTAATGTTTAATCTCCTGCTTCAGTCTTTCTAAGCTGCCTGACAAGAGCATTTGAACTGCTGATGTTAAAATTGGGATGTTTTCAGGTCCTTCTGATGGTTAAGGGCTAACAAAAAGTGCTTCGGAAAAGTATGACAAAACAAGAAACCAAGAAAGGTTGTTTCATATGGAAAAATATTCGGCCTCAGAAATGGAAATATTTTGTGGGCATGGTTTGGTTTTTAAAAACTTTCCTATTGAAGGCTTTCCCAGTACAGATTTTTGTGTAGAAGCTTTGGAATAGCTTTAAGAGGAGAGTCTGACTCTATAAAGCTCTGTCTGTGGTTAGCACATTTAACACGTCTATATACTGCAAACACATCTTTAGCCCTTTAGCCTTCTCTCTTTCATTTCTTCCAGAAAGTTTCATTATGAATATGGTTTACATTTTTGAAGGAAGGGAATTGGAGTTCTCTTACCAGCGCTTGCTCTGTCTCAGCCTCAAGGGTGCTGCACTTAAAAAATTCTCATCTGCACAAGCAAGTTGCCCACCAAATAAACATGTCAGTGTTCATTGTTGTGAGGAAAAGAAGGAGGCCATGTACAGTGAGTACTGGTTTGATAGGAAAAAAGTGCAGGCGTTATAAGTCCACTAGCGTAGCCTAAATATAAGCGGAACACGCCTTGTTCCTCAATCTCCTGTCCATTCTCACTTGTTGCTCTACAAGGAGACTAAAGTTGTCATGCTGACTCCAGACTAGATTGTGGATTGCCTCCTTTGATTTGCTTGGCTACCTGCAGCCCCCTAAACTTGCTTAGATGAAGCTACGCTCATCTATGGTGGCCTCTGCACCTAACCTAGTCTGAAAGTCCTGAAGACAAGGGAAGTCGAAGTAGACAAAAGTGGCCACCAGTGTTTGGTGTGAGCAGATATTGATGGCAACTATGGAGGTTTTGCAAGAAGGGCTGCATCCAGCTACCTTAAGCAACACGTGCAAGAGTCAATGGTGTTTGACTGTAATTACGCGCCATCAGTTTCTGTGCAGTTTTAAGCACACGTGCTGTATGGCCTATTTTGGAGACACTCCCGGCTACTTCTTTTGATATTCACAGCACTGAAGCTTAGAAAGTTGCCATAGGAAACACCTTATGTCATTGTACCTAGAGGTAAATGCCTACAGTCAGCTGTCTTTGCTGTTTATCCTCAGAGAGGCAGATCTGCTGAGGCAACACAGAGGAACTGAAGCGTATTTTGAGGTGGCAGGCTCTGTAAATATCAAATAGTATGTGAGCACAATGATGTGTGCTGCATCACCATCACTTATAGACTCCGAGTGTTGTAAACTCCACCTCCCCTGGCCACAGGTTAACTCTTGCCCATCAAGCCCAGTTTTTTCTGAAAGGAACTGCTTTCTTTGTGCAACAGCTGAACAGAGTCTGGCTGTGCTTTCTGCCAGAGGGGTTGTGAAAAACAAAACTGATGAAGACACAAAAGGACTCCACTTGAGAGACAAGACTAAATGCCAGCAGCATGTGAGAGTACACCGTTCCTGGTGGTATCTGTTACTAGGTGGTCCCTGTAAATGCACTGATTTTATAACCAGGGATTTATTTACAAGGATCTGAAAGCTAAGCCTGCAACTCTTTTTGAAGATATGTATGTTAAGGAGTGCTGCACTCAACTGTGAAACTTAACCTGAAGCTGTTTTTTGGGTGCTCGTACCTCTTCTGGAAGATTTAGATGCCTCCTTAAAATCCAACTGTGAACCAGACTTTCAGCAGCACTGCTTTCCAGCTACAGCTCAAGTCAATAGGTTTGATGGGACTGTAACATTTTGGAAAGCGTATGTTCTGTAAGAACTCCTGTCTGGAAGAAATACCGCATCTCTGCTTCCTCACATGAACTGATGTCCACATGACTTGCATGCACAGTCTTCTTAAATGGCAAAGTCCTTAGTTCTCCCTTATTTTGATGACTAAGCATGTTACAATATCCAGAAACAAAAAAAATACAAAAAATGGCAGAAACAATTAAAAATACACAAAACGGCTACAAGCAGCCAGAGACCAGTTCGAAAGTTTGCAGAAAAGGTAACAAGGGGAACTCTTTAAAGGCCCAGCTGCAGTCACTCATGCTGTGACCCCACTCGCTGCCAAAAATCCACAGGCGTATAGCACACCAGCTAGTGCATAAATGCGAGTGGATAGGGGGGAGAAAAAGGGTGTGAGCAACAAGCTGGCTGTCCATAGTACATTTACCCAAATACATCTTCATGCATCTCATACACATTCAGCTAATAGATTTGCATAAGCTGTATTTTGAGAGAATTAATTATGAGAGCGTTTGTTACTAAATTGTTATATGAAAGGCTATGAGTGGGAAGAAGGGAACAAGAAGCCCAAAGAGATGATCTGAAGCAGATTTGAGAAATTTCTCTGAATGTGCAAAGATAATAATTTACTAAAAGGGCACTGTAATCAAATATACTTTTGTTGTTAAAATGGCTCAACCTGTCATTGCCTCTTGGCTTAAGGTGAAGTTTTTTGGACCCAGTAAGCAAATGCATTAAAAACAATGATTCTCTGCAGGGGCAAGTTCAGATTTAGGTTGCAAAGTTCCGCTTTCTGTGTAAAAACTCATGAGTGAAACACGAATCACAAAAGCCTCCGATGCCAGGAGGTGCTTCAGGTACTCACTCGCAGTTGGTAGCTATAGTTCTCCCTTCATGCGGAAAGCCCCCCCGCTGCTCTCCTCCTCCCCTCTCGCCACCCTTCAGGCACTGCATGCAAAACACAGCCACTCTTAGAAAGCCCAAGGTTTTGCTGCACCAAATGGGTGCTCCTCATCTGTTCAGAAGACTTACCAGCTTGTCATAAACAATGTGGCTGTGCCAGGCAGGCGAAAGCCTGCTCTCAGAGGGTATTTTTAGATCCACTGCAGTACTTTTGATCAGTCACACCCCCAGTTTCTTCCCCTCCCCTAAAAGCTTTTCCTTCTGGGCCATGTGTTAGGAAATGTCTCAAGTTGCATCTTTCCTCCACAATGTCAAGTGCTGACAAGTGAACAGCCACCCGAAGTGCTGCGTTCTATCAAAGGAGCCATCCCAAAGCTGCACTCCAAATGGCTACAGAGGAAGCGTCCTGGTGCTAATTAAAAACAGTATTTAGGAAAAGGAAAAGTAAACATTATCTAACATCCCTCTCCATCATCTACCAAAACATTCATTACTTGCTTCATTAGTTTTGCTTATTAGGCCCCCACTGTTGAGCCATTACTATCATGTGGTCTGGTTATTGTTACAATATATATATGGAAGTCACTTATTTTGCTAAGCAGACTGGATGTGTTATTTTACTTTTTTTTTTTTTGAGTCACACATCACATAAACCACTGGGGTTTTGGTAAATTTTTTCTTTACTGTCTGAAAAGACAGAGCTCTGTTGAGTGCAGGTTTTAACATCTTTCTTAATCTTACAAGGTGAAATCTTAATTATAATAGCATCACTTCCGATTTCCCAGTGTACACACACTCTACTTATTTACAGCTAAACATTAGTTTCTCCAAACTATTTACAGTCTTCTGAAATTAAAAAAAATAAAAATTAAAGAACAGACTCTCATCCAGAATAAATCAACCTAACTTCACTCTTTTCTGTGTATTGACATCACTTCCACCAGCAGGAATCCAGCCCCCAAATGGTAAAAAATGTCGTTCTTCCCTCTCCCCATTATATTCCAAAAGAGAACAAATAAACCGTTCTGCAACTGTAAGGGTATCATCACAAAGGCACTTACAAGACTCATGCTGCTTACAAAACCTTTCCTTTCATTCTGCGAGAAAATCACAGTCTAGTCATTATTTATTATTATTTTTTTAAATAACGAAGTCAAGTTATGCAAAAGTTCATAAAAAATGTGACCAAAACAAAAGAGCAACGGCAGCAGCACTGGGGCGATAGGAATAAGAGGATTTGGACTTTCTTTACAGCCCGGAGGAGAGTTTTGTATTGAATTCATTCTTTTTAAAAAAAAAAAAAAAAGTAAAAGAAAAAAAGAAAACAAAAAGAAGGGGGAGAACAAGAAGAAAGGAAAACTGAACAAATGAGAGTTTTGTTGTTGGTGGTAGTTTAATGACTTCCCTTTTCGGTGCTCTTTGACTGCTTTCCAGTCGGTCCCCTCCTGGGCCTGTTTCTGTGGCACGCTGGGCTTGGCCGGGTGCCAGGGTGACAATCAGCGCCTGAGCAGCCTCTTCGGCCAGAGATTATTCCTTGGCTTCCTTTGTTTCATTAGTGGGGAGGTGGGGGGCCACGGGGGTGATTTCTAAACTGAAACAGAACGTCCTGCTGGTGTCCCAGGCTGTGAAAGACTCTGTTTCATCGGCCGTGCCGACGACGCAAAATGGCTTAAGTTAATCCAGTGAGACTAGGCTGCAGATTTCTTCTTTAGCTTTTTTCCTTTAAGACTCAAAAGCCTCAGAGGGATGCCGCCTTAACAGGCAGCTCTAGGGAGGCGGTTCCTCAGGGTAATAAGCCAAAGACAGACTATCATGTTAAAACATGTATCAGAATATACCTATTATCCACAAGACAGAGCTTCCCAAACTAATTGTGATTCAGTCCCTCAGACAATTATATAAAATGCTCCATGCAATTAAGTGATTGTGGAGGTATGCAAAATCACACACAAACAAATCTTAGTCAAATACTTCTCAAACTGTTTTTTTAATATTTCTAATGACTGGTGCAGTGGATGACATGTCAGCAGGTTAAAAATCACGTAGTTTTTAGTTTGTGAGAATTTAGTTCAGCATCTATTGTTTTTGAACAGTATCACCTTAAAACAAATGGTATGGCTGTTATGCATGAACAGCAATTACCAAGTATGTTTGTATTGTCCATGTTTTTTATCAGACAGAGCAAAGACCAGAGCACTGCACTAGAATATATTCTATATGCAACATTGTCAAGCTGTTACACATCTTTACAGAAAGCCTTTTCAAATAAATAATTTTTCTGTATATCCTGCTGATACAAAAAATTGGATATAGGCGGCCGCTATCTTAGGCCATTTCAGGTAAATTACGGCATCTTTCCTTATTATGGATAAAGTCTCTTTACCGTTGCCATCAGCAATTATTTGTAAACATAGTGTTGTATTTTACAGCTGACTTCTGTTTACTGAGCTACATTATTATATGGCCAGTAAAAGCTGACAAACCCTAATAGGTTCACCCTTCAGAGCTGTTCTCCAGACCCTCAGGAAGAGAGCACCATGCCAAGCAGAGATTCGACCCCTTGCCCAAAAGTCCATAGCAAAACTGGTGCTGGGCACCAGCCTTCCCCAGACCCAAACCAGCAGCCAGTATCCTGCCCTGAACTGTTCTGGATATGCACCCCGGCAGTGGCAGCACACCAAAGGGAGCACACCACAATAACACAACAGTTCGGTGTGCTTCTCTTACAGCCCACAGTAATCCCTCAGAAGTTTTGTGGTACTAATGACCATCGTACAGTCAGTTGGTTGTCGTTATGTGAAACTGCAAGTCCAACATCTGAGAGAGACATAAACTTCAAAAGCAAAATGGCACTTTTGCTGAAGACTTCACCAAAATCAGTGACTGCTTTCTTGTTTCCTACATTGCCCAATGGATTTCAAGCCAGTTGCTGGAGGGAAGAGAAAAATGAATGCGCTATTTCCATACTTTGTAGAGATAATTGAAGAAACCTAACACCATGGATAAATGTAGAATCCTCAGTAGAAAAAGACCAAAAATAGAAAAGTCAGGTAAGCAATGACTTGACCTCTCTATCCTTGCATCCTGGAGAGTTTAAAAAGCAAAAATAAGAATGAAAGAGAAGGTTCATCAATCCAGACAGGGTTAGTGGGCAGGCTTTGGCCAGTTCTGAAATGTGCTGCAAAACAGAGTATGCAGATCTTAATTTATTGCTTGAAGCCTTGGACAGGCATTGTAAGACTAGATATTTCCCCTTACACACTTGGAGAACAGCTGCATTTTACAGTCACAGCTAGGTGCCCAGGCAGGAACAGTGAATTCACAAGAAAAAGACCCTTCTATCAGTCATGAATTTCTCCCACCCACAGAATGGGACTCGCTGGGGTTCACAGACTCTTGCCTGTCCATGTGGTGCTGACTGTCCTGGATTTTCCTGCTTTAGCACTGATACAACCAAAAGCACTTTAACAGGAATAATTTTTCACCAAATGTGCAGTTTACTGCAGTTGCCATGGAAACACTGTAAAACTGACTGGGAGAGAAGGGTGGTCTCTGAAATCCAGACCAGCTTCCAAGGCAGTTGAACAGCATCATGCCCTGTAATAAGGATCTCACACTGACCAGCTTGGTGAAGAAGAGAAAAACATGAATATCTGCATGTTTGAATCACAATTGCTTGACAACAACGAGGCCATGTGTACCTGCCAGGCAGGTACTTCAGGAGCTACCTACAGTTGTGATTCAGACCAGAAAGAGTCCAGAACAAGGCAGCTTCTATCTTTCTTCTGGTTTTTTTACTGTCTTATTTCCACACATCATCAGTTATGGTCTTCTGACCTCTGTTTTCATTTCTATTTTAAAAACAGTACTAGAGTCATTAGATGCAATGGCTACAGTTCATTAAACAGCTTGGAAACTTACTTATGTTCCTTTTTCCACCTGGGAAGCTAATGAGGATTCAAGGCAGCACAGAAGACAACCACTTTCCTTTCACAGTCAGGGTGAAATGAACTGCTTGTCTCAGGATGAAAACTCAGTGTCATCTCACTAGGTTCAAGACCCAGCTGTCTGGGAAATCTAGGTAAGGAATATCATGTGTGTGCAGGCGTACGACCACGCTATGCTCGCTGAGCATGAAATCACTCCTGAGGAAGGAAGAATGAAAGATGGTAAAAATGTTCAGGAGACACACAGCTGCATGTTGCAAACATCTTTCACCTTCATTGCCATGTAATACACCTGCTATTTATTTCCAGCTGTCAAACAATATAATAGATAAATATCTGTTGCCTTTATAACCACATAGATATGGTGATGACCACTCCACAGAGCTGTGGGATGATGAAAGATGAAAAGGAAACTTGGATGTTGTCCCTGTTCAGCGCTGTTCCCTATATCCCTGTGGGAAGGCACCATTTCAATCACTAGTAATCCTATCAGCATTGCCAAAGGTCATTACCATCCCTTCCCTTCTTTGGTGGGACTACTTTTCAGTTCGAGAGTAAGACTGATGCTCCTATGAGCACAGACGTTTTATATGAGCACCAATTTTAGTGTCTGGGTGAAACCACATGCACAGAGTACCTGAGTGAGAGCACGCACAAAGCCTTTGGTTTGAACCGCGCTGCTCACAAGGAGGATAAGAAGTAGGCACATAGTCAGCCGTGCCCAGCGTTTCCCTGTTTCCCGCTATATGCACATCAGTCAATGGGTATGTCTATATCACATACTACTTCTCCTAGAGCTTTCGAGGTGCTAGTACAGCTTTGCCTCCCTTCCCACCACCACTCAAACCAGCATTCCATTCTCGGGCCTTTACAAATAAGAAATAACTCAGTTTCAATTAATGGGGAAGAAATCAGTTTCTATACGTATATACACCAATGAAAGACATGGACATTGAAAACACCCTGTCCTTCTGTGCTGCTCACATTGTCTTCCACAATTCACAGTGGAAGAATGCATCACAGACTTATTCCTTTCCTTATGACCAACTAATTTAAAAAAATTATTTCAAGTGTTAGACCCCAACAGCCGAAAATAGAGAACTCTGCTGTATAATGGAATTTCTTTTGCAGGAATGTGATTATACACACCAGAGAGAAATATTATGATCTATGGCTGTGCAAAAGATTGTTCTGGCTACTAAAAAGGGAGCAGAAGTTACTGTGCATTTTAACTTCTTAAAGAAAATTTTGTGAAACTAATTGGGCTAAAAGTCAGATGGCTTAATTATGTGTTATAAGATACTCTTTTTTTAAAGCCACTGTGATTCTGCCAGGTCAGAATTTGCTACTGTGACTTGTATGTATGTATGTGTGTGTGTCTGAGGATGAGTGCAAGCATATATTGCACCAGATGCTGTTTAGGGTAAGATACAGAGCCCTACAGTAAAGGTTACTATTGGTCTCTGATTTTGGCTCTGCTGAAAGCCAGCCATGCCAGCTATGTTATTTGTAAGGATCTCCCCAGCTCTTGGGACTTCTTCCTCTCTTGAATTTGAGAAAGCCCCAGGTAAATTCCATTTTCATCTGGCACCTCCTGCTCTCAGTTAAGCCTGTGTTCCACTGATAACAGAACCAAACCACAGTAAGAGTTCAGAGCTCCAAGCTCAGACTTAGCATTGCAGTGGATTTCAAGGTACCACAGCGCTTGTGTGCGGTGAAGTTAGTGGGGATTGCTGCCCCACCTCAGGTACCCCAGAAAGAAGGTCTTATTGCGGTGTCCTGGCTTACTGGTCACTGCCCCCCACTTCTTTACAATGTCAGAGAGCTGCAGCAATGCAACATTACAGCCAATGCAGTCTGCGTGCCACTGCTAGTTTTTCATGGCTTTGTAGTAGGCTTTATAGGCAACAGTCACCCTGCATGTGTGATGGGAGCAAGGAAAAGACTGAAGAGGAAATGTGAGGTGTTATCAATCAGCTCACCTCTGTCTTTCAGGATCAGAAAGATCAGACAAGCCAACATCCAGCTTGCATAGACATGGGTGCAATGAACTGCATTGAATAAACTACTCGCATCACAGGGAGGAAGGAGACTGTCTGGCAATGCTCGTCAGTGTGGTTTTCCACAGGTGGGAACAATCGCTTTTACATTCTCACCTACAACAAGAGAAAACAATGGCACACACATCCCATTTTCCCACCAGAGAGCAGGGAGTCCACAATGTCTGAACCAGCTCCAAGCCAGCTATGCCTCAAGTCACAGCATTTGCCGGTGCCTCCCCCAGACTCCCTAGAATCAAAGCAAAACACACGCTGAGGGTGACAAGGCCTACACGTTTGGGGTTGTTGTCTTGGGGTTTTTTTTCTCTTTGATTCGTACTCAGAGCTCCTAGCATTTCCCAGTGATGGAGCAGAACTGCTGGATACCTGTTGTTCCGTTGGCAGCTGCAGCGTGTCTTCCTTCAGCAGTCACTGCACTGTGATGAAAGACAACGATGGAAACACAAATGCTGCTTTGAATAGTTAATAATGCTGAAAAGCAAATGCAGATTATTACTCTGCTAAAGGTGGACAGAAGTCACAATCTAGAAAAAATGCAGTGGAAAACATGCTTGCACTCAAATATTCGACAGCTCACAGTGATGGTAAGAATCTTTTTATTCTTCTATGATTTTTTTTTTCTTTTGTTAAGATTTCTGCTCCTTTCTTAGCTGGCAACATCCCAATCATCTACAGCTGAAATGTTGACGCTACCATTTCTTTTTTTCCTTTTTATTTGGCCTTTTTTCCTTTTTTCCAGGACTCTGTTTCCCCACAGCACTGTCTCTAAACGTACACACCCGTTATATTGGTGATTTGTAGACCTTTCACTTCCCCCCGGGCTCTGTAAAGAGAAGTACCACGCTAATTGTCTCTTCTTAGCTGTGTCATTGCAAAGACAACCCTGTATGTCGAATTCTGCTCAGCTGACCCCAAATAACTCCATTGGCTTAACAGAGGTGAGTGACTCATTAAAATCATAAATGGATTCATAGACATCAGTGTTAACCACACTGGTTACAAAGGGTTTTGTAAACCTTGCTACCTAAGACGTGGCTCTGATTTCACAGTAACGTTATCTCAGACATTGCCGTTTAAGAAAGCTTGGAAAATGCTGTTTTAAACCACGACTCCTACACTCTTCACAATGTGTTTCCATTATATTCAATAATGCACAGGTGGCATTTACTTACTTCCATATTTCCTATAGTCATCCACTGCTTTCAAATCTGAACATATGAATGATACAACAATGTCCTATTAGTCAGCCTGAATACCCACAAGCTGCCCTACTAGCCTATTCTGAAGGATCTTGCTATGTTTTATTTCCCTCTTCTGCTGTTGTGCAAGTCTTCAGTTGTGGATTCTAATGTGGAATCAGGTGTGACATAAGGATTTTGTCTTCTCTCCCTAGGAAAAAAATAGCAATGAACAAACAAGAACATAGGACACTTCTCCTAGATAGGGAGAAGCACATTCTTGTAGAACTGCTGCAACTTTTCTCCACAACCCATGACTTTTCATAGAATCATAAAATGGTTTGGGTTGGAAGCAACCTTGTATGTACAATAAGGTCTCCCCAGAGTCTTCTCTTCTTCAGACTGAACATCCCCAACTCTCTCAGCCTTTCTTCATAGGAGAGGTGTTCTATCCCTCTGATCGTTTTTGTGGCCTTCCTCTGGACACACTCCAACAGGTCCACGTCTTTCCTGTGCTGAGGACTCCAGATCTGGACACAATACTCCAGGTGGGGTCTCACGAGAACAGAGTAGAGGAGCACAATCACCTCCCTCGACCTGCTGGCCACGCTTCTTTTGATGCAGTCCAGGATATGGTTGGCCTTCTGGGTTGTGAGCCAGCTGGAGCTCACAGATGTTATTGTGAAGGTGCTCTCCATCATCTTTGAAAGGTCATGGAGAGCAGGAGAGGTGCCTGAGGACTGGAGGAAATCCAGTGTCACTCCGGTCTTCAAAAAGGGCAAGAAGGAGGACCCACGAAACTACAGGCCAGTCAGCCTCGCCTCCATCCCTGGAAAGGTGATGGAACAGTTCATTCTGGATGTCATCTCTAAGCATGTAGAGGAAAAGAACATTATCGGGAGTGGTCAACATGGATTCACCAAGGGGAAATCATGCTTGAGCAATCTAATAGCCTTCTATGATGGCACGACTGGCTGGATGGATGAGGGGAGAGCAGTGGACACTGTCTACCTTGACTTCAGCAAGGCTTTTGACACTGTCTCCCATAACATAGGTAAGCTTAGGAAGTGTGAGTTAGATGAGTGGACAGTGAGGTGGATTGAGAACTGGCTGAATGGCAGAGCTCAGAGGGTTGTGATTAATGGTGCAGAGTCTAGCTGGAGGCCAATAGTTAGTGGTGCTCTTCAAGGGTCAGTACTGGGTCCAGTCTTGTTCAACAGATTCATCAACAACCTGGATGAGGGGACAGAGTGTACCCTCGGCAAGTTTGCTGATGACATGCAACCGGAAGGAGTGGCTGACACACCAGAAGGCTGTGCCGCCATTCAGCGAGACCTTGTCAGGCTGGAGATTTGGGTGGAGAGGAACCTCATGAAGTTCAACAAGGGCAAGTGTGGAGTCCTGCACCTAGGGAGGAATAACGCCATACACCAGTACAGGTTAGGGGTTGACCTGCTAGAGAGCAGCTCTGCAGAGAGGGACCTGGGAATTCTGGTGAACAACAAGTTGACCATGAGCAAGCAATGTGCCCTTCTGGCCAAGAAGGCCTGGGGTGCATTAAAAAGAGCATGGCCAGCAGGTTAAGGGAGGTCATCCTCCCCCTCTACTCTGCCCTGATGAGGCCACATCTGGAGTACTGTGTCCAGTTCTGGGCTCCTCAGTTCAAGAATGACAAGGAACTATTGGAAAGAGTCCAGCAGAAGGCTATGAAGATGATCAAAGGACTGGAGCATTTGTCTTATGAGGAAAGGCTGAGAGACTTGGTTCTGTTTAGTCTGGAGAAGAGAAGACTGAGAGGGGATCTCATCAGTGCTTAATATCGTAAAGGTGGGTGTCAAGAGGATGGGGCCTGAATCTCTGCAGTGGTGCTCAGCGACAGGACAGGAGGTAGCGGGCACAAACTGGAACACAGGAAATTCTGTCTAAACATAACGAAAACCTTCTTTACTTTGAGGGTGCCAAAGCACTAGAACCGGCTGCCCAGGGAGGTCATGGAGTCTCCTTCTCTGGACATATTCAAAACCTTCCTGGATACGTTCCTGTCCAGCCTGCTTAAGGTGAACCCGATTCTGTGATTGCCAGCTCATGTCCAGCTGTACCCTCAAGTCCTTCTCAGCAGGGCTGCCCTCAATCCATTAATCTCCCAGCCTGTATTGATACCAGAGGGACCTAGACAGGCTGGAGAAATGGGCTGACTGAAACCTCATGATGTTTGACACAAGAAAATGCCAAGCCCTGCACCTGGAGAGGAATTAGCCATTGCACGAGCACATGCTGGGTGCTGACTGGCTGGAAAAAAGCTCTGCAGAGAAGGTCCTGGAGAGTCCTTCTGGACAACATCTGACCATGAGTCAGCAATGTGCCAGTGCGGCAAAGAACAGCCTCCTGTGCTGCATTAGGAAGGTGCCAGCAGGTGGAGGAAGGTGATCCTTCCCCTCTGCTTGGCATCGGTAAGACAAATCTGGGTGCTGGGTACAGTTCTCGGTTCCCCAGTAGAAGGGAGGCATGGGCATAATGGAGCAAGTCCAGTGAAAGCCATGATGATGATTAAGGGACCAAAGCACGTCTCATACAAGGAGAGGCTCATAGAGCTGTGATTGTTCAACCTGGGGGATAGAAAGCTGAAGGGGACCGTATTCATGTGTATAAATAACTGATGGAGGGGTGTAAAGAAGGCAGAGCCAGACTTTTCTCAGGGACGCCCAGCAAAAGGGTAAGGGGCAATGGGCACAAACTGAATTTCAGGAAATTCCACCTAAACACCAGAAAACACTGTGTTGTGGTGAGGTTCATCATGCACTGGACCAGGCTGCCCAGTGAGGTTGTGAAATCTCCATCCTTGGAGATTCTCAAAATGTCATTGGACAATGACCCGAGCAATCTCCTGTGGTTAAACCTGCTCTTAGCAGGGCAGAGTGGTCTAGGTGATCTTAAGAGATCCCTTCCAACCTCGATTATTCTGTGATCTGTACATGTTGGGATTAGCCTCGCAAGGTAGTGGCAAGATATCTCCTCCAGTGGTTAGTCAGTCGTCAGTTTTCTCAAAATTTGGAGCAGAAATGTTAGAGAAGAAAAAATCTTTTTTGCTGCTGTTGGAATAGCTGTTCTGGTCTGCAGTTTGGGGTTTGTTTGGGTTCTTTTTCACAGATGAATATAAATGGACAAAAAAAGGATTTTCTGTCAATGAAGAAACAAAAAGAAAATTGCTAAACCTCTAGTACAATTACATTATTTCTATCACAGACCTGCCCCTGTGTTCACCTGCTGTTTCTTGCTGAGCCTGACTCCTTACATGACTCGTGTACATGACTGTGGCAGTGCCATCTCCAGCTGCCAGGGACATGGGATGATTCTGGCCTTTGGTCATGAAAAGTGCCCATGTCCTTTCCCCACTGCATACAGCTTGCATGGTATAGCTCTAATTTTGAGACAAAGACAAAAGCCTATGCTGAGAGGATGGTTTCTGTGGGTTCAGGTACACCGACACAAAAGTAGGTCTGTAATCTCTTCCAGTACGTTTTCCAACATGATTTCAAAAAACAGGATCTGGCTGGATCTGGCTGAAGAGAGCTATCCCACATGGATTTAAAACAGTCATCATCCTTTTCCAGTTGGGAAAATACCTAGATATCAAGATACTGGAGCAAAGGGATTTCCAGCTGTGGCTAACTTCTTAAGCTACACCATGTCGGTAAGATCTCATGGAAGAGATGAAAGAATTGAGGTGACTTGAGACAGTCCGTTTTCTTTCTTTGTGTTCTCTTACTTAATCAGTCAAAATCTAGAGAATCTAATTCTTCACTGAACTATGGATAAAGAAAGCATTTCATTCATGCCTGTGAGAGAACCTCTACATTCACCCTGAGAGAGTAAACAGTACCCTTTTTGTACATTCAATTTTTATTTATTGTTACTGCACAGTTAGTATTGGCTTTGGCATAACAACAAAAAATTAAACATTCCACATTGCTATAGCCATATTTTCGAGCAATGTCTGTCTATTTGTCCCTGCCCTTTGCAGTGAAGAAAAAGGTAATATAATGTGTTCTCTTTCATCTCCTGATACAGCAGAAAGTTGGGTTACGACAACTAACTTAGGCTTTCCAGCCCAGCTGCGTTTGCAGGTCAGGGTAACTCCATGCAGAAATAAAAGGCAGAGATCTTTCTTTCCCTTGTAACTTTTGACAGTGACACAGTATAACACTAAACTCCGATATGCAACATTTAAGCATGTAAAATTAGTGTCAATACTTTGATGGGCCCGCTTTTAAGACAAGCACTTCAAATGAGATGTCAGCTATGTAACATCCCAAGCATACTCATCTGCTGCTGAGGCACACAGCTGTTTCTGTTACTTAAATAAAGTTAGTTAATTCAAAGAACATATTTTGCACTTTGGTTTATTGTGATCATAGCAAAACTCTGGCCCAAAAGGCACCTGCATTTGTAACACAGTCTGCACAAATTTGTATGTACTTCAGCACTCATCGAGAGGACAGGACAAGCAAGAGCAGCGTACCATTCCATGACAAAATGAAGACCTAGGTTCTCAAGGCTGTTACAACCTCTCCACTGAGGTTTACCAAGGCTTTTCCATCGATTAAAGAGATAGAACACAATATCAGGGCCAAAACATCTCCCCACACATCAGGACTGCGAAAACACTGGCAAGAAAGCTGAACAAAACTCTTCAGCTGCATTAACAGATGTGATGTATAAAATTCTTTACAATTATTAGATTACAGTGTGAAGATGAGCATGTTATCAGGGGACCCTTTTTCAAAATCGAAACACTGCTGCTTAACACTATCAAAATGTTTTGATTTTAAATAAGGAATCTGGGCATTCAGCTGCCCCCTCTGCATGAACATTCTGCCATGAGGGCTGCGGTTGTTTCAGATTTCCTACTTACACCGAGTGGAATTGATGCCAGACAGCAGGTTTGCTTATACAGCTGAGCTGAGTTTACAGCCCTTCTCACTTTTATGGACCCAAAGAGCTGACTGACTTGCATGCTTCATCCACTTGAAATACAACCAGGGCACAGTGTGGAGAGGAAAACTGTTGCCAAAGTCAGAATAATTAGATTTTCATCGGCTCATTTCAGTAAAGTTAATAGTGTTCCCAGACTGTTTTCAATGGACTGCTGTCAGCTCTTCAAAAACATTTATTCAGTTCATCATGCTTATTACGCAATAGGTCATGACTGTTACCAAGTGTAATGCTGATAGCCAGGTAGCTAAAATTAATGCAATGTCTTTTTATAAATTTCTGAATTTATGCCTCTTCTGTTATCACAGGAGTTACAGGAAGTACAACATGGAGAAGTGTTGTAATCTTTAATCATATGACTACTTTTTAAGAACAACTTGCATTACAGGAAAAAGCTCATCAAACGAAAATGAACAGTCGGGACTTTCAGCATGAGTCTTGAGGAATGTTCCAGAGATCACGAGGTTTAAGTCTGACCTCTTGAATTTTTAATCTTATTTTAAGAAGTAATAATAATCATCATCAGTTTTTTCATCATCAGGTAGCTGGAAAACATAGATCATACTTTCTTTTTTTAATAAGGATAATATTGATATGCTCTGAATGGTAATGTCTTTACTTGTAACAGACTACCCCTAGATTAAATTTTTTGCATTGAAAAATCTCAGCTTCTTAAAACAACAATTATATTCAAAAGATATTATAAAAACATTACTACTTATTAAATCCCAATTTGAACAGAAAAGTAATTTTTTAATCTAATATTTTCTGTTGAAATCCCAGAAGTCATTCTGTGGGACCCGTAGGCTGCAGAAAAAATCAACACTGGCATATCTAGTATAAGAACCAGAACTCTGTGTGTAGCTGACAGAGAGAGTGGTAGCAAGCAGCCTCACCGAGTTTGATGCAGCTCCTGATCAAATCATGCTAATCGGGCCCATGTCTTGCTCTGACTCACACTGTTGCCAGTTGGTAAGTAATTTATTCAGTACGGTCTAGTAGTTTCAAAATGCCTTACCAATTTCTTCCCTTTCCCAAGGCACAGGAGATGTCTGAGAAGATGCTAGTAAGAATTGCACTCATTTGCATTGTCTGGGTACCAGACACATTAGTCTGCTTTTTCTTATGAGTTTTAAGTCCGGCATTTGAACGTGACCAAGTCTGGGATACAGGATTTCAGCAGCTGAACAGTGGCACAGCACCACAGAAAAGCACAGCATATTGTTTCCCCTTGAAGTACAGTAGGAAATTGTATAGGCAGAACACAGATTATCTGAGACGGGTACTTGACAGAAAGATCCAAATGCAGCCTTCAGTTATGACAGATGCCCAAGAGTAGGTTTCACTGCACATGTCAGCAACTGGAAAAATATGTTTACACGGACTGTATATGATGCAACACCAAGAAGCAAGTAAAGCAGTTTTTGGCCTGTAGTTAAAGTATAGTTATTTCAGATAGCCCATTCTAAGGGGTATTGCTGCATGATATTGCAGATATGATATTTCCACATGCAAAAGAGGATGTCCAATTTATTGCTGGATTGTGCAGTCTAGGGTATTAGAGTTAAATGTTTTGATTTGCAGGATGCGTGTGGGCTGGGTGAGCAGCAGCAGATGACCAAGGGAAGCCTTGCAGGGCCTCTTGCCAGGAAGACAGAGTATCCAGCATCAGTAAGGGTCAAAAACGTCACAGAGTGGAGATGGTACATGCTGGACTTAAGTATGGACTTTTCCAGTATGCCTAGAGAGACGCATTCTGAATTGCCATCTGGAAAAGCATAAGTTTGCAGATGATTTTTGTAGGAGAAGATGTTCAGAGATAACTAAAAGTATGGTGGCTCACCGTGCCTGGCCGTTTCCACATGTCATTGGATGATATCTGATTCAACGTCATTCTTCAACGTCAGCAGCACCATATGCTACCAACCCTAATAAACATGTATGGACAGAAATTCACGCAGTACAATGCATTTTGCAGGTGACTGCTGTCTTGTAGCTGTGCCAAAGAAACCACTGCACTCACATGAAAGAAAATAACATGCAGTGCACTCATTTATAGAAACACAACAGAGGCTTCATCTAAGCAGGAAGCAAATGTCAATGATGTAACTTCACAAGTCCCCTTTAAAAGATATAAGATTTCAGAAAAATCTCCAAGAGTTAAATTAACAAGGATTTTAAAATTATCAAAGGCCTCTCTGAAAATCCCCAAGTTTGGCACTTCTACTTGTGTTATCGGTAAACTTGTGTTTATTTTTAAAACAAGCTTTATTTATATAAAGTAGGAAAGCATTCATAAGGCCATATAATTTCTCCACACCTTATCTGTATTTTGTAGAGTACATTGCATATTCTTGGTTTGTATTTTCACCTTCTACAACAGATCAACACAAATCAAGAAGCTGAACGACAGCTCTGTTCTTTGCCAGCAGATGCGGTATTGTGTTCTCTGTTGGATTCAATTCAGGATTAACTGGATAAAATTTCCATCCCCTGTCCAGCAGGGGATCAGACTCAGTGATTTAATAATCCTTCTGGTTCTACAAATGGATTGGCAAATGATTCAGCTAGCATCCAAGACCTCTACTGAGGAGAGGGCACTAACTGAAATACTGAGAGTCAGTTCTAGACACCACATGGTGTTGCTATGTTGAAGAAATAAGAATCACTTTTCATTTGTGAAATGTACTACAGTACGCTACACAGTATCTGTACTACAGCCACAAACATTCGTTTGGAAAAATCATCTGGAAAATAGCTTACTACATAGATAACATATAAAAACCAGAAATCTTTAATAATGACAAAACAACTCTGTCCAAACACTTTCAATTAATACTCTCAAATAAAAGAAAATCATTTGTTATACAGCCTTTAGATGTTTTAAGGCCAGGGCATCATTATCATCTTTGCACTGCAGATCAAAGACTTAAGAAGTGTGGCTTAAGATGTATTTTTTAAACCAGAGCTTGTGGTACAATGTCAGCAAGATACACAGGATAAGAACACAATAGAAACAGTGTTCATTTCTATTTATTCCTTTAGAAAAACAACCAAATGTTAAAGAACAGGTTTCATGATAACATTAAAAAAAAAAAATTGGAAGCATACTGTCTCTCACTTCCAAATTTTGATCTACATTTTGATTACTGCTTGATTGTAACTTCCATTTGGCCTGCTGAATCAATACTTTACACTTACCATAAGGTAGTAGCTCAATGAATAATAACCCCAAAGATGTCAAAGTGACACGGTAAACACTCTTTTGAGACTGTCTTTAAAGCATTAATAGTAGCAGGCTGTTGCCTACTAACTTTGATTTATTATATTCTGTTTCCTAGCATGAAATTATAAACCATTCAGACTATTCCCACACTTCAATAAATATTCATGGGTTTCTTTATTTGCAAATAGAAGTCTATCAGGGAATGGATTTATTAGAAGGCAGTGAGTTCATGAGCCAAGTATTGAGAGAACTGCTTATAGTAGACACTCTTCACACTCCGATCTGGAGGAGATACTCCATGGGGCATAAGTCCCTGGCTTTGGTCCTTATTGTCCCAGCTACCTATCTACATGGTCTTTAGTCTGCTATTTTTACAGAAACACTGGCTATGTAAAGCTCGATTTTCAGATAGGCTGAAAATTTACTACAGCAACCAAAGTCAAATGTTCTCTAGGTTCAGGAATAATATAGGAAGACCTGGCCCTAATACAATATTACACCTTACACAGTTGCTTGCACCTGTTTAAAACTGAGGTAATGAAACCTGTATCTTGAGCTGAACAGTACTTTGTACTCTATCCAAAAGTGAAGGAAAGCCATGAAAATGCTGTAATCGGTTTCACTGAGTTTATGACCAAGTTCTTTGAGGCCAACAGTTATAGTAGAACTACCAAAACTATTCACAGGAGTTTTATTAATCATACAATTCCATGCTGCCCTGGTGATCATTTTCTCTCATGTTTCTGGGTGGGTTTTTCACAGGAAAAATTCAAAAGAGTTTTCATTGATTGCCAAGCAATTGGCTAACTGTATTGCATGCTCCTCAGTGTACAATGATTTCACAAGGCATAATAGACTCCATGATGGTCTCGGCTAAATTTCATTACAAGGCTATAAAACAGTTCCATGGATGAATTTGTTAGACTTGGGTTATATATGTACCAATGCAAAAACACCCACCTAATGTGGTTAGCTCTTGTTTCTACATGCAATGCTGTCATGACGTAATATGACAAACCATAGAAGTGATGTACCATTTAACCATTTTCCTCCTGGGTCTTTGTGCTCTTGATGTCTGAAAGATGCATCACTTCCCAGTGGCCTTAATTGAGTATCACAGTCTTTTTGACAGTACAGAAACACAAAACGCCACACCAGCTTATAGCAGCCTTTTGCTTATAGCAAAGAAGTCGTGAAGCATCTTTTCTTTCTTTTTTTATGCTCCTTCCAGAATTGTTGATGACACTATTAAAACTGTAAAAGTGCTAGTAAAATAAACTACATAAATAATACATTTTTAAAAAGTATTACATAGAACTTGGGCAAGTTTCACCAGCATGTCTGTAGTGTACAAGTCAGTTGACATGAAATGTGTTATTTGATGAAACAGCACAGTAAACTAGAGACTAGCTAGTTCTAGTTAGTAAGAACTAGAGAAAGTTCTTACTTTCTAAGTGTTTCTTACTTTCTAAGATACTTTGTGCAGTATCAGGGTCTGATGCAAGCCTACATTGTGCCTTTTTACTAGCCCTAAGGAAAAGGGTCTCAAATGATCATGTCATCTGTGCAAACACTCTGCCTCACTTCCTGCAGGAGTAATGTCTGAGACCTTGCTGAGGGAAAAGGAATCATCTATGAAAAGGCGGCATTTCTCGCACCCTGCTCGGAAAAGCAGAGACCTGCCCAAGGATGACAGCTCTGCCAGTGGCCATAGGGAGGTTGTGGGGGCTTGTTGAGTGTGGGAAACTCCTAGAGGAATGAGGGAAATGCTCCAGGAAAGACTTCGACTGCAACTCGTAGCTTACATCAGACACGACGGATGTCCTGCTTTCTGCAGGACAAATCCACTATTGCATCAGCTACTCCAGCCTCCAGCTGGATGGTTTGGACAATTGTCCAATGCTCTTATGCATTGCCAGTTACAAGTTGCCAGATCCATAAATGCTCTTAATATTCATTTAGTAGTGTAAACACCCACTGACAAAAGAAAGTTGAGTTCCCCTTGAAACATCTTCTCCCCTTATGCCCTGCAGCCTCTGTATACTGACTTCCACAGTCAAGAAGCGGTTGACACAAAAAAAGAAATGTGTGGAAGTCAGACTTTGGTTAACATTTTATCTTCAAGATCCCCATGTCCTCCCATCCTCCTGAACTAGACACATAAAATACTCATAAAAGAAGGTGAACACACCCTTCAAGGAGTTTTATTTACCAAAAAAAAAGTGAAGTTTCAAAAAGCCAAATCTACTCTACATTTCTTCAGCAAAAAAAGCCTGCGATCTTCTCCTCCATTTCCATTAAATATGAGGTAGCTCAGAATAAGTCAAGGGGGATTTAAAATCTGAGCAATATTATTCACTGTGCAGATGTCTATTTTATCAAATTATTTGCATTATGATCCATAGCAAAAGAGATTCCCTTGCCTTTAAAAACAGAAAAAATAATACATGTGAAGCTAGATGCATAACACAACTAACAACCCAGTGCAGGTGCATCTACTGGGGAACATTGCCAATAACCTGAGAATTTTGGCATTTGGTTTTACAGGAGTGAGGGCCTGAGCCACGCAAAGTGATCGGCCAGTCCTTTGGCAGAGATGGGGGCCCACTGGCTCCTGGACACAAAGGTGGTCCATGACAGCCACTTTTCATTAGTGTGCTTTCTGTATTTCATTGCTCTTCACTGAGCTTTTTCAATAAAAGAAAGCAGAAACGAAGTAGGTGGAAAGTTTTCACTGTTCATTTTACTCACTCCATCTTGTTCACTAGCTACAAAAGGAAAATAAAGACAGACTTAGTTTCTCTTCTTTTCCTCCTTTTTAGTCTTATTCCCCACTCCCCAAATGTGTCAACAAGTTGTTCCTGTGCATTGTTAATGGCTGAGAAACAACCACCTTGGCTAGAGAGTAAAAAGAAAGACTACGTCCTGAAGTCCGGGGTTCATAACTCAACAGATTTCCTGTAAAAACTAGTTAATCCTTATTTGTCAGCTATGCGGTTTCCTTTACCTTCCTCTCAAAGATTTTCAGTGGCTCCTGTGAGAAACGAGGCATTGGACTATAAACACCTCAGCCTGACAGGGATTTCAGCATCATAAGCAGCTAAAATGAGCAGTAGTATAATAATTATATACTCGCCACGGTCTCACATATTAAACCTCCTAGTCTCCTCTAAGCAAGAAATTGGAGACTCTTTCACCTCACATTACTTTTAAGAGGTTGTGGTAAAAATTATCATGTAACCAAGCAAAATATAATGTATGTTTACACACACATACAAACACACGTATATACACACATACAAAAAAAAAGCTGTAGCACTACCTTGCTTTCAAGATTGCCCTGGGGGGAACAGCAACTGGCAACATTCAAGCAGTTGTTTTGCCTATTTTAGCATTTATAGGCCAGAGTCTCGGTGCAGGGCTGAATCTAATTAGCATAAATGCAGCTACATGGAGATCAAAAAACACAAAGATGTTTCAAAGATTGCAAAAGCTGGAAGAAAAGGTTTAATTGAATGCAACCACATTGTTCCATTAGTTTGAAGAGAAACATAAACAATCTGCAGGCTTCTAGGTATCTAATTCCATTTTAGGAAACCTAAGACCATGAACTCTCACTTGCTCTAAAGGGAATAACACAGCAACACAAGGCACTTGCTGGCATAGAATTACTCACACTGTTCAAAATGCCTATAAGTAGATTAATGTGTGTTGTGCCATTACCTTCAAACACTCTGATTCTCCATGTCTCACAGCATTGATGCAATATCCATAGCAAGATTGCACAGTAAAACAAAGCTAGAGGACAATAAAAACCATATATTCAGCTGAGATAACTTTCTTTTATGCCCTGCATATTTATGCATCATTTGTTTTTAGAATCAAATTTCACTCAACCGACCACCCGCCTAGTTTCCTACTGCAATTATATTTTATTGCTCTTTGAAAGAGCGGGGTCACAATTATTAGCCCCTAGTAAATTTCTACATCCTCACCAAAGTCAGTGGAGAGACCTTTCTTCCACGACCAAACCATTGCATCTCATGTAATTTAAAAGCTGGTGTCTGTATCTTCTTTAATTCTTTTATCCAGGCTTTAATTTTGGTGCAGTGTTAGATGTGTGTGATGGCATGGAGGAAACACAGAGCCTGCGGGCGGTGGGAAAGGTGAGGAGATGGGGGAGGGAGGAGGACAGAAAGGTGAGGGCACTCCTCAAATTACAGATGGGGTTATGGTGTCAGACACAGCAAAGCAAGCTGATTGCTGTTAGGGGCTGCAGACCTGAGGACACCAGTGACACCAGTTCTCCAAACAGCTCTTTGGACACTGGCGGCCAGGGGTTGGTCGTGCATAGCTGGGGGTTCTCTGTCACGGGGGAAGCACCTCTGCACAGAGGAGAGAGCAAGCTGGAGACCACAGCTATCCAAGGAAAAAGTCACTTCAAAGTCTGAACAACCTTCAGGTCTGCGTCAAGTGCCGTTAGCGGTGTCAAGAGAGGGTGGTGGCATTTGTTTTATATAAACTCACTACCTGGGACACTACAACACAGTATTTTCAGTCTCCTGTAGGCAAGTACTTTCCTTAAACGCCAATTTTAAAAAGCAGTAAGCTGAAAATAAAAGTCTTACTGTTCATTTTATGTCCACAGCCCACTGCTGCTGAAGGAGCATTGCAAATGCCAAGCTGACCTAGAAAGCCACACATCCTGTTCCACCTCGCTATTACTCTCCTCCTTGACAGCTTCCATCCTGATCTTTGAACCAAGAACAGGACACAACAGTAAAGACAAGAATCAAAGGAAAAGGGAAGAGAAAGGAACCAAGACTGAAATAAAAGCATGCTAGGAAAAAGAACTTTCTTAACTTTTTAAAAAGCCAGTACATGATTAATGTTTCAAAGAAATTTTAATGAAAGACAAAAGTCTTGAAACTACTTAATATTCAAAATCAGTAACAGACTCATGTTTGCACATGCATCTGTATAAACGGTATACACATTTACTCATGAGCCCTCACAAAGGCATTTAAATATGATTTAATTGTTCCTTTTTTCTTCCCCCCCCCCCCTTTTTTTTTTTTAACTACTGAAACCATATCCTTTAATTGCGTGCCAAGGCCTGAGAGAGTTTAGTGGCACTTGAAAACATTGCCCAAATAAGCAAACCAATTAGATTAATTGGCACCAGAGGTACTCTGTGTTTTTGGATAGTACACAGATGGAAAAAAAAAACTTCAATGCTTAGTAGTTTTAAAGCTGTATTTGTAAAGCTTTGTTTTCTTTAAGGAGTCTGTCTATGTATCATGCTGCTGTTGATTTTCAGAGAAGAGGAATGGGATGTACGCATCCTGTCACAACGTGCATCTACAAAATATCTTCCAGACCCAAAAAAGCAGACTCTGAAAAATACTTATCACTTCCCATTTTCAGTCACAAAACTACTCAGAAAATGTACTGTGTATGCAGAAGAGGGGGTAGAGGAGAGGTACACAGAACAACCCCTCAAATAATTAGCAGATTATTTATATTCATATTTCAGCAGTGCCAGAAACAAATAAATGCTTAGGCTTACACACAGGTTCCATGTTCCAACTTCCAAAGGTTCTCTACTTTTTCAGTCTTTTATTCTTTAGTCCTCACCTTGCAATATCCTAGGGAATTTCAGTAGGAGCTTTCTTTTGGGGTTGTCAACATATAATCTTTAAAGGTACTCAATATTTTACAGCACCACATGCCTTCTACATTCCTCTGTTGCTAATTAGGAGTTCAGACTATCTGCATCTTATGCAACAGTCACACAAGGCAGCTGCAAGTGGTCAAAAGACTCCCACAGTTGCAGTGAGTGGCTGGGCATCATGGGATGAAACAGCTAACCCAACCGCTATTGCAGAGTTGGTGGCATATTTGAGAAATTAGTAGCTCTTTTGAGAACACCTCATACCTCTGAACTCACTCCATTTAACTGAGAAGCAATGAAAGAAAGAACTGTCTGACTGCAAATTAATAATAAAAACAGCTCCAGAAGTCCCCTGTGAGGTAAAAGAATACTCCCACTTTACCTTACTAAAACTAGCAGTGAAAAACTAAGAGTCTGATGACAGTCAGAGAGAAGCATTTTGTGGAAGCAGCATTATTTTCCAACAGTCCTTCCCAGCAACTACTGCTGTGCATAAATTTGTGTCTCTTCGCCAAACTTGCAGTGAGCTGGGAACATACTGTCAGCTCAGCAGGATTGGTAACTTGGTGGCAAGCAGTTAGCAAGGGTAGAGTAGTTGCAGTCGTAAGTTTTCAAAATTCTTAAAAAAAATTAACTTAACTTGACTACATAAATGATCCATGACTTTGGTCCCATAGAGCACTATAAGGGAAAGGGGGAAAAAAATTCCAAAACCTTCCCATAACAGCTATTTTCTTGCTATAGCACATGTTTGTAGCATCCAGTTTGTAGTAACAGGATGATGAGATCACTGATCATGGACCCTGCGCACTTCAAAACCCAGGCAGATCTCCTACTTTACGAGGACTTGCTATGATATAAGAACAGGCTACGGCCCATGTACAAAAGAAAGAGGATTATTTTGATCACATGTGAGATAATCCTTCCCAAATGGGTGTCAAGAGAAGATGTCGGGAAAGACTGAATTTCTTCATGATAAGATCAGTAACTATCCTCAGCTTTCAATGCTCAAATGTGAAAACACTTACCTTGCAGACCCTTTTCAATGAATGCGCTTTTGCATTCATGCTTCCAGGCCAAGGTCTGTGATGGTATGGCACTGTCTGGAATCAAACCTGGGCTGTCTAGACAAGGAACAATGAGCTAATGGAGACTCATTGAAAGAGAACAGTATTTGATTCTGTTTCAATCATTTGATCTATTTGTTTCCAGAAGCACAGCTCACAGATTGAATAGGTTGGGGTTGCTTACTTTCCCTGGTACAATAGTGCTTTTGAAGCTGGTGCGTTGACTACAACAAATTCAACGCAATCGCTACTGGGCTTCTCAATTTATTTTGTTGTTGTTGTTGTTGTTTTTAGTAGCTGAACTATATCTTATTTAGATGATAAAATTCTTCATGATGTTGAGACAGGTGTGGAGTGCTGTGTCTACCCACCATGCTGTGTAAGCAATACTTTGATCTCTAAAGTATAATAAAAGTGATTTACAGTGAGGGACAATAAGCGATTTAATAACTGTTTCAGTTAGGGCTGTAGGGTATATAGTAAACGTCTTGCCTGCAAAACCTATTTCAGCTACTGTGGCTCTCGGCAGATCCATAAAAACTCATGTGTTTAGTTACTTAAATTTAGACATGAAAAAAATGCTCCTGAAAGTTTCAGATGCTGTAAAGAGACCACACAATTAACCATTAATTTAACCATTAATAACCATTAAATTTTCATTAAAAGATTTATTTCTATGCAAACAACAATTAATGCTTTCAGCAATAGTAAGAAAATACAACCCCAAAACCCCAAGTGATCACTAACAAAGGATAGTGGTTGGGCTTTTGTGATAAGAAAAGTTAATAAAAAAGCCAAACACCCCAAGCCTTTAGGCAAACGCAGCATACGAAACACTTAAATATTTTCAGGCATATCATGGTTTCAGACTAGTTCTGCAAATCCAGTATTTGCTACAGCAAGTGTAGCAAATTGAGTGAGTTCTCTGTATGCTCTCATGGCGAGACGTAAAAAATAAACATTAACATGCTCTAGGTGACTTCTTTACTCTTCATTTTCACCATTTATCAGACATCTCTGGGGACCGTTGTGAAGATTATGTATCAAATATATAGGGACTAACTGCTGTATCTTTATTGATTGAAGTCAGATCTCATGCTCCAATATTTGTATATACTCAGGCTACTTACATTAAATAGGAGGAGCATGGGTATGATTGTATAGGCCCCATACTATGGTACATGATTTGGGCAATACAGGAGGATACCCACTACAGTGACAAATACGTAAAATACTTAGGCACGTGAAGAAGAAAACATGAAGAAGTAAAAGCCTCAGTGACTGTGGGACTCTTTAGAAAAGGGATGTTAATGTCACTCATACACTGTGGAAAGTTTTACCGTGTTGTTTTGGCAAAAATCTTCAAATGGTTGTTATTCCTGTGCACTTCCATAGATGGCAGAACAGTGAGGTTTTACACCTAAAACCCTTAGTGCTTTTCTTTCATCTGAGAAAACAGAGTGCAAGCCCTGACTTTGCTGCTTTTAAAGATAATATTCAATACAGAATATGTTAGACTAGTTAAAAAGAAATTACTTCTCTCTCACCTTTCAGCATCTGGGGTTGAAATACAAGACAGAATGGCCTGAGTGCTATTTTTTGTTTCTGTTGTTTTGATAAGGAAAAGATAAAAAGAAAAAAAACCCACCACAGATAAACCGAAGGATTACCAATAGACATTAAGTAGGACACAATGAGTCAGTAGCTCTGCTGAGTTCATCAAAGACACCATTGTTCTACCGCACAACAGGGGCGAAAGGTTAATCAGAGGTAAGAGCATACTAAAATTTAGGGACCGGAAAAGATATTAAACCTTCTGAAATATATCAAAAGCTCACTTTTGAACTTTTTCACCCTGCTTCTTTGGCATCTTCACCTCCCCTGGAACAAATCAAGATATCCTGATCTCATTAAAAGACTGCTTAACTTGCTTTTCTCAGAAATGTATTCCATACAGCCATCATGCACAAAGTGAAGAAATACTGACAGTTTTCTATATTGACTTAATTTCCTAGGACACAGGCCTCATCTGTGTTTCAGCTTTTGAACACCATAAAAAGTTGTGGTAGTTTCACGTTTAAAGCCCCTGTACCAGGATCTTGAAAGTGTCCACAAAACTACGCCTGATACTCTTCAACTTAAAAATATGCTCTGAAGATTAGCCCTGCAGTCCCATTTTCCTAGTTTACGTGTTCCTTTTTCTGCTTCCCACTACTAAATTAGCATGCCTTCATACACATCAGCCCTTTGATTTTTTTCTTCTAATGAAAGTAAACTTTAATGCCAATGTTAATGCCTCATCCTCCCTCACCTCAGTCGCCCATTTGTCAACACCCTGCATTCCTGTCTCTCTATAGCTCAGTCTCCACCCCTAAGGATTTCTTCTGGTATTCCCCTTAGCAGCACCAGAGCTCATTCCCTCCTTTCTCTTAGCAGACACACAGTACCCTTCCTCTCACCCGTGTGCCTCCAGGCAGAGCAGCTGGGGAGACAATGTTCCCTGTTCTTGTCACAGCTCCCTGGTGAGGGCACTCCATGAGTCCCCCTTCCCTTCAGGAGACAAAGCCTGTAACTTCAAGAGGGCATTTATTAATCAGTTTTCACCTTTGGTGTTACGACTATTCACGCTTTCAAACAAAGCATATTCCCCTTCTTCTTCATGTATATACCTGTACCCTTCGCACTGCACCGACACTGCGAATGGGTATCTTACCCATTTATTCTACTCTCTCTGACCAGCATGGTGCTTGAACAGCATGTGTTAAACGTTTCACCAGTTTTCTAATGGTCCCATTTCTGTTATCTTCTCCTCCCAATTTAGAGGAAATTAGACATTTATAACTCCTTAATTTAGAACACATTCCAGTTGAGTTCTCAGTACTCAAGGGCAAGATGTTTTTTACTGGTCAATTTTGAAATACAGTGACTACTGAGTGCTCTCAAAATGGTTTATATTTGTCTTGGCTTCAATTGAAGTCTAGAGGTCAAATTTGGACATATATTTTCCGACCTCCCGGACCATGCTGGTCTTCTCTCTCTGGTGACTAGTGATAGGACATCAGGAAATGGAATGAAGCTGCGTCAGAGGAAGTTCAGATTGGACATTAGGAAATGGTTCTTCACCAAGAAGGTGGTGGTCACTGGAACAGGCTCCCCAGGGAGGTCGTCACAGCACCAAGCCTGTCAGAGTTCAATGAGTGTCTGGAAGTTGCTCTTACGGTTTAATGTTGGGTGGTCCTGCAAGGGGCAGGGAGTTGCACTCGATGATCCTTATGGGTCCCATCCAACTCAAGATATTCTATGATTCTATAATTTCTCCCAAACTACTTCAGTAAATCAAACAAATGTCACACTAGAAAAAATGAGAAGAGAGCATGTCCATACTCTGTACTTTATGCATCTAGATTAAGCACAGAACATGCAGTTAAATTAGAAAGTTAAGTCGCAGTTAATGGAAGAAGAAAATCATGCCTGCAGGTAGTGAAAGAAAAGCAGGGTCCGATTCAGAGGGTCAAAGTTAGGTACTAAATTACCTAAAATTATATAGTTTAAATAGCCCAAACTGGACACATAAAATGAAGGCAAGGTTAATGACTTTAGGGACAGGGAACCACAGACAATTTTCTGTCGTGTAGCATTCTCAGATTAAAATCAAAAGTCATTTAGACCTGAGGCTGTAGTTCAGCTACTCACAGTTGGGAACAACTGCAAGAAATTCAGCATTATGTTATGGAGATGCTCAAAGTAAATAATCACTAATGACACATTGGACATGAAAAATCATTCACCAGATCTCCTGGAGCCAAACAGATACTACCCTTGTTTTTTAAGTTTTCTACTTATCATATCATCATCCTCGATTTCTTCAAGTCTTTCTATAGCTTGACTCCAGTTTTACATTTCACCTTTTATGGTAAAAGCAGTCACTGCAGCAAAGATTCTCTCTCTTGAGAGAACTTCCTAGCCCAGCAAAAATATCACCGAGGAGTTTTTCTGTACTTCTTATACCTCCTTGATCTTTCTGCAGAAGCCAAAGAAGACAACAGTCCTCTCTGACCCTTTATTTTACACAGCATTCATTGCTAAGCAAACTTTACATTTGATTCATTAGTTTAAATTTATATACCACTGTGTTCCTTGCTGTTGCTTCTGAAAAAAAAAAAAGGGGGGGCGGGGGGAGGATATGTGTGGCCCAGTTTTCTGGCATCTACCTTGAGAGACAGTGGGGGAAAAACCAATATAATAACTGTATGACTAATTTCTCTGTTTATTTATCTTCAGATCAAGGATGCATCCTCAGGTCTCTTCCAGACCCTTTGTGCTGCAAGAAGAAGAGACAGAAAATCCTTGTAACTGGTTACCTGGCATCCCCATTCAAGCGAAGAAATCCCCCAGGCTGGATGATGGATGCTCTTCCTACTCTAAACTGCACAGTACCCCAGATCAGGTTATATATGATCAAGCTTTATGATCTGGTAACTGTCCCACTCTTAATTACCCAGCTTCTACTTATTGGCCACAGACACAGATAAGGCTGTGGAATACTCAGTGCCTTCTTCACCTTTGCCTTCACTGAAAGGGTCTCCCAGGCCTCTGTGCCTACGGCCAGGGTTCAAGGAAGAAAGGAGCTACTGGGAGCAGATGAGGATTGAGTCTAACATCTCTTGAGAAATTCTGACCCCCATGTGTCCACAGGACCTGAAAGAATGTATCCAAGGGTGCTGAGCAAGCTGGCTCACATCTGAGCACAGGTACTCCCTAACATCTTGGACAGGTCACGCAGCTTGAGAGAGTATCTTCTAATGACTGAAGAAAGGCAAATGTGGTACCCATCCTTAGAAACAGTGAGAAGGTTGGTCAGCTGAACTATAAGCCAGTTAGCATCTTTTCAGACCTTGGGAAATTCATGTAGTGAGTCCTCTTGGAAATCTCTTCCGGGCACATGAAGATGGTGGTGGTGGCAGGTAATGAAGAGCATGTATTTACCAAGAGTAAAAGGGAGAGCAGTGGATGTCATTTACCTCAGCTTTAGCAAAGGTTTCAACCTGTTCTCCCATGGTATTTTCATATTTAGGTTCAGACATCATTGTCTGGGTAGGGAGACACCCTGGTTGGGTGGTCAGGTTTAAAGGCTGACGATTAATGGTTTGTGCTCTACCTGGAAGCCAATTACAGGTGACACTCTTCAAGAGTCTCTGTTGTGATCTGTCCTGTTATCAGTGACCTGAAGGAGGAGATGGAGTGCACCTGCCTCAGCTTTGCTAACAACATCAAGTTGGGGGAGGGCTTTAGTCAAATACTTGAGAGCAGGGCTGCATGACCTAGACAGGTGAGAAGAAAGAGATGACAGTGACACGTGAAATTCAGCAAGGATGAATGCTGAGCTCTGGCCTGGGAAGGCAGAGCCCTGCAATGATGCAGGCTGCGTCCAGGCAGCAGCTGTGGGGGAACTGCCAGGCAGCAAGCTGAGCAGGTGCCAGCCATGTACACAGGCAGGAGCTGGGACCAGCAGCAGCATGGCATGAGCAGCATGTAGCCCTAAAAGCCAGGGGAGGGATCATCCCCTCTTCTTTGCGCTCAGACCACATAAGGAATAGTGCCTCAAATGCAGGAAAAACATTGATAGACTGGTGGGAGTTGAGGGAAGGCCGCCAAGATGGTGGGGCTGGAGCCTTTGCCCTGTGAAGAGTGCCTGTGGGACTAGGTCTGGTTCAGCTGGGAGGAGGGACAGCTTTGGGGGCACTCAAAAGCATCCCAAGCGCTGACAGGAGGGGATGGAGGAGACGCAGTTGGGCTCTTCACAGTGGTGTGTGGCAGGAGGGCGAGAGGCAGCAACACAAGCTGAAACACGGTAGGATCAGGCTGGAGATAAGGAGAAGCCTTTTCCCTATGAGAACACAGCATGGCGGTGAAGCCAAGGCCCAGGGAGGCCTTGTCTCCATCCTCGTCTCCTCTGAGGGGAGCCTGTTGACAAAGCATTCTTACTTCAGGAAGCATCATGCTCACAGGCTCTGATCCTGCTGGGGGCCCCCGACATCTGCTGGAAAAATGGCACAGCAAGCTGTAAGCAGTCCAGAATACTCTTGGAGAGCATTTCTTAATCCAGGTGATAGACAGCCCAACCAGAGAACTGGTACTACACCTGCTGCTTACCAACATGGATAAACTCATTAAAGATGCCAAGTCTGGTGACAGCCTGGGCTCCAGTGATCATGCCTTGGTAGACTTCACAAACTTGAGATATATGGGCCAGGTGAAGGGTATACCTCAGGACCCTGAACTGTAGGAGAGGATACTTTCAGTTCTTTAAGGAACTAGTCGATGGGACTCCCTGAGAAACTGCCCTCAGGGAATAAAGTGCTGAACAGAACTGGCAGCTCTTTAAGGACATTTTTATTAGAGTGCAAAAGCTCTCGATGCTCATGTGTAAGAAATCAAGGAAGGAATGCATGAGACCACCATCTATGACTCCAACTAGGAGTAAGGACCTCCTAGTCAAACTAAAGTGTGAGAAGAAAACACACATGCAGTGGAACAACAGACATATATCCTGGGAAGCATATAGGGATGCTGCCTGGATGTGTAGGGATGGGATCAGGAAAGCTAACGTACATTTGGACCTGAATTTGGCAAAAGATGGGAAGAATAATACAGGCTTCTATATTTGCCAGAAAAGGAAGATGACAGAAAATGTACCCCCCCTGTCCTTTATAGGTAATACAGAACTAGTGACATTTGAGAAGGCTGAGGTATTCAACATTTTTTTTTGCCTCAGTTTTCAATGGTAATCTCTCTTCCCACATCTCTCAAGCCTCTGAACCTCAAGGCAGGGACTGAGGGAATGAAGTCCCTCCCATCCCAAGTCAAGATCTGTTTCAAGACCAACTGAGGAACCTGAACATACATGATTCCATGGGACCCAAAGAGATGTATCCCAGGTTCCTGAGGGAATTGACTGATGTAGTTGCCAAGCCATAGCCACTCTCTACCATATTTGAAAAGTTATGACAGTTAGGTGAAATCCTCAGTGACTGGAAAAAGGGAAACATCACACCTATTTTTAAAATAGGTAAAAAGACGATCATGGGAACCAATGACGAATCAGCCTCACCTCTGTGCCTGGTAAGATCATGGAAGGAATCCGCCTGGAAGATATGTCAATGCATATGGAAGACCAGGAGGCAATTAGAGACAGCCAACGTGGCTTCACCAAGGGCAAATCTAATGGTCTAAGACTAAGCTAATGGTCTTCTACAATGCAGTGACTGCATCAACGGAGAAGGGAAGAGCTATGTATGTCATTTACCTAGACTTCTATAAGGCCTTTGATACAGTCTCCCATAACATTCTTGCCACTAAATTGGAAAGATTATAGTCAGTGTCGGCGTCCAAGTAGGAACCAGTAACAAATGGTGTACCTCCCAGGGACTAATACTACTTAGTATCTACATAGACAGTGGGATTGAATATAGACTCAGCAAGTTTGCTGATGACATCATACTGAGTGTTGCTGTGGATTCACTGGGATGCCACAGTGGAGGGAAGGGATGCCATCCAGAGGCATTGACAGACTTGAGGAGGAACCTCATGAGGTTCAACTAGGCTAAGTCCAAGGATCCTGCACCTGGGTCAGGGCAATCCCCAGTATCAATACAGACTGGGGGTTAATTGATTGAGATCAGCCCTGTGGAGCAGGACTTGGGGCTACTGGTAGACAAAAAGCTGAACATGACCCAGCAATGTGTGCTCACAGCCCAAAAAGCCAACCATATCTTCTGCTCTGTTCTGGTGAAACCCCATTTGGAGTACTGCATCCAGCTCTGTGAGCTCTCAGCACATGGAAAGACATGGACCTGTTAGAGCAGGTCCAGAGGAGGGTCAGAGGGCTATGCATTAGTAATTATATAAGAAGAAACATTATCATTAGTATAAAATCTACAGCTAACCAAGCACATTTGGACTGTAAGGCAGTGTATCTAAGTTGTTGAAAAGGCTCCTTTAAAACGATTTCCATCTACTGTTAATAGAGGGAGATCTGTACCAGCTTTGGTCCTTGGAGAAAAACTCTTATCCAGGAAAAAAAAAACAAACTTGTTCTTAAAGGAACAGTGACATAACGTTTATAAGAGTGTGCCTGGATGCTCAAAGTAACATTTAGTTTCCTTGGACACTCAGTGCATGAGAAAGGCCCAATACCAAGAGGTTACCAAACTGTTTGGCAAAAGCCCCTTGCATGGAGAAACCATGGGGTTGGACCAGGTGACCTCTCAAGGGCCCTTTCAACCTCAACAATTTCGTGAAACAGACTCAATCTTGCTTTCCCTGTTTCAACTCCTTTTGAAGAAGAAACTATATATGCAGTGTTGATTTAGGCCCTGAAAGGTTCGGCAGTTGTCTAATGCATCACACTGTCAAGGTAATAGCTTGATTCCTGATGTTTTATTGTTAACCACTTTTACAGTGTGAACCAGAAAGGAAGGAAGACACTGCACATGGATGGAAAGAGAACAACTCTCTCTCTCAAAAAAAAAAAAAAAAAAAAATCTGTAACTGCAAAAGAGTAAAGGATAAAGAAAATTTATCGAGCAACCAACATTGTGGCTAATTCTGAACATAATTCAACTTAAAGCAAGGCACTGCAGAATTCTGTTGCACAATTGCAATACGGTAGCAAGTGCCTACTCTAGCCACCCACTCCTAATACCTGTGACAATGCAAACAGAAAGGTCTGTTGAGCACAGAAAAGTCCCAGCAGACACTCACTCATAACAATTCATTTTTACATAGGTGGTGTGCAGATGTCCAAGGGAGTTTAGGGAAGAGACAGTCAAAAAATAATTGAGTACCTTAATCGCTTGCTACACAGGCTGAGATAGTCTTATTCACACATTTCTATAATAATAAAAATAACATTTCTAGGCTGCACTGCCTGCAGTGGTCCAACAGACTATCAAGCGCTCCATCAAGCCACATCCTAAGCTTAGATGTGTACACTTTCATGGAAGCTTCATTCTAATTCATCCTCTTATTATGCACTGTGCTAACAAAAAGTTACACTAATGAAAGCAGTATTAACTTCTCATATGTAAGAGAATTTTTGAAGGAAAACATTTCAAATTCTTATAGTTGTTGGACCAAACTACAAAATAAAAATAATAATAAAAAAGCAATTACTACCATGTTCCACTTGTATCTTCTCATGTCCTGCCCAAAGAAAGCAACAACCACAACAAAATAACCCCACCCCAAACCTAATCAGGTCCCTAACAAGCAAGAAACTTCTGGGTGGGGACTAACATAGTTGCAAAAACTAATTCAAATATTTAGATGAATAGGCAAAGTGAAAGCTTAGCTGCCCATGAAACTGAAAGAAAACTGCTTTATCTTGGATAGCCTGGTTGGTGCTGCCTCAGCCTATCCTGAATGCCTCTTCTCCACTGCTCAAAAACGAAGCCCTCCTGTGGCATTTTGTACTGTTTTCTAGACCACCCACTCAGACGTGGATACACAAACCACATGTGCTAGCAATGTCTGCCCTGCACTGAAAGTAATATCAGCATTACGACCTTATTACTTGCACAGTCAGGCTTTTAATACAACTTATTTGTCTTCTCAATACCTTTGATTTCTTAATGGTTTGTATGTAGTGTCTCTACTGGCCATTAGATGCTTAAGGATTTGAAAGGGGAATATAACTTGGAAAAAAAAACCAAACACCTTTATCGGAGTTAAAATATTTTTAGTGAATTTTTCTTCCCCTTCGTCAGAGACACGCTTTATTTCTAGGTCTTACTGAAAAGATGTAACTGACAGCTTCATAAACCTACTATTTCCTAAACAGAACCCAGACCTTGAATTCTGTCTCTCTGTGAGCAATGATGTAAGGTAATAATTTATTCCTGTGATGAGAATGGTAAAGTTTAATACTGGAAATTCCAGCTTTATAACATCAGTTCTCTGAAGAAACATAGAAAAATGCAAGACCCATTTCATGTGACATTCAGGAAAGGGTTCCTTCCAGTCAGAATTATACTGAATGGTGATGAAAATAGATCTGCTGTATTCACAGACCTACATTTGACTTTGCTTAAATTTCTAAACTGGAAAAATTAAATGAAGAATGAAAAAATGCTAAGATTATCACTTTGCAGTAAAATCAATCAGGCTGAGGTAAACCAGAATATATGTAAAGTGTAATATTCAAACAAATGTTAAACAGACATTGGTATCTCAAACCGTAAGACAAACTTAGATTTTTGTAGGATGCTACAAAACATCTCTCTCTCATCAAGGCAGCAACAACACAATTATTACAGCCCTGAACCAAAGAAGCTGCCACTCTGCAAGCTGTCACCCCGTCTTACGGCAGACAGAACTGCTGACCAGCAAACTGTATTGTCTATGTTAACGTAAGAAACCACATGCAGCAACTAAGAGATCTCTTCTTACTTTTTTTTTTTTTGTCCTTAGTTCTGCCCTGCCCCCCCCCACCCCCAAAGTGTATTGTTCTCACTGTGGTAATACTTCTCTCTCCTGCCTAGCCACAGCGGCATTTCTTGCTGCTCAAGTAAATGCAAGGCCCTTGTAAGATTGTGCTTTGATGTTAATTTATCTGCTCGCTCAGACACAGAGCCAGCCTTGAAATATCATTGGTTTAGCTGCGCTAATGCACTGATTACCTGCCAAGCACACACAGAAGCACTGCAGATATGACTGCTAGTGCCCATCACATGTAAGCCTTTTAATGCCCAACAGTAAAGCTTCTTGGTACAGTATACAGAATAGCTTCCTGGTGTACACTACATTCTACTACATACTGCTTCACAGTTAAGAAAACTGTTGTGGCTTATGAAAACACATGCCTGCACTTTTTAAACTCTGAAAAGTTTAAACTTTTTAAACAGTTTTGCGTTGCTTATTTTTGCAATTCCTGCTAGCTCCTGTTATGGCTGAAAGACATTAATTTTCACTACGAGTCTCAATTTCAGTGCATTGCACTGCAGCCAACTGTGCAAATCAATGGACCAATGAGCAAACACAAAAATAACACGTCCCTCTATAGACTGAAACAAGAATTTTCTAAAAGATACACTGTTTGCAGTTAAACTGCAAGTCGTAAAAGACGGGATATGATGTGCATGAATGAAGACCGCATGAAGCAAATTAAATATCCTAACAGCACAGCATGTCTGGAATAAGATAATGCATGCAACCACAGATTTCTCTTAAGACCGTTCCTACAGCTTTCCCGTTCCTATTGCAAACTAAGTAATGGGGCTTGAAATCAACAGGTTGTTCAAGAGAGCCCAAAACACTAGTACAGCTCCTAAGAAAACAAGATTATACTTACCAAGTAAGGACCAAGGACCCAAACCAGATTGTGAATATCCTTTATTTCACTGTGAGAATGGGAAAGGAGGAGAACAAGTCAGGCAAAACCCAACAACTTTTGATTTCCTTCCCCCAGACTAGAAGAAACTAATATACACTGGGGCTCTCCAAATGCACTGTAGTGTGTGTACTCCGCTTCTGAAAGAACAGACTTAACCTAAAAACACCCAACCAATGAAAAGAAGAGAGAGAGAAATGATCAACCATCTCTTGTGATCCAAAGGCTGAAGACTAAGCATGGGATTTGTTTTGCCATGGAAGACTCTCCTCACTTCAGTGTATGGCCCCACCTCCTTTGTTGCTCTTTCTCTTCAGCGTGGACTAAAATAGCCTTCAAACCTAGACGATACTGAAACTTCTGTAAAGCTTCTCAGTGGATTAGAACTTTTAAGAAGATATTAAAACTTGTCTACCCAATTAGACATCAACTTTCTGAGGTGAAAGTGGTGAGACAAAACCTGTCCTTACTATTAGATACAACTACTGTTCTAATAACCTAATAACAGTGATTCACTGAAGCTGAAAATTATGTTTTAGACATTGCAACTTACTGCTAACCTCTGTCCGGTCACCTCAATGAATTAATCCAAATTCTCACACGTAACTTTGAACCACCTGATGTTAAGTAAAACTCCAAAACATTTATTGCCAAAACACTTTAACCCGTCCCAAAGATCAATGCTCATATATGTTAAAGACTTGGAAGGGTATCTTTTTATTTTTTCTTTAAGAGAAATATGAATGCCTGAAATTAATTGAACAAGGATTTATTTTGTTTCCACATACAAAATCAGACAAAAACAGCTATTTTTTCTTTAAATTTAGATCAACACTTTGTAATTCTTATTCTATGAGAATTTTGTGGAAAACGTCAGATGTACACACACAACTTCAGTTTATCTTCTTCCCTCTCCCACAGAATTAGAAAGTTTAAGAGTTTAAGGATAATCCACAATTTGCATGAAATTCAGCAGTAACTTGGTACTGGAATTGCTGTCATCTCTCTTTTATGCCTATTCTCCTATTTGCTGTTTTCTTCAACCCCTGTTCTCAGTGTACAATAAAGCTTACCTAGTATTTCAAGGGTAAAACGATTCATTTCACCCTTTCTAACAAAACAGTGCAATATTCAAACTAGGAGTATCGTAGGATTCTTCCCCTCCTGGAACTCAATGAGTTTTTACCACAAGATTTAGTCAAAAACGTCAAAATGGGTAAAATCCCGTATGTACCAGGTACAACTAAAAGATAGGAAGTTGAACACACAATAGTAGACCAAAGGTTTTTAAGGTTGTTTTACAGTTCCAAACATTTTCATATAAAATAATCAATAAAAATTGAATTTTATCCCCTTCACATGCACCCCTCCCCACCATCACCTGCCTTATGTCAAAAGTAACTTCAAAATTACACTCCACTCCCCGCTTCCTCCCCAATTGCACATTAAGACATGGACTTAAAAGAACAACATAACACTTCAAGTATGCTTCGTGCCAATCGTCAATAAGAGTCATAACATTACTGAAAAAGTACACTTGTTCTTGGGAAGCCTGAGGACTTCCTGTGGAGTGTGGTCAAACTACATTTTAAATAAGAAAAAAGCCCCCCAACCCAATCCATATCCCACCCTCTCAAAAAGAGTAAAGTGTAAAATTTTCTTTGGACTTAAAGAAACAGTATTAAATTTACCATCTGAATAAGAAATAACCCCAATAGGAATTTAGTTTTACAGTGCTGCACAAACTGTGCGCATGAAACAGTAAGTCATACAGATACTACTGTTCAGCTCTACACATACAGACTACACATGGCATATAAGCATACACATGACATACTGGCCTGTCCAGAAACAAGATACATTTTTAAGGCTGGTGAACCTGAATAAACCTTTGCATCCAGAAGTATTTTTTTTTTTTAAATTCTTTTCTCTTTTCATTGAGGGATTTGAACTTGTAATGGAAGGGTGATAACCGGCAGCAATATGAAAGCACAGAGCATCGATGTGAAACTGAGTACACATCCTCTCATTTGATCATGCACAAACAAGAATCCTGATTTTAAGGAATAATGGATGGTATGAAAGAATACTCATTTTTATAGACAAGAAATCCTTCTGGAAAAACAAACAGGTTATTGAACAGATTGAACAAAATCTGGGAAGTGTGAAAAGCATATATGCATGTGTGTGTATGTATATACACACATACACAGGTGTGTGTATATGTGTATATACACACACATATATATGTATTTATTCCAACATGTAACTGTATAAAACCAGATTTTCTTGTTTTCAAATAGAAGGTTTTAATTTAGCAGTTGTAGAAACAAACAATAACAAAACCAGAAACAAATCCCCAAAATAAACTAAGCAGACCATATACTATATGAACAAACAAAAATGTTAAGCAAATAGTTTCATGGTAAAAGTGAGTCACACACTGGCAGCAGAAGTTGAAAGTCGTAGTAATAAATAGCTCCAAATTAAGAATTTTCTACAACATTTCTTTAGCAGACAGGACCAGAATCCCCTCTTTTATGATGATCCTGCAGAACATCTTCACTCATATATATTTAGTTTTATAACATTAAAACAGACACAAGAATGTAGACTGCAAAAAATGCTGGATTCAGGACAGTATACATAACATTTTTGTTAAAAGTCCTACTGTTTTTTTCACTAAGGCTAGACAGCAAGTCATATGATCCTGTTTGGTGCATTTTCTACCATGGTCAAGATCAATACATGGACAGAGCCAAGGACCTGCAGTCCAACCTGCTGTGGTCTAACCCACTGTGGCAGATGGGAAACAAAATATAGGACCACTCTTTAGTCCCCAACTTTGTATCTTGTTTCCTGGAACCGTGGAAGCGTTAGAACAAAGTGGTGTTTCAAGTGACTAGAGAAAGATAGCAAGAAATGGCATTTTAAGATGAATAAGGTTACTAGGCTTGTGATAGTACTGCATCAAAAGAGCACAGATGGGACCCCACTACTTGCAACATCTGGTAGTGTCGTTCAATGGCTCGTTGACTTTAGAATACATGTATGCAATAATAAATAGATCAGTTATGTAGTAAGGCAGTGTGTTGAACATGCATTCATCTTGTGGACTGGAACACCACAGAGAGAGATACATGATACCATACACATTCATTAAGACCAAGTTTTTTTTGTTTGTTTTTTTGTGTGTTGGTTTTTCAAGGCTATCCAGGCAAACTTCCAGAGCATTTTCTTCTTGAGAAGAGTGGTCCTCTGAGTCTTGTCACTTTTCCTCTCCCTTATCAAGAGATGATGACTGGCTTTAAGGAAAAATAAAGCTGAGGAGGCTTGTTTTATCCCCTCCCCCTCATGTTGGTTGCATCATTCTGAATGTTTCATTTAAAGAACAGTTTTTGATACAGGCAGACGCTGAATCCTCAAGAGGTTCCAGATGTTTCCAGATAACTCTGTAGTTTACGGACTGTGGTTTTGTCCAGTGAGCAAAGATCAAAGTCAAACGTTGTATTTGTGATATGAAAGTGTCCAGTTTCTTCTATAAGATTTACTATCTGAAAGGAAAGAGAAGATGCAGTTGAAAATTTCAGCAGTTTTACATGCCCACTGAATGTACTAACATGCCACTAAGTATCACATGAAAGGCATAAACAAGCCCAATTGCCACAGTGCTTGCAGGTTAAACAGTTATCCTCGTCACTCACTCCCTTTCTGACACAAACTACAGCCCAGACTGCAGTACCTCAGGTTTTCTTTAGATCATCATCAACCACAAAGCCAGCCTACCCATCTGCTGTTCCAGCAAACATTACCGTTGAACTATTGAGGATATATTTTTCAAATGTTAAAAGAAAATCTGCATATTTTCTAATCAGTCTTTAAAAAAACCACACAAACCATAGAGCAACATCCCCCACTCCACCCTCTTCAAGCCCACACAAATACAAAAACCCAAGTAGATCTCTGGCTGGAATATTACTGTATGCATAGCTACTAAGCAGGTTACTTCAGAAATAACTGCCATAAGCCTTTCTGCAAGCAAGGGAAATAAATAAATCCTTATAGAATCTAGTCCATAGCAAACAAAAAAACGTATTCAAGAGCTCTCACAGCAACTGTTAGTTCACATACTAGCAGTTACTTCTTGAGTAACAGACTTAAATCAATATTTTTTTAAACCAAATCAGCCATGAAAGACTCCTACCAGTGGCATAAGATCACTTCTTCTGGTGACTATTTAATATATAATCATGGATTTCAGTCAAACAGGAAGCATAAGAGCTGTCAGGAGTTCCTGACAAGAACAGGGACTAAAACATCTCTCCTACGAAGAAAGGCTGAGAGAGATGGGACTGTTCATCCTGGAGAAAAGCAGACTCAGGGGGAGTCTCATCAGTGTGTACGCTGGGGTGTAAAAAAGATGGTGCCAGGCTCATTCCAGTTGTGCCTCGTGACAAGAGGCAATGGGCAGGAATGGAAACACAGGAGGCTCCCTCTGAACACCTCTTTCCTGTGAGGGTGACCAAGCACTGGCACAGGTTGCCCAGGGGTCTCTATTCTTGGCGATACTTAAAAGCCATCTGGACATGGTCCTGGGCAACTGGCACTACATGTCCCAGCTTGAGCATGGGGAGGGTTGGACCAGATGACCCAGAGGTCCCTTCCAACCGCAATCATTCTGTGATTCTGTGAAATCAACAGTACACATCTAACTTGTGCCTTTCTGCAGTTTTGGTATTTTTAGTCTCTGAACTGTAGTCTACATCTTTAAAGAGTGGTCATACTCAACAGTGAAATGCTGTAACCACTTACCGCAGATATGTTAAGTTCTAGGAAGTGCACCTACCTAAAAAAACCCTTCCAGCATCTTGGAAAGCCAAAGCGTTATTTGTCAGTGTCAACACAGTATGGCTATGAATCTCTCCTGTGCTGTTTCACTCCAAGATACAGACATCCCAAGGGAGCAAAGAGAAAGGCACCCCATCCAGAAGCGGGACACTACTGAAGGGTAGTGTCGTGGACTGACACAACATCGCTCTTCTGCTCGGTCCTTCTGCGGCACTCAGGCTAGGCTCAATGTCCTGTTTGCACTTCTCAGTTTGAAATCGATTTATTTCTAGGGCTTCCACATACACCTCCACTGAAACGCTGCTGCTAGATATTCCTTGCTTGTTTGAGCTTTATTACTCTGACTGTTAATTCGTTTTCCATAGCTGGAGAAGATACAGATCTATGCAGATATGGTCTTAGAAAGCATACCTTAATGTCACAAATCTGGTAGGAATACACCAACTTGAAAATAAAATGAATTTAAACAAAATATTTTGTAATTTTCCACTCCCCATTTCATTACGTAAGCAGATAGTTTTTTTTCTCCACAGACCACAGATGAAAAGACTATGTTGATGATACATGAAATAACTTCATGTGTATTGTCAGGCATGGCCTGACACAGCCCAGAGTGGATTAAACAGAATGGAAGCAAGATAAAATAGTAAGAGGAAAATGCCTGTTACAGTAAAAATCCCCCTTTCCAATCACCTCCCATTTTCCAGGTTGGAAAAAAACTAAAGTAAAATCTGTTTAATTTGGTTTGCAGTTGTCCAAAATTCTGAAAGTACTTAGGAACAATCCTGCTTTTATTAACACTTCATTTAAATTTGCTTTAATTCTTTTTCCATATGGGAATTTTTAGTCTAAAATCACAAACTTCATTTGTCCACTTGTTGATTCACAGATTCTTTTAACACTTTTTCCATTACCTACTGTTCTGCAGTTAACACAGGAGGAGAAAAAAATAATCAAATGGGGCAAAACTGATTGTTACCAGAACAAAACTTTGATATGTGTTATTTGTCATACTCATTTTTAGCACTTTCTTGAGCTTCATTTAAAAGAGAAGTGAAGGAGTCAATCAAGCCTCCTCTTGTAAAGTTAGGAATTTAATGTCAGGTTTGGTCTCCAAGTGTCCACATGTGTGATAAATAAATGGCTGCACAAGTAGTTTACAGAAGCCAAGGCCAGGAGGATGTAGCTATGCTGAACAATTCTGTCTAACACTTCCTTGTGTTACGGAATATATGTGATTTTAGAAACAAAGATTACATAAAAGTGTTAAAACATTTTTAAACAACACTGTATATTTTTAAAAATTGGTAAGTACTTTTATTGATCAAGTTCTGCTTTGGGCTTTTAAGCTCTAGACCAAGAGAAATATAAACATTTTAAACATATCTATCATCCAGCCCTCAAGAAATACAGCCACGATGTCAGGGCACCTGGTAAATCAGACTGAAATGAACCCGAAAAATTTTAATGGATGTACAAAAATCTATCGAGATAAACTCAGACAGATCAATGAACAACACCTGCCTGTGTGCCAGTCAATGAGGAATTAATAACTTGCAGTATTAGCATATGCACCCTTATGCTATTCAGATATACTTGAAAAAGAGTAAAAGTTTGAGATTAGTTGCCAGGAAGTCTGACAGTTATAATATTAAAAATACAGCATTAAAATGTTTTATTCTGAGGGCTCAGGCCGCAAAGAACAAAAATATCCCATTCGTTTCTGCTGTAGTACACTTTGCTTTTCTGCTGTAATGTACATCTCTGTTTACATAATGCCTCTCCAGCCCAGTTTCATCATTATCCATCATAGTACAACTATTTATCTGCCTTTAAACAAGCAAATGTGTATGTGTGTTTAAGGAAGCCAAAGTGCAACTAATGACATAGTCATTTTTCAATTTATGGAGGGCTTTAAGCCATTTGATAGTTTCCAGACCTGCAAGCTGCCCCTTGAAGAAAATTCTCAGAAGATAGCTGCCATCTGAAGTTAAGCACCTTGTGGACATGAGCAATGTAATTTTCAGCGGTGCTGCACACTCTCAATTTCTTCCTTATGCCTGTGCTGTCTAGCGCACTGGCTTTAAGGAGATTTCTTTAAGGAGAATCTTCAAGGAGATTTGAAAATCAGAGGCAAAGTCTTACCAGAAGACTTTGACTTTCAGGGGTCATGCTAACCATCATCTGCACTGAAAATGCAGCGTTATGCACCCAGCTTTAGCCAGCCATATTTGAATATATGGGACATGCCATATTAACACCTAATTGCACATTTGGTTATCCCTACTATTTCACTACAAAACATAGAGTTTAAAAAAAAGAAAAAAAGCCTAATCACTGTAAATCCTAAACCTTTTCTTTACAGTGAGAGAAGTGGGAAAGATATTTCTTTCTAAAATGTAATTTCAGGCCAATTTCTGTTCAGCCACGGTTGAATATTCACATAAATATTCCTCAGGACTAATTTCTTGGTCAAATGTTCTTTTACACCTGCCTTCTCCCTCTTGGGCAATTCTTATATAAGTATCATTTTACATTAGGATTACTTAGCTACACATCTGGGCACTTGCAGTTCAGTATAACATCTCTCCTGCCTCCTCCCTCTTTCTTGTGGATTTATTTCATCTTCCTTTAACAAAGTCTCTCAAAGAGAAATGCCTCTCTTGGGAAAGAGCCACCTTCTCAAACAGATATATTTTTCTCATTTCTCATTTGCTGTCATGGCTATGGACTTGGTAATAATTGAGACTGCAAAAACCTCTCTTCTCCTTTAAACATTGCTCAGCAGAAGTTTCAAAAGCCAGCGCTTTTGAATGACCAAATGCCTTCATTCTTCTCATCCAAGTCCCTTCTCTAAAAATTCCCTAGAAGTCTGTGGGCAGCAGACTTTGACACATGCAAGAGACTATTACCTGCCCCAACATAAACTAAAGAGATGACAACTGCCACTCAGGAACACAGAACTCCACCACCATTCCACTTCAACGCTGCCACCATCTTTAAAACCTCTTGCAGGTATTCACAGTTTTCTGTTGCATATTTTTGCCCTCTGCAGTTTTATCCCTTGCTCTCCTGACCCCTGTACTTCCTATAGTCTCTATATACTTATATTTCCTGGTCCAAAAGTTTCCCATTCATTCCTAAAAACTTTCTCAGCTCAGTACTCTTTTTATTTCTGTGCTTACTGGGAAATATTTTACATTAATTACATAGCTGCAAAGCAGTAAGGACATTTAAGATGGGATGAAAGTTTATTTGTAATGCAGAGAAGCCTGATTCTCTGCAACTTATGCATTCAATATTGTGAACGTATTTCCGTAAACTGATAAAACCATATGAACTAATGAACTACAGAACATTAAGGGATTAAAGGCTTTAAATCCAAACTGCATTATTTGTTTTATAACAGCAGAGACCATTTGCTAGTGCAGACTGGCTAACAGACAACTGTTAAAGTAGTGTGGCTCTTCCATTGAACTCTGGTAGACCTCTGTAGCCAGTATTACGCAGTTACCAGCTGCCAGTACAGAAGTGCACCACTCTCCTACCCTGCACCATCCGTCCATAAATCCAGCCTTCACTGAGGCTGTATCGACAGCCTGCAGAGCGTAGGGCTTAGGTGGCTTCATGTGAAGTTTTGGAAAAGAGAATAAAAATCTGCTTGAAAACCTTTTCTGCAGAGCAAGAGATGAAAACAAACAAGAAACATTTTTTCCCGTGAGGGTGGTAACTGCAAAATACTGGCTACAGAGGTTTACCAGAAGTGAAACCATTCAAAAGCTTTGCCTTGGACAACTGGGAAATTAAGTGCTCAGGAAGCAAAACCAGGGCATGAATTTACAGTACAGTAGCTTTTTCAGATTCACTTTTTATTGACACAGAATCACAGAATGGTTCAGGTTGGAAGGGACTGTAAAAGATCACCTAGCTCCAACCCCCCTGCCATGGGCAGGGACACCTCCCACTAGACCAGGCTGCTCAAAGCTTCATCCAGCCTGGCCTTGAACACTTCCAGGGATGGGGCTCCACAACTTCCCTGGGCAACCTGTTCCAGTGCCTCACCACCCTCACAGTAAAGAATTTCTTCCTAATACCTAATCTAAATCTTCCCACTTTCAGTTTATAACTGTTACCCCGTGTCCTATCATTATACTCCCTGATCCAGAGTGCCTCCCCATCCTTCCTGTAGGCCCCCTTCAGGTACTGGAAGGCTGCTATAAGGTTTCCCCGGAACCTTCTCTTCTCCAGGCTGAACAACCCCAACTCTCTCAGCCTGTCTAGCATAGATGCTGCAGCCCACTGATCATCTTCGTGGCCCTCTGCTGGACCCGTTCCAACAGGTCCATGTGCTTCTTGTGCTGAGGGCTCCAGAGCTGGACACAGTACTCCAGGTGGGGTCTCAGGAGAGCAGAGTAGAGGGCCAAAATCACCTCCCTCGACCTGCTGGCCACGCTTCTTTTGATGTGGCCCAGGATGCGGTTGGCTTTCTGGGCTGCAAGCACGCATTGCCTACTCATGTTGAGCTTCTCATCCACCAGTACGCTCAAGTCCTTCTCCTCAGGGCTGCTCTCAAGCCATTCTCTGCCCAATCTGTGTTTGTGCCTGGGATTGCCATGACCCAGGTGCAGCACCTTGCACTTGGCCTGGTTGAACTTCATGAGGTTCGGACAGACCCACGTCTCAAGCCTGTCAAGGTCCCTCTGGATGGCATCCCTTCCCTCCAGCATGTCAACCACGCCACACAGCTTGGTGTCGTTGGCAAACTTGCTGAGGGTGCACTTAATCCCACTGTCCATGTCACTGACAAAGATGTTTAACAGTACTGGTCCCAGTACTGACCCCTGAGGAATGCCACTCGTCACTGGTTTCCACTTGGACATTGAGACATTGACTGCAACGCTTTGAATGCGGCCATCTAGCTAGTTCCTTATCCACCGAGCGGTCCATCCATCAAATCCATGCCTTTCCAATTTAGAGACCAGGATGTCAGGCAGGACAGTGTCAAACGCTTTGCATAAGTGCAGGTAGATGATGTCGGTTGCTCCCCCCTTATCTACCAATGCTGTGGCAACATCGTAGAAGGCCACCAGATTTGTCAAGCACAATTTGGCTTTGGTGAAGCCATGGTGGCTATCACCAATCACCTCCTTATTTTCCATGTGCCTTAGCAGAGTTTCTAGGAGGATCTGCTCCATGATCTTGCCAGGCACAGAGGTGAGTCTGACTGGTCTACAGTTCCCTGGGTCTTCCTTTTTTCCTTTTTTGAAAATGGGGATTATGTTTCCCCTTTTCCAATCAGCGGGAACTTCACCAGACTGCCACGACTTTCCAAATATAATGGAAAGCGGCTTGGGGACTTCATCTGCCAGCTCCTTCAGGACCCATTGATGGATTTCATCTGGTCCCATGGACTTGCGTACCTTCAAGTTCCTCAGATGGTCCCGAACCTTTTCTTCTCCTACAATGGGCGGTTCTTCGTTCTCATAGACCCTGCCTTTGCATTCTGCAACTTGGGTGGTGTGGTTGGAGCCCTTGCCAGTGAAGGCCGAGGTGAAAAAGTCATTCAGCACCTCAACCTTCTCCATATCTTGGGTGACCAGGTCTCCTTTCTCCTTCCTGAGAGGGCCCACATCTTCCCTAGTCTTGCCTTTACCCTTGATGTGCTTATTGAAGTTTTTGTTATCTTTGATGCCCCTAGCCAGATTTAATTCTATCTGGGCTTTAGTTTGCCTAATCTGGTTCCTGGTCACTCGGACAGTTTCTCTGTATTCCACCCAGTCAACCTGCCCTTGCTTCCACCTTCTGTAGGCCTCCTTTTTGCTTTTGAGCTTGTCCAGGAGCTCTTTGTTAATCCACACAGGCCTCCTGGCATTTTTGCCTGACTTCTTCATTCTTGGAATGCACTTTTTCCCATGTTATCCTGCCAAGCAGGTCCCTCAAGAGGCCAAACTCTGCTCTCTTGAAGTCCGGGGTAGCGAGCTTGCTGCGCGCTCTCCTCGCTGCTTGAAGGATCTTGAATTCAACCATTTCATGATCACTGCAGCCAAGGCTACCCTTGAGCTTGACACTCGCCACCAGCCCTCCTTGTTGGTTAGGACAAGGTCCAGCATAGTTCCTCTCCTTGTTGGCTCCTGTACCATTTGAAGAAGAAAGTTGTCATCGACACACTCCAAGAACTTCCTGGATTTCTTGTGCCCTGCTGGGTTGTCCTTCCAACAGATATCAGGGTGGTTGAAGTCCCCCATGATGACCAGGGTCTGTGAACGCAATGCTGCTCCTATCTGTCTATGGAGGGCCTCATCTGCTCTCTCGTCCTGGTCAGGTGGCCTGTAGCAGACCCCTACCATAATGTCCCCTGCCCCTGTGTTCCCTTTAATCTTGACCCATAAGCTCTCAGTTGGGTCTTCATCTACGCCCAAGTGGAGCTCCATGGACTCCAGCTGTTCATGTGACCTCGCTAAGAATTAATGAATAATGTAAAGTGGAAAGGGTGTTGCAATTCCTACCTTTTTTGCATCCTGCACAGTAATTGCCAAGTATATACAGAAATTTGCCCTTGCCACAATTCTGAAAGTGTGCTTTGGTTCCCTTTGTAGACAAAAGGGAACTTGCGAAACATCAGTATCTTAAATATGAAGTATAGTTAATATGCATCATTGTGTATCATAACTCATGAAATCTGACAAAGCTATCAGAATTCCTCTTTAACTAAGAATATCCTTAATGAAAGTCTTCCTTTTGACTGACGACTCAATTGTTTTCTCATCTTTACTCACAATATTGAGCCTGAACTAACAAACAGGTTAATGTTGGGGCTTACAAAATATTCTTAACACAACTATCCAAGTGTTCAGAAATTTAATGAGTGATTGCAATCATGTAGAAGTGGTAAAAATTTCCCTCTTCACAACATGTCCACAACTGGCACATAATTGCACTAAACGTAATAAAACCATCTGTGCTACAATTACATCTGCTTTGTTAACAATGCTTCACAATTTGTAATTCAATAGTACCTGACAATGCCACCCAAAACAAAGAATGTTATTCTTTGTTCTTACTATTGCATAACCTTTCAATAAATTTGGAGCATTCGTGGTTTGTGCATTTTCATATTTTACTCCTTGCATGACTTCAGAAGACTCAATGAATAGATTGTGGTTTTGCCCAAAGTGAGCTATGCTTTGAATTCCATGTTTTCTGTTTGCCATAGAAAACACCTTTAATTGTTTCAGAGAAAATGTCGGTCATTTTCAGGAAAAAGCAACAAGATTTGTACCAAGTCATAGTGCACAGCTGTTTCCATTCTCCCATCCTGTTTTCATAGTTATTGATACAGTACATTGAGAAACAACACTGAATTGGTGAGAAATTCAGCTCAGAAAGGCAAGTTTTTATATTTGTCATTTAGTGTGACAACAGAATTTAAAGTATGTGTAAGAATTCCCTAAGCTGCACTGAAAGTGGCAATGGGCTGTATACGGATTCTATAGGCTTGAAAGCTACTAAACTTGATTATAGAGTTTTAGATGAAGGGGAAAAAATAGATGTAACTTCACAATTTCAATGAGCACGCTGTGATATTGCATGAGAGTGCTCCTCACCTGCTGCAGTACATGTCTCTCTCTCAATGTCATTAATCTTCTGTGGAGCTCTACTAGTTCATCGAGATATGCCTAGAAACAAATCCCCCCCATAAACAACTTGTTAATTAAGTCATAGCTATGTATTTCAAAAACTTCAGATGTCTTCAAAAACAGTACAAATGAAAATTTTTTTTAAATCTTCTTTGAGCTAAATTTTCTCATGTAGTAGTTTGGCTTTCTCTAGCTTAATACAACCCAAATACATGTTTTTGTGGGTTTTTTTAGATAGTTCATGACAATGAAAATCTTATTAGGTGGTCGTTTGTTGTAGAAGATAATCTCTATATCTGAACTGTGGCAAAAAGTATTTTTTCTAAAAAAATCTCCCACCTTTTCACATAAGGCCCAAACACAAAGGCTCACAATCAAATCCCCCTTTTTCCCTAAAGCTCCATAATTAATTTTCTGTGTCAACAAGGAGATAAGGGAAGAAAGATCAAGCAAGGTTAATCCAATGGTAAATTCCACTGTCCTCCTTCCTGGGATGTCAAACTTGTCCCACCTCTCCACCCAATTAACAACTCACTCCTTCAGCCTGAGCCATCAGAAACCTTTTTTTCTTTTGAGCAGAGAGAAATACAGCACCCAGCATAAGAAACCAAAAAGCATATGGATCAGGCCACTGAAAATCTAGCAACATATACTGAAACTTTGGTCTCCTGACTCACATTATCATAAAGTTTACACTAATACCTGTAAAATATGAACCTTCAGAGAAACTTGTCCACACTGGGAAATTGGTCTATGCTCACTCACACAATGACTTAGACTTCTTACCCGTAGCCAGCTGACACGATTTTAAACAAGAATGTCTTTCTCAGTGTTAAATGGTCACTGTTGGTTCATATCATTCTAGTTAACATCCTAAATCACACTGCCACTTCCTAACACACAGACCTCAGAAAGGATTCGGGAAAATACGTAATTGGGTTTTTTTGATTGACTGATTGGCTAGGAATACAGCTGTGAATTCTCCTCTTCAAAAATTACCACTTCATCTCTGAAGCACAATGCAAACTCATGGTGGAGAGTAGATAAAATAAATAATAGATGTCAGATTCCCAACTGCTGACATTTGCCAAATGACATGTATTGCAGAGAAGGAAAACACTTTCAAAATAGGACATAAGAAGAAAGAATTACAGGGAAAAAAAAAAAAAAAGAGACAGATCTGCACCTAAGGAAACCCAAAGCCAAGACGTACTAACTACTCAGATTTTCATTCTGTAGCTAAGGTTGGTGTTTAGTAAATCCATTAATATCACATTCTGGACTAGTTTACTGTTACCTCATTCTCATTTACCTTATCACAATCTCCATTCTTCATTTGTTTATCAGATTTGTTTTGCTTTATTGGACTTTTCACTTCTAAAATCTGGAAAAGAAAGAAAATCCTGTGAAAATTAAATGCATCATTGGACACAATTACATATAAAAAATTCTGCTATCAGTTAATAACACAAAGAATATAACATCTGGAGAAAATGTGATCAAAACTCAAAACTGAGCTTTTCATTCATTAATTCATATTTTTCAGAAAAAAGCAGCTTACAGCAGAAAATGCTGAGTTGTTGGAATGAGGTGATATTGTTATTATTAATCCTTAATAGAATTCACTTAATGTCATTTAAAGCCTCGTCAACACTTTTTTGTATCTTTTGCATGCCGATAGGGTAAGGGGTTTGATTCTGCAGATACAAAATGATGCTGAGGTACTCTTCATTGCCTTTGAAATGTAACATGATCAGTATATTTTTCCTGTTTTTCTTTTTTTTCCCCAACGCTGTCTCTTTTCTGCTACAATAGAGATTTTGAAACATAATCTTTGAAATGAATGAATCAGTTGTAACTAAAAAAAAAGTTTGACTGTAATTTCTCTTGCACTTTATGGAACCCTTCCTTCAGTGCCATACAAAGCCATTTACTACCATAGACAAACCAAGAATGCTTCATCCAGTACTGAATCACAGCCAAGAGCAGCAGCATGTCAACAAGTAGCAGAATACCATGCTTAATATGAAAATTTTAGTACTAAAATGAGGAATATTGGAATATTTTGGGGAAACAGAACTGTTTACTGGTCTTCCAATTTTTTCCACACACAACACACATTTTTTTGAAGCTAAAAGTAGAGTTAAAAAAAATAAAAAATAAATCACCATGTCATTCCCAACCTGGAATATGATCAGTTCTTCTGAAAAACCTCGAAGAAAAATAAATGATCACAGATGATGGGAGATTTACTTAGCCAGGAGTGATGCATGGCCAGAAAGCAAAACATACTTTTCCAAAGAAAAATCCCAGTTCTTTGATTCAGCATCCCCTGGGGTTACTGCTGTGTAGGCCAGTGGAAGAAAAACTCTTGTTTTGAAAAAAACAAAACAAAACAAAACAAAAAACATACCTCTAGGCATGGATCCAATACCTTTTAGATGCTTTCCTTGTTTTTAAAGGAAGAAAATTCTTGGTTTCAAATAGAACCTTAGAAAGGGCACAGTATAATTGAAAAAGCTGATTCCTTACCATGCTCACATCTTAAGCACTCTTGTTTAGATGACACACAGCACTAATCACATCTGAGAAGCTTATAGAAATATTAACTCTGTCTTAGCTCTTTAGTTCTATGAATGGACTTAGTCAACACAAGCCTGATTTCATCAGTCAAAATCATCATCCTGGCAAGCAGCACTATGCTACCAAGCAGGGACTTCAAATGTGGTTACGGTCTGTTCAATTTGATTTCTTATAATGCTTTCTTAAATTTCTGATTTTCAGCTCAATTATAAAATTCATCTCAATTACAAAAATGGAAGAAGGTATGTGACATTCAATTTTAGCTGGCACACTGCTATTGTTTGGAGTGTCTAAATGAGCATGGAGGCCGCCTGTTAGATGACCAAAGGGGAAACGAACATGAAAGATGTGACTGAGTGGGCTGCTGATATTGAGACTTAAAATTACTTAACAATTACATTGCCTCTGTAGTTAAGTCTTCATTAAACAACAAACCACAGATAGGTGGTTTTATTTTTCTTGAGTTTATGTCTCCAATAAACACAACATTCTTGATCATTACGGTTTGCTTTTTTCCCCAAAAGACTCTCTCTTAAAAACTTGTCACTCCTGTACAGATCAACTTAGAAAAGCCTGCAGAGTTTCTGGTGGATAAGAAGAATGCCTTCTGTGCATGGAATCTCCTTCCTCTCTCTGTGCAAAAACTACTCCCTAAGTTTTGTTCTGCACAGTGTACTTGAACTTAACTGACATGGATAATGTTTTGTCCTTGCACTACCAGTAAGCTTGTACTGGAAATCTTATTAGAAAAACAATGACAAGTAAATAATTTCTGCCAGATAATTGAAGCAGTTAACCTAAGAGACACAGTAAAGACGCATCCATAAAACTCACCACCTAAACCATAAACTTTTGTTAATACAGGTACATGCTATTCTAACTACAACAACACTGTAAGCAGCCATTTATTGCCAGTCAGTAAATTTCATGACTGCTTTGTGTATGATCCAAGTGGTCCTGACACTGGGAGTGAATTATGGTTCCCTAAAACAAGTGACAAATTATGATTATTTTTTTTTTTAAAGAATATCAGTTTTTATGTTTAGAGAGCCTTACTTTATTGGTGACTGGGGGTAGCTGGTGAGGTAACTCTCAAACTCTAATTTTCATTTGTTCCTGATGTATTTTGTAACTCTAGGTTATTTAATTTCTTTTCTCTGAAAGACAAAACTACCCTACTTTCCTAATCTCAAAAATAGTAACCATGTTAGCTCTTTCGGATATGAAACAAATACCCTGACAGTGAAGTAAAAACTATTACGTCTCCTAGTGAAGTAAAAAAATATTGTATCTTCGATATAAACACTGGTAGGAGAGAGGGGAAAAGACAAATGAATAAACTCCTGAGAATCACAGAATCATTTAGGTTGGAAAAGACCCTTGGGATCATCGAGTCCAACCATCAACCCCACTCTACAAAGTTCTCCCCTACACCATATTCCCCAACACCACATCTAAACGAGTCTTAAACACATCCAGGGATGGTGACTCCACCACCTCCCTGGGCAGCCTATTCCAGTGTCTGACCACTCTTTTTGTGAGGAATTTTCCAGTGTCTGACCACTCTTTTTGTGAGGAATTTTTTCCTGATGTCCAGCCTAAACCTACTCTGCTGCAGCTTGAAGCCATTCCCTCGTGTTCTATCGCTAATTACCTGTGAGAAGAGACCAGCACCAACCTCTCTACAATGTCCTTTCAAGTAGTTGTAGAGAGTGATGAGGTCTCCCCTCAGCCTCCTCTTCCTCAAACTAAACAGTCCCAGCTCCTCCAATCGCTCCTCATAAGATTTATTCTCCAGGCCCTTCACCAGCTTCATTGCCCAATGAGCCTATTGATGCAAATTTTGTCTACTGCTCATACAAACGCAAACGTGTACCACTTGATACAAACCCAAACCTGTATCACTTGTACGACTGATGCTGTAAAGCCAGTTTGCATTGCATTATGAAGGTAATTCATACAGAAAGGATACATTTCTTAAAATGCTAATGAAAACATTACTTTGGTCTGTGGTATTTGCTAAACCAAATACTTCTTCTCCTGAAAAAAAGCTCTTATGTCAGTTTACAGACCAAGTAACTGCACTGAAGTAATCAGAATGTCATTATCAGCTCCCCATGACTGCATTTACGAATCCTGACTTTACCTGGTTGTTGTTGGTTTTCAGTAAAGGTGGTGCTGGCTCATGATGTAGTGGTGAGGAAGCTGAACTGCTGTCGCTGTCACTGCCATCGCTCAGGCTAACCCTATGGAAAAACAGACTCAAGCGATTACACCCCCAAAAAAAGCGCTGTTACCAGGGGTGAACTGAGCTTGCACTTTGCGGTAGGACACTAAGAATGACCCCTTGCTAAGCAAGCCATCATTAATCAAGATCATGTGGGAGAGAGGCATCCGAGTGGGGCTGCACTCTGGAAAAACCTCTCCATAGCATGGAGAACAAGGCTGTCTGCCTCTGCTGCACTTGGCTGAGATGACACGTCCCGTTAACAGCAGCTAACATTAGAGAAACAGAGAAATATTTAGAACATTAAAACAGCAAGTCTGTATCTCGATTTACAGCCACGTGCAAGGAGGAGACTGTTTTTTTACAGAAACTTCTCTGCTCTTCTAAAAGCTTTCTAAACAGCTGTATTTCCCACTTGGAGAAGTGTTTCACTGAAAAGTTCCTTGTCTCTTGTCATAAATAACACTCTTTTTCCTGGCTAAAATTTAAAACCTTAGCATCTCAGGAGAGACCACATGAAAAAGCTAAGTTCCTAGTCAGTCTCACCCTTCATTTACTTAGGAACAACAGGGAATATTTATTTGTTGGAAGAAAAAAAAAATAGTTATTTGGGATAAAAAGAAGATAGAGAAAAATTAGCCTTAAGTTTTTGTTAGAAAAAAATGAAACAAAGTCTCCACACTTAAGAGACAAGTTGAGCTTGAGACAGTCCTTTATAAAATCACTGACATGAACAAATTATCTAACTGCAAGTCATGTTGGTCTTTTTCTCCTTGATTCCAGTTGCTAAAGTTGTGCCAGGGATGCAGGTGACATTCATTACTGTTTTCCTATTACCTTCGCATTTAAGCAGTAGCTGACAGTGGCAGTCAGGTGCTGTGCAGTCACAGCAAAACCTTGTTTATCAGATAGAGAACCGACTATGAAAAGGTTCTACAGAGACTGTTTCAGGTTTCCCATAACCTTCAGATGGAGTTTCAGGCTGCCCAAAGAACAGAGGATTTTTGGAACGTGGTCTTGGGTTGCAGCTAGGATGCAGAGGCATTTTTTAAGAAGTAACTTCTGTGACAGATGCTTGCTTTACCGTCTGTCTGCACTTTTACACATTACCTATTGCATGCAGTGCAGAAATTACTTGAAATTCACATTCCATTGTTTCTGATCCAATTTAACAACCTAATCTAAAACTGGTAAGCGGAGAGATCTTGAAAATGAGATACTATGTACCGAATAGCTCATCCAGCAATTGAAGGACTTAATTTTATCTCATTCATGCCGGAGAGTAATTATGACTACTCCCCTGAAGTCACAATGGCATGAAATCAAGGAAAGTCAAATGAATGAGGATCATCATAACCATATGGATTAGTACAGAAATAGTTTGTATTGGGAATGGCTAATTCTGTTAGTTTTCAGAAGAGGCACTTTTAGGTGCATATGCTTTAAAAAGAGAGTCTGAATTCTCTGCCCATTTGCTACTCGGCGCTCTTTGAGAACATTAGACCTTAACCCATTACTAACATGCACAACGTCTTGGCCGCCAGGCTACTTGCAATCACAGGACACTCACCTTCGACTCCTGCTTCCTCCTCTTGTATTTACAGGTCGTTCCAACTCAGAATCGTTGTCATTCTCATCTGCTTCATCTGACTCATCTTCATTATCGTCTGACTGCAGATCTTTCATTATAGACCTCAACGGACCTGAAACAACAGAGGCAATAAAATACACAAATAAAGTTCACTTTGCAGTGTTCCAGGTAATTCACCCAGCTTTGTAGGTGGCAGAAAACCACCCTCCCCGCACAGTGTTGGGAGAGTTTTAAACATTAAACAAATGAAGTAATGCAGTGGGGGCTTACGCTGCAGGGACTTATCCATGAATCACTTACTCACACGAGCAACTCAGCTTCAATAGACTTACTCAGGACAGTGAAGTGACTCATATATTCAAGTGTTTGCACAATTGACCCCCTGGACCATAGCTGAAGTAAAATACTATCATGCCAGGAGAAATTGACTATTGCTGTATTATTATTAGAAGCAAGATTCTTCTGCGTTGCTGGGTTTTAGCATTTTTTTTGCTTTCTCAAAGGGTATTATGTGCAAGTAAAGATCTACAGGGACATACTGATCAGTAATGGCACATTTGTTACATTAATCCATGTACTGAGAAGCAGAGTCTAACAAATCATTCTGGCTAACTACTACTGGCCAAGACAGCCTTTGTCCTTCTGTTTTTTTGTATATTTAGCTTTAGCTGTTCCCTTTATTTTGGGGTCAATTTCAGGTCAAGTAAACACTTTGCCAATGTTCCTAAGTAAAAGTGCATCCATCCCACACAACACTATGCTATCTCTTTTCCTAAATTAACAGAAGGTACAAAGCTTGACTTGCTTGTAAAAGTGCATTAAATCCAGTTTGGGATTTTGGCTTGATTGTACTAATTTATTTTGCAAATATGTTTTGCAACATATGAGGAATATGTTTAACATATCTGCAAAATGTAAAACTATAGCTTCTTGAAAGCTGCAAAAGCAGCTTGGAAGAGGGAAGAAAGCAAGACTGATGCCACAGGGCATTTAACTCTTAAGTACCTCCCCCACCTGGGACACAAAGCAGCAAATAAAAGCAGGAACAGGGATTGCTATTAGGGTTCTGTAACTCCTTCAGCCCACGAAACACAAAATACTAAAATGAAGTGAGCCTCAGAGTGTTCTTCAAAGGGAGATGAAGCTTGCAACTCTCTATTTCCTAACAGGGGAAACAGAGTCAAGGAGTGTCATCCTTGGTCACTGCCAGAAGAGAAGGCAGACTTCTACCACGGCCATACACCTAATAGGAACGGTGTTCCCACCATGGGAAGAACTTTATGGATTATTCCAGACCTAGCACGGCTCAGGTCACAGGCATTTTGACTAGTTTTGTGTGAGTGACTTCAAATCTGATGAGAATGATTTGCCACTAAGGCTGCACTAGAACTTTCATAAACTGGTGCAGTTTGTGCAGGTTCAGATCAATGGTTTCTCTTCTCTGTTTTGACACCCCAAGGTTGGCTGGGAAGAAGCCCAGATGGCACTGATGGGCAAATTCCCGGTGGACCAGACCCTTGTATAGGTGACAAGGAAAGGGGAGCTATACTGAAGTGCTTCTTGTCCATGTAACCACCACTGATCTGCAGAAGTAGCTGATCCGTGCTCCATTTTCTGTTCCTGTTTGGGTCTCGGGCAGAAAACACTCAGCTATTCACAAATGGTAACTTGCAGTCTGTCTGAATATCTTATCATCTGACCCTTGAAGGAGGGAAAGGACTCCTTCCTTGTCTTTTAATAGGAGCAGTAATAAATATATTCTATTTAAAAGGGAGGAGAGAGCACACTTCCAGCAGCATCAGTACAGAGATGAAGGAAGAATTTGCCCACTTTGATTTTTTGGAAAATGTTCCCATTGGCTGGCTTGACTGTTGAGGTGGGTGAATGAGAAACATGGCACAGGGAGATAAATAAATTGAGGTAAAGGGCTAGCAAAGAGACTTAAGTTATAATTATACAAAGAAGGATTCCACATTTCAAGAAAGACAAAAAGGTAGAACACAAGGGTATTTCCACAGGCTAGACTTAGCCTAGAAAGGCTAGTTTCCATACACCTTACTGGGCAAAAACATTAACAACCACCATTAAAGCCCTACTGAAGATGATCACCTCTGCACTGAGAGCAGATGAGTCTCACTCCACTCCATAGGCCAACAACAGCTTCCGAGAAAGCATTCATCTCTCCTCCACAACAGAAAAATACTCGGCAACGATCAGATGGAGCAAAGGAAAAGGTCAGTGGGAGGAAAGGTAAAATAATAAACCAAAACCTAGTCTTGTAATGAAATTTAGTATGGCATGTGAAAAACTGATGTTGCATAAAACACCAGAATATAACCCCACAACATGAAAACTGCTAGCTATGCTTGCAGGTCACCCAAAACATCACTTCTTGATTTTATTTTGAAATTGAAGCAGAAAGAAAACCAGCACGCATTCCTCATGATCCCTACACAGCCTGCTCTCACAAGTTTAATCTAAATCATTATTCTTGCCTATGTCCTTATTCCAAGTATAGCAGAGGGCCATTTTACCCTCTGACAGTCCCTTGCTGTGTTCTAGGACAATCAGACAGTCCTATCTCAAGGTGCCAAGGGGCTTATTCCTCTTTTGTGGAGAAAAAGGAACTTGGACTCCTGAGACACATCCGTCACTGACACCCAATAGGCATTGAACAACCTGTCATTCAGACATGTTTTCACTTAACGTAGGACCATATCTGGGACTCTGATAAGGCATTTTGTACCCAGCCAACTAACTTCTTCAGTAGACTTTCCCTACAATCAGCAAAGCATTAATTTTTAGGTCTTTTGTTTCTAGCACTGATAGCGATGTCACTGTTAATCTTCTGCTCCTTGCTAACACTTAATTTAAAATTCCATGACAGCCTTTTTAAGGGTTTGAGAAGTTGTTATCTCCTATGGGGTCAGAATAGTTAAGGAGAAAATGAAAACTAGGAACTGCTCAGGAGCAAGTGTTCTTGGTAAGGAAACAGAGAAATATCAGAGTTCGCCCAAAGGGCAGAAGAACTTGAAGAACCCTAGGTTAGCCCACTGCTTATGCAAAAAGAGGTGAAAAAAGTTCATGCTGTGGTTTTCTGACTCTTGACTGAGTAGTGGAGTTTGAACGCAGCAGAAAAAGAGCAATGGCCCTGCAAGCAACTTCTAGTTAGGAAAAAAAGCATGGGTTCTGACCAGAGCACAACATATACTGTGAACATGACACAGTATGCCTGGTGCTTCATCCCTTTGATATACAAATGCACAGACTGGGCAATGAATGCATTTAGTTGACTGGAACTCTCAGAAAAATGCAGCAATTACTATTTACTGTGGCAAGAAAGAGGACGTGTATATACCACTAGCACTTCAGAGTTGTGCACATCAGAGGAAAAATCTCCTATCCACTCTTGATAAGGTACAAAAACCTGAAAGACAGTCGGTGACGTGTCTTCTGTACAACCCAAAAGAGATGGATGATCCAGTCTTCTCAGAAGAAAATACTAAGTCGACAGATTTTTACCCAAGATAACAAACAGATCCAGGAATGGGTATCCAAATCTTTTGGCTTGTAATGGACAGTTCACATGACTAAGGAGGTTTTTATGAGAGCAAAAATAGGGCTGCGGCAAGAAGGGGTTCTGTTTAGCCTCAGGTAAAAATCAAATGCCTGAAGCCAGTCATCAATCACAGCTGACCTCCACTCTTGCTTTCTTTCACCTGAAGTAATGCTTCCAGAACACACTGGCAAATCAGTACCAGTCACCTACAGAATGGCAGTAGGAACGATATACATCATGTGTAAATCTATTTAAAAATAAACTGTTTGCTGGAGGCACTTAATGTGCTTTCATAACCTTAAATCAAATCCACCATTGAGGAATGTAAATGGATAAAACAACTGCAATTTTAGTCAAAAGTTGCTTTTTTAATACTCGTGACCCAAAAACAAAACAAAAGCTGATTAAGAATGTATCAGTTGTACAATCTTATAAACCCAGGGAGAAACGCCAAGCAGGAACCAAGTCCTTTAATAGATCATGTAGAATGAATCTCAACTTATTTACAGAAAACCTGCCTTGGCAAATTCTCTGGGAAGAAAAATGCATTTCTTTACTGAGTTCCAAGTATACTGTAATTATTAGCGAGAAAACCGAAATCCAAACTTAAAGTCAACTTAAAGTCTAACCATCACCTTGCCCTGCCACGTAGCTAAAATAAATACTGTATGCTCTTAAAACTTCCCGTTAGAAAGGAAAAATCCCAGCCCTTTGAAAGGGTCCACATACACACATCCTGGGGCTTCCCATGGGAAGCCATACCTTCCTAAGCAGGGCTTCAGATGGAGCCAGCTGCCATGGCACCTTACCCTGCAACAGGACAACCTCAGAAACAGAAGCTGTTTTGAGTTTAGCATCTGTTACTGCTTCACAACAAATGCCCTTCACACCCTTTTCTCAGATACACATTTTCTCCCCTTTTATTTTGCCCTTACAGCCACATCTGAAAACAATCGGAGAAGTTTCTAAAGCAAAACCGTGGCCAGTTCAGGCTGTGAAAGGCAGCAGAAAAGTGGTAATGAGATGCCACCAGTTCTGTTTTTATTGGGGTCTTCATTTCACATGCTGCTTTCAATTTCTTTTCCTTTGTTGGTACCTTGTTGTCTGCTGTTTTGAGATGGCGTAAAACTGGAACTGGAACTGGAGCTGGAACTGGCAGGACTGGGCTGTTCAGACTTAAAAGGAAAAAAAAAAAGACAATAAATAACATTGTAGGAAGCATTTTTGCCTAAAACTCTTACTGTTAGTTATCGCCTAAAGCATGGTGTCAAGAAAAAAGCACTACAGAACAGAATAATACTCAAAGATCTTGACAAGTGTCAGTCAGGCAAACATCATAGAAATTGCTACGCACTCAGCATACGTACACACTACTACATCATGTCCAGTTCTTTACTGAAGAATATCCTAACAAGAAGTTCCCAATGCCGTGTTTGAAAGGCTATACAACATGAAAGCCTAAATGAGTTTATAATAGACCTAAGGCTCTTGCGTCCTTGTCATACTGTAGTTGCAACATTTTCCAAATTAGTAATGATGTAGTAGAATTGAAAACCACAGGAAGACCTGAGCAGACCACACTAAATGGCAGAAAATCTAAGACAGTTTCCTTTCTTCTTCCTTAGAAAATAAGTTTTAAGATGAGGATTCAAAATAAACTTTTCTGCTGTTATTGGATTTCTCCTCATCTGAACACTTTCCATATGTATTAAGAACCTACAGATTGTAACAGCAGTTGAACCAGAAAGATTTGCCTTGTACACAGGGAAATTGTCCAGAACCTAGAGATTACAAAAGAGAACGAGATTTTTAAAACAGAGTTGTTAAAATCAGTTTACTTTCCCTAACAAACAGTTCCATACATTGTTTTTACCCTACTGTTTAAAGTGTATAAATTTATCTCTAAAGTTCCATAAAATTACTGAGAAAGTCCTATTACTTCATCTAAAAATTCTCTATAATTCTTCTCACAGTGGTTATGGCTTATAAGGGTTGTACTGGAAGTCTTGCTTCATGTTGCGTGTATCCACAAGCTTTTTTGCTGTTTCTTAGGCTCAGTGGCTTGAAGTGCATTGGTGTCTGTATGTACTTGCACACTCATCTGTGTACGCGAGACAAAGAACAAATCTGGTATGTGGGCACAGAGGATGCTAACAGAGAACATAAAACAAGAAAGAAGTGTCCACACAGAAGGAATGGTGAAAATCAAGTTAGGAACTAATGATCTAAAAATATACTATTGAAAAGAAAACATGCTTCCACTTTAAACTTCATACAACTGTGTTATCGTGAAGTGTTATCCAAGCTAACAAAAGTTTTCTGACTCTCCTTGCCTGTACAATATCCCTCTTGATTAAGTTAGAACTAAATTGTTCTCAAAAATGGCAGCAGTAATATACAGTCACTGTAAAACTCAGTTTTCATGCACACAGACTACCTACGCTTAACAGTTGCTGTTTCTCCACAAAACAATCCATTGTTGCCTTTCATAATGAGCAGGCAGATTTACAGCCTTTTACCGCCTTTTCTCACAATGAGAGATGCCTATTTGGGCAGCAGAATGCTTGAGAAAAACACCATTAACATCTGCTCTCCTCAAATCAGCACCAGCTCCAGCGCTCAGACAGACACTCAAAATGCGAACCTGACTGTATGGAATGTATGTGTATACATGTATATGGCTTGTATACAGGTGAATCAACACTGTGCAAGAAAACCCAACCCAACCAACCACACAACCCATTTCTGAGTACTGAGAGAGATTCTTACGTGGTCCACAACATCAGACCTTTTTGCACACTGCAGCATCACTTGACACTGCTCCAAAAATCACGTAATTCTGAAAGAACTTTTTTTTTTTAACTGCCTGAACTTCTGCAAAACCATACAAGCTTTTTAGCTGTAAAATAATTATGATAACATGAAACAGTCTGCACTGATAGAGAAACAAGAGTCAATGCAAACTTTAAAGACATCACCATTCTGGAAACTAATTTCAGTCTTCCAGCTTCAGGTTACTACTAAACATCTGGTTTATCTGTCACTTTCTGCTTTTTGCAGCAAAATTACTAGTTGACAACTGGCTTCTGCAGATTTCCATTAACTGTATTTTTCCTTTATTAATTTCAATATGAACTTTAACTTATGTAAAATCCATTCCTTTAAAAAAGTAACAAACACTGAAAGACTATCGTATTCAGTTTGAAATACTTGAAGAAGTGCTAAAACTATAAGGGAAAAAAAAATCACACATATTTGTTACTATTAAAACTTCACTACTTTCTTTTTGAACCAGTTTACTAGAAATTAAAAAGGGAAAAGACCTGGTCTTGTTCATATTATAAGGCGTGCAAACACCAGTGAAATTCCCCTGTGTCCGAATTTTCTCCCAGCTTTAACTAATCGAGACAGGATCACAAGAAGAAATGGATATGAATACATATAAAGTTGCCATAATGCCTTCCTGGTAAAAATTTTGCTCTGCTTTAGCAAGATCACTTTGAGAAGCCAAACCATAGAAGTCCCAGTGAAGCACAAATGATGATCCGTACTCTTTTAAAAAGGGTTATTAATGCCTCTTGAAACAATTGACTTTATTTCCTTAAATAGCCCTGTCTGAAAATTTATTCCAAGAAATACAAATTTGCATAGATGTTAAAATTGTTAAGTATTCAAAATTAAACCTATCTTCTTTGACTTTGAGAAATCTGGGGTGTGAGAGCACCCAGAAGAAACAGCTGCTTTTAACATAAGAATGAATGTTATTAACAGAAAAGACCTGCCTTTTTAGAAGGAACTAAAAATATGCCTTCCATATATGAACATGGATTAGTGCCGACAGCACCAATGCTTCCAGTTACCAAAGGCTATCTTTTGTCACTTAAGCAATGCTTTTTGACAGTTTTACAGGCTGTTATCCCAAGGACTTAGGTATTTATGGCTTTATTCACTTGGGCTTTCTGCTCTTATCCACTGGTTACTAATCACCAAACAGATTTTCTTTTTTTTTAATGGGTCTGAAATTAGCTAAAGGGTGTCCTTCAACAATAAAAGCTTAAGACAGTACCAGCAAAGAGCTTCTCTCATATGTTCTTTTCCTGTTTTACTAGTTTTCTCTTCCTGCAGACAAGCTAGTGAGAGTTTGGGCCCAAACTGTTCATTAGTGCAATGACCCGATATGATTTATTGCATTCTTAGACAGTCTATTTCGTTTTAGTGCTCTCACACCGATGCACAGGAGACACTGGCTTCTTTATTAGGCCTGGTTGAGCAATTCTGTGCTTTGAAATGGTTTGGCAAGAAAAGGGACTTTTCTTGGGCTCAAGTTTTTCCTGAAAAGGTACCTTTTTCACCAGCTCGAAATCACTTGGCTTCTGTCATTTCCAAACTCCTGTTTTTACAAGTAGTACAACAACTTGCTCTTGAGCTGCAAACAATTTTCAGGCAAACCCACCTGTTTATGATACAGGATATTATAGAGCTGTTTCTGTAATGTTTCATGGTTGCCTGGATTCATAAAACATCTTCTAAAAATAAGCTCAATCATTTAAAGCTCCTTATTTACATTAAAAAAATAGAAAACATGTGTATGTGGGTGACAATTGGCTTTTCTTGCCTTCCCCTGAACTGGTTTTAAAGGAAGCGTACGCATTGTTTCCTGAAATAAAACTTAAGTGGTGTAGTAATATCCCATTTCATATCAGCCGGTCTACATATTTCCTATTTTTATGCACAATAGTCTAAAGAGCTATGTTTCTGCGTGCCATACAAACTGAAAAGTCTATCCACTTAAAACTGCTTTTATAGCTGAGTATTACTTCCACTTCATCCAAAGTTAGCTTCTCAGGAACATGCTCCCTCAGGACAAACCTTCTCTAACAGGACTCCTGTACTTAAAACTTCTACTGCCTCTTCAGCACCCAGTCACTGACCACTGCCTCAGCTTTCAGTAGAGTAATCCAACCCATCTGTGGCTTAAAGGACAGAACGAACCCACCTCATCCACCAAGCATCCGCATCTGCCACTGCCAAGGGGACACATTGTTTGGGTGTCCCTGATACCACAAGCCTGAACTGAGCTACCTGCACCCTGCCCAAATTCTGTATCACTACATCTCCTGTCAAGCTGCTACATTAGCAGCTAGCCTCCAAGGTAGGGCTAATGTAAAAGCCTTTCCTTTCCAACCATTCACAAAAAGTTAGCTTGCAGATTGCAAACTCACATGGAAGATGGAAGAACAGGGGTATCAACTAGGAAGTGGAATTAATTATTTTCTTACAGAAGTATAAATATTTATTCATAACTACAACATTTAAGGAACTAAAAAAATATTTAGAGAAGTAATTTAAGATTGTGGAGATACAAAATTTGAACAGGAAATGCAAGATTATTGATTTTTGAGAGGAGGCAGAGACAGCCATTTGGCAGAGAATGTGACCTAAGGTACTGATACAATTAGCTGCCTTATCTATTTATAGCAATTTCAAACAAAAATTCCATATCACTGATGGAGATGAGGTTATTTGTTAATTAAGTTGACTCTGTACCTGCTACCTGAGCAAGTCCATGGACCCTGACGGGATGCACCCATGAGTGCTGGGGGAGCTGGCAGATGTCATTGTGAAGCCACTCTCGATAACATTTGATTGATCATGGTGACTGGGAGAAGTGGCCAAACATTGGAGAAAAGCAAATGTTACTCCTGTCTTCAAGAAGGGCAACAAGGAGGACCCAGGGTACTATAGGCTTGTCATTTCACCTGGTGACAGGTCACCTACCCAGGGATTCCTCACCTCAATCCCTGGGAAGGTAACAGAGCAGCTAATCCTGGAAACCATTTACAGGCACTTAAGGATAAGAAAATCACCAGGAGCATGGCTTCACCAAGAGGAAGTCATGACTGACCAACTTGATAAACTTCTGTGATAAAATTACTTGCCTGGCAAATGAGCAGAGAGCAGTGGATATTGTCTATCTGGACTTCATTAAGGTCTTTGATACTGTCTCCCATAAGCTCATCATAAACAAGCCGCTGATGTATGGGCTGGATGAGCAGTCAGTGAAGTGGACTGAAAACAGGCTGAATGGCTGGACCCACAAAGTGGTAATCAATGGTACAAAGTCTAGTTGGATGCCAGTAACTAGCAATGTACCCCAGGAGTCAATACTGGACTAGAGGGAATGGATTAAAACTAGAGATGGGTCGATTCAGATTAGACATCAGGAAGAAGTTCTTCACCATGAGGGTGGTGAAGCACTGGAACAGGTTGCCCAGAGAGGTGGTGGAAGCCCCATCCCTGGAAGTTTTTAAGCCCAGGCTGGATGGGGCTCTGAGCAACCTGATCTAGTGGGAGGTGTCCCTGCCCATGGCAGGGGGGTTGGAACTAGATGATCTTTAAGGTCTATTCCAACCCTAACGATTCTATGATTCTATGATCCGGTCCTGTTTAACATCTTCATTAATGGTCTGGATGATATGGCAGAGTGTGCCCTCAGCAAGTTTGCTGATCACACAAAACTGGAGGAGGGGCTGATATGCTAGAGGGTCATTCTGCCACCCAGAAGGACCTTGACAGGCTAGCAAAATGGGCCGACAGGAACCTCATGAAGTTCCACAAGAAGTGTGAAGTCCTGTCCCTGGGGAAGAACAGCACCATGCACCAACATATTCTGGGGGCCACCCAGCTGGAAAGCACCTCAGCAAAAATGGATTTGGGGGTCCTCATGGATCTTATTAATGCATATAAATACCTGAAGGGAGGATGCAAAGAGGATGGAGCCAGACTCTTTTCAGTGGTGCCCTGTGACAGGACAAGAGGCAATTGGCACAGATGGAAACATGAGAGGTTCCCTCTGAACATGAAGAGACACTTCTGTACTGTGAGGGTGACCAAGCACAGGCATACGTTGCCCAGGGAGGCTGTGGAGTCTCCCTTCTTAAAGATACTTTAAAAATCTAGACGTGGTCCTAGGCAACCAACTCTAAGTGTCCCTGGTTGAGCAGGATAGTTGGATCTGATGACCATCAGAGGTCTCTTCCAACCTCAACTTGTCTGTAATTCTGGGAATCTGAAACACATCCTTCATTTAACAATTAGTATCCAGAAAAGATCTTAAGCCAAATGTTGCACCTGTTTTGTCTGAACAATTGCACTGGATGAAGCAGAATTTGTGTTTCTTTAGAGACCCTCCTACTGAAATGAATCTACTTTTGAAAGAAAATTTTTTTCCTTCTATATTTATGTACATATTTTGTTTTAGATTTATAAATAAAAAATGAATTTGAGACACTTTTAACATAAAAACTCAGAAATAAGCTAGTGTAACACTTAGAGAAGACTCACGCAAAGGAGACTGAGCTAACACGTGGATGAAAAAATTCTTTTGCAGTACACTTCACAACACAGTGGGAAGATGAAGCACTAGTGAAGGCTGCTGCCTGTAGGAATATTTTTGCTGAAGGAATCTTACTAGCAAGAGCAGAAGACATACAGAAAAGCAAGCGAAGAAGTACAGTAGAAAAGATTACAGTTTCTCATGTAGAGCAGATGAATACTACAGTTTCCAAGGATTTCATGCCGACAAGGTAATGAGTAAACTAAAGGTAAAATAAACTAAAAATGTGTATGGTCACGTGAGTATGAACATGGTCCTTCACAAATCGAAAGAGGCAGAGTGCAAACTGATGGAAGTTTTCGTCAGATAACCCTAACCGAGAAGGATGGAAACTCTGTTCTGAATATGTAGGTAATGCTGCCAAACACAGGGTTATATAAAGTTTTACGCTTTTCAAAATTGGCACTAAAAACTGTTAATCTGGACCACACATTCACCAAATGTGTGAAAAGACATCAATGTGAAGAATTAATAAAGTATGAGCAGTACAACATGGGAAGGTTAACAGCTCTATATTCAACTCTATATTCTCTGTATTCACTCCATATTCAAAGTCTCAGTTATGTGGAAAAAAAAAAAAACAAAACACAAAAGTTGGGCCCTCTGAGGGAAGATGAAGATATCCTAAATAAAGCACTTGTTTGAAGAAAACTGCTTATCTTGTAAGCTCAGTGGCATGAAAGCCCTGTGATGAGAGAATGGTGACTGTCTGTATTCTGTAAGCATGGAAAGGCCAAATTAACCTGACAAGCAATACTCACATATTGATATTTTAAACTTTTCCTTTGAGAACCTTTGCACATTATATATACCAAGCTCTCATGAGTGAATAAGGGAGAGAAATGTGTTTTAGAAGAAAAGTCTAATCCTAGATTTTAGTACTAGATACAAACTAGAAAATTCAGCCTAGATATCAAAGCCAATGTGAGAGTTTCATTCAACTAATCTACACTTTCTGCTCTAATGGGACTAATAGCAATGGTAGAAGAATGGTGGTAGCTGCTCTGGCCAGCCCTGACAGCTGCTGTAGCAGAAGCCAACACTTCATGATTCTCTTCTCTTGCCCTGCTCCCTCGCCTGTGCCCTATTTGACATATCAGCACTGAGAGGGGCAGATGTTGAAGCAGTCCCAGTTCACTGTTTGGGAAACTGAACAGACAGTTTGCTGTCACTTTTGATGCAGGGGGAAGGTTGTTCACCTAAATTCTCCCAGATCTGAGCTCCTGATGTTAGAAACTCATGCAACTCATATTAACAAAGAAGCAGCTGGAGAGCAATCTCACTACATGTAAGACTTTTTTTATGGATGTTATTCTGCACTATGGTACATTTCCACACCATTAAAGAGCTGGTCTTCTCAGCAGGTAGTCACAGACTTTGCAAATTCACCGTAGTTCCTCTCAAAGTCTTCTTATGTAGTTCAAACTCTGCAGAGTGCTCCCAGCATGACCCTACACTAAACCTTTACTATGCAGAAAGGTCATACACATCAAGTAAATACAGACCTAAATATATGAAAAACGACAGCTTTTCTTCTGAATTGCTGCTGCAGAGTCCCTATGCACTGTCTTTGCTATTGCAGACTGCTGGCTCCTGAACAAATGTCCCAGAAAACAAAAAAAATTGTCCAAAATTTCACCATAGACTGTAGAGAGATCTAGCACAGCTCTTCCATGCCGTCTTTGTTGGCCTTGTCAGTTTTACAGCAGGCCTCATTATATTTACTTTTTTTCTCAAACTTAACTCCAGGGATTTAAATGATTACATGAAAATCTCAGCTTTCATTTCTGTATATTGCAATTCCAGCAAAAAGCTGTAGAGACAAAAGTACAAAAAGCTATGTTGTACCCTAAAAAATTATTGAGTCCCTAAAACAAAACAAAGTCCCTCAAACTATTTTTCAAATTTCACCATTTTTAGCCATCTTGTGATACTGTAGACTGAACAATGATTTTTAGATGTCATGGTTGGCAACAGTATGCCCTACACACTGTTTTATGTATAGATATTTCTGAGGCATTATCAGTATTGTTCCTAAGCACTTGCTCTATGCTAATATTATCATGTATTTGTCTAGTAGTTTTCACAAAAGATCATGCATATTTTATACATACAGAACTATACAATGCTGATTCTCTGAAAAAAACCCACAGAACAGATTGCTGTCGTCTTACTGGCATTTTACCATTCACAGTTGACAGATCTGTGTGCTGTAACTTTGCCTTCACGTGTACTTTTACAAATTACTACAAAAAATAATACTCATTTAAAACTCCTTGTCCCTGCTTTGGAGACTTAAATAGGTTTTTTATTGTATGATCTCAGCTTTATATTAGTAGAAAGAGTTTTGTAACTCTTTCATAAGGTGTAGCAAGTTACTAACATAAGATAAAGAAAACCTCTTTAAAACATAAGAATATCCAATAGTTTTAAACTACACTCCACTCAAACCATTGTAATGTAGTGTAATATATTTGTAATGTAATTGATACAGGCAACATAAGTTATTAAAAATATTGGCTAACTATTATTATTTAAAATATTGGCTAAATTAAGATCCCACAGACTGACTACCCTAATCGATCTTGAGTTTTACGGTGTTCAAAGGATAAAAAAGGCTGCATATGGCACAAATAAATCAAATTGAACCATTACATCTACAAACTGATTTCTTTTGGCTAAAATTGTAAGCACTTAACTCATAAAATTTTATCTACTCCTAACAGTCCTCTGCCAAAACAAACTTAGGTCACTGAGAACAACAAGAGTGGCTTTTTCCTTTTTGCCTTGAACCCGAGAAACTTTGCAACTGAACCATTGCTGTCCAGAATATTCAGACCATGGCTTTTTGCTTCATATTCCTGCCCACTCATGATATTTTACTCCTCTTATGGAAGATGCAATGCAATAAGCACGATCTTGAAACCATGTCCTTTTCATCCATATAATGAAGTTACAGTGTATTAACTAGAACGGCATTAAAGCAGCATGGGCAACGGAAAAAGATTATTCATATACAGAAAGAAATTATAATTATTACAGCCTATATCTACTCTTTTCCTGTAATGGTTTAAACCATAATACCTTTGTGGTTGATAATTTGAATCATTAAAAACACACAGGTTGGACTCATATGTAATTTCCTCTCACTATTTAGGTAATACGTAAAATGACCCCACACAAAGCAGCAAAGTAATTTGATTTACTTCCAGTAAGAGTACTTCTGGTACTCTTTCCTTGGGGCACCTGGGCACCAGTGCAGCTGCCTGTTAACCTCAACTACAAAACACAGCTCTCCTGATGATGGGGTATATATTAGCCATCACCTTCAAACATTCTCCTGTTAACGTTGCTCTGAGGTGATGACACAAGTTTTGTGGATATTTAAACAGATTCGGACAAGTGCAAATAGCTCCATTTATCCTTATCTTTTAACTCTGCTGTCTGAAACATCAACTCCTACAACACAGAACATCATTTCCTTTTGCCAGCACGATAGTGCACAGTAAGAAATTCCTTCATGGAGGTTCAGACATCCACAACAAGAACAGGTTAACATGTCTAAAGATAATTTGAAAAACCCTACATATGTGTTCTAGAATCAGGCAGCCCTGTCTTGCCCTGCTACGCGTGTGTGCAAGGACTATCGTTTCCAATGGAATTAATTCAGCATTAATTAGCAAATTTCTTGGTCCCTTCATAGCCACAGTCTTACAACAAAGAAGTCTGACCACGAAAGCTATACGCTTGCTTTGGGAAAGCTGCCCGGCAGAAAAGGACCAGGGGGTGCTGGTGGACGGCCAGCTTAACATGAGCCAGCAGTGTGCCCAGGTGGCCAAGAAGGCCAACAGCATTCTGGCTTGTCTCAGGAATAGCGTGGCCAGCAGGAGCAGGGGAGTGATGGTGCCTCTGTACTCGGCACTGGTGAGGCCTCACCTCGAGTCCTGTGTTCAGTCCTGGGCCCCTCTGTACAAGAGGGACATTGAAGTGCTGGAGCGTGTCCAGAGGAGAGCTACCAGGCTGGGGAGGGGTCTGGAGACCAGGTCATATGAGGAGAGACTGAGGGAGCTGGGCATGTTCAGTTTGGAGAAGAGGAGGCTGAGGGGAGACCCCATTGCCCTCTACAACTACCTGAAAGGAGGCTGTAGAGAGGTGGGTGTTGGCCTCTTCTCCCAGGTGAATAATGACAGGACGAGAGGAAATGGTCTGAAGTTGCGGCAGGGGAGGTTTAGATTAGATTTTAGGAAGAATTACTTTACTGAAAGAGTGGTCAGGCACTGGAACAGCCTGCCCAGGGAGGTGGCTGAGTCACCATCCCTAGAGGTGTGTAAGAAATGTCTAGATGTGGCACTTCAGGGCATGCTCTAGTGGCAGAGATTGTAGGTTGGTTGGTTGTGGTTTTGTTTTGGGTTTTTTTTTTTTTGGGTGTGTGATTTTGGTGTGGGATGAAGATTCTATGATTCTATGCACCAACTTGTTTTCAGCCCCAAATGGGAACAAATGGCACGAGATACTGCTGCTCAGAGAGGAGCATTAGAAACCCCACTAAGGTATGGAAGGCCAGCGGAAGCACAAACTACACTTTTCAGCTGGTCAGAGAAGGATTTCTACTTTTAAGGGAAGATGCAAGCCTGCTTAGTGGCTTTTCATAGAAAATGTTAGGTTTTATAGGCATTACTACCAAACTTAACGTTTTACTCAAAGCTTTTTGTTTGTTTGTAGGAAAAAGTGTGAAGAAAATTCATTCTACAACATCTTTTTCTAACAAAAACATCAGCTGTACTAAGGCATTGACTAAGCCAAGACAGCACTACGCAGTGTGTTAAACCAAATTCACACCAACACTTCTTAAAGTGAATGACAGTTTTTCTATTCCTGGTGTGGTAGTACAGAATCACCTTCAGCGAATAACCAAATTATTGTTAGAATTAGTTGCAGGCAAGAGGCTTTCCCCAAACAGTACCTGCTGCCTGGCATGCTGTGATTTTGCAGAGAAGGAGCGGAGGCTGTTGCCGTGAGGGAGCAGGCAGCTACACAGAGGGCAAGGAAGAGCCACCGCTGGATTACATCTGCTTTCACTTTCTGAACCAGGGTCATAGGCTCATGTCAGTACAGGAAGAACAGTGACACACAGCCACGATCACCATCGAGTCTGGGGCATGGGCGTGATGTCCATCAGGAGCATCCTTTGCCCGTTCCGAAAGAGCCCCGCAGCATCCGCCCCACTGAGTGCCAACACCCAGCACAGCCCCAGTGCTCCGCAGCAGGGGGAGCTGAACGGCACCCCCTCATCAGCCGGCAATGAATCATCATTAATTCTACATGGGCATGATACATGATACACTCATGGCAACAGTGAGTTCAGGCAGCCTTTATCCTACCTTGATAAAATTTAAACTTCAGGGGAATAGTCAGTCTTTAAGATGTAAAAATTGACTTGTGCGTTTATGGTGTGTCCTGGAGAATTCACATCAGTCATCACTACATTACAAGCGTCTGAGTGGGAAGCATTACGAAAATTATCTAATGAATTTCATGGGGAGTTTGGCAGCAAACCTTCAAAAGCACAAGAGTAAAACATGCCAATTTTGCCAAAGAAAACAACTGTAAACTTGATGGTTCCACATAAAAAATAAAAGGGCATAAAAGCCTTGGATCGATCTAAGTATTCTAGACATAGTTCAACTATTTCAGCTGATAACTAGCAGGAGCTGGATTATATTTACATGGAGCCATTTCTCTGGATCCCAACATAATGTCTGTAAGTAGATAAAGTCAATTCAAGGCAACAAAACCTGTATCAAGAAGATCTTCCCTGATCATGAATAAAATAAAATATCCTATCTTTAACATTTTGACAGCAATCGTCTCAGCCTCGTTGCTTAAAATGCAAGAAGTAAAGATTCTAAGAATATGGCAGGTTGCAAACCCACAGTGCCCAGCCTGCAATGAAGGACATCATCAGTATCAACCCTCTTCGGGGTTATTAAAGATCTTAACAGAGTCACAGTTTGACAAAAAAATTAAAACCTAGCTTTCTACTATTTCCTGGGTGACTACATGAAAATTCCACACAGAGCTCTATTTCACTACTGTTATTTCTAACTTTAAGTATTATCTGAAAGAGATCTTACTTTGGGTCTCAGCCCTGGCGGAAAGCAGGATTTTTCAGCTAACAAGGGCCTGGAGGTTTTACAAGACCACAGGGGTTTTCAAAATGTTCTTCCACTTTTGTAACAGGCAAATTAATAGATGACGGGCCAGATCCAAAGTGGCATTTTATGGATTACTTTAAAAAGGTACTCATGTTGTAACTTCAAGAGTGCTTTAAGACAGGCAAGCAGTTAATGAAGTACAAACCCAAAGTCAATGTGATCACTGCTATATTGTCATTGTTCTGTAATGGACTTCCTCAGAAGGAGTTGGCATTTTTTTCCAAAGGTAAAAGACCCATTAAAGTACTCTGCTTTTAATAACTGAAACTCCTCACCCCTGAGCTGTCACAATTCGCCAGCATGCACTTCTGCTCCATTTGTATTTCCATAGGCTTCGACATGCCAAAAGGCTGCTCCTATTACTAATGGCGATGCTACAATTGCAGGGACATAGACAGGCAGGAAGGGAAAAAAACCAATACGCATCACATGCAAAATAATCACACCAGGAGCAGAAATTCATCCAACAGAGCCACATGCATTCTCTAACAATCCATCAACAAACGGCTCTCATGCACAGCAGATTTAAGAGTTTTTATACAGATCACTGCAACTGGAGATACACTGAGAGCATTTGTTAACACCTGAACACGTATGCATGGTCTGCTTGATCTCCTTTGCGTCTTTCTGCTGCAGCAGCTTCATTTAGAGCTGTGCACCATTTCTTCCTCCCTACCCAGCCCAGCAAAACTAGTAATAAACAAGTAGTATCAGAGCACCCCTTCTGACATGTCTCCACAGCCCTGAAGGGGCAGCTCTGGCCATGGAAAATGCCTCACTCAGATCCAAAACTCTCTACCGGCCCATCTCACAAATCAATTTGCAGCTCATGCAAATGTTATGAGAACATCATCCTATTTCATGATCAGACAGGCAACAAAATCATGATGGTCAAGTCCTTTCGTTTTTTTTTTTTTATCATGTTGCTGCACTGTCCCACACAGGAAGCAAACAGATGGAGCTTTAAATAAAACATATGGCACTGAATTTAAAAGCAAAATGTTTGGAGGTTTCCAGTGGACTATGCTAATATTCCTACATCTCAATAAAATGATAAATCTGACATGCTTTCACTCCACACCGTACTTTACATGCTTCATACCAAAGACAGTAAAATAATTCCTCAGCCCTTATATGTAATGGATAGTTATGAATATACTACATGTCACTCTTGAATAACTTTTCTAATTCATGTGACTCTAAAAAGACCCACACTGTGTTGAAGACAAAGCCCATCACTAATGCTGAAGTCCAACACACTTTAAATCAGGGCCGTATTTGAAAAGTGATACTCAACAAAGCAGTGTGAGGAGAAACGGAGACACATGTTTCAATTGCCAACAGCGCAAAGTCAACAGAAAAACAGAGATAAAATAAACACAGCAGTGCACCACGCTACAGCATATGCCAAATACACCACAGAGAAATGACTATTATGTGCTCTTATTCATTAAGTCATACACAGAAAGGCTACTAAACAGGGGCAGAAAGTTTATCACTAAGCAAGGATGTGATTCACTGTAATTTTACAAAGGTATTTGGAGCTCAAAACAGGGATTGACTGCAGGACATCAGAGGACAGTGTCTTGCTTTCTGAAATGCCCCCGAGGCAACAGTACGCTAATGGCCGCGTTCTTAAACCCGCATTTTAAAGGACAGCTCAGAGGGTGGACTAGCCATTGTCAGACATGCTCTACCTCTCTCGAGGGGTCCTAAACCTCTACCTCCTCCACTTCTTGAAGGTGAAGGCTAGTATTTCAAGTGTGACTACCCAGAACTAGGTAGAGCACGATACCAATACTGAGAAGGGCAGAGCACACTCTGCTTTTCTGTCTGAGACCAAAGCCCATTAATTGAAAGGATACACACCACCTCTATTCACTGAGCAGGGCCGTATCTGAAGAAATCAGGGGAGCAGCGGCACTTCATTCTGGTATCACCAACCCAGAGAAACAGCACCTCCGTTTAATGATGCTCATCAGCTTCCGTTACCATGAGGACTTCTCAGAACATTATGCTTAATTTAAAAACCCATACCCAGCCTTCACAATTGAGAATTAGGGCTATGAGGATGATTAGGGGACTAGAACTTCTCTCTTATGAAGAAAGGCTGAGGGACTTGTCTTTTCAGTCTGGAAGAGAGACGACTGAGGCGCGATCTTATCAGTGCTTATAAATACTTAAAGGCTGGGTGTCAGGAGGATGGGGCCAGGCTCTTTTCTGTGGTGCCCAGCGACAGGACAAGAGGTAATGGGCACAAACTTGAACATAGCAAGTTCCACCTAAACATGAGGAGGAACTTCTTTACTGGCCAGTGCACTGAAGAGGCTGCCCAGAGAGGTGGTGGAGTCTCCAACTCTGGAGACATTCAAAACCCGCCTGGATGTGTTCCTGTGCAACCTGCTCTGGGTGACCCTGCTCTGGCAGCGGGGTTGGACTAGATGATCTCCAGACGTCCCTTCCAACCCCTACCATTCTGTGATTCTGTGAGAACTGATCATGGACTACACCTAGCACTGAAAACAGTCTTCAGCGTGACCAGCAATAGGAAGAAACTTACTTTTGCATGAAGTTCTAGCTTCTGGTGAATACGTTTGCTAAAAGCAGTATGAATTCATTTGAACATTGACTATGCGGCTGCTGATGTCCCACTTCTTAACTTGTTTCTCACATATTACAAGAAAATAAGTTAATGGGCAAAATTCAGAAGCAATGAACATTTGCCAAGGGAAGACTCTTCCAGAACTTCCAAAATAAAGATCTCTACCCTCCCCGCGACTTTTTTTTTTCTTAAAGAAATGCACACAAAAACTACTCGGTTTTGTGTACCTTCTGACAAACTGAACTCTTTGTAAAATATAAAAGAGTGCAAATAAAATCATTCTAGGTGAAGTAATATAACCTTAGCTACAGCTCTTACATTACATCTTTTACTACAAATTTGTTGCATATGAGCTAATATCAACAAAGTGAACAGTCACCATTTTGGGACATGTGTGTTCGAGAATGACAACATCTCTTACTACATGGAGTGAAGAAAATACCGTCCTCACAAAATTCTTAGCAAAGTTATTCATACTTTTGTTACATCAATTCATGCACTATGTCATGTAACTTGATGTAACTTAAAATAGAAAAAAAATGCATTTGACTCTTAAGTTAATATTTTTGTGGTATCCTAACAATTTTCTTTTAGGTGCTGATTTGCAATCTGATTTGTTATATTTAATCTGAATTTGCTGAGTTGGGTTTTGTCGTTTTGCTTTTTTAAAGACACTTTAGGAATAAATCCTGGATACTTTACCACTGAATATACTCCTAAATAATGATATATTCTTTGTCCATCAATACTACGATATCCACCACTGTAACTGTACCAGAGTAAGAAATAACTTTTCACTGAATTTTATAGCATATTATTGTGCCAGAATACGCCACTGAACAGGTGTCTCCCCAGATTCAGGCACCTATGTTGGTTAGTATCATGAAGCATTAATGGACCTGAAAGAAACTGGTCCTCTATAACAAAAGCATTATTATGTTTTCACTACCCTTACTCTCTATGTAAAGTTGCAATTTTTCTCTCTTTTAAAAAAAAAATTATATGACTATATTTATAGAATATACCCTTTATGGACCTAGCTGTAAAATCTACTCCTTTTCCTAAAATGCTTAGGAACAAATCAACGCATACAAAAAGTTCAAACTATTTTTTCCAACATACAGAATTACCTCTACTACACTGCTCGATCACCTTTCATTGGGCTCCATGGTTAAAGCTAATGAAGTGTAGAAGGATTGACTGTGAAATTCTGTAGACACTCATTAACCAGGCTGACCAGCTCTTTCTCCCACAACACTAATAATGGTGTGAATACACAGGCATCTTAGGGAATTATGCCAGGTTTTCTAGCTATCTTCTCTAAAAATAAGTATATTATTGACTTTCTAAGTAGTATCCAGTCACTGACTGGAGCCATACTCAGCCTGATTTATTAATGAACACTGTCCCAAAGCGGCAGACAGCCTTTCACCCACAGAGATGTGGGCCACACTGGCCCTCCCACTGAAGACCTATCTGTTCCGTGATCCAGGATATCAGTGTTAAAATACACCAGAGCCCAGAGCAGCAGAAGCTGCTTCTCTTTCAGAGGACTCTAGTAGTTTACCTTCTCGGTACCAGTGGCTTGCAGAACTAGAAAGCCCTGAATCTGCTTTTTTTTAGTACAGAATTAAGGCACCCCTTAGGTCCTGCAGGTCAAATGCAGATGGACATCGAACAGCAGTACATCCTATGAAAAACACAAGGGTGACACAATATGGCACCTATTGAATGAATAGGAAACCTGAAAGCAAAATCTAAGCTAATTAGCCAGCTATACTGAGGGTAGGTAGGGAGTATTAAAGGGTACTGACATAAATTAAAATTGAAGATTCAGCTTCTTTTGAAGACATTAAAAATTAATTCACACCAAGGCTGACAAACATGAATATTTTTAGGTTTAAAGACAAATTCATAAGTTCTAAGCCAGAACGAGAATGCCACCTCAACCACGATATCACTAGTGCCATGCTGTAAAGTGGAGCCTGTCTTATTCCAAACCTTCTAAATTTTATAGGCTTTGCATGCCCTAAGGGACCAGTCATTAAAAGGTCACTTCAGAAATAAATTACTTTCTCCCTCATGGCAAGTTTCTGTGAAGTAAAAATCTAATGTTGACACCTCCCCACAGCAAGGTATTTATTGTCTGTTCCAGAGAGGGCAAGCAGGGCTATGAATCTGATGGCAGTAACAGAGGCACACAACCGAAAACAGGAGAGAATTCAACAGCCGTGGTTGGGAAGACTTCCTCTCTCCCAGGCACACTATCTCAAGCCACAAGCACAAAAAAGGCACCAAACAAGCCTTCTCTTCCCACCCCTTTCCTTCTCTACTCAACTCTCTACGAAAGATGCTTCTGAAGACTGGAGTCTGTTAGGAGAATGATTAAAATCCTAATCATCAAGAGCTTGCAACAGATGAACAGGCATAGTAGACAAATACTTCAGGAAAGCAGACTTCAATAAAAACAGTCTTTCTTCTTGGGTAAGTCTGTTACTCTGGACAGACTTTCCTCATCAGAGTGAGGATTCTAGGAACTCCTGCTCCTCCACAAAACTGGCATCACTCACAGAACCACACTTTTTAGCGGAGAAACAACAAGTAACAGTCTAATTTACTGTTAACCCTTTCCTGAATTTACTGAATTCTCTAACATCTGAACACAAACACTCAGGGTGTGAAATACAAGCATTTAAATCAATTTCCTTTTATCTCACAAGAAGCATAAAACTCAAAAGAACAAGATCAAAAGAGCAGTATTATTTATAGCCATCTCCCATATGCTCATTTGTCATAATGTTGACAGATTTATAAACTGAGTAGACTTAAATAAGCAATACAATTCAACTAGAACATGCATAAGTTTGAGCAGCCAGCAGTCTACATTCTTCAGTTTGAACAATCTGCCAGTATATAGGAGAAACAAAGGGGAAAATACAAATATAGTACACAATCACACAGATTGTGAGTACTCAACACATATGAAGCAAAACCCAACACCACTTACTTCAGATTTGGAGGATGTGTTTTCCTCCATGTCAGAATCATTGGCATCTACAATATCCTCAAACGGTGGCAGAGCAGCTGTCTTCTTTTCCAGTGCATCATTTTCAATTTTGACTCTCCCCATCTTGAGTTGAGATCTATCCTTTGTCTGTTTTCTGTCAGTTGAACAAGTAAGAATCAGCGGTGGGGCGCTAGAAAAACTTTTAAGTAACGAATCCGAGCCACTTTTTTTTCTTTTTTTTGCAGAAGGTTCATCAGAGTCCAGAAAAGAGGGCTTTTTTGTGGGGGTCTTCTTGTCTTGCTGCTGCCCACCTGTTATGGTAAGGATGGGGGTGTTTTCAGATTTTGGCTCCTTGGTCATGGGTTTGGGTTCCTTGAAAGCCATCTTAGGAACTATTTTTTCATCTTTTAGTGGTTTGTTTTCTTTGGGTTTCTTAGAGGATTCTTTGGAAGATTTGCTGTGTTCCCTGGAAGGTTCTTTGAAGGCACTTTTATGTTCTTTTGAGTCTTTAGAAGTTTTTTCCTTGTGCTCCTTTGTTAACTTGTGGGTCTTTGAAAAACTATTACTACTGCTGCTGCTGCTATTTATGTTCAGAATCCTAGTTGGGTCCTGCAAAAAGCAGATGCACAATTTTACAAAGGGAATGGGAAAAAAGGGAAAAGGGGGAAAAAGGAGAAAAAGGAACACTTAAAGTCCCAAAAGACAGACACAATATAGACACGGGATTCATATTAAAAATTTGGAACTGCAGGTTGACAACCAGAAACTGAAATACCTATACAAGAACAGATACAAATCCCACCATTTTGTTCAAATTACCTGTTACAAAGTGGTGAAACATAAGCAATTACCACTGCTTGTCAATATCTGCACACAAGTTAGCTTTGATCTTGAGAATTAGATATGTTTTTTAAGAAATATCATAAGATGAACGTGAAGAGACTTTAGGAAACGTTAACCATGACTGTTAGCTATCAGAAAAAACACATCATAAAGAAAGATCAGGATAAGGAACCATATACTGTCAACAGAATTACTTCAAGATCAGAGCAAAACAAGTGCTCCTGATGACATTTCAGGCAAAGCTGAAAGTCTGATTCTCTCCCCCATCCCACCAGAGGGGAGTGAGTGAGCAGCTGCGTGGGGCTTAGCTGCCGTCCAGGATTAAACCACAGATGGGGCATCTACAGCCCAGAGAGGTGGTAGATGCCTCATCCCCAGAAACATTCAAGGTCAGGTTGGATGGGGCTCTGAGCAACCTGATCTAGTTGAGGATGTCCATGCTCATTGCAGGGGAGTTGGACTAGACGACCTTTAAAGGTCCCTTCCAACCCAAACCGTACTATGATTCTATATATGCAGATGTGGTGTGCCTGGCTGTCTAACACTGCCACAGATTTACAGAACTGCAGAGGAGGAAACACATTTAGCTTTTCTTCATTTCTTAGCCCTTTCTTAACCACCGTTTTACCCAGAACATAGATGGGACAGCAACAGTGTTCTGGAAACTGAAGGATGAAAGCAGGACATGGCCAGCCTCAACCTCCACAGGGGCTGACTAATTTTAAAAATACAGTCACAACTGCTCTGGAAATAAACCAACCCCACAAAACAAAGCAGTATTAGCCTGTTTAATGAAGGTCGTGTCAACAAGAGGAGAAATTAAGACTGAGAATTCATCCGCTTGTGTGCTTCCTGTTGGTGGATAACTAACTACTTATGACTGTCTGACCGGGATGTGTTAAACCAGTATTTAATACTGTAGTCACCTGAATGGTTTACACATATCATGTTTGCAAAAAGAGCAGTGTCTCCTTCTCTGTAGCAATGGGTGGAAACAATTAATTAATAATTACTTTGAACTGTTTTTCCCTTATTTTAACTAGTTTCCCATTACCTTAACTATTAGTGAAAGACTGAGTTTTCACACAGTGCTGCACAAATTATTCAATTGTGCTTTTTGTTCAGATGTTTCTTGCATCAGTACTGCAAATGTATTTTTCAGTCAGATTTAGAAATCTAACTGTATCTATGTAGTATATATGCATCGTCATTAACAATGGGCAGAAGCATCAACAATGAACAGTACCATGATGACATCTGAATGCCTGAACATAAGGCACTTCCCTTATTTCCAGTAATTAAAAAACAAAAAAAGCACTAGTCATTCCTTGAGATGTTTTACTTTAATCAAAACTCCTTTCCTGGTGATTTTTTTTAAATTAAAAAAAAAAAAAGGCTCCATACTTTGATGCAAGACCAGCCCCAAAAGTTGACATATGAACTAATTATTAATGCTTTTATCTTCACATCTTGTTCTATCATGCCAGAGCTGTAAGTGTTGCCCCGAGGGGGAATAAAATATGTGTCATTAATAAACTAGATGGAATCCTTATGCTTCTTATTGGTCTCCTTACCACGTATTTTAAATTACTCCAAAAGGAAAGACTCATTTTAGTGGTTTTCCAACATACGAGAGCTGTGAAATCGGTCATGGGGTGCAGCAGCATTAAAACCAATAGGAACCTGAGAACTTTCTTGCCTTTTCAATTTTAAAACCAGACTTCCTTCCTCATTCAACAACATGGAAGCTGATGTTTTCATAGAAATCATAGTACAAGTATATGACATATTTATCACACACACACACATATATATATACACACAACCCTGCCATACTCCCTGAGAGCTACTCTTTCACTATGACAGCAAACCCATTGCTTTTATATCTGCATTCATTCTCTAAGTACAAAAAGTATCTTTTCTTATTTAAATTTCTGCAGTGAGTCTAACAGAAGCCAACAATGACTTAGAGGAAACAGCAAGACGAACATAAAATTTGTAAGACAGAAAAAAACCAATTATATTCACTGGTAAAATTATATCAAACCTAATGATGAATGTGGAAGGCTGGTGGGAATGAAATGTGGCTATATATTCACATCATGTACAGCATAGATCTCATTGAAAATCAGAACATACTTTTGAACCATTTTCTTACTTATAAAAATCTAACAGCCCATTTAATTGTTTCTTTTCCTTCCCACCTTAAGAACTGTTGCAAGGAATAAGAGTGAATGATGTCCTTCTGCTAAGATGGACAAACAAAACAGTCTTTTTCTCAAGCTCATTATGTAAAATGGAGATTGTGGGGTTTTGACAGGTAAGATATTTACATACCATAGCTTACATTTGTGCATTCAACAAATATTGAAGCAACCCAAGTGAATGTTAGACTTTGATACATTGCATAACAAACTTCAAAAGAATAATACAGAGGATTATATGCATGTTAAAATAACTGCAGATGTTTTCTTTTCTTAAGCCCAATGACACCATGTACATATAGTACTTCCAGATATATATCCCCTTTCATAAAGCAGTACTAACAGATCTTTAAAAATAAATATTTTAGAAAGCATGATAAAAATCTGAAGCTTTACCAACAGAGAAAAGCTGCTACTGTGACTGTTGCACTCAACTGCTGCTCAGACTTGGCTAACACAACTCATGCTAAGGCCTGATGTATGCTGGGAGCAGTGAGAGCACCAGGCAGGCAGGACAGGCGGCCAGAAAGAGCTAAGGGGCCATTACAAAGCCATGACCACCTGCAAACTGCTGTCTCCTCCAGCCATCGTCTTTCGACACAATCTGCTAATTTATGGAAATGACATAAACCAAAGCTCCAAGTCAGAAGGTATAAAACATCAACTTACCAAAAAAAAAAAAGTTTTTGAAATGGATTCATTAGCAGCTGGATTGCTGAGGCTTTCGTGTTTCCCATGTGATACGGGGACACGCACATGGTGACAGAGGAGGAAGGACGAGCACCCTCACCGTTGGCTAGGTAACTAATTTTATTTATTTATTATTTTTGCTCCTGAGTGCATGGACTGAGCCTTACATGTTCTAAATTACGAAACTGTATGACTTGTGCGGTGAATAAGTGAACTCATGTGACAGACTAGTCTGCGCAAAGGGGACTGTGCCCTAGTCCTTGTGTTTGTTTCTTGTATTTCTTAATGAACCCATGAAATAAAATTTAAATCACTGAGTAGGTTGTTCTGTAAATTTGAGAGATCCAAACGGACTGTGACAGCTGCTCAATAGGTAAACATTTGCAGATTAAAAGAATTCTGTAACTACACCTCAAGAAATGGTGTTGAACTCTCTGTATATCTTGCAGGGCCGGATTCTGACTTCACACTGTGTAATCCCCAAGTTGGTTGAACGTGAGTTTGAACAAGCAGTATCCGCTGGAAATCATGTCAAATCTCTCTAGTTGCTGACAGACATGAGGAACCAAATTAGCAAAAGAAGGAGTTGCTGGGAAGGAGGGAGGGGTGATTCATTAAATTTTATGAAGTCATTAAACCAAGCACATTGGCATGGCCATGCCAGTCTACTGTACTGGGTTTAGGCTACTAATTTAGGATTAGTGATCATAAAAACATGCATTGTTTTCATTTGTAATAAAAAAGCATTTCTTCAAACGTTATGTTATGCCTATTGATACAATGTGTCCACCTTAAGCCAATGGACTAGAATTAGTCTCAAAGATGCCTCCCGCTCTTAAGAGGAAAAGACGAGGAAAATATGTAAAAGGAATTACTTGCTCAAGGAAATTCAGACTTCTGTTGAACACAAATTTGTTTATTATTGAATAAAAATACTAACTGGGGGTGGGGGGTTGGGAGGAATCTAACATTTTGAAAGCCTCCACAAACATTATCGTATTCTTCCACTTGCTAGCTGCATGCTGGAGGTGAATTTACTTGCTGCTAGTTCTTACAGATTATTACAGTATTGCACATTTACAAAGCTTTCCACACTTCAGCTCATCCGGCCCAACAAACTAGTATGACCAATGACATCAGGACTATTAGAAGCAGATGGAGAATTACCAGGCTCACTGGTTTGACAGAGAAAGCCAAAAGAGGCAGCATAAAGCGATTGATTTTTTTTTTTCTGGTCACACACAGGAATAAGAGCTTTTGGGTTTTTGTTTATAAAAACCACTCATTTCACTGCAGCTGACAATACAACTCATTCCAAAAGACATAATCTTCCTAACTAAACGAATCGAGCTGTTCCACTGTATTCTGTGGATGTGGTATTTACATAATACAAACAGGCACAGTAATACAACTGATTTAAAAGCAACACAAGTATCTGTAGCTAGCCTGCAGCTATTTTTATATTCTGGAAAAATGCATAAAGTAAGGTTTCATGCATTTCTGCCTGTTCTCTGTATTTCCAAGACTAAAGCTTTGTTTTAGAATGAAAGTACTGGGGCTCACTAATATCATCTCCATAAAATTAAACACAAAATCACGGAACTTCAAGAATACAAACTTCTGAATTTTTAAAACATATTTCAGAAGAGGATGTGACAGAAAGCAAACTGACTGTTCTCTCTCACTTCATACTGCATTGTACTTTTTTATAAGTGAATGCTAAACCACTTCATTGCACTGGTTTTACTATCTTGACTGCAATTCTCCTCTAACCAAAGGAGTCTATGTGGTGTTTTGTAATGGCAAATGGGTAAGCAAATATTCTTTGGTTCTGGTTTCCCACGCGCAAGAGTTTAAAACCGACCTCAAAGTTTACTTTGGTATTCACAGACACAAAACAAACCAGAACCAAGCCAAGCACATCAAAGGGCTACTGCTGCAGCAGAAAAATCCTCAAATCACCCAGTACAGACACCTGGAGCAGATGCAGCCACAGTACAGACAACTTTCACCCAAGAACTACCAAGATCTTCCAATGGCTCCTATTCTAGAGGCATATCTAAATGAAATTTGGACACTGAAGTTGTTCCATCACTAGGGTTATTCCAAATTACAAAAATCTATTTACATACTGGCTGGAACTCTCCTGCCCCTCAGCCAAAACAAAAACCCTAAAGACAAAAATCCAAGGGTTCCCAGCTCCCAGGATTTATAATAAAACCCCCAAACTTCTTTGTTATACTAAAACCAAGGTTAATTTGTGTTTCAATTTGTCAAAAACAGATGATCATTCTCAGTAAGGCAGATATTTACAACTCTTTTTTTATGAGAAACAAGAAGAGTTGGTCATTAGTGTATATTGGACAGGAAGAGACAAAGATTGTTGGCGGAGGGTAAAAATTGAATATTCTCATGGACTGGCAAGAAACAGTGCACTGATATAACTCTTCCCACTATTAAGAACTCCAGTGAACAGCATACAAGGTTGAAAAAAGAATGATTTCAAATAGATAGTATTGCTGCTGAAGAGGATATCCCAGGTTAGCACTGGCTTATGAAAGAATTTACGCTAGAGATTCAAGATTTACCAGGGTGTACAGTTACTAGATGGAGCTTTAGTGTAGGACTTGGTATCATGTCTGTACATCCCTAAAGTCCTTCTGCAGTTGTTTGGGTTGCTTATTTAGGCCAAGCCTCAGTATGACTGCTTTGTCACACGACGCGAGACATGAGTGAATCAACATTACAGCCAAATCCAAAGAAGTGATTGGAAACTGAACTGCAGAGAGCTACCAAACCTCACAAGAACCCCTATTATAGATCATAAAGTGTTGAAGTAACCCATCTTCAGCTTCTGAGTAGATGGAGACACATCCTAGTCTAAGCAGTCAGACAATTATCTTCTGCACCTTGCATCACTTTGGTGTAGCCAGGTGCCTTCCTTTTAGGCATTAAGCAGTCATTTTAGCATGCCAAAGTTAAGTGCCTTCAGTCTAGTCCTCACATTCAATCTACCTCAGCTCCTCATTAGAAAAACAAAAATAATCACACAACCACATATCCTTTAAATGTTACAAGAAGACCTGCATTAGAGATTGTGAGGCACTCAGATACGACGCAAACCAGGCAGGAACATGTTAAATAACTTTTTTTTAATCCCCTCCATTTATGCTTACTGTTGTGATACATTCTTATCAATGGACAGGCTTAGGCATACTCATAGTTCTTAGAAGATACAAGATTTGGCACAGCAACAGAACATGAAAGTTATTGATAAAAATGGGTACTGCCCCTTGCAGTACATTCACTGCAAGGTTAAGTAACATATTCCAAACAGACAAGATGCTAAGAAAGAAAATCAAAACCCAAACAATTTAACAGAATGGAGAAAAGGCATATATGTTAATTCATTCATGAAGCAAGTCATTGTGTTGCATTTCTTATTTGAATAAATTACAAGATGTTCTTTATTCTCCCACAACATTAATGCATTTTGTCAAACTGAAGAAATCATCTGCTGTTTCAGAAAAGTCCACTTGTATTACTCAGAAGGTTCACTGGACTATACCTTTTCACTATGTTCTAGGTTGGGGACTCAATTTGATGTCTTAAAGCCTGATGATACATTGCTGTCTTTGAAACACCTACTAAAGAATTAAACCCTGAAATTCGAACGGAGTTAGAAATCCTAAAGAAAGCAACTTCAAGCTTCACTCTACTCAATTATCTTAAATAGTATTCAAAAATACTTAATAAATGCTATTATTATTATTATGGTATTTTCCCATATTCTTCACATTTCTGTAGATCGCACTTCCATCACGAAAATTCCCTAATACTACAACACACCATTAGAATTCCTTCTGCAAAAGGAGGAAAACAATCGTGCATGTACAAGAACCAGAAAAGCAGTACCTTCATTGGCACTTCTTCTCACAGCCACCCTTGCTCTGCATTGTTTTTATGTGATGAAAAGTAAGTTCACCACAGAGAAATGTCAAGTCCTATTATCACTGGACTATGTCATGAGACTGCAAAAATACCTATAAATATTTTTTTTCTCAAGTATATTCCTAGGGAAAGCACTGTGGGGTCAAGTATTTTCTAGCAAAGTATGTCTCACCTTTGGCCCATGAGATGATTTCTTCTTCACTTCCGAAAAAGACAGGGAGTTACTGGGAAGGTTGGGGAGATGAAGGCTCTGTCCTGAAGAGAACGATGTGCCATCTGACATTACCATGATCTGTTATAAGAGGAAAGCATGTCAGTCAAATATTACCAATGGAGAGAGTCTCATCTGCCTAAGGAACTAGCAAATCACATTGGTAATAGAATAAAACTCCAACAGTAGCCATGTTTCTCCTCAACAGCGGATGGGTTAATGAAACCACACTGCCATCCTCTACTTAATGACCAAATCATATCTTTTAATTTCTATGTAAATACAACACAAGCCCCTCAGAAAATGGCATACCTTACTCTATTATGGCTGCTTACACATCATGGCACACAAGTCTTTAGCACACTTTCTCTAGGCCTAAGCAGTGTCTAGTACACTTGAAAGCTCATCCCACCTGCAGTAAAAGGTTCCGCAGGTTGCTGACATCCCATAAACATGCATATACAGCAGTCTTTGCTTTCAACTAGAGCAATATGAAGGAAGACTGTAACGGGTATATGTGGCAAGGTTTGGGTGGCAGGGGTGGCCTCTGTGAGGAGAGGCCAGGGACTCCTCCATGTCAGACACAGCTGGATCCAGCCAGCTCCAACGGACCCTTTGCAGGACCAGGACATGTCTGAGCCCCTTACAGAATCATAGCATCATAGAACAGTTAGAGTTGGAAAGGACCTTAAAGATCATCTAGTTCCAACCTCTCAGGCAAGATAGTGGCACCTCGCAGAAAACAGGTTTAAGAAAGGGCAAAACTGCGCAGGCAGAGGAGGAAAACAAAAGTGTCAGAAACTGCAGTGTGAACACCAAGATCAAAGAAGGAGGTGAAGAGGTGCTCCAGAAGCTGGAAAAGGTATTTCCCTGCAGCCCATGGCGAGCCCATGCTGGAGCAATTCCTGAAGGACTGCAGCCCTCCTGTGCTGGAACAGGGGAAAAGTATGAGGAGGGAGGAGCAGCAGAGAGGAGCTCTTATAGATTGACTGTAAACCCCATTCCCCAGCCCCCTGTGTCACAGGAGACAGACAAGTCCTGAATGAGGGAGTGAAGTTGAGCATGGGAAAGTGGTGTCAGGCAGTGGTAGTGTTTTCTTTTCGGTTTGTTTTTTTTTTTTTGGTTGTTGCTTCTCATTATCCAAATCTATTTTAATTTGCAACAAATTAAATTAATTTTACCCAATTGTCCTGGTTTGAGCAACACAGGACTAACTTATCTTCTAATGCTGGGGAAAACTGCACTTTTAGAAGACTCGAGTGCTTGAATTCATGAAAATATTTACTGTGTAGCCAGTTAGGCTATGGGGGATTCAAAGTCTGAGTGTTTTCAAGCCTTGCCAGGTGCAGGGATGAGGAGCATGGCCTGGGCACTTGACCCAGGCTGGCCAACAGGATTATTTCATACCATGAATGTCACATTCGATATAAATTAGAAAGTTTGCTGAGAAGTTCTCTCTCTCCCCCGACTTGATGGCGGCGGTCCAGAGAACTCCCTGCCCCGGTGCCGGACCCCTGAGCCCTTCCCTTCCTCCCGAAGCCGTTGCACTCGCCGTGTCCCACGTTTGCTGTCCACTGCTGGGAGCGCACAGCTTCCTGCTGGTGGAATTGGCTGACTGCAATCCTTGGATGTCTTATATTGGTATTGGGATCAACACTGGTTCTTTAGTACTATTGTTAATTATTTAGTCTTATCCTATTAAATCTATTTATATTTCAACCCTCATGTTTCCTTGCTTTCCCTGATTCCCCTTTCTGGGTATGGAGGGGTCATTGGGTGACAGAATAATTGTCTAAACAACAATAAATTATTATGGGTTTTCTCAAACCATAACACCCAAGTCGAGTCTGTTTTGCCTATGATGTTAACTGGTACGCAACCTCCCTCCTTGTCTTTATCTTGACCCATGAGCTTTCCCATGCTATCTTCTCCCCTTGCTCTGTTGAGGGGGCAGAGAGAGTGACCAAGCCACTGGGTGGAAGTTCAGCCCTTAGCCAAGATTAACCCACCACAAAGATAAACAGTAAAAACAGCATGATGTTTTTATGTGAAAGCAGTACCGCTGCAACTTTAACTGCAAGTTTTATCTGTTCTGTAGTACAGTAAACTGGATAGCTGGTCAGCAAGCAGCAATTCTGCCATAGCAAGGGTCTAGTTCCCTTCCTGGATTTTAAAGACTCTTACATACAAACACTTCCAGAGACCACAGACAAATCAACCATCACAGAGCAGTTACCAGACATGTTAAGATTCATGCCTTCTATGGGAGTGAAACTCAGCTAGCTCCCATCTTCTGCTCCAGCGCTGCTGTACCTGGATTCTGCTGCTCCCTAGCACGGCTATTAATTTATCTATTTTTTCAAAACACTACATGCTAGAGATAGCTTTCCTGCTGTCTGACAAGCCCTGCAAAGCTAGATAGAAGATGCTGAGCTCTGGACCTGCAAGGAAACATCCCTCTCTTCCCACTGGCTCCCATGCACAATGTCATGCTTGCTTTTGTGGATGCCCCGTGTGGTCACCTTTGCTTCTTCACATGACAAAAAATTCCCATACCATTTTTAGAAGACAAAATCTGGACATTCCAAATTGTGAGCCCTAAAAATTTCAGTGTATTGAATCCTGCAGCCTATTATTTCATTATACATCCTATGAAAAATGGCAACTATAGATTCAAAATTTTAATGTGATTAACAATGTATGCAGTAAGACACAACTTCTGTTCAGACTACAGACTTTACCATCTGTAAAGATCACAAAGTCCAAGAAAGTCTCATGTAAAATTAACTTTTTGGCTCCTCTGATAAAAAACACACCTCTGTCTTCCAAACTGATTTCTGACAGAAAAAGGATACAGTCCTCATTAAAGTCCCCTATATCAGGAAAAAAGATATAAAAATCACTTACCTTCTCCTCCCTCTCAAAGAATAAAGTTAATATTAACATTAAGTAACTCTCCAGGAACTCTCCCAAAATGTTTGTTTTCTTTGCCAAGATTATCTATGTAAAAAGCCCCAACATCACAAATACTTTTTGGAATGGAGATGCATTTCCCTTTTGGCTAAATTAGCAAAGAGACAGCTATACATCCAATTTAAGTACTATTACTGCTAGAGCTCAGCTGACATAATTACAGCAATTTCTGCAGTGGGTAACTGCCCTTTGTCCTCCCATTAGTCAAACACACAGCCTGACAGATGTACTTCAGCCAGCTTTCAGAGCAAGTCTCTGCTTTTACGTTGGCACTATCCCACTGGCAGCACATACTGCTTATGTGTGTGTATGTATATGTATACGGCTATATTAAGCCAAGGCTACCCAGAAGAAGCAAAAGGTGGGAATGAGCATACCACAGCAAGACATTAATTCTGGAGCAAGAAAGCAAGCTTACCAAAAGCATAGCAAGATTTGTCCAATACAGCCATGCCATATGTACTTCTTTTTAACTTGTTTTCTCCTTTCCGCACCATAAGTTTTCCGCTAGCTTACAGCTGCGGAGTACACTCCAATATGCTGAGGACACTGCCACAACCCGTGCTTAATCCAGGCACCCAAAACCACCTGCAGCTGGTACCTGTCTGCTCCCACAATGAATCACCTTCAGTGACAAAAGCCAGGAACATTATTAATTCCTTTCCTCAGCCCCTTCCACAAGTCAACAGCTCAGTGGGATCAGACAAGCTGGTGGAATAAGACAGGTTATTGAAGCAAGGTGAGACAACAGCTGGGCTTTAAACAGAGATTTAGCTTGACTATATTTAAGCAGAGGTCTAGCTGACCTCACAGTCTGTCTTTGGTGTTGTCAAAAGTGACAGTAATGGGACGTGTAGAAGTAGCGAGTTAGATGTACTTGTTCACAAATGCTAAAGGATTTTAAAAAACAGTTGGGTGGATTGGAGTATCTGGTTCTGGATAAGCATTAAAAACAAGGCCAAGAGAAAACAGTTATTTTCACAGTTTAATACCAGGATACAAATGATATGGAAACTACAGAATAGGTTTAACTAAGAAGCATGTCAAGAGAGGTGACTATCCCACTTTACACTGCACTGGTGTGGCCCCACCTCAACTACTGTGTGCAGTTTTGGGCACCTCAATATAAGGAGGACATCACACTATTAGAGTATGTCCAGATGAGGGTGACCAAGATGGTGAAAGGCCTCAAGGGCAAGACTTTGGAGGAGCGGCTGAGGACACTTGGTTTGTTCAGCTTCAAGAGAAGGGTGAGGGGTGCCCTCACTGCAGTCTACAACTTCCTCAAGGGGGCAGCAGAGGTGGAGGTGCTGATCTCCTCTCTTTGGTGGACAAGAGGAAATAGAATGAAGCTGCATCAGGGGAAGCTCAGATCGCACATTAGGAAAAGGTTCTCCACTGAGAGGGTGGTCAGCCACTGCAATAGGCTCTTCAGGGAAGTGGTCACAGCACCAAGCCTGCCAGAGTTCAAGGAGCCTCTGGATGATGCTTAGTCATATGGTTAGTTTTAGGTAGTCCTGGTGAGGAGCAGGGAGTTGGACTCAATGATCCGTACGGGTCCCTTCCAACTCAAGATATTCTATGATTCCATGTACCCACGCTGGGTTTTTCTGTTTTGTTTTGTATAAGATTCAATTTAGAAAATATGTATTTTAACTGTTACCTGTTGGCAGGAACTTTGTAATCCTCATGAATAGAAATTATTTGCACCCATAGGAAGCAGCTAATGTTACACGATGCGAATGACAACAATAAATGTTTCTAAAAACAGACAGGCTGTAAAAGGAAGGCTAAAGAAAGTGTGACCCACTGCTCAATGGGGCAAGAGACCTCATGACAAAGAACTTGGCTTATCTATTCAATGTTCTTTTAGCCTCTGTGTTCACTAATAAGTTCTTGTTTCCTCAGGCCTCCAAGGTACCCAAGCATCCTCACAGAGTCTGTGTCAGTGAGTCGGTGCCCACGAGAGAGGAGGATCGAGTTGGCGTGCACTTCACCCACAGGGATACTCAAGTTCATGAGACCAAACTCACGGATGCAAGCAGGGGTACTGAAGGAGCTGGTCAGTGCCATTGCAAGGCAGCTCTCCATCACCCTCAAAAGGTTGTGGTGATCAAGGAAGCTTCCTGATGACCAGAGAAAGGCAAACATTACACTCATCTTCAAGACAGAAGATCCAAGGAACAAAAGTTCCATCAGTTTCCCTTCAATCCCTGGGAAGAAGATGGAGAAAATCCTCCTGGAACCCATTTCCAGCCCACAGAGGGACAAGAATGTGACTGCCAGCAGCCAGCATACATTTACTAAGAACAATCCTGCCCAACTTACAGCCCGATCTATGAGATATGGACTGGATAAATATCTGATGAGATGGGTGGAGAACCATCTGGACTGCTGGACTGAAATGGTTCTCTGCAGCTGTGCAAGGTCCAGGTACATGCCACTGACTACCGGTGTCCCTCCAGGTCAACATTTAGTCCAAAACTATTTAATAGCTTGATTAACTATTCAACAGGAGCAAGTGAACTCTCAGGAAGTTCACGCGTAGATGACTGTTTTTCAGAGAGACCCTGTGCTGTCCAGGAAAAGCTTCACCATACAAACATGACTGTTGGGTTAGAAGATGTTCCAGGAAGAGGAGAAAAAAAGGTTAAATGAGCTGTTCCATAAGGCATACAGAAACTCACTCAGTAGGTGAGGTGAACTCCCAAGAAAGCCAGCCTGCAATCTAATGATGACGGAGAGATGATGTCACCACGGCAGAGGATGCGAGACAAGACAAAGAGAAAAAAGACCAATAGCAGCATTGTTTAATGGAATAACTGTTTGATGTGACTGGACAAAACCACAATGGGAAATGAAGATGCGCACTGATGTTCTTCCCTCTCCTGCTCCAAAGCCCATCTGTTCCAGCGACACCAAAGATTGCAGTTAATGGACAGTTTTGGGAGGAGATTTATTTTAATAATGCACATCAGAGACAGAAGAAGCCACACTCCATCTCACTTTCTCTGTGAAAGGAAAACAGGAGCATCACTATGGGCAGCTACTTAACACGTAACACTAAATTTGCACAAGAGAAAAATCATCTTTCCTAGCTTTACCTTCTGCTGGTTTAGACTGTAACTGGGAGGTTTCATACACCACCACTAATAAGCCGTTCCATACAAGTTTTAGCTCAACACAGGGAAGAGACTAAAACACCAAAATAAGGTTTAACAAGATCTCATCATAATAGCGTATTTAAGAAAAAATTATGAAAACTCTGTGAGACTAAATCATATTGGAGCATCCAAATACCACATGAATATCATGCTGGTATTACCCACCATGGTAAACAACTCCTACCAAAGAGCAAAACAACAAGTGCACATAAGCTATCTTTTACTTTCATTGCTGTTACAGGCAGATGTATAAGACAGAGGGGTTGTGTCCCCCCCCGAACGCTTTTCTCACTAGTCCACCCCTATAGAAACATTTTTTTCCTTTTGCCATATGCGCCAATAAAGCATTACGCATACAAGCATCCAAACTGATCTACTGGTAATGGTATCCTGCCTCTAGTTCGCCTAACACCCACTTTGCGAGCCTGCAGCTGTTAAGCTTGTATTTAAAACCTTTGTCTGCCAATTGCTTTAAATAAAAGACAGCTTCTTGGGCAAAGGAAAACTTATTTAAAAAAAATACAACAAAACAACCAAAAAAACAGTGGGTAGAGGAAATGCATTAGTATTCACGTTACTGGGTAGGAATGATCCTACCTGCTTGATCAACGTAAAAGTGACCAGTCTAGAATGAAAAACTGCCATGTATTTAATTTATGTAGTTCCATGCACTGCTGAACAAAAGAAGGGATCAGGGAACAACAACTGTGCACCACCAATTATCTTAATATAATCGGGAACGCTCTTCCACTATCCCTTTTACAGTAATTTAGGAAAAATTGTGAAATTGTAATACCTATACACAAGCCTACAAACACCTGATTCAGAAGTCTCCTTACAAAAAAAAAAAAAAAAAAAAGGCCTGTCCAGAACAACTCTTATCTACTGACACGTTTGGCAGCTTGGTGTACCCAGGTACCCAAGAAGAACCACCCACTTTCAGAACACAAAACTTTGCTTTTCAGATCCCAGTACAGAAAGCATGAGGAACAGCCTCAAAATGTTCCAAGGAAGCTGGTCTTCTCTTATTGCCAATTTCTACAAATGCACATCATGCCTCCCTGGATGTATATGAGTCATAGATCAACCAACTCACACAGACACTTAGATAGATACACAGTTAAAAACTGTACAAGCTGTCACAGCTGCTCCAGATCAACACAATCTCCTTATTAAGGCACTAATGTACTTCTGCGGGAAAACAAACCACTACCAAAAAGCTGTTACTGTCTCTTACTTTTTCAATTTCCTGAATGAAAGGAGGCCATCAACAAAGATGGAATAATCTTGCCTCAAACAGATCCACACCAAACTACCTGTTGTAGTTTCATTTACCGAGCAGGTAATCTAGGAACACCTTCATACAGCAGCCTCAGAACAGGCTGGTGAGCTTCCCCACAACGTGCTGCAGAAAAATTGAAAGTACTTTCAGTATTCTGGGGAAAATGAACCAGTATTACAATGTTTCTGCAGCCCTGCAGATGAATTACAGTCATTGTGCATAGATAGACAATTGACTTCATGGGGTCCTGGGCTGCCGCACCCCATGTCGTTTTACAGTGAAGAACAAGTTCATTCACCACTGAAAGCACTAAGAGCAACAACAATAATGCAGTTGTCCTGAACTATTATTCCTATGTAAACCAAAAGACTCACCAGGGAATAGAAAACCTTTTAGAATTCTTTTAAGTTATTTGCTCAAAAGTAAAGTAATATATAGTTTAAGAAAATTCAGTTACTTAATTATGAAAAGCACAAGATTAAACATAATCCCTTCCCTAGAGCAGCACTGTACCTATGGTTGTCCCTGGGTAGAAGCCAACTATTCCAACCGACACAGGAATTGCAAGGAAAGAGGAAGGATAGAGAAAAGAGGGAAATCCCCATGATTTCATCTTCATTACATGGATTAAGAACGTAGGTTTTAGAATAGGTATTATGCGGGCACCTCAAGTGACTGAAAATTTCTTAACTGTTAAACAGTAAAAACAGAAAGATTTGGAAAAAACCTCAAACAACAGAATGCAGTGGTTTTTGGCAAAACCCGAATTTTTACATTGATATTATTTTCTAAAAATTGCACCCCTCAGAATGATTCTTGCTGTCTCTTGACTCATAGATCAGCTGTCTTCAAGTGAAGAGCAAACTTGCTCCAAAAGCAGAGCTACTTGTATTTCCAAATTAATTTTACTGAAAGCAGACAAAAGCACACCTCTGTTGCTAAAAAGAATCATTACTACTCTAAAAGTGACCTATTCCTTGCATCCTCTAAATCTGAAACTTCAAACTGTATTAATAATAGCTATGTATATTTGTAATAATGTTATGAATTTTATTATTTTTGTCTATAGTGATAACTGCTCTCTAAGGGGCATCTATAAGGCTTTTCTTTTTATGAAAGAAAATTCAACTATTAAACATTGTCTGTGTACTCCTGGATTAAACAACCTGATTTTGAGTCTCCTTTCAAAAATAATACCAACATTTTTATTCATATATTTGCAACTATAAGCAACTATATATTTGCAATGGGAGAGAGGGCTGCATTAAATTGCTGTCTTAACATGGACTAAAAATACTTTCAGTACTTTTTCTGCAACAATCAAAATTAAGTTATTCATAATATCATATTCAAACAAGTGATGCCTGAGCAACTCTGCTTCCAGAGGCAAAATTCAATTTAACTGTTAGGTAGCTGTCACTCAGCATCTTCAGAATCAATTTATTTCTACTGTCTCAATAAGCAGATTAGGTGTAATTTTCAATTTTTTCTTGAAATTGAAAAACATGCAGGCCAAAAAAGCAACAGAACCAGCACTACTGACAACACAAAACACATCACTGGAGCCAGACCCCATTTATAAATGGTTTTAGTAGGATTCAACATTTACTTCAAATTTCCCAGTCAGTGTCATCCCCTTTCCATACCCATACACAGGAGTCACAGTGCTGCCTCTTTTCCCTCTGGCTCTTTCATGTTTAGAGGCTGAAACTAATCTGAAAAGGTAACTGACAAATCTAGGAAGGAATGACCACATAAGGATCAATGCTTATTGGTGTTTATTTGATGAAAACTTCAATCCTACTGTATCTACTCATGCACAATTTTGTGCTGTGTCTAGAAGATGAGCTCTGTAGGAGATCACATGTATAAAGTTCCACCACTACCAGTAGCTTGATGATTTGCTTGGTAAGAAATGGATTTACTAAAAGCCAAAATTTGCATACACGGTGTTATTTGGGATTTCAACCAACAGGATGAGTTATGGTATACACTGCTAATTCACGAGTCATACCTGTATACCTGTTAGCTTCACATCATTAAGTACCACACAGAGTAAATGGCACAAAAAACTCTCAGTGGCATAATTTCCACAGAAAACTTTTCTAAAAGAAATGTCATTTAGAACATATATGCAAAGAGATAGAACATAAACAATTACACTGAATGTTTTGACTGAATTTGCCCAGCATATTCTTGAAAATATTTTATTTCTTCTGTAAACATTTCTTTTTACATTTATAAGAACAATGTCAACTGAAAGTAGGTAAATTGTAGATACAGACTTGAGCGTAACTATATTTTTTGAGGGTGTGTGGGATAGTTCAGTGTAGAAAATATGTTTCTGAAGGTGGAAAACATTGACAAAGAACTTTGCAAACTGGATATGGCCTTTGTAAGACTGAACCAAAGTTCAGTCTATTTACCTTCCTGAGTACAGAAATACAATCTCTGCAGCCAAATGAAACCCTTCTACCTTGTAAGGGCTCAAAAAGTTAATTCTCAGATTGGAAGAGAAATCAGCAAGTTGGTGACCTCTTACTAACGACGACTGACTGCACACTTACGCTTCAATTCTGATGATACCAAATAAAATGCTAAAATGGAAATACTCCACAGAATTAATCTACATGACTGTCACCACCCTAAACATCCTGTTTGCCTTAACTGAAGTGGCCACTGCAGCACTGCAAAGCTGTGCTACTGTTGTGTTCTCATTTGTGTAATTACTCAGGATATCTGTATATCACTCTTACTCACTCCCAGTGAACTGCAGGATAGTCAGACCTTTGGGCACATGAAGGATGGGGATGCCCTGGGGAAGGGTAACCATGAGAATGCACAGGCAGACTGCTAGCACTTCATTTTAAAACAACAAGAAAGGTTCTTAGCCTGAAAGACAAAAGAACATTGGCTGTAGCAAATATCCCCAACCAGTTTGCAGTTGGGATGCCACAAGATGTATGTGTGATGTATGTGGGAGACACATAGCAGCCTTCCAGTACCTGAAGGGGGCCTACAGGAAAGCTGGGCAGGGGCTGTTTGCAAGGGCACGTAGCGATAGGACGAGGGGCAATGGCTTTAAACTAGAGCAGGGTAGGTTTAGATTAGACATTAGAAAGAAGTTCTTTACTGTGAGGGTGGTGAGACACTGGAACAGGTTGCCCAGAGAGGTGGTGGAGGCCCCATCCCTGGAGACATTCAAGGCTGGGCTGGATGAGGCTCTGAGCAACCTGATCTAGTTGAAGATGTCCCCGCTTACTGCAGGGGGTTGGACTAGATGACCTTTAAAGGCCCCTTCCAACCCAACACGTTCTATGATTCTATGAAAAGGGGAGTTGTGAGCATCCAAAAGATGATTCAAGGCATCTGCAGCAAGAGACAAACACATAGACTTGTCTATACTGAATATGGCAGCATGCAGGTGCCAGGTGAGCCTGCACTTTTCCCTTCAGAAGGACATACTATTTGTAATATACATATAGAATCATAGAATCATAGAATTGTTGAGGTTGGAAGGGACCTTTAAGATCATCGAGTCCAACTTTTAGCCTACCCTGACAAGAGCCACTTCTAAACCATGTCCCTAAGTGCCCCATCTACCTTTTTTTTAAACACCTCCAGGGATGGTGAATCCACCACCTCCCTGGGCAGCCTATTCCAATGTTTAATAACCCTTTCAGTGAAAAAATGTCTCCTAATATCCAATCTAAACCTCCCCTGACGTAACTTGAACCCGTTTCCCCTCGTCCTATCACTTGTCACCAGGGAGAAGAGGTCAGCCCCCATCTCTCTACAACCTCCTTTCAGGTAGTTGTAGAGGGTGATAAGGTCTCCCCTCAGCCTCCTCTTCTCCAGGCTAAACAACCCCAGCTCCCTCAGTCGTTCTTCATAAGGTTTGTCCTCCAGGCCCCTCACCAGCTTTGTAGCCCTTCTCTGGACACGCTCCAACACCTCAATGTCCCTCTTGTAGCGAGGGGCCCAAAACTGAACGCAGTACTCGAGGTGGGGCCTCACCAGTGCCGAGTACAGGGGGATGATCACTTCCCTAGTCCGGCTCACTGTCCTGGTTCCGGTGGGGATAGGGTTAACTTTTCCTGGTATTCCATGCCATGTGAGCCACGCCCACCCTGAGCTGCCGGGGGAGGGGGCAGGAAGTTGCTGCTTAAAAGCGGGCTGGGGCGTCCGGGGTCCGGCCGGTCGGCGAGCGGCGGGGAGCGGCGGTTCCGTAATCGCGTTTGTATATTCCCCTATCCGTGTTGTTGTTGTTTGCCTGTTCCCTTTGCTGTTCTGTTAAACTGCCTTTGTCCCAACCCAAGAGTCTTGCCTTTTCTTACGATCCTTCCTGTATTAGGAAGGCACGTGCGAGCGGCACGTGGTTCTTTGTTGCCATCTGAGGCTAAACCACGACAGTCCTTTTTGGCGCCCAACGTGGGGCTTGAAGGGTTGAGATAACGACAGAATCCAACTAGAACGTGGAAAAAACGGTTTTGGTTTTTTTTTCTTGTATGCATTTCTTTTATTAGGTAAGTAGTCACTGGTCATCATGTTGCTTGGTTTGTTCTCATGGCTGTGTTACATAAATTCCTATATGGCTTATGTACTCCCTGCAATGCTGTTTACCATGTCTGGAAGAGGGATGAGGATTATCATTCTGCTGTCCTGTGCGATATCTGTTTATGATATGATAACATCACTGTTCAGACGGCTATTTTGGGGTGTTTATGTGGTTTTGTTGTCCTGTCCGTACATTGGACACCGTCTCTCAGAATTTGTTAATAGTTTCCCCAGCCCTTTTGCCTCCCTTTTCTCCTTCGGGTCAGGTATGACAGCTTTTGAGAATCTTGAATATCCTTGGGATACTCAAACTAGTGTGTTCCTAGTGCTATGTCTCCTGAATACGTTCCAGGTCTTGTTTAGGGTTAAGCGACTATTTAAGACTACCACCCGGAGATCTGCTCCGAGGCTGGATAGTCAGGGGTGGCATGGCATGTGGGAGAGCATGGGCAGGTACCTAGAGAACTACTCGCCTCCAATGGTCTGGGACTTCACCCCTGAACAATTACAGGACCCTGATAAAGTGGTAGAATATTTGAAGGGAAAATGTTGTGGCTATTCTAGAGAGGCACAACTCACCGCGCTGTGCTGGGCCCTGGCCAGTATCTACCAGGCACTGCTCAGAATTATGCAGCACCCTCAAGGGGAAGAGATGGAAACCAGACCGGCGGCCCCTGCGGCTGCTGCAGCCCCTGCGGCGGCCCCTGCGGCTGCTGCAGCCCCTGCGGCAGACACTGCGGCTACTGCAACCCCCGTGGTAGCCACTGCCACTGAACCAGAGAACCAACCCGTGCCGGTATCAGTTGCCCCCATACAGAAGAAGTACACAAAGAAATCAGTTCGCTTAGTAAGAGATGATGATGAACCAGGGCCATCACGAGAGCAGGAGGAAGAGGCAGAACCAGAGATAATTACTTGATCCCTATCCTTGAGTGAGCTGCGGGATATGCGAAAAGATTTCAGCCGACTTTCAGGCGAGCACATTGTCACCTGGCTGCTCCGGTGCTGGGATAATGGGGCCAGTAGCCTGGAATTAGAGGGTAGGGAGGCCAGGCAGCTGGGATCCCTGTCTAGGGAAGGCGGCATTGACAAGGCGATTGGGAAAAAGACCCAAGCCCTCAGCCTCTGGAAACGACTCCTGTCAGGCGTGAGGGAGAGGTACCCCTTCAGTGAGGATGTTGTATGTCAGCCAAGCAAGTGGACTACCATGGAAAGAGGTATCCAGTACCTGAGAGAATTAGCCGTGCGGGAGATGATTTATTATGACTTGGACAATGCCGACTTACCCACAGACCCTGATGAGGTGCGATGCACAAGGCCCATGTGGCGGAAGTTTGTACGGAGCGCACCATCGTCATATGCCAACTCCCTGGCAGTAATGGAATGGAAAGGTGAAGAGGGACCAACGGTGGATGAGGTAGCTGGCCGGCTCCGGCGATATGAAGAAAGTCTCTCTTCCCCCCTTGTCTCAGCTGTGGAGAAACTGTCGCGGAAGGTCCAGCAACTTGAAGAGAATATGTTCTACTCCCCACCTGCACGGGCCAGCATCTCAGCTATTAGAAGCAGGCATTTCCCCACTCAAGAGAGAGAGTACAGAGGGTACACACCACGAGGCACCCTGTGGTTCTACCTGCGGGACCACGGAGAGGACATGAGGAAGTGGGATGGACGACCTACTTCGATCCTGCGGACACGGGTACAGGAGTTGCAAGGAAGGACAACCACAAAAGGGGATCCCTCCAGGAAAAGTGCCGCCCCAGTTTCCAGTGGGCCGTTCCCCAGACAAAGCAGAAGGCCTGATCTTGCTTCTGATCCTCTTGAAGGAACTTCCAAGTCATTTATGCAAGAAGTGAGTAATGGATACTATGATGAGTATTAGGGGGGCCCTGCCTCCGGCCAGGTGGAGGAAAGGGACAACCGGGTTTATTGGACGGTGTGGATTCAATGGCCTGGCACATCAGACCCACAGGAGTATAAGGCTCTAGTGGACACGGGTGCGCAGTGTACTTTAATACCATCAAGCTATAGAGGGGCAGAACCCATTTGTATTTCTGGGGTGACAGGGGGATCCCAAGAGTTGACTGTACTGGAGGCAGAAGTGAGCCTAACTGGGAATGAGTGGCAAAAGCATCCCATTGTGACTGGCCCAGAGGCTCCATGCATCCTTGGTATAGATTACCTCAGGAGAGGGTATTTTAAGGACCCAAAAGGGTACCGCTGGGCCTTTGGCATAGCTGCTTTGGAGACAGAGGAAGTTAAACAGTTGTCTGCCTTGCCTGGTCTCTCGGAGGATTCTTCTGTTGTGGGGTTGTTGAGGGTCAAAGAACAACAGGTGCCGATTGCTACCACAACGGTGCATCGGCGGCAGTATCGCACTAACCGAGACTCTGTGATTCCCATCCATGAGCTGATTCGTCAACTAGAGGTTCAAGGAGTGATCAGCAAGACTCGCTCACCCTTTAACAGTCCCATATGGCCGGTGCGAAAATCTAATGGAGAGTGGAGGCTAACTGTAGACTATCGTGGTCTGAATGAAGTCACGCCACCGCTGAGTGCTGCCGTGCCGGACATGCTAGAACTCCAGTACGAACTGGAGTCCAAGGCAGCCAAGTGGTATGCCACGACTGATATAGCGAATGCATTCTTCTCAATCCCTTTGGCAGCAGAGTGCAGGCCACAGTTTGCTTTCACTTGGAGGGGCGTCCAATACACCTGGAATCGACTGCCCCAGGGCTGGAAACACAGCCCCACCATTTGCCGTGGACTGATCCAGACTGCACTGGAACAGGGTGAAGCTCCAGAACATCTGCAGTACATTGATGACATCATTGTATGGGGAAACACAGCAGAAGAAGTTTTTGAGAAAGGGAGTAAAATAGTCCAAATCCTTCTGAACGCTGGTTTTGCTATAAAGCGAAGTAAGGTCAAGGGACCTGCGCAGGAAATCCAGTTTTTAGGAATAAAATGGCAAGATGGACGCCGTCAGATTCCAATGGATGTGATCAACAAAATAGCAGCTATGTCTCCACCAACTAGTAAAAAGGAAACACAGGCTTTCTTAGGTATTGTGGGTTTTTGGAGAATGCATATCCCAGATTACAGTCAAATTGTAAGCCCTCTGTATCAAGTAACCCGGAAGAAGAATGATTTTAAATGGGGTCCTGAGCAACGACAAGCTTTTGAACAAATCAAACAGGAAATAGTCCATGCAGTGGCCCTGGGGCCAGTCCGGGCAGGACAAGATGTTAAAAATGTGCTCTATACCGCAGCCGGGGAGAACGGCCCTACCTGGAGCCTCTGGCAGAAAGCACCAGGGGAGACTCGAGGTCGACCCCTAGGGTTTTGGAGTCGTGGATACAGAGGATCCGAAGCCCGCTACACTCCAACAGAAAAAGAGATATTGGCAGCATATGAAGGGGTTCGAGCTGCTTCGGAAGTAGTTGGTACAGAAGCACAGCTCCTCTTAGCACCTCGACTGCCGGTGCTGGGTTGGATGTTCAAAGAAAGGGTCCCCACCACACATCATGCAACCGATGCTACATGGAGTAAGTGGATTGCACTGATCACGCAGCGAACTCGAATGGGAAACCCCAGTCGCCCAGGAATTCTGGAAGTGATCATGGACTGGCCAGAAGGCAAGGATTTCGGAATGTCACCAGAGGAGGAGGTGACGCGTGCAGAAGAGGCCCCACCATATAATAAACTGCCAGAAAATGAGAAGAAATATGCCCTGTTCACTGATGGGTCCTGCCGTATTGTGGGAAAGCATCGAAAGTGGAAGGCTGCTGTGTGGAGTCCTACACGACGGGTTGCAGAAGCCAGTGAGGGACAGGGTGAATCGAGCCAGTTTGCAGAGGTGAAGGCTATTCAGCTGGCTTTGGACATTGCTGAGCGAGAAAAATGGCCAGTACTTTATCTCTACACTGACTCATGGATGGTGGCAAATGCTCTGTGGGGGTGGTTACAGCAGTGGAAGCAGGGCAACTGGCAGCGCAGAGGCAAACCCATCTGGGCTGCTGAACTGTGGAAAGATATTGCTGCCCGGATAGAGAATCTGGTTGTGAAAGTACGCCATGTAGATGCCCATGTACCGAAGAATCGGGCCACGGAGGAACATCAGAACAACCAGCAGGTGGATCGGGCCGCTAGGATTGAAGTGGCTCAAGTGGATCTGGACTGGCAACGTAAGGGTGAACTATTCATAGCTCGGTGGGCCCATGACTCCTCAGGCCATCAAGGGAGAGATGCGACATATAGATGGGCTCGTGACCGAGGGGTGGACTTGACCATGGACACTATTGCACAGGTCATCCATGAATGTGAGACATGCGCTGCGATCAAACAAGCCAAGCGTTTGAAGCCTCTTTGGTATGGAGGGCGATGGCTGAAATACAAATATGGGGAGGCCTGGCAGATTGATTATATCACACTGCCGCAAACCTGTCAAGGCAAGCGCTATGTGCTCACAATGGTGGAAGCAACCACTGGATGGCTGGAAACATACCCTGTGCCCCATGCCACTGCCCGGAACACTATCCTGGGCCTTGAAAAGCAAGTCCTGTGGCGACACGGTACCCCAGAGAGAATTGAGTCAGACAACGGGACTCATTTCTGAAACAGCCTCATAGACACCTGGGCCAAAGAGCATGGTATCGAGTGGGTGTATCACATCCCCTATCACGCACCAGCCTCTGGGAAGATAGAACGATACAATGGACTGTTAAAAACTACACTGAGAGCAATGGGTGGTGGGACTTTCAAACACTGGGATACACATTTAGCAAAAGCTACCTGGCTAGTTAACACCAGGGGATCTAACAATCGGGCTGGCCCTGCCCAATCAAAACTTCCACGTACTGTAGAAGGGGATAAAGTCCCCGTAGTGCACATGAAGAATATGCTAGGGAAGACAGTCTGGGTTAGTCCTGCCTCAGGCAAAGGCAAACCCATCCGTGGGATTGCTTTTGCCCAAGGACCTGGGTGCACTTGGTGGGTGATGCGGCAGGATGGGGAAGTCCGATGTGTACCTCATGGGGATCTGATTTTGGGCGAGAATAGCCAATGAATCAGATTGTGTGCTGTTAATTGATAAGTAACACTGTCACTGTATGTCCTCATTGCTATAATTGATATCAGTTGTACTACAAGTAAGGCACAGGGATGATGGGATAAGAACTGATCTCAGCAGCTGGTGCCCAGCAGTTTCCTCAAGATCTACATCTTCAGCCCACGGACTGCGTGCATGAGCCACACCAGGTGCACCAGTCACAAGCTCCGAAAAATACAGCATGCAACAGACCAGCACCACCCAGCATCTCACCTGCCCTGAGAGACTGTTCTAACAAATAGAGCCCAAAGCCGTGGATTAAAAGAACTCAACGGACACTTTGGAGGGATGACCCATAAACTAAGGGCATTATATGTGTGTGTGTATATATATATATATATATATATATGACAGGGGAAAGTGGTGGCAATTCATTGGAACCCTCTGGGCATGGCATAGATGGTATGGAATAAGGGGTGGATAATGTCCTGGTTCCGGTGGGGATAGGGTTAACTTTTCCTGGTATTCCATGCCATGTGAGCCACGCCCACCCTGAGCTGCCGGGGGAGGGGGCAGGAAGTTGCTGCTTAAAAGCGGGCTGGGGCGTCCGGGGTCCGGCCGGTCGGCGAGCGGCGGGGAGCGGCGGTTCCGTAATCGCGTTTGTATATTCCCCTGTCCGTGTTGTTGGTGTTGTTTGCCTGTTCCCTTTGCTGTTCTGTTAAACTGCCTTTGTCCCAACCCAAGAGTCTTGCCTTTTCTTACGATCCTTCCTGTATTAGGAAGGCACGTGCGAGCGGCACGTGGTTCTTTGTTCCCATCTGAGGCTAAACCACGACACTCACCACACTATTCCTGATACAGGCTAGGATGCTGTTGGCCTTCTTGGCCACCTGGGCACACTGCTGGCTCATATTCAGCCGGCTGTCAACCAACACCCCCACGTCCTTTTCTGTCGAGCTGCTTTCAAGCCACTCTGCCCCAATCCTGTAGCACTGCATGGGGTTGTTGTGTCCCAAGTGCAGGACCCGGCCTTTGGCCTTGTTGAACCTCATACCATTGGTCTCAGCCCATCGGTCCAGCCTGTCCAGATCCCTCTGCAGAGCCAACCTACCCTCAAGCAGATCAACACGCCCGCCCAGTTTAGTGTCATCTGCGAACTTACTGAGGGTGCATTCGATCCCTTCATCCAGATCATTGATAAAGATATTAAAGAGAACCGGCCCCAGCACCGAGCCCTGGGTGCTTATGCAAATGAGAAATAAAGAACCATGTTTAGAAGTTTAAATCAGTGGAACAACATGTCCCATGACTTTTGCTTGGAGAAAAACTAATAAGAGATCTGGGTTCCGAGGTGCACAGAAATCAAGCGATTTACACCATTATTAAAAGAGCATGTACATGAAAGTCCACCATCTTAGAGTGCTTTTCTTAAAGCTACCACTTATCATTTTACATTAATAGGATATCTCATTCTTTTTGAAGGACATGAACTTCATTTTGCCAGACTTGTTGCCTGTTGAGGAAATTCAGTGACTTGTTACTTTTACTTTTTCTTGACGACAGCCATAATCTACAAGTATTAATTGTTTTGACTTACAAGTAAGTGCAAAACCCGTCCCATATTTTATCATCCTGTAAATGCTTTTCTCAGCCTAAAGCGTGAAAGTTACAAGTGAGTTAATGTATCATGGATTCATTCACTCACTTGTCTATTCTGCTTACACTTGAAACTAAGAGCCAGTTTTCCACAGCTTCTACAACAGTCAAAGAAAAGCTTATGTGCAGCATTTCATGAAAGTGTAACTGGCCTTCCAATGCCATGCTGGGAGACGTAACCCCTTCACAGAGGCTTGCAGTAACAAGACAGACAGAATGCTATTACATCATCTCTGCTAAGTTGATCAGACAAACTCCTAGGTCAGACAGCCTACAGAGGGAAGCACAAAACACCAATAGCTTCAAAAAAAAAAAAACCAGCCCCAAACATCTTCTGGAAGGAAATTGGGAAAATGGAGGAGAAGGAAAAAAAACAAAACAAAACAAAACAACAAGTAGTTTGTAGCATCCAGAAGATAAAAAGCAATGACACAAACATTTTTTGCCTTTGTTAACTCAAGAAACCTAAAATTAGAAGGCAAAGAAATAAAGCAATAAAAGGGACGCCTCTTATTTTTACTTTTTTAACCTCCCCATCCCACCAAAGTCCCTGCTGGCATCATTTACACTTATTACACTTTTGGATAAAACTTGTCCATTGACAATTGACCTGATACAATTAATATTAAAGCAGTGTCTCATGAAGTTTTCCAGAATACAATCTTGATGATTTATTTGCAAACACACTAAAGAGCCAGTACATTGTCCAGATATGGATACCCTCTTGAACCTAATAAACCCAAACGCAAAACACGGCTCATGCTTCTATTTCAATACAACCATAGTTCTAACAGTTCTCTTCTCCAGGAGGACAACAAGGTCTTTCAGACTATGCCTGCTACTTATTTTTGCTTTGCTTTCAAACATCCTCTTCAGCAGACTGAATATTCTCATACTAGCTCCCCTCTCTTCTCCATCCCAGAACCTACTATTGTCTAATTGTGCTAAACAGAGCTACCCATTTTTGTTATAACTGTTCAGAAATATACAGATAAGCATTGGTATTTACATTAGTAAACCCACAACACAAAAGCTGGCTTAACATCTCCATCAGTGACCTGGAGGAGGAGACAGAACACACTTTTACTCATGAGGTTTGCGGATGACAATTAACTGGGGAAGCAGCCGAGACTCAAGAGCAGGGCTGCTGCCGAAGGGACCCAGACAGACTGAAGGAATGGGTTAACAGCAGCCTCACGAAATACAACAAGGATAAATGCCAAATGCCAAGCCCTGTCCCAGCAAGGCAGAGCCCTGCAGCCATGAGGCTAGGGCTGGGAAACAGCTCTAGGGGATTGGCACTGGAAGGCAGCAAGCTGTTCCCAGGCCACCCGTGTACCTGGGCAGCAACAAGGACGAGTCTCATGAGCAGGTCACAGCCCTAAAAGCCAGGGGAAGGCAGGGACTGTACCCTCTGCTCGGTGCTTGTCAGACCCCATCTGGGTAGTGCATCCCATATGGGTGCCCAGCACAGAAACAAATTGGTGGGAGGTGGTGGGAAGCCACTGAGACGGTGAGGCTGGAGCCCTTGCTCTGCAAGGAGAGGCTGCAGGACCAGGGCTGTTTCAGCTGGGAGGAGGGACAGCTTCAGGGGCACACAACAGCATCCCTGACACCGATGGAAAGAAATGGAGGAGATGCAGTCAGGCTCTTCACAGTAGTGTGTGGCGGGAGGGCAAGAGGCTGTAGCACAAGCTGACACGTGAGAGACTCAGGCTGGAAATAAGCAGAAGCCTTTTCCCCATGAAGACATCACAGCAGTGAGGCCGGGTCCCAGGGAGGTCAGGCCACCTTCAGCCAGGGTAGGTTTCACAGCCCGGCAAGGAGGGATGAAGTCCTGAGCAGCCTGGTCTGACCCCATGGCTGAACCTCCGGTGGTCCCTGCCAGCATGAATGGTTCTGCCATTGTGTGAAACTCGGCAAAACAGTTTCCACTAACGGACAAAATGTAAACCTAAAGGTTTGGACCTTTCCTCCCTCCAAACAGGCAAACTTCCTTTGGCTTTCTCATCAATTAGTTCTAACAACATGTAAAGAAGTCTTGGTAAATTTTCTGGTTCAGACTGTGTAACATATATAACTTTAAGTAGCTTTATTTATACATACAGTTTCTAACTTGTTCTACCTTATAACTACTGAATTTATTCTGCTTAATACAGAACCATTTCTCTTTAAATGAGAGACATTTTTTTTTCCTTATTACTTCCTCCCATTACAGTAGCCCTCCTGTATTTCACCTCTGGGAAGTCAAGCAAGCAGTGCTTCATGTATAAGGTCTAAGTTCTGCTTTTGCAGAAGTAAACATGAGTTGCTTGGTTATGAAAACAGGTATCTAATTGTGTATTTAATGCAGGCACATGCTCATTTGCTCACCCATTCCACTTAAAGACAACTAGCACTGAGCTCTTATACGAAGTTAATCACAAAAACACTTCATCTCACTGTCAGGTCAATCTTTGTTAAACTCATCATGCACCAGCAATATGCAGCAACATCTTTATTGTGATGGCTTTTGATGTGGGTGCAGGACTCACCCCTCCTGCCTTTTGCAGCTTTCTTCTGAATTCCTCTGTTGGGTTGTTGAATGTGAGCTTTTCACAGCGGAGGTGATTTACAGGTGGGTGGCCTTCAAGGTGCAGGAATAAGTCATAGTCAAAGCGAACTTTCTTAGGTTCTTCCTGAGGGTTGAAAATAACCAGATAGAAACATCTAGCACCAAAACTAAATTGAAAACAAAGGCTACATAAAGACTGTCAATTAAAATGAAAATTATGTCATTTTTAACCATTTGCTGTGTTCTTGGACACATTATGGAATTTACCAAGTGTCAGCTGAGCTACAGTAAATCAGAGAAGCTCCTATCAGCCCACGACAACACATGATAAAATGCATGAACTTCATAAACTTCAAGCTGTCCTGAGAAGGCTTAATTGAAAGTGTTATATCATATTTGGAACAGGCTACAGACAAGTGCATAGGCAAGTATCATGATTCAGCTGACAAAAGGTAACTCAGTCACCAACACAATCACGCTTCTAAGCCCTAGGTAGTACTGAAGACACTGCAGTAAGTTTTGAATGCAAATTCCTCCACCAAAGCTAAACACTATTGTTTTCTTCATGAGTTATAGAAAGGGGTAAGAACGAAACTGCTGCAACCAACTATATCTGATCTCCTGTATATGGGGTCTGCTCATTTATTAATGAAACTTCATTGCCTTGAATGAGTGTGGCCAGCTAGATTTCAAGTGTTCCACCACAGCTTCCAAGTGATTAAAATTCTCTGACACTGCAGTGAAAAAATGAAACTGAATGTTCCCTGTACCAATATGGAGAGAGAAAGAACAGGAAAGCCAAATTTATCCTGGAAGAAGTCATCAGTGCTCTACTGTCCCGAGAAAGCCTCAGCTGAAAAAGGACACTAGTGGAATTGAATAGAATTCAGTTTGCAATACCAGAGAAAAGATAAGTACATTTTGTGTCATACATTTACACAGTCCCTTCTAGAGGCTGCATGTAATTTAGGTGCCCTTTTAAGGCAATATTAAGTAGCCCTTCCTTCAAAGGTCCTGATGTGCAACAGAAGCCACCAAACCAATGCCAGTCTGAAGGCAGAATACAAGAGGTCAAACTCGGGAAAAGCTTTAGTAAAAAGGGAACCACAAGGGAAGAGGAGGAAAAGACACAGCAAAATCTTAGCACATCTCCAACACTGCATGTAATCAAAATGTATGCTCTGTTCGGTGACAGATGCTTAAAAAATTCACATTAAAAAATGTTTAGTTTTGATTCAGGATTCCAAAGATGTGAAGAACAGAAAGCATAGAAATCTCAGTTATTCTAAAAGTTAAATCAGAAGTTTCAAACACAGCCAAGGGACATCCCTATTGTCCCATCTCTAGACTTGGAGTAGAAACAACAGAAGGGGACCTGAAATAAAAGGCCTGCAGTAGTCTGTTTCTCAAGACAGAAGCAAGCAGTTCCCTTAGATGAACCATTTTCAAAGGCAACCATGGATGAAGATATTTTTTATTGTTACAGAGATCAACACATGATTTCTTGCAGAAAAAAATGGAAGTTATTTACTCCCGGGTCTGCTTAGAAAACTGATGTTGCTACAGGCAAACAGTTGGTACCAGCAGCTTTGTCATAAAAGCAAAGTTATAAGAATTTATAAATGTGAATCTTCAAAGAATTCTGTGTAAAGTTAGATGAACATAACCAGTGATTTCAAAGCAGACTTCTACTATACAAAGGACTCCCGGTACCATTGCCATTGTTTCAAAATGGTGTGATAGTAAAAGGCAGTTTATGAGCCTTGTCCTAAATGGACTGCATTTTCCAGAGTGGGAGTCTTTTGACCTAAAAGCATTTTCTCCAAGGACTTTTTCTCAATGGATGACAACTATAGCCTGCTGCTGCTGAATGTGTGAGGGAGGATTGTTTGTCATTTCTCTAGTTCTTTAAAGCTTGGAATATTTTCCGTCAGAGTGAAATGCCTATTAGATTTTCTACCAATTTCTCCTTAGTCCTGGCAGTAGGCAGCCTTTAATTCTCCATGGTCCCAAGTGGCTTCCTGTACCTCTGCCTTCTCTATTCATTAGGGTACTTTCTGAATCAGAAATTGAAAAGTTGTCTACCTTGAATAAGTGATGATGGTCTGTCTCCTCTTCCTCCTTCTGTCTATCTCCTCTTTTTCTGTACTGGAATACCTGTGAAGTGGCTTAGGGGAGGAAGAGTAGCTGAGCCAGGAGAAAGCAGCAATTTGCCTCAGGAATGTCAGCTCAATATTTGTGCCACTTTTCCTTTGTATTGTACCGACCCCAGGAAAGGGCATGCTGCTGCCGCTGTGTGAAGAGCTAGCTGACTCACAGTCCAACTGCTGCTTGTTGTAATCCATGACACCAAAATAGGGGTGAGGGATGTCTGCAAACTTCCTAATTCCACATGCTGCTTGAGGGTGAGGTGAGTTGTAATCACTGCTGCCCTCTCGATCTCAGTCTAAGCCACAACTCCTGCTGGAGAACTCCTGAGACTTGCAGGTCTCCACAGTCAGCAAAGGCAGCCAAAAGTCTGAGTGGAAAACAAAAAAAGAAATGTTGGGCAGGAAGCTTTCTGTAGAGATGCTTCAATGATTGACTCACTGTCTTCTGACCTTTTCTGCCCGGTTTTGAGATGAGCTCTTACCAGGAGTTAAAGAGAATGGGCTGCTTTTCATTAGATTTCCTGAATGAATCAAAACTGCTTCCCTAATGGAGACAGAGCTAAAAAGCATACCAAAAAAGCCAATCAAATCACTGAGGCAGTTCTGTTTCCTTTTCCAATAGCAAACAGGGTAGACTAAGCCCTGCTCTTCACAGATTGATACAGGGAACATTTCAGAATTACCTGTTTGAAACCTACAACTTAAAAAGTGCCTGAGCAGAATTATCCACACCTCACACCTTGACAGAGCTTTCTATGAAAGACAAAAGAATACTGGAATATCTACTTGAAGGCATACACAGCTAACAAAGTTTCACTCTAACACAAATTTGAAGTGACCAGGGTTCCAGCAAAAGTCTTTTACTATGCATTTCTGTTTTCTTTTGATCTTAATTTTTCACCAAGCATTCAACACATTAAAGATATAACACTGACTTGATTAAAATAATTATGTTAAGCTAGATCTTGGTAATATAAAATAAACACATGGGTATCTTAGAAGTGCATGCAAAGTATAATAATACCTCCACTGAGGCATATGAGATACAAAAGGAACCTAAAATGTTGCAGTTACTGTACATTAAACCATGCAAGCTTTTGCTCTTTAATTCCACCCTAATTCATTTCTTTTTATGTGAACGGGTTATTAGTAATACAGACCCTATCATGTACATTAAAGGAAATCTCTGTATTTGCTACCTAAGAGACCCACAGTAATTGCCGCTTTTTCTTAGACTCAGAATTTGAGATACCACAATACCGCAAGCTTTGTAGAATGGCACTGGGCTTGTTTTTAAACTGTGCCCCTGGTAATGCTGAGTTGAGTAGAATCAATATTCACACGCAGTCTAAAATAATGGTTTTTTTCAGACTGAGGATGCAGGATTAATAAAAAAAAAGACTGTTCTGAAAGATCAATACCTGAACAAATTAAAAAGACTGGCAATACTAAAATAGAACAATGTGTTCATTAAGAAATCAACATAATCAAGACCAGTGTCCTTTCTTAAAGTTTAAGTGACTCTTGAACTTCCTTACGCATTATTTAAAGTCTGTCCACTTCTGAGTAGGGCTAGTAATTCTTCTGAATAATTACATTCAACTTCTTTATTTTATCAGATAATCCTGATTTCATAGAGTTACCTACTAAACACAATTATGCATTTCTGAAAGTTAGTGACTTTGAATTGAGGAACAGCACTGAAAAACAGCTTTATCAAAATCAAGACAGCTTTAAAACTAATTTCTAACTAAGTTTATGAATTAAACTGTAAATCTTTAAAAAACCTTGACTTTCAAATGTTGGGGTTTTTGTTGCTTTTTGGTTTGGTTTGGGTTTTTTGGTTTGTTTGTTGTTGTTTGGGTTTTTTTTTTAAATAAAAAGTATGTGATCCCATACCTTGTTTTTGAAGTAAACCTCAATTGGTAAAATAAAACCAGCATACCCAGATTCTTCAACTTTGTAGGGTGGGTCCTTGCACACTGAAACAAAGAGAAAAACCTGGATTTAACACACACACAAAGTGTTTTAAATGCACAAGCAAACCATATGCACAAATAATCTATGACAATAGTTCTATGACAGCATCATTACAAAAATGAACACACACAGTGGGACATATCTGTGCACTACTCAACATGAATTTTGCAAGCAAGTCATTCCTGCCTGTATAAAACCTACGGTTTAGGGATAACAAGTTTTTAAATTTTTTTATTTATTTTGTTTGTTTGTTTTCAATCCTTTCAGACCACTAAAGCAGAACCACCAGGGACTTCAGCACCAGGTGGACCCACTAAGTACCCATAATGACTACACAGGCGCCCCCACAGCCGAGGCTTGTTCTGGGAATGACAAAGATATAGGATTCCACCCAGAGAAAGTTAAAACATGTAGGGGGCAGAAGAACTGTCATTCACGTATTCGTAACTTAATACTAATAAAATCCAAATTCTAATAAATATAATTTAAGATAAATAATTTAATTAGAACTAATGCTAATAAAATTGAAATCTGTATTACTGGGGGGAAGGAGGACACAACACAACATTCCAGTATATAGTAGAGAACCTCAGGAAGGTTAGCTACTGTATTACCTCAAAATAGTATCCACATTTACGCTATAGGATTCAGACTCCTTTAACATGACAGTGAGTACTACCAGCTCCAAGATGCAATCTTTTCCTTCAGGTTTTCAGTTTAATGGAAGGGCTTTTAGTTACATGAAATCCCCACAGTACTGAACAGGAGGTCTCTGAAGAAAGTGGCGCTGGCCTGACAACTGCAGCCAGTGACACAGAGCAGGTTGTTAGAGAACTTGGAAGAGAAGCCACCTCTTCCTTCTCCTGTTTGGCTGCGTAACAACCTCATTAGAGAATTCATGCCCATGCAAGCACAAAGGTAGGCTGAGCTTCAGAAACTGTGTGTCTCCTGCAGCATCAACTCAGATGCTTCCAAATGCTTCACTGATATGTGTCACCACTCATGTCACATGCACTACCATGCCAATGACATCATACAACAATGACAGTATCTTCACTGTAGACCGGCAGAATGATGCAATTCATACACCAAGAGATGACTTCTTCAGAAACAAATGGTCACGCTCTATCAATCTTGTTGACCAAAAGAAAATTCATACTCCCAGATGGATCATCGTTTGCTACGATGTGTGCTCTTTTCAGAATTGCCTGGTGGCTGCTCACTGCAGCTAATCATCTGCAACTTAAACTATTCTTTACAAAAAGCATGTCTTGCAATCAACTGCTCAGGACCTGAATACCAAAATTATTCTTTTTAGGAAAGCACCGCAGATGGGCACTTACCACACTCTATCATCCAGGAAACATGACAAGACCCATCAGACACACCCAGGAATAAAACTGCTGTTACATTCTCAATTGTATGATCAGTACGTCAGCTTTCTGACGACACACAAGCTTAGTTAATCCCCAAGTAAACAAACACAGCAGAATTTTCTCCTGCTAGCTTGCCATTCTCCTCCTGCTCTGTTAGCACCAAACCCAGGCAGGAACTTCAAGGATGGGGAAGATTCCAAGTCCTTTTTCTGGCCAAGTCCTTGCAGCTGGCTATCACTACCCTATTCATCTCATGCAACCAATGGAAAGCGAAAAGGATGACAAAAATGGAGCACGAATATAATCTCTTTTCCAGACGCATTCTGCAACACTGTCCTCTTGCAGCTACAGAATTTAGTTTGTTTTTCTTGGCAGGAAAAAGGAGGACATATACTTTATAAAGTGGGATTTGAAAGATTTTGAAAAAGAACTGTTAAGATGATAGGTCAAAATCTGAGGGGTGGTTTCACACATACAAAGCTTCTAAATTGGAAACGGAGCATTTTGCATTGGAACCTCCCAGAAGCAGTATTTCACCTTATATTGACATGTCTTCCCTTAAGAGGGCTTAGCAGCATTTGAAAAATGTAAATATAATAGCCCTAAGTTAAGCACAGTGATAGGTTACAGCAATACAAACTGGCAACTTTTTCAGTCAAAGATAGATGAGCCTGCCTGCTCCTCCCCTGCCTTCAGAAGACAACTTGAAAGCCTTCCCAGTATTATTTGAATGGCCATGCAGGATTCAGAAGACTGAAAACCACTTACATAAGAACAGGGGGAAATTATGCAGCAGACATTTATCCAGATGAAAATATAGAAGCTTTAGAAAATATGATAGTACATTAACTGTTAAAAGATATTTCAGGGTCCGTGACAAGTCACAAATCACCTTTTTAAAAAAAAAAAAGTAAATATCACGTCACCTTCTTCCTGAGCACTTATGCTGACAGTGTTTTCTGCACCAGTTAAATATTTTTCATTATCTCCCCCAAATCTCTCTTCATTCAGATTTACGTAGCTGTTATCCAAGCTGGATAGTACCTTGACAAAGTTTCACATTACAGTTCTGAAAACAAAGTCTGCTACACCTGAAGGCTTTTTTTTGAAGCTTGGGTGACAGGTTACGGAACACTTAATCACAAGGAAACTACTTTGGGTGCCTTCCCAAATGGAATGATAGGCTTTTAATAGAAAGAAAATTCTACAATCTTGTGAATGAAACCTTCCTGGAAAAAAAAGGCAAGCGACTGAGCAAAGCTCTATGCTATTGCACACATGTAGACTGCTACTAAAATGAAAGAAATTACATTATCCTCACATTTCTTAAGGAAGCCACTACTATATGTGCTGGCAGAAACAGCAACTCTGTGCCCTCCGAACCAGCATCCGCTGGCATAAGCTCTTATCGTTTCGTTGAATTCTTTCAAGTAGTAACCAGGGTTGCAATGATACATGTGGTTTAGCTGAGCCACCAGGCAACCACCCTAGCAAGGCTTTTTGGGTTGAGAAGAGAGAGGTGTCAAGAGTTAGGTAAACCACATAAAAGTTAGAAAGAAAAAGAGAGGAGAGCCCAAGCTGTGTGGCACGGTCAACACGCTGGAGGGAAGGAATGCCATCCAAAGGGACCTTGACAGGCTTGAGAAGTGGGTCTGTCCGAACCTCATGAAGTTCAACCAGGCCAAGTGCAAGGTCCTGCACCTGGGTCATGGCAATCCCAGGCACAAACACAGGTTGGGTAGAGAATGGCTTGAGAGCAGCCCTGAGGAGAAGGACTTGGCGGTGCTGGTGGATGAGAAGCTCAACATGAGCAGGCAATGCACACTTGCAGCCCAGAAAGTCAACTGCATCCTGGGCCACATCAAAAGAAGCGTGGCCAGCAGGTCGAGGGAGGTGATTCTGGCCCTCTACTCTGCTCTCCTGAGACCCCACCTGGAGTACTGTGTCCAGCTCTGGAGCCCTCAGCACAAGAAGCACATGGACCTGTTGGAACGGGTCCAGTGGAGGGCCACGAAGATGATCAGTGGGCTGCAGCATCTATGCTAGACAGGCTGAGAGAGTTGGGGTTGTTCAGCCTGGAGAAGAGGAGGCTCTGGGGAGACCTTATAGCAGCCTTCCAGTACCTAAAGGGGGCCTACAGGAAGGATGAGGAGGGACTCTTTATCAGGGAGTATAATGATAGAACACGGGGCAACGTCCTCAAACTGAAAGAGGGTATATTTAGATTGGATATCAGGAAGAAATTCTTTACTGTGAGGGTGGTGAGGCACTGGAACAGGTTGCCCAGGGAAGTTGTGGCTGCCCCATCCCTGAAGTGTTCAAGGCCAGGCTGGATGGGGCTTTGAGCAGCCTGGTCTAGTGGGAGGTGTCCCTGCCCATGGCAGGGGGGTTGTAACTAGGTGATCTTTTAAGGTCCCTTCCAACCCGAACCATTCTGTGATTCTGTGAAAAGAGAAACAAAAGCAAATGGCAAACATAGGCCAAGAGAGCAAAACCAACAATAGAAACTAGGAAGGAGTTATTTTGAAGAAGGAAGCACCTGGAAACTCTAAGAGGCTTCTCAAAGTTCATTAGAAAAAGCAGCTACATTAGACAGGTAGATAAGAAGAAAACACTACCCTTCTACAGATTAACAAACAATTTCCTCCCTGTCTAGAGGGGCAGAGGCATTTCCCCAATGACTGCTCCTCTCCTTTGAAGTGGCACCTACAAATGCATTTCAAGCACCAAATAAACAACACCGATGGCACAACGTTATCACTAAGCCTTAATTACTGTGGTCAGGTTCTTTTCCAAAGGAAACAGCTTGTATCCTCACAACAACGTGTTTCCTCTCTCTCTCATATCTTTTGACTAGGTGTTCCAACTTCAATACAGTCTCTACCACAATTAAGGCCCTACAGATTCCTGCCAATCCGGTGAAAAATTAGTGCCTTCACGGAGAAGGCAGTTCCAGAGAACATCTCCACTAAGATGCAGGAAGAAGGAGCCATCAGCATGCAGAATTACAAATGAGTTACAACACAGTGTCTCTTCTCATGAGAACTATAGGGCCAGCAGCAGAGAAGAGAAATGCAAAACTATGCAGATTTCTTTAGGCCCACTGGCCACAGAATAAGCTGGGATTTTGCTGCCTGTGCAAGGCAACATAAGGAGTTCATGACACACTACTGTTATCGTATCTTTGTCAGAATGCAGGAGCATTTCTCTTCTTCCATAAATGAAAGCTTTAATCTCAGGTTTGTGCAAATGCGTTTGCTAAACACATATAGAATAAAACCCTAAACAACTTCAGGTGCAATTTTGAAACAAAAGTAGGAGCTTATGCAACACAATTATATAGCCTAAGTCTGTTCCTTCTGTTAATCATGTTTCATTGTACTTTGGGACGAATATTGCTGTAACAAGTAGTAATGCTGGTATGTTTGAGGCCACAGAAGGGAACTTAGATCAAATAGGGCCCTAACTATAGCAAAATTCTGTGTGATTCTGTGAAAAGCTGTTCAAATACTGCATATTGATGCATTACATGCATTACATGAAACTAGAAGACTACATAAACTGTTAAATGATAGAGGGAAGAGGGGAAGATGTAAAAGCTACAGCAAGGAGGCTAACGTCCTAGGACAAGAAGTAGTTGTCATAGGTGGAATGCCATTTTTCCATGACACTGGAGAAGCACACACATGTAGACACAGGTGCAACTGCACAGTACTGACTTCCAGCACTGTACACCCCTCAGGTGCTCACCTACAGTGTACTATCACTTAACTTCTCTTGATAGAGAACTATTCAGACACTCAGCTGCAATCCTAGCTTCACAAACAATTCACAAATACAGAACAGTCAGAAGCATTCATTTTCACTAACCTTCCCACACATACAAATGCAATAATCTGCATCTGATAAAAATTATTGAAATGCTCCTCAAACAAAATGTGCCTTCCAGAGACCAGCTGCAAGATATCAATATGCGTCTTTTAATGAAAGCTCAGTAACAACATTATCAGTACTATTAAAAATTTTTATTAACCAGGATTTCTTCTCCATAAGATCTCAATATCTGTTTTGGTAAAATTGCCTATTATACTCATCCTACACAAAAGAAAGATTCAGGTGCTCAAATCTCATTCAATGCACTCTACAACTAAATTCTTTTTATAATGTCAGCATAATGAGTTATGCAAGATCACAGCAAGCCAGGACATGAATTTACGAGTTGTAGATTATCTGTCCCCTGTTTGTCAGGAAACATGCCTTCTCCACAGCTCACATAAATGGCTTAAATCATTTACCTCAAATGTTTGTTTCTTTACACCACAAGTGAAGCACTGCTTTTTCTTTTGTTGTGTTCATGCATGCATTCCCATGTGTTGCATCACATGTTAACTGACACCTAAGGAACAGATGCAAATCAAGCCACGATGATGCATTTTAGTAACAGTGACCACACTGAGGCCTTTGCAGAGAACTATAATAAAATTATTTTTCTAGTATATTCCAGCTTTGCTGAAATTGGGAGAAGAGGGGGAAAGGATTCAAAAGCTCCAACTCACATGCCAGATTCTAGAGCTATACTGGCTGTCAGCAGATCACCCACCAGAGCTTGAAGTAACATATTAAACCGTGTTTTTCCACCCCATCCAGGACGTCCAGCAGGAGGAGCACTTCTCTTGACTGCCCCACCATGCACAGACATCGAATAATCCTCGGGCACCTGCAAGCTTTCTAACCTCAGTACATGTCACCCACAGTGCAGAAACCTCTCCCCTTGACTCACGGACACAGACAGCTATTTATCTATATTCTGCACTCCACATACAAGCAACAATCCTTGATGAGACATACAGAAGTTACTGGAGATGTCTAGGACCATTCACACTTCACGCCTCCCATCCCTTCTGTCTGCTTCCTCAGCTTTCCTCCAGATAAGATGGGAATGAGAAAGAGAGAGAAGCAAAAAAGAGTATTTTTTAAACTACAGTTTTTCCTACTCTACATTTACACCTTTTAATCCTGGGGTTTTTTGGGGTTTTGTGGGTTGTTTATTGGTTTTGGTTGGGTTTTTTTTTCCCAACAGGAAGTAGTTCTTAAAAAAAAAAAACTGTTAAAAAATACGTATCTATCTCACATATCAATGGATCAGAGAAAATGACTTCCAGAAAGTATCTGGCCTAGAAGTCTCCCATATGCCACTGAGGCAAAAGAAAACCCCTTGAACAGGAAAGATCCTCAATTACTGAACTGCAGCTAAGGCTGTCTGGATAATAATAAGCCAGGCAATTATTTTTGGTGGAAAAGACATTAGATATAACATTAAAAACTCTTGACTATAAACATTAATTTTTCCTGTAGAGGTACCACTACTATTGTAATAGTAATAAAAATTCCCAGTAATTGTGTATTAAGGCATCTTCATATTTGTATTGAAAATAAAGCCCTTCGGATTTTCTCTTTTACTGAGGAAAACAGGTCCAACAACTGCAGGATTTGAAGTCATTTATATCTCAGATATTAACTATATACTTCTCCCTGCTCAATAAAAAGAGTTTCCATAGAAAATATTTTTTCTTCACTCCTAGACAGACACTTGAGAAAGTCAAATATATATCTACCTATTTTTCTATTTTAACTTCATTATGCTATGCAAAGATCAAATTGGGAACAAATACTTTCAGAGCTACCAAAAATCACTCTGTATTCCAGTGATGCCACACTTGAGTCAAACAACTTCTGTTGAACTACAGGTCAAGGCTAAGAATTTTCCTATCACAACTCTCTTTTTCTGGTGGTTATTTTACTTCATTAGAAGTAGAATAGAATCATAGATTCTATTAATATATACTTTCTTTTATTTCTAAGGTTTTTCTATGAAGTACATAGAGTAACTCAGAAAAATATCAGAACATTTCTCTTGTACAGAACAGTGTCACATAAAATCTGTGTCTGCATCAGGTTTGAGAAGGTAAGTCACCCCATCTGGAAACACTTAAAACCAGAAAAACTGTCTGCTGCCTAATGCTCAAAGTCAGTACGAGTCTTGCCATTGTGTTAAGAAACAAGAGCTGAGAATCCGTGTCTAATGTCATCTGGTAGAGCGTCTGTGAAAATTCAGTAGCAAAGAACAAAGTCTGCTACTACACTCATCGTGCATCATTATGACCAGTCATCATAAATCTAGCTGACTTTTTACATGACAATTAAAAAGAAACCCGTAAGTAGTTCCAGTAACAAAAGTGAGTGGATTTCTGAATGGCTAGAACAGCTCCTGGACCACATCAGCACTTTTCCAGCAAAAGACAAGTAAGAGAGAACTTTTCTTCATAGAAGATGACGTATTTAAAACTAAGAAACTGAGATAGGAGATATTAGGGCACATATCTATGAAAGTTGCATAATTCAGTTACTGTTCACAATGAATATAGAGTTTGTATCTGAAATAATACTAACTAGAATCTAAGAGCAAGACAGTAATTCAATGGAGTTAGCATATCCTCATTATTTATCTGTTGCAACAGCATTTTGCATTAGAGGAACAATACCCATTATATATCCTCATTACCCTTTGAAGCCTGTAGACAGACTGCAGTATATTTTAACTTAGGTCAGCAGGCAACGGCTTCTTATAGAAGTATTTAAATATCAATTTCAATGTTTCTTTCTTCATATTAAATATACTGGAAAACAATCAATTTTGCTTCTATGGTCTACCAGTCTTCATGACACTGTTCAGAGCAGCGCATATCATAGAATCATAGGGTTGGAAGGGACCTCTGGAGATCATCTAGTCCAACCCCCCTGCCAGAACAGGGTCACCCAGAGCAGGTTGCACAGGAACGCGTCCAGGTGGGTTTTGAATGTCTCCAGAGACGGAGACTCCACCACCTCTCTGGGCAGCCTGTTTCAGTGCTCTGTCACCCTCAGGGTAAAGAAGTTTCTCCTCATGTTTAGGTGGAACTTGCTATGTTCAAGTTTGTGCCCATTACCTCTTGTCCTGTCGCTGGGCACCGCTGAAAAGAGCCTGGCCCCATCCTCCTGATACATACCTTTTAAGTATTTATAACTGTTGATAAGATTCCCCCCTCAGTCATCTTTTTTCCAGACTGAAGAGACCCAAATCCCTCAGTCTTTCTTCATAACAGAGGTGTTCCAGTCCCCTAATCATCTTGGTAGCTCTCTGCTGCACCCTTTCCAGCAGTTCCCTGTCCTTCTTGAACCGGGGAGCCCAGAACTGGACACAGTACTCCAGGTGCAGCCTCACCAAGGCAGAGTAGAGAGGGATGATGACCTCCCTAGATCTGCTTGCCACACTCTTCTTGATGCACCCCAGGATGCCATTGGCCTTTTTGGCCACAAGGGCACATTGCTGGCTCATGGTCATCCCGTTGTCCACCAGGACTCACAGGTCTCTTTCCATAGAGCTGCTCTCCAGCAGGTCAGCCCCCAACCCGTACTGATTCATGGGGTTATTCCTCCCCAGGTGCAGCACCCTACACTTGCCCTTTTTGAATTTCCTAAGGTTCCTCTCCGCCCAACTCTCCAGCCTGTCCAGGTCTCTCTGTATGGCAGCACAGCCTTACGGTGTGTCAGCCACCCCCCACAGCTTTGTCTCATCGGCAAACTTGCTGAGGGTGCACTCTATCCCCTCATCCAGGTCATTGATGACTATGTTGAAGAGGACTGGACCCAGTACTGACCCCTGGGAAACACTGCTTCTCATTGACCTCCAACTAGACTCTGTGCCCCTAATCACTACCCTCTGAGCTCTGTCTTTCAACCAGTTTTCTATCCACCCCACTGTCCATTCATCAAGCCCACTTTTCCTAAACTTCCCTATGAGGATGCTGCGGGAGACCGTGTTGAACGCCTTGCTTAAGTCAAGGTAGATCACATCTACCACCCTCCCCTCATCTATCCATCCAGTCATGCCATTATAGAAGGCTCTCAGATTAGTCAGACATGATTTCCCCTTGGTGAATCCACATTGAGTACTTCTAATAGCTTTCTTTCCCTCCACATGCCTTGAGATGACGCCCAGAAGAAGCTGTTCCATCATCTTTGCAGGGATGGAGGTGAGGCTGACCGGCCTGTAGTTCCCCGGACTATATAAGATCATTAATGCTAGTCTACATTTCGTATTTATTGTAGCAATTGGAGAGTGGGACTAAGAGAGGGAAAAGAAAAATACCTCTTTGAATACATTTTATTAATATCAGTCATTAGCAAATGGGAAAATATAATAAAGTATGCTATCCTAATTTAAGCAAAACATCGATGTATTAATATGAACTATAAAACTATAGAAGGGTATCGCTAAGGCAGGAACAATTATTTACAGTGTGTTTACATGCATATGCCTGCTTTTTCTGGCTTCCATTTAGCAATTCTGGCATAACAGACCACTAAGAAGCTCTACAACTAAAAAATAACCTGAAGTACAGAGATTTGAAATCTGTGTGCAAACACATTTATAATGAATGTAACATAAATGTATGCTCCAGGCATAAACGCAGCTTAAGAGCCATGTTTGCATGCAGTTAATGCAGATGTTGTTTATGTTGGCATGCGGGTAACAATCACAACAACTATAGTATTCAGTTGTTTGACATGTTGAGGGAAGAGAAAAGAAGAACAGGTAGCCACGTGAGGCTAATGATGAGTGAATTATAAAGAAGGGACATAGAAAAACTAAGATTCTCTTCAAACAGAAATAACTAAAATTGCAGTGGTGTTTCTGACCACTATAGCACACCTACAGCTTTATTCTTCTGCCTGAGAGAGATACAAGATACTAATTCCTGAAAGTCAGTCACAGATAATATTTCTTCTCCAGCTCTGCAGCCCTACATACTATGTAGCTGACAAACTATCCTTTGTATGTAGAAAGGAAAAGGGAAGAGAAGAAATATAGATTAGTCTTTAAAACCAGAAAAATATTCAAAGTGACACATGGTCTAATCCTGAAAATTGTTTTTTTTTCTAGGCCCGTTCCAGCATGAAGTGAACAATTATAGTTTTAAAAAAACCCCACCTTAAAAAATGCTACATTCATGAGACTGCATTTGCACTACTAATCTGCTGGTAATCTGTAAAACAATAACAGAAATAACATGATCACATTTTCCAAATACACATTTGACAGATCGTGGCTAGGGTTTTGTCTAAGAATGCAAAAACTTCTTTCTGAGGCATGAAAGACAATTGTTTCTCAGTCTTTCAACTCTGCTCTTTTAAAAATGTTAGGAAAAAAGTGTACAAAAATTGCATTTGCAAACTGTTCTTTTTCCATAAAAAACCCAAAACAAATCAGAAAGCTATTGATTGAAAAATTATTTTTCATCTCTTCTCCTCTTGTTAGCATTCATTACCAAGGTATTGAGGGTTTGTTATTTCTTAATTTTTACAACTGAATGATCTTATTTTACTCTGTCAATTTTCCCAACACAAATGGTTTTGTTTGTTCCACCTTCAAGTCGATCAAACAGGAATTCAGTCACGTGGTACCAGTCTCAAAGAATTGCTGAGTATCTCTGAAGTTTGATGGTACATTAGAAGATCAAACTCCATGTCTTTGGACTTTGACTAGGACATTGCCTATATGGCAGGTATTTAAAATATTCCTAGGAGAAAACTCATGCTCCTCTATATCACTGCAACAGCTCTAATTTATCTCGCTAAATGATGCATCAATTTGAAATAAATGAATAGCCAACCAAGAGATAGCTGCTTAGGAATTACATGCTAAAATGACAAAGTTACCCTTGACAGATTTTCAACATCAGTTTTTGTTCCCTCAAAAAAATTCAGGCCTTGCTTACTTTATTACAGTTGCACTAAATTAGCTAAATTGTGATTCTAAAGTTTAAATAACCCAGGGCAGAGCAAAACACGAATATTCTTCTCAATTTCAACACAGGTTATTCCTTGCCAGATTTAAACTGAAATTAACCTAAGGAGACACTGAATTAATGACATACTGGTTTGTACTCAACTCTACGTTCTAACTCGTATCAATCCAATTGGACTTCAGAGTTACTCAACAATATAACTACACATTCAGACAAAGCCTAAACAGCAAAAGAAAATACAAACACGGTGAGCAGCTTAGGAAAAAGACTTTAGAACACCTTTTGCAATTCATCACTTGACCTTCTGAATCTGAACTCTCAATCAGTTCAACCCTAATCTTTTCCTTTGCTCAATGCAATGTATTTCACTTCTCTTGGTATTCCTCTGGCACATGTTTTCTCCATGTATTTTATTTGATTAAATAACAGCCTGAAAAAACAGAAAACATACATAATTCAGTGCAAACAACTTGAACAAAAATTAAAGTGTGTGACACCAGCCAGACATGCAGGAAACAAGTAATCTTATACCACTATTGTTTCATTAGTGGTCATGACTCAAAAAGACTGCAGAGGAACAGAAACAGTTTTGATGAAGGGAATATAGTGATTTACTTTGGGTGAAGTGAAGCAATTCAATCTGAAAAATTATGTATGCCTGCTAATAATTTGCTTCAATCTAACAAAATATCTCCCAGTTAACACTCATTTATAATTCTTTCTGGAATTAGAGTACACATTGCCTAGAGGACATGAAATTAGTCAAAATGGAAATCAGAATTTCAAACCAGCATATCATGTGATTTCAAAAGAGTCACACTCACAACTTTTCTATATCAAAGAGAGACTTGCTCGGATGTAATTTATCCAAAACATTTCCCATAGCAGATTTAATTGACAACTAACTGCCCAAGAAAGGTTTTCAAATTCTGGCATGTTTAATTCTGAGGGTTCCTCGGCTTTCATATTTTTGATTTTTTGTTTCGTTTGTTTGTTTTTAAACTAGAATTGCCCCACGAAACTGTCTGAATAGATACATATTAGATTTTGTTCCCAGTTTGATCTTCTTAGGTTTGAAGAAGGAACACCCCTAAGTACAGTGTGCATACAATCCACTGTTAAATTAAGAAACAAAAAGAGAAAGGTAAGCACTTAAAGAAATGTAGCCAAATCAGAGCAAAACTCTAAGCAAGCTTCCCTACTAATTTTTCTGCATGTTTTCTGAAGGAAAAGTCTTTCCACCAATCAGGTGTTTTAAAAACATCATGCTATATCAAAGACGGGTGATGTTCATTTTTAAATTCAAGATTAAATTAATGTCAAACAGGTAAGCATGAAACAGGGTCAAACAACAGGCACAAGTTTGACTGCCTCATTTTTACAGCATCCACTTGTCTCTGTCTTCCTTTAAAATTGCCTTTCAACCCGAGATAAAACTCCCAGGCTAGACAACATATTGGGAGAATTGCCTCTTAAACCACCTCCTTTCCTCCCTTATTTTGTTCTTTTCATATGGTGTTCAGCTGCCATTTACCACAGCTTCACAGCAGGTAGGTTACACAGCAGCCTTTGGGCACTTTTGCAGACTTGTAAGGGATGGAAGCCATCAGTGAGAACCCAGACCCAAGGACATCAACCCCTTAAGAGCAGTTAAGACTTCTGCCTCCTCATAGGAATGGTCAGGAAGCTACAACTTGTGGCTAAAAAGCACACATCCTTGTTAAGGGCAAACAGAACAGGAAGATGGAGCAGGCAATGGCAGGAAAGACTCATTTGGTCAAGCACCACCACAAGCTGCAGGTTCTGGGTTTGGGGGTGCACATGCTGGAAGGGGGTTCCCCCGTGCAGATGCTGCTTTGCCCTGTCCATCCCCTTCAGGGTGCACTCCATATCTGTCGTAAACTCCCATATGCCCAAGTACTTCTCACCTACGGCAGAGCTCATAGCAAGCGAGGGCTGAACCTCTGCTGTCCCACATCCCCTTATGCATCAGTAGAGATACCCGGCCTGGACCTGCTTCCCATCGCTTCCCTGCCGCCAGCCATGTTAAGGGCCGCTTCTAATTACTCTGTCATCCGAGATAAATGAACACGACAACAACAACAACAACAACACCCTTTTTCTTCAGTAACAAGGTCACAGTGTCAGAAGCATGCCCATCCGCAGCCTCATGCTGAGTGAGCACTGAAGAACTCTCCCCACACGCATAATCCAATATACTACAAAGAAACACTAACAATAACAAAATTGAAGCTGGGAAGATTCTCAGTGTTCAGAAGTACAAAAACCTGAAGAAAAGCCAGTAACACATGCCAGTATGAGCCCAGCAGCTGAAAGGCTCAGAGAACCATGAGGCAGAGTGGGGCGAGGAGAAGGCTTTTGTTCCAGCACCCAACTTCCACCTCCATCTTCAGGAACTGACTGCTCTCAGGGGCAGAACTTCAGCCACATGCTTCAGAAACTAAAAATGCTTCTGTGGCTGTTTGCCAGGACACTGCATGTCAATATGTAATGCCATTTAGACAGACTTTGATTACTGGAAACATTGAAGGAGACAGGAAAAAAAATCAGTCACACAGTTGTCACTTGTAGGAACAGATAAATAGGCTTTTGGTGGGTTTTGAGGTATGAAACACACTCCGATCTCTGATATTGAGTAATGATTCACTTTTAAGCGTCCTCCAAGCAAAACCTAGTTATAATTAAAAGGAGGACTAAGAAGCAATGAAAGGACAAATATTGAAAATATACATAGCAAACCCCCTATTTTTAGAACTCCATACTACCTTCCAAAAAGTCCTGAAGTTAGTTTATGAAGAATATTTACCTATGTACACAAAAGACAGCATGATAAAAACAATCAACCTGTATTATGGTCCACATAAGAGTAAAAACTGAACATTCTTGATTCTCCCCAGCAGTTTAAATTCCTCTTAGGACAGCACAAAAGATCAAGCCACATTCTTCTGCTTCAGCATATACTTTGGGGAAAGGAGAAATTAAGAGCATCTTTTCCTTGCAGGAAACATTTTGCTTTAGTCAAGAGCAAAAGCAAAGACAGCCAGAAAATAACACTCTAAGCAGAATGCCCTAAGCTAATTCACTTTTTCTTTCAAGAACAATCCCGAGCACCACACATTCTTAAGTTTTCCCACAGACAGAGCAAGCTTAAATATTTAAGACACTAGAGACAACAGTGAAGGATAGTAGGGATGTCCACTTCACAGGTAGAGAAATGAGGTGCACACAGAAGGAGAACTGCCCAGAACATACATGTCAAAGTCAGTCTAAAACTCAAACACAGAGTCATGATGACACAACCAACTCTTACTTGAGGACTTCAGAACCAAGAAAAAAAAAAAAAGGTGGGCTGGAGAAGTAGTACACAAATAGGCATAAGTTACTGCAGGAAAAAAAAATCCAGGAAACTGAACGAATACAGAACACTCAAACCAGACAAGACAGGAGCCTTCATTTTATTTATTTATCTATTAAACACGCAGATTGTTTTGACTTTCATGATTTTTAATGAGATATTTTTCAATAAGGAAGTGCTATTCATTTATTAATGACTGGACATAAGGCAAGTAGCCTACCAGGAAGAAAACATATTGATAAAAGAAAATTAGGTTAAGCTCCAACCGAGCATAATGAAGAAAACCAGCTGACTTAACATAAGTTCTTACATTTAACAAGGTAATAACAAATGGAAATCAATGTAGAGAGAAATATAATATTAATTTTAAAAGGACACCATTTAAACTGTAATTCCTTTCTAAGTACCTATCACTTAGTACTCTAACCTACTTATGAACACAAGAAGTCAAGGAAGTCTCAGTATGAATCCGGCTATTTCAATTATATATCTGCTCTTCTGTAGTGTAACGTAATTACTCTGGGCAACTGAATTGCTGTAATACTCATGAGGTTTTACCTTCTCCTCTGCATCCTTGAAAAAATGGAACAGAAAATCAGAAAAAGCTGCGAAACCTCAAAGGAGTGTTAAAAAGTAAGAACTGCAACAGCACTGAGAAGAGTTAAAATAAGTCTGTGACCATTTTATTCAGATAACATAATTAGGATGCCCAATCATGTGCTCATAAATGCCATTGACACAGCTTCAACATACATGCAAAAACTACCCATTTAAGACAATGCCAAATATGCATGCCCTTTCGCTACGCCCTATCTGAAGCCTTACAGCAACAGATGAGAGTAATTTCTCTCAGTCTTTAGCCTGAACTCTCTCTCACCAAAAGATTCCCACAACACTTCCCAATAATAAGTACCAATTATTGTGACTTCAGAACACAGCAGTTACCTTAAGAGGACACTGAGCAGTAAGTGCCAGTAAATATCGCCTTGCAACTGTCAATCCTTTAAACCTCCTAATCCATTTGAGCTCTATTTACCATATGTGTGCCCTTCAGTACTTCAAACCTGTAATTACTTTCAGAGACATGCTAAGTCCCCCACAAATACATACAGTAGCTATAGGAAACATGTATACAAGTGCAAGAACACGACAAAGATAATTTAATGCCACTGGACTTATGCCTCTTCCAGAAAGCAGCAGTTTTGTTTTGGAAAAGACTAATAACCTTAACCTTCTTGAGCAACAGATCTCCAGATACAAAGCAAAGCATAGGTAACAAGAACAAAAAATTCTGAATATGTTCGGGTAATCTCTAATGGAGAGCAATGAAAGCAGATCTCACTAGATGAGTCCTTTTAAGAGGACTAGATTCTGCAAGGCAAATTGTTTCCTTTTAATAACAGCCTCAGACCAAACTTTTAAAGCTGTGGTCCCTCTCCATGAGGCAATTCCTCTTCTACAGGTTTCCTCACATGGTCTCATGCAGCAGAGCCCTGAAGGAGGAGGAACTGTCTGCATCCCCTTGCAGAAAGGCTGGAGTGACTTTTCCTAAAGACACCACAGAAGCTGTTTCTGTTTCTACACATATCTATCACAAACCAATACATTTGTGTTCCCTACAAGCTTCTCAGCCTGCCCCGCTCTTCCTGGATATATTTCTTAGACGTTTTCCTATAATGAAATCTTGCCACGGTGAGTTTAGGTATTAGCTCATCCTAATCCAAGGTAAACCTTATTTTGTTATTTTCACCTTTCTACCCCAACTTCACATCCCTTTAAAGTTATTTCTTCTGCTAATAATGACTTTCTCTATAGCAATATTTGCTGTTGTATTAGCAACTTGCTTACACCTGCAACATGGTTAAGGAGGGTGTTTTAAATAAGATGCTATTCAACATAAACCCCCCTGATATTTCTGTGGAACAATATCCCAACCTCAATATATTTTTGTATTTATCATCTTCATTTTGGCTGTGAACGTAAAAAAACAGCTTGTGAAAGTGTTTATGTTCAAGCCTATTCCTTACTTGTAGAAAATACATATGCTTGCTAAGTTAAGTATCACCTTAGATCTCCTTTTTTATATTAATATAAATATTCTAACTATTGAATTATGCAATTTTCACCTTTGTATTCTTACTGACTGCTTTTACAGTAGAGAGTTTTCCAGGAAAACTCCCAAGCTTTGTCTGCCAGTGACCTAAGCATCTGTCAGACTGCGGGGTATGCCTTCGACACAGTTAATTAAATGGATAGTTTCCATGGAGCTACAGGAAAACACAACCTTAAGGTTGTATATTGACTTGTACTGAACAGTTTCTGCTATTCTCTTTTCTCATCCCTCATCCAACTTTCCTCCCAGAAAAGTAAAAAAGGATGTGCAAGAATCCATACTTTTGCCTCTGCTACTGCTTTTTCTTGCAGGAACAGCCCAAAAAATACAGCTATGACCCTTCTAGGTGTTCAGATAACTTTCACAATCCCATGACAAACACCACAGCTGCCAATACATTTTACCCTTTGAAAGCATACACAAATGTGTAAGAAACATGATGTCTGGACTCCAAGTCAATCCATCCAGGACATTAAAGATGCATTAAGGCTAAACAACCTTTGTTTTCTCTCCCCTATCTTTTTCCAGAGTCCCCCAGATCCTTGAAATAATTGTTATATACATACATTGTTCTCAACATTCTTGGTCCCTCAGTTTGTGGCTGGGAGTCCAGAGGACACAAAATAAACTCAATTCTGGTTGTCTCTCCTAGAACAGAGGCAGTGACTAAAAACACTGTTCTTTGGGAACATGGTACAAAAGTTTTGCTAATATCCCACTTCCTCCCCTGGAAGGGATAATAACTGAAGGAGACAGGAGCTGCCTATTACAGATTTCTAAACAAACCCTTTATTTTTACTTTAATGCTTTAAACTAAGACAGGTCATTCATTTCATGTTGCCTGGTCCCAGGAGCCAAAAAGAAGGATCTTTTTCACCACACTTTTAAATGAGAATACTATAAAAGAAAAATGGTGGAGCCCATTACAGTTTAGCACCCACCAAAATAATGGGAAGTAATTCAGAATAAGGGAATATACTCCCAGACTGGGAACATGTTACCAAATTAAGTTTATCCAGAGTTTTTTGGGTGAAATTCTTTCAGATAGTTTTTCACATGTGGATACGGAGTTACCAGCAATTCTTTCTACCTGCCAATGCTCATACTCTTTCTTTGACTGTGATAGTTCTTACCCTCAGAGAAGCTCTTGCTTTGCTCACTTCCCTCTGGATGTTAACATTGACATATTTTCAAATATGTGACGTGTTCAAGCTGACATTCTCTAAAAAAGGGGATCATTTATCCTCTTACTCCCAGCAGCAGTTAACTGGCTTCATCAAAAAACAAAGACAGATAGACAAACTGCTCGCACCTTTGTTCCCCATTCCTTCTCACCACCCTCAGAGCAGAAATTCAGAAGAATGTGATTCTAAATTTACTCTTCTGCCTCTGAGGGGGTTTGGAAAAGGACTACAGAGCAAGCATAGTCTGTTCATCCTTGCCTAGATCTGCTGCGGACCACGTTGAGAAAACTAACATTACAAGAAAGCAGCATGATTTTTTGGAAGTTACAGAAAAAAGCTACAGTGTTTTAGCCTCAGAAGTTTCACACAAGATAACAGATCTGTAATACTGTTTCTTCCATCACATTGTGAGACAATGGTTTCACAACAGGAGGCCAACAGAAAAAGAAGAAAGAATCAAAGCCATTAAAGCTTAAATGCCTTACATGAAGGAGAAGGAAGGTCTCTGCTTTTACTAACCACAACAAGCAGTTCCCAAAGCAGCAGAGTTACTTCGTCCAGATTTTGTACAGGTCTGTGGCCTATGTGCCCTGGGCATCTCCACCTGTTCCCAAGGCTCCTCTCCAGGGACGTCTTCCAGCTTCTCACCCCGCAGGATAACCAGTCCCACATTTCTGAGCAGGGGTTAGCAAGTGCTGACGTGTGTATCCAGGCTGATAGGTCAGAAAAAGGCTAGTATTGACCTCTGAATTGCCTGTCCTTCACTGGTGGCACTAATTTGCTTCTGTCCTCCCCTCCACAAGCTACCAATTTTCATAAAATATGGAAAAACTTAACCTGCTCAAGACTCCGGTATCTTTTGTCACGTTTGGCTGAAACTGGCTGGCTTTCACATACGTAAAAATGAGAAAGAAGCCTTGGTCCTTCAGGAAAGCAGTAAGGCTTACATCTTTCTTCTAGTTAGCCATGCTGGTTAAGATTCACTTATGCATTGTTTACAGTGTCACCTAAATTTTAATTCGTCTGTTCCCACTGAATTTGATCCCCTGCTTGTCTGGTTTTTTGCTTACAATAAAAATTCCTTTAACAAAGCATTTGTATTCTGATCATCTTGTGAATTATGCTGGTTTTTCCTTCACATTCTATAAAATGCGATTTTCCCACAAGAGCCCTTAATATGTACCATGTGTATCAGGATGAAATTCCCAGAGGCTAGTAGCTTGTTCAACTCGTGAGAGTTTCCTTGGCACCTACACATTTTTCCTTGGTTGAATCAGCTGTTGCAGTAAATTAAGAATACATTTAACCCCTTGGACCTTGAAGTTAGGCCACAGCTAGGAAAATGCTGCCGCAGAAAGGCATGCTGGGCACTGATTATTTTTGTTACTCAGATATCCTCCAAGTGAAAATTTCAGTTATTGGCTAATGTCTTGTACTACTAGTTTGTATGAGTTGCTGCAGAAACAAAAATGGTATGAAGACACACTACATGAAAGAAGTTATGTACCTTATTCAGTATACTGTCCCACACCATAGTCATTCTGATCTTTTAAAAAGTTTATTCATTCATTCTCTCATCAGTAACATGACTGACAGTAAAAAGAAAGCTTCTTTCCAACACAAGCTAATAGAAACTTGAAATAGGAAACTGTTATTTAGAAGAGATTAAAGATTTCTTTTGGGGAACTTTACGAAACTACTTCTTCCCCTGCTGAAAATATTCTGCTTTACTGAATTCCATGTGTTTTGTTTGTTTTCCCTAACACAGCATCTTAGGTCTACAGTACCCTAGACACTTAACTATAATACAGTACCTCAAATACTTATTTTTGTGGTTTTGGATCATAAGCAAACTATGATCAGCTTTCTGTGCAGCTTGAGGATTTTCCATGACAGTGTTTGCTGCTCTCTGTACTACCCTTCTTCTATGTAGTACACATATCATCTTCTCTCCTTATCTGCAGATATCCCATTGAGTTCAGAGTCATCACTGTCCTATTGTATAGGATTCCAGTACAGTGTAGCCTCTCTCTTCCCGTAAGTTTCTCAATATATAAAGAATGTGTTTCTGCGGCTTATTCAAAATAAGTTCTTCGCACTAACGATCCTCACTTACTCTGAAATACTGTAGCTGCAGACATCTATTGTAGGTTTCTCTGAAATAAAATGAAGAGAGGTGAGTAATCTTGTTCTTCTGAACTGTTTGCTGAAGAAGCGTAATTCTCTCTGCCTACTTCAATCTAGAGAGTCCTGGTTTGAGGTAAAACAGAACCAACTTTCTGTTCAGTAATTTTCCTTTTCAGTTAAGCCTCTTCTAACTCTCTGAAGTTAACAGCATATTGTGCAGAAACTGTCATTCTCAGAGTGGTAAAACCAATGTTTATAATTAATCCCAAGGAATGGTATGCAGAGAGGCTCTCGCTTGTACTTATCGCTGTAACACCCAAGGTCAGCTCACTTGGTTATTTGCACCATTGGAGGGTCGGAAGCCGGAGAGCACAGAGGGGTCCCACCTGCAGGGAGGAGCGGACAGGACAGGTGACCCAGAACTGACCAACAGGGTGTTCCAGCCCATCTGCACCATGCTCAGTATTAAAGATGAGGGACCAAAGGGTCAGCTCTTTTTCTTCAATGGCCAGTGTCTGAGGAGGACCCAGTCTGTTTGTCTGCCTTTAATCCTGATCCCTGCATTCCTGAATCCAGCCCTGGAAATCCAGTTCCCATCCATCACAGAGTCCGTTCTGGGACTTCCCAGTCTGGTGACGTGACTGTCATCCTGGGAGCCTGTCATGGTTTTGTATATGTTGCACCTATTTTCATTCTTTTCTTTTTAGTATTTTATTAATATTTTCATTAAAGTAGTTTAGTTCCTTCTAAACTCATAAATCTCTATCTCAGTTCATATTAAAAAAACCCCAACCAAAAACAAGCCAAAAAAAAAACCCCATCCAAAACCCAGCACATAAAAAAAGGTTTGCAGCCACAGGGGGGATGAAACACCTTGTTCTAAGTCATGCACCAGACTTGGCAGAGTCAAGAACAGATGCAAGGGCTGCTGACCACCATTAAGACATGTCTCTATCCACAAAAAGCTTCCATTTTGCAAGACCTTACAAGCTCAAACCTGAACCAGTCCTCACATTCAACATTCCCAAAGGGCAAAAGTAAATCAACAAAAACAAACTGAGATCTTTCACACACATCTGCCCCTAAGCTGCTTTTAATATAACGTGCTTTCTAGGCAGCAGTTACCTGACATTTTCTACCACTCCTTTGAAAGCATGCTTAGAATCCTGAGCTAACACTTGGGTATGTATCACACAACCACATTCCCACATTTTTGTCAGTCTTGGCATTATTAAGCGCTAGCGACAAACCATAATACTTTTGGACATAGCAGATTTATATGGGATAATTTTCTCAGCTAAAAGATAACAAACCTATTCTATCACTAAGGTAAGGGTTGGTGTTTTTAAATCCAAAAAGTTAGCGGGGAGAACTTTAAAAAGTCACAAAATGTTTAGCATATGAGTTCTCTGAACAGCACACAGTTTGTCTCGTTACTAAAGCAATGAATGAAAGACAATGAAGCATTAACTTTAGGAGGCAGACCACTGCAAATCCAACATGTGCTTAAATCACAGCACAAGACCTGCAATTGTACCGGACAATTAGTAGCAATGGAATGAGGTCATACCCAATAGAGATATTACAGCTGGGTATTTTTATACACACATCACACAGGGTTAAATGGTAGGGAGCGCTTGGCTTCCTCCAAAATGTGACAGCTCTAGAGAATACTAACAGATTTCCTACCTGGTTTGTTTGAGCAATATCTCAAATAATGACAATTTTGTTTCTAAACAAAACCTATTTCCAAGTTCTCCAAAAAAGCTATTCGCTCAAATATTCTCACATGGTAAATAATATTTTCTAAAAGTAAAGAAACTTTCCGGCTTTTGATACAGGTCTTAAGGGGGAAGCCAGAATCCTAAGCAATGGCAATAGACATTTCAGTTATGTCCTCTCCTGTGAAACACTTCACTAAAAAAAAAAAGTTAAGCTTAGTGCAGAAGCAAAAGCTTGCTGCAATTGTTTCAACACCACTAAATTTCAAGAAGCTACAATACTGCTTGGCAGCCATTGATGGGAATGCAAAGTTTTCAAGGGAAAAACAGGATTTTGCATGGTTCTCTTTGCTGGGGTGAACTGCATTTGCACAGGATAAAGTCATCCCGACTCAACTTTACTTTGGTTCTTACAAACAGACAATGAAGAGATGTGGAAGTAAAAATGTACTGGGAAAGTCTGTAACCAGGATCTGCAAGCAGAAAGCTAATATGATTAAATGAAACCTGAAATGACAGTTAATAATAATTTTCTATTAGTCTTGCTTATTTTATAAAAAGAGTAGTCACTCATACTCAAGAAGCCTTGTCTTTGTATTCAAAGCAGTTGTTCCGTGCAATTTGCAGAAGTATTATTTTCAGTGTTTTATACTTTGAGGGGGTTAATGCATATCAACAAAGCAATCATCTGTCACAAGGGCAGATCAGACAAGTGAGACGTTTTACATTTTGCCATAAATATCCACATATTGCATCCAACATGAAAGACAGCAAGTGGGTCAGTGTAACTGCTTTTATTACCCTGTAGGTATTACACGGCCCTGAAAATAGCACAACTAAGCAACGATCCTAAAAGCAAAGCACAGTCACAAAGTAAAAAGCATCTCCTTTAGGAAAGGACCACACACTTTATTGTCTTATTTAACAGCTAGGACTACTGCTGCATTAATAATTTAGCTGATAACATTCTTTTGGAAATTATCCATGTTTCAATTAAGACATCAGCATTGCCAGAAGGATCAAACAACCTGCAGCAAAACACAGTAAGGTCAAGGTATATGATGTTTTCTTCCCTTAAGCTCCTGCCTGCAGTAAAAAGTTGGTAAAAAAAAGGAAGTCGTTTCCTCCCCGCTTTCCATCCTACAGCTTTGCGTTTATAATTCTGATTCTTTAGTTTTACTGTTGAAAACTGGATATAGTCTTTATGTGCAATAAATATTAATACCACAAATTCACTGGTGGTTCACTTGTAAAAACATGATTCTGTTAAAGCATCCTGACCCTTCCTTCCCTGACTTTCATGAATACCCTAGACTGTCACAATCTCATCTCAAGCTTCAAAGTAAAACCCATGCTCAAATGTTGTTTGGTGGTTTTTTTGTTTTGTTTTTGTTTTTTTTTTTCCAATATTTTCTCTCCCCCCCCCCCCTTTTTTTTTTTGCAGTCATACCTGCATGTGCTACTGTCCGCACAGAGAAGGAAAGTGTCTGCATCTTCATGGCTGTGGAACTGTAAGTTCTCTCGGCTATATATATTAGAGGCCTGGCATGTGAATAGCATACTTATGCTGGAGCAGCACATGGATACCAAATGTGATATTAATTCCTGATTCTGCTAGTCTAACCTTTATATCTAAAAGCAAGGAGAAGAGAAAAATTCACTGACAGCTTGGGGGTATCTCAACAATACAAGACTTGGTTTTGCCTACCCAAAAACATTCAGCTATGACTTTCCAATTTTCCTTCTACCTTCTAAATACTTGCCATGTGATGTAATCCTTGTCTCCTACATAGAGGTGATAATGACAACCATCTTTATACACATACAAGCAACCCATTTTCCATTTCTAGGGAAAATTGCAAAAGACAGACTCCCAGGGTTTCATTCACCTTTCATGCAGAATTTACCTCACGTTGTACCTTTCTACAAAACACCAGCACTCAGTGAAGCACTGTTCCTTCACCACGCATTTGGTCTATCTTGACTGGCACTGTAGATTCTATCCACAAGGTCTCCAAATAAAAAAAGAAAAATCTCATCTTTCAGAGATATAAGAGAATCCCCACAATTAATTAGAAGAACAACCCAGGAGGTTATCCCCTGCAAACTCTCTAACTAGCTCAGTTCAAACAAGTTTCTTTCTCTAACATAAAAAAAGAAAAATCAGAAACAAATACCTATGTTAAAAGCACTTTCAGTTTGCTCATTTATACAATTGACAGAGTGTGTGCGCAGAGAGGAGGAAGAGATGTTAATCTGTCAGTCTTGTATCTGTGTGACATTTTCTATTGTTTTTTCTTGTTAACATTTTACTATATGTTGCATAATCTATTTTACATCAGAAAAGATATACATGGTTGAGTTAACGATGTTCTCTGTTCTCCGCTACAACCACAAGAAGCTGTTAAATGAAATTGTGCAGTCTTAGTAATTTCTCACAGTTACTGTAAGACAGAATCAAATGACAGCACTACCAAAGGTCAAAGACCTGCTGGTGTTTTTTTTACACTGTGGACAAGACAGTGCACACACACACTCATCCCTCCCGCACCCACTACAATCAGTGGGTCAATCTCTAAGAGAGCCAGGCACCCTCATGGATAAGGTCAGATACCTGGCAGACAGTCACAGCAGAATGCTGTACGCGTGTATGCACTCAGAGCACTATAATGATTGGTGAGGAGGATTTTAATTGGTCTCCCCCTTGTTTTCGCAACTTGAATTCATTCCAAGCTCTCGCTGTTGTTTCTATATCTTTCTGGCACAATGCTTCATTTCCAAATGCATTCTAGTTCACAGCATCCTGCGAGATACTCCATGTTACTTTATTAAGCAGAAAACAGAAGTTAACTAAAGAACACAGTAAATCTTTTTTAGAATTGTCTATTTTTATGTGCTTTTACAATTTTAACTACATACCTTACTCTCACATGCAATAAATAAAATGATAGAGATTTTCTGGAAAAAAGATATCAACAACTCCCAGTTCAAGATCAAAAGGTAAACCAGGAACACTATGCCTTCTATAATCCACCTTTGTCTTTGATAGAAGACAAATGGAAACTTCTTTCACATTCTAACAAAAATATTGCTCAATCTACAGCATCTAGAAAAAGTTGATTAAACATTTCCAACTGATCCTTAGTTCTGAATAAAAGGCAAATTTTCCAATAGTTTTCTCCAAGTTATTGATGTGATTATGTCACAAGACACTGCAAAACTCGAATTCGGGAACATAACATAGAGTCTGGCCTGTTGAGGAGAGGTTGCTGGGAAACACATAACACAACCAAACCCCCTCACAAGTGTATTAAGTTTCATCTTACATAGGCCGTTTCATTTCTCCTCATTGTCTATACCAGAACACAGATCCTCACTCACTCTTTTCATGACTAGGTATTTTCTACTAACTGTTCACAGCTCCTTTTGTGAGGTGAACAGGAGCTACCAACAGTTCTTGGGATGGTGAGCAAGCAGAAGGGCTCTCAGCATCCTTAAACATCAACTCTCTGGCTAAGAAGTTGGAGACATAACCCGAGCACTCAAACACCAATGAATTGCAAGGGAAAAGAGATTCAAAGCAAGAACAAGCCCTTGGTCTGTAGGAGAGCTCCATCTCCAGCTGTGACTAGTCAAAACTCCAAATGGAAGAGAAGGAACAAGTGGAAGAGAAGGAGAGAGTTTGGTCTGTTAGCACCTTTCCTAAAACTGCACCACAGCATTTAAGATATATTCATGTATAGAAGGCAGAAACCCTATGAAAATGAAGCAACTTATTCACAGTCATGTGATGAATAAGAAACAGAGACAAAATCTGAAGCACTCTATTCCCTATACAGCCAAGCACATACACTACACACTGGGTGGTGAAATGCCTAAGCACACGCTTCTGCAGTGCTGGTTTCTTCCAGATTTTAATACTATTGCAGTCTATGTAAACAGATAAACAAATCCAAAGAAAAATACCCTTCCTGACTACATACCCAGTCTCCTTCTCCTGCCACTCGTATTTCTTTATGGGGTATACAGTTCATTATGAGAACCTTACTAGCACAGCCATATAAATCATTTTGGCTTAAAACAAACTAACAAAAAAGAAAAGCCTCTGTACAGATACCAACAGAGAGGTAGAACATGGTATATATCTGGCTGTTCTCTGACTTCAACTCATATTTTTAGATGCTTAAAAGCACATTTATCACTGAAGAGGAGAACAACCTCAGCAAACAAATGACAAGCACGAATTTTGTAGTAAAAGTGCCGAGAACTTTCAAATAAGAGCTAAAGTTCTGTTTTTCATTCCAGCCATCAAATGTAACTGTATACTTTTCTACACATGCTTTTTATTTCTCTGATCTGCAAACCATTCCTGTCAAATCCCCAAAGTAAGTGTTCAGTCCCAAGGTCACTACAAACACATAGTTCTCTCTTCTTCTCTCTCTGTAAATCAGTTTTGGTACATTTTTTGAGGATTTTCAGACCTTTTAAAGCAACAGTAAGGCTTTTCACCATGTCAAATTGTTATTTTAAATCCCTTACTGGCCTTTATTATGGCCTTATAGGCCTTTGTTACTGCAGTGTAACTGCTATCTTCCAAAACTGCTACTTGAAAAAGCTTGTTCACAGGCACTTAGAAAAACTAAGCAGGAAAAAGTGCTAGCATTGTATTTTGAATGGCACAAAGCACGAGAACATGCCTCTAACGAGACTTGTGCAAGAAACGGGCAGCTAGTTATGCTCTGATAACTCACATCTCTGTTGTTACCTCTGACTCAAAGGAGGAAAACCACAACATACAGCCAAATCACTGTAGAATCTTAAGCCCCGACTTCCCCTTTCCCTGCACCACTTCTCATATTGCAAGCCATTCAGCCTTCGAGTTAGCTATTTATGAGCCTCTTACACCCTCTCCTCCCAATCCAACACCAGCCAAGTCATGATGCTTTACAGTGGTACTTCCTTTCCTTGATTTCAGCTCACCTCCACTTCTCAATGAATCTTGTTTCTACTCCTGTTTTTATTACTTCCTTCACCTATTTAACAAAGATTTTGCTCTCCAGTTGCTCAAGGCGCTTCCCCAGTTTTTCTTTCTGTAGCACTTTAATGGCAACCTGTCTCAAACATGACGTGTTCTCTGCACTGCCCACACATAAAGAAACAGAAGAGAAGATAAATTTAATGTGTGAATTAAAAAGAAAATGCAATAAATACTCACCTGTGGCAAGGAGAGAAAACCTCTATTCCATTAGACACAGATTAGTTAACACAAATAAGCAGATAGATTTCTCATATAAACACACACCTATGAATGGGAATGATGGGAATGTCCACCTGCCGTGTGAACTCCCTTACTTCCAAGTGAAATTGTAAATCCTCTTTTTTTTTTTTGCTAAAGTACTAGTATTATTGAATTTTCAACTCAGTACACCATCCCCTCTTGTTTACTTTCCTGAAGTGATTTAACATAGAAATGACAGAATTTATTGTTTCAAAGAGCCTGCTCTATCTGATGTTCATCTTGAACATCAGATATCTACAGGTATTAATTTAATTTCAATTTACCAGCATTCAACCAATTTGATTTATGCTTGCCCTACCCTATACTTCCTATCCTTTTGCTGTTGCTGGGTGATGAAACTTACTTCTTATGGTTGTTTTGAATCATTAGAGAGACAGTCTAGCAAGCCTTCATAGAGCTCAGCAGACTGGCCAAACAGGCCAGGGTTTTTTTAAGGTATTTTTTAAAGCACTGACACCCCAGCAGCTTTTTGTTTTACATTCTACACGTATTAAGTTGTATTTATTATACATTTGATCTGTTTAACAAGAAACTGATTAGTCAGTCAAGCAAGAGACATCAGCTGTGTCTTCCCTGTGGATACATGTTACCTACAGGAAAAAGAGCTTATCACTTAAATGTTTTGCATCTCCATATTAATGAAGACCTGTTGTGCTGTCATGATAGATCCTCCTTTGAGATTATACTGGACATCACTGTTTTGCATCTCTAATAAACCGTTTCCTGTTACAATCATTAAATCATATAAAAGGATCAGGGAAGCTTAACTAGGATACCACTTTCCTAACGAACACTGCAACTAGTAGCAATTTTACCAGTAAATCTTAAAGGTTTGGATTAATTCTAATGAACCCCTCCATATTTTATAAGTCAAGATAATTCATACTGACACATCTTCAAGTAATTTCTCCTGGTTTTGCAGGGGCTGCTTTAATCTCTGAGAAACCCCCACATGACAGTCTAAGTGTTGAGACCGATCTGCCTACACCTTCTGCCCAAGAGTATATCTTGAAATAGTTTTTATTAGAATATCTTTTTTTTTTATTATTTTACAGACAGAAAATTCAAGTTAACTGGATCAAATGGCAGAAATACAATGCTTTCAAACACTACTCTCCCCTTGCCCTATCATGTGCCTGTGGGCATGCCTGCACATCCAGCCCTGTCCTGCTGGCTCTCACACAAGGAGGACTGAGCAGTTCTTTCTTTCCTCTATGAGGGAGAGCAGTGACGCATCTGTCAAGGTCTTTGTGGGCACTGGAAGCACCTGTCCCTCACCCCATGAGCTTCACCCACCTCTTAAATATGGTATGTAGCTGAAAGAGAGCTAGCAATAGCATGAAAGATCATCCACAAGAACTCTGACAGGAGAAATGCAGGATCCAGGGGGAAGAGTGAACGTCTGTGAGGATGTTTTCTAATCCTTAAAGGATGTATTTGGAAGCTATTCTGTACAGAATTAGGCTTGGTTTGTTTTTTGCAGATCCAAACATAGCTTCTGAAGGAGAATTGGCAATTAAGAGTCTCCCAAGTGTAGCTCATCCAAATGAAGAATTAGTATAGTATGTATGTTTGTTACATATTTGATGCTGTGTCTCCTTAATATAGTCTATGTACTGCCTGGTACGAAGTACTGCCTAGCACTTTCTCCAAGATAAGCGTAAGAAACATCTACCCTTGAAAAAGTTATGTCATATCTACAGCTTCAGAAGTTCAAACTTCACTTCATGATTTGACCTCATAGCTGTCAAATAAGTTTGCTATTTTTCAAGTAATATTTGAAAATTTATTCTAAGCATACAACAAAACAAGAAAGGGAGCACCACATAAAAAACCCACTAGTTAAACTGTTGATAGTAGAAGAAAAGTTAGTCACCCTACTCCATATCTATCACTTTAAAGGGCAGAATTATGAGAGACACTAGCATCTCTTGTTCAGATTCGACAAGTGCAGCATACACCTAACTTAATTCATGGCATTGGCTCCATTTTGTTTGGCTCCTTACAAGCCTGCCAAATCTCACTGCTTTTTAAAATCACTATCTTGCATAGAACTCAGTTTCAAGGCAAAAGGCTAACAGAATAGGAAAACTACAGACATTTAGGCCACCATTATGTTCTAGTGAACCTCTTAAAGGGCTAGAGGCATCACATTTAAGAGATTAGCCATTTATAAAACACAAAGGAAAAGGGTTCTGCGCAAAGCTTCATTTAAGATATCCCAAAAGAAATGAAGAAAGCCTAAATCATGAGATTAAAGAAGAAACACCATATTAATGTGTAAGGGCTTTTACAAAACTGATCTTTCCGCAGGACACCAGGCCTCCCCTAACCAAAAAATCCACAGCTTTTAAAGACGTGTTTTTTTAAAAAACGGGAAAGGTTTTCTCAAAATTTTACCCACCTCTAATGTCAATTACAAGGTACCTTCACCTCTCTACCAAGGACTTTGTCCTGTAATGACAGGACAAAGGGGAGATTTAGATATTAGGAAGAAATTCTTTACTGTGAGGGTGGTGAGGCACTGGAACAGGTTGCCCAGGGAAGTTGTGGATGCCCCATCCCTGGAAGTGTTCAAGGCCAGGCTGGATGGGGCTTTGAGCAGCCTGGTCTAGTGGGAGGTGTCCCTGCCCATGGCAGGGGGGGTGGAACTAGGTGATCTTTTAAGGTCCCTTCCAACCCGAACTATTCTATGACAGCATCTATCTCAAATAACCTTCCACTGATCAAAAAAAGGCAAACAAAAACCAGAAACAGCCCTCCCCCAACACACACCAGCACACGAAATTTCTCAGGTAGAAAGTATGTTTTAATCTACAGTGCAAGTTCATCTGCAAGTCAATTCACACTGATGTGATACACGCATCCTCTGATTTTAGTAAGCACATTTTAAAAAACAAGTCAGCAGTTTAGGTACAAAACCCACCTTCCTGTGAACAGACTGCAAAATGAGAAGTCACTTTCTTTAAGAGCTATAAAGCCTGTGAGGAAGAGACACACTTACCACTTCATTCTGCTTCTCATCAGGTGGCAGGCCTGTCTGCAGTTCCCCTTTCCACCCCTGTGCTCAGGGGCAAAGCAAACCAGTTTGGGAACGGCGAGACACTGTATTCCTCCATAAATGCACTGCTGCTGAAAGGGAACCTGGAGGTTTGTTTGACACTGAGGGCGGTTCCTTAAATACATCACACGCTTCCACAACTATCAAATTCCACTTTCTTCACCACGAATTTTTCTCTCCACTGGGAGAAAAACAAAACAAACAAAAAAAAAAACAACCCACCAAACCACCCAACTACACTAACAGAGAGAGCAGTATTTCATTATATTGTTAACAGCACCTCTACCTAGTATCTTCACCTTTTGCAACAGTCCTTTTATATTCAAATATGAAAAAGCTGCGCCATATCAGCAAAGTAAAATTCAAAAATGTCAATTAGGTAAAACAATCGGTAAGCTTTTGCTCTGAATGGGGACAGATCTTACTTGCATGCCATTGTTTTAACCCCAAAGCAAAAGACATAAAGGGAAGAGCTTAACTAGGAACTACAACTGGTTTGTAAAAACAGTTTACAAGGCCAAGTGAGGACTCCTACAAGCTGTCTTTTTAATCTAACAATTTAATGCTTATAGACATTTGTTTTGAGAAATAAACCTGTAAAGACTTTAAAAGTACTAATTCAAGACTTATGGGTGGGAAGTGTTGGGCGGGGGGTGAAAATCAGCACTATATTTTCTGAGATTACAGTGCTTGAGTTTTATGTCCATCGGAAAAGTTTTATTTTCCCTACCGCAGTCATTTAACAATCACTAGAGTTTGTGGACACATGAGTAAGTATTAAAGGGAATGCAGCAAAACAAGAAAATCCCCACGGCCCCCTGCAATCCAAAATTTAGCATTTATAACAGTCATTATTTTGATCTTACATTTGGAATTAAACAGAGAGACCGGTAATACACTGGGGAATTAAGCATATGCAACTTCAAGCAATACCCAAAAGAGCGGCATGATAATACCAGGGGGCAGTGAAGCTGAATTGCCCAACACCACCTGTCGCCGGAATGCAGTTGCCCAGCAGAATTATTTAATAAACACAAGCTTTTCCAGGTTTCTATTAAAGGCAACATTATTCAACCCATTTACACAAGGGACTACTTCAGTCACCCCACATTCTCTCAGACATTGCAATTAATCCCTGCCTGCTAAGAAACTTTCCATCCCCCCTGCTTAAATCCAAGCGCTAGCTGCTTAAATGCTTCACATTATTTAATTGGCACTATGCGAGGAACACCGCAGAAGCTGAGTAACATTCTGTACAGGCCCCTCATTATAGGGGCATTAATGAACGCAACCCCACTTCCCTGCCCAGTTTCTTGCAGAGCTTTCGGCTCGCTGGTGAAAGCCTCCTCAGCCAGGACTGCACAGCAAACCTCTGGTCCCGGTAACAACAGAGAGCTTCTCGTGGCTAGCCCAGGGCCAGACGGACAGTTGCGACCACTTATGCCACCCACCGCCTTCCTGAAGACCACTGCAGAAACGCTGAAGTCAATCGTGTCTGTTGTTCAGGCTTGCATCGATCAGCCCAGCAGTGAGGGGAAAGCACTTTAAAGGGGAAGCACTCACAGAAAAAAAAAAAAAAACAAAAAAAAAAAACAAAAACCAAAACCACACACGCAAAAAAAACCCAAACCCTAGAGCATCTCAAATGAAATCCCTTCACTGTAAAGCCTCCCATCATAAGTTGAAAACCAAAACCCAATAAAATAAAAACCTAGTGGTTCTGATCAGCTGAACTTTTGCCAGCATGGGAACACAGGAAAAACAAGCAACCAAACAGTAACCTCTGTAACTAAATACAGATGTATAACCTGAAGAAAATACCAATTTTTGTCACTGCTCACAAACAGGATGGGCAAACCTGGCATACATGTCAAATACAAAAGGAAAAGAATGACAGAAGAAAGGTTTTTGATGTTCAATGTATTAACTGAAAATTATTTTATTTTTAATCTTACTTGTTTTACCTCACAAAACTACTTCTATGCCAGTGTCTGCAAAGGTACTCCATCTTAAGATGTCATAACTCCCAGAAATATTTTAGCTGCAATTATTTAAGGCAAAATTTTAGTAATTGCAAGAAACACGAGAGAACAGGGGGAATAAATATTATTTGGTGCAAATTGCTTGCATTTGGCTTCTCAAGCAGCCCTGTAGCTTCTTAAGCATAGCTGCAGAAGAATTCTTACAACAGGCACCTTTTTAGTCATGCAGATTTCTTGAGTTCAGCTCCCATCTTTCCCTACTATAAGGAAAGCATCCCATCACTGACTCCACTTCTGTGAAGCTGTACATTAACATTACAGCTGAGAAGACCCCATGGTCTGAGCAGCCAGCGAACAGCTGACCACCTGTAAGCCAAAGAGAATTTATTTTTCTCATTTCTTTCAGTCAGTGTAAGATTGCCACCAAGACACTGGCCTAGCCCCTATACATCTACAAGGACATCAAGAAAGGTTCCCAAGCAGCATGAAATGCAAAGCCTGCCTCTGCATCCCACACTGTGCAAGGCTCATTAACAAATACGGACCAAGGCTCTTTCTCCCCTTCACTCACATGCTGCTGTAGGGTACATAAAACTAGTGGTTGTGCTTTTAAAAATTTTTCAAGGGGAGGGCTTGAACTGTGTATAACAATGCTGAAATGGCAAAGACTATCCACAGTATATGACGTTTACAAGTGGTTTTTCTAAGGACTGTGCTGCAAGGCTTCTAATCAGGGTTTAGGAAGGGAATATATAGCAGGAGAAGAATGTGTCTTTAGAACTTGCATTTCAGTGTTTCCAAAATATAAACCAAACTGCCTGGTGGTCAGCCAACTATTATTTTAGTCCTGCAGCTTTAATACATCCTTGGTAAACTCTGAAATCAAGACTCCTTGGATAGGAAGTCTACAATTAACCCCTAAACATTTAATAGTCAGGTCACAAATACCTTCTGCATAATTAAGATTTATTATAGAACAACTACTTCAGTCAGGTTATCGTAAAAGAAGGCATTCTGAAAAGACATAGTAGCTGTTGGTCATTAGCAACTGGCTATGCTTCTATGAAAAAAGGGAAAGAAATCTACATTAGAGGAGCAATTTCCTGCAGCAGTTTAGCATTACCTGACCAGTGCTACAGAAAGTGCCAGATCTGGTACAGTCAAGGTTGATGAGCAGTCACTGTTCAAAGAACAACTAAGAGCACTTGAAAAATCTCCCTGCCTACTACTCCTTGCATTGTGTGAAAAGTGATCCAAACTGGTCACCACCAGGTGATCACTGATCATCCCCAAGATGCTGAGAAAATGGATCCAAACCCAGAAGCCATTTGCATGTAGGAAGCAAACTATTAGCATTCCCCTACTAACCTCAGCTGGGCAAGCAACCTCAGTACATCCAGAATAAAGGTACTACAGACCAACCAGGGTCTGCACTGTAAATTCACATGTCAGTCAGTCTGTAGCACAGGTATACTAAACGACAGATCACCAATTTTCTACAGGACTGGCAACTCAGAGGCAAATACAATTGTCACTGAACCTGACTTAGACACTGTAGTCTTCAATATCCCGAGAAAACAGTAAATTTTGCTGAGATCCAACTGTGAAGAACACTGTTAGGAGTGGGAAGAACAAAGAAGACAGAGAAAGAGAGAAACTAATGTCACCTGAGGGTCTAGAAACTTGACTGGGGTACCATATAAATCAGCTGAAGCACAAATAAGGACTGTGTGCACGCTTTTAGCCCTTCGTAAATGAGGGCTAGAACACGCCAATCTCACTGCACAAGCACATCACAGTGCTGACCCCAGCTGACACAGCAGCACATTGAGCCTGCTGGTGTGCCAAGAGTATTATGTCATACCTTCACTGTCTACCAGACTGTTGAAAACAGAAGTTAAATAACTTTCTTTTGGAAGAAAAAGAATAAAAAAGACAGAAAGAGGACAGCAACAGTAGGAGGGAGACAATTTCTATCAGGAGATGATGGGAGAGAAATAGGTTATGTACTAGTTCCACGCTCCCTCCTTCGTGTGGATGTGCAAGCACACACAGACACACTGTTGTGACGAAGAGCCCTACGGTATGAGAATTGGGGTACACAGAAGGCAGGGCCTTTTCAAATATGACTCAGTAGTTGTGTAGCCAAAGGGGCCACGCTGAAAAGAAGGGAAAAAGAAGGGAAAAAGAATATAAGGGGTTACCTGTGGATAGTCCATGAAGGGGTCTGGGCTCAGTTTCACACACAAAGGAAGCATATCATTCTCTCTAGGAAACTAGTGAGATTTGCAACTCCTGTGACTACAAATTTTCAAGGTTGTTCTTGTAACAGCTCAACCTCTTCCCTTAAGAATTTCAAAGCACAACCACTAGTTTTATTACCCTACAGCAGCATGTAACTGGAGTGGGGAATGAGTTACAGACCCTCCGTCCTGTCTGGTCTGGTAGGGGGAACCCTGGAACAAGAGCTCAGCTTAGCACTTCCTAATTGTGCCGTCGGCCTCTCAGGGCAATTTGCCACCATGTCTCATGGTCTCTGTATCTGTCAATAAAGAAACATAGGTCTCCTCTGTGAAATGCTTTGACTTCCACAGCCAAAATTCGTGAACTAAATATCATGGCTGAACCCCACAGAATCTGAGATGAAAACTGAACTAGCTACTGATCTTTAACTATCCCATACTGTGCTCAGATAAACAAAGGAGTCAAAAAAAATATTCTTGTTCCTAAACTTGCAAGCAAACCTCACTGAGACATTCACTCCAGAGCACCAGAGTCAGAAATATTCAGAACCATGAAGACGCAGAATGAGAAAGGAAAGGTATATGACAAGACCCACCCTCCTCCTCCCCTCCCCTTCTTTCCTCTCCAGCGCCAGCAACAGCCAGCAGTAATCAGCTGCCAGCAGAGTAGCTGTATTCGCCATGCTAAACACACTGAACACAAAAGGCTGGATGAGAGCTGCCTGATAAAGCTGTTAGTGTGCCAAAGGAGTCCTCTGCGCGTTGGTTTAGAGAAGAGGGTGCGCTGCACAAGCACTCCCATGTAAGTCAGGGCAGAGGCATTCTGGTGTTATTATTAAGCACACAGCATAAGCACGCGGGTCTTCCTTGCCATGAGAGTGACAGGGGTTGTGAAGGCCGAGTAAACTCCAACGCAAAGCAGCCCATGTGCAGTTGCCTCCAGACACATCAATGGGGAAAGGGAACACAAATGAAAACAGAGACTGCTCTGTTTGGTACTGCAAAGGAGATGATATTAACGGGCTTGTGAATGATTTTGTGTAAATGGGCACTTTTCTGAAATGCACCGTATTTAATTTGTCAGACAACAAAAGGACATACGACGGTTGTGCATGGCAGAGGTTATCTATGTGTTAGCTTTAGCGCTACTAGCTATGGATTTGTGCACATGTGTGTTTATGGGCAGGTCAAACCTAAAATAAATTTATAGTACAAAGTGTTATTACTATATGACACTACTATATGAAAGCTGCTGGATGAAATAAGTCAGAAAGCTCCAGACATTATTTTGCAATTTGCATGAATAGCCATGTAGACCACCAGAAAACAATCAGAGAAAGTCAATTCAGAACAGAAAATGATAAACTCCTCTTTAGTGTTGGATGGCAACACTTCAATACATACAATTACACAGATAAAGAAGCGACAGCCCTTCCTTACCCTTCCGGAGTGAATTATAAAAGGTTATCTTTGTTTAAAACAGTGACAGGGACCAACAAAAGCTTCCAATTCCAGCCCGCCCCCTAAGTAGTAGTTGGGGTTTCGGGGGGATGGGGGTTGTGTGGGGATGTGCTTGGGATGTTTTTTGGTCTTTGGTGGGGGTGGGTGGGCAGAGCAGGGAGGCTGGGGCAGAGAGGAGAGAGCCTACCCTATTTCCACTGCCTGGGTTCAGAGTGAAAACTTACTGCCAAAACCAACATGAAAGGCACTTGAGAGTTTGATTTTCAAACTTACGTATATAAAGGTTATTTGTAAAAGTAGCAGTCTACTTGAATTTCCCATTCTATCAGGAGAGAACAACACAAACTTAAAACTCTCTCCTTTTATCCTCTAAAATAATGCATCAACTCTTTTTCACCCAAAACTTCAACTGAAGTGTTTCAGATCACCAAAGAAAAATTTACAAACTTAAGTTTTTAGCTAGGCAAAAAGATCGTAGGATGGTATGGGTTAGAACGGATCTTTAAAGGTTACCTAGTCCAACCCCTCTGCAACGAGCAGGGACATCTTCATCTACATCAGGTTGCTCAGAGTCCTGTCTAACCTTGACTTGAATGTTTATGACCTTGAATCCTGACCTTGAATGTTTCCAGTCATGAGGCATCCATCTACCATCTCCCTGGGCAACTTGTTCCAGTGCCTCACACCACCATCATTGTAAAAAAATTCTTCTTTATATGTAGTCTAAATCTACCCTCTTTTAGTTTAAAACCATTACCCTTTGTCCTATCGCTACAGGCCCAATTAAAAGTCTGTCCCCATCTTTCTTATAAGCCCCCTTTAAGTCTTGAAAGGCAGCTATAAGGTCTCCCCAGAGCCCTCTCCAGGATGAACAACTCCAACTCTCACAGCCTGTCTTCACAGGAGAGGTGTCTCATCCCGCTGATCATTTTTGTGGCCCTCCTCTGGACCCGCTCCAACAGGTCCATGTCCTTCTTGTGCTGAGGGCTCCAGAGCTGGACACAGTACTCCAGGTGGGGTATCACCAGAGTGGAGTAGAGGGGGAGAATCACCTCCCTCAACCTGCTGGCCATGCTTCTTTTGATGCAGTCCAGGATACCCATTTACATCACAAAAACCACATAGCAAGACTTACAGTCCTGCAATGAAGGTAGAACAGTAACAAGGAAGTCAGTACTGAAAACTGCTGATAGCAAGTTGACATGTTTCAGGAATGAGTGGGGACATCTTGGTCTCATTTCTAAACAGTTGTCCAGCTTTTACCAGCTGACTCTATGTTACTGCATACACCAGAAAGTCTAAGTATAGCTGGGATTTCAGAATGCAAATCCACTGTGTCCTTCACAGGCTCTGTTGAAATTCCATTTGCCAATAATTGTGTTTCCTTGGGATTTCTCTCCTGCCTTTCTTAACCCATCATCAGCTCCCAGGTCTATGCAGTAGATTTATTTCAACTACTACCAATCATTTACAGGCCTTGCCTCTATTATAGTTCTAAGGAGTTCATACTCACTCAAGTTTTCTCCACACATCAAAGTGAAAACAGGAACTGCCAAGAAGAACCTGGTCCTTCAAGTCTTGACGTCAATCACCTTCTGATCACACTGCAACAGCCTGCATCTCTGCTTCTGTTTCAGTAAAATTCCACACTGCTTTGATATTTAACTAATGGAGTCTAGGAGAGCAACACTAAAATACTGCTGCTACGTTTTCAACACCTCTGGAAGCTCAAAGGAGTATCCATACAGACCACAAAGCATGCTTGCATGTAGCAGCCCTGTTAATAAACTCACATCTGAAATCAAGTTTCCCCTGGGCTGATTCCCTAAGTCTGTAGTTCCCCGTCTTGAATACTTCCTGCTGTCTCCAAGCCTCTGCCAGGGCAAAAAGCCTGCTGGTGGTTTTACCTCCCCTCCAGCCGTGGCCCTGTTTACATCTCTAGTCTGCAGAGGTAAGGAATAGCGGCCAGCAAGGATTACAGATTTTTTGTACTTGACTGTCATTACATAACGAAGATGACATCTGTAACATCAGTATGAAGTAGTATGTATTGCATAATGCTCTTCACAGAAAAGATGTTCTACCCCACTGTAGATGATCTATCCCTAACTTCTGTTGTTTTACTCTTCTTGCCTTCCAGACAAAACTTTCCACGCTGCAAATTCCTCCCACTTTGCTCAACCTCAGCAATAGTATCCAAAAGTTAACACAAAAATATGGTACTGACTCATAAAACCCATAATTCCTCTAAATGCCCTGACAAATATATTTTCCCTACCAAATGTAAAAAGACTAGATTTGCTTTACAATTACATAAATTCCAGGTTATAGACCAAACCAGAAAAGGGAAGGTTATCAGATCTTTTTCAACTCTTGAGCTATGCTTATGCTAATAAATGTAGTACTTATCACTAAGCACAAAATGGACTGCTGACATTTTCTTCCTTTTACACATATAATGCTGAAGTGCGTATATATACACATACATATATATGAGCCTCATCAGTCTTGGATGTAATTTCTGTCCAGGCTAACAAGCTCCACTATTTTTATAGATCTTCTCTCACCACAAACATTAAGAGATATATGAAGAAACCAAAGAGCCACTCTACTGCGCATATTAGCAGCAGACCCTAGCATATATCTGCAGCACACGAAAACGGTCAAAAAGAGGGAAGACAACACTGTTTAGCGGACTCCTTGCATGTTGTGTCCTACCCATACCCAAATTTTACTTGCTGCCCTCAGTTTAACTACCAAATCAAGTCACAACTTGGGAGACTGAAGTTGCCCACACTTTATTCCATCTGCCTGCCCCAGCTAACAGCACTGCCTGAAAACAAGCCATATCCATAACAGCTCCCTGACTTCCAGAAAAAGTTTCAGTATTTTACCTAGGCTACACAGGGAAAGGTCATAACCCTACATCGGCTACACCATTAACACACAGATTTGAAAAGAACCATTGTTTTTCTTGATTAACGAGTTTGAACACACAAATGTAAACACTGCATGCAGTTCCCCTTCTTTCGCAGTAATTTCCCAAGTAGTAGACACTTGGTAACAAGTACCTAGGTAACTAGGTAACAATAGGATATCCTTAAGTCTCTAGGATTTCTTATATACTCATGCTACCAATGCCTTTCAACACCAGCTCTACCACAAAGCATTTTTGCACAAGTTACTTTGAAGTTTTGCAATTACCATGGCCATACTCATTCCACTAAGAAATTTTCTCTCAGCATGAAGATTCTCCATTTTACAAAGTCAAACTCTGGCTCCACAGATGACTGTGGAAGTGACTTTTGAATTCAATGGGAGCAGGATTCAGCTGCCTCAGTTCAGTTTCACGACTTTATCTGCCCAGCTGGATTACTGCGGCATAAAGAAAAACAGTATAAAAAGGGGTGAGGGCAAGACAGTCTCTTTGCACCGTCTCTTACTCTTGTGTGCATTTTTAGCTAACATATCCTGCAATAACGTTTACAGGGGAAGCCAAGGAATGAGGACACCTCATATTACAGAGGCAACTAAAAAGAAAACCCAGCAAAAGTACCAGCCCCTTACTAAGCACATCTGCCTGAAGCAAAGCCAAGTTTCATAGTGTGCCTGTATGTTTTAAGTAGGTATGTCATGCCAATTTCCAATGGGGAGGGGGGTCGGGAGAGAGGACAAGAAAATATTTATTTTTTTTAAATAATATATATGGACACAGCTGCAAATAATAGTCACATCAAAAGGAAGAAAGAAAGGGGACATTAATAAACACCCAAACCAGTCAGGCCAGTCATCGATGGATGGTGAAAAATTTGATAAATTTTTAAATCTTTCATAAAAAGTTAAGTTTTAACAATCTAATACTAAACCCAAAATTTCTCTCAATCTGAAAGCAACCAACATCAGCCTGTATTTCACTGTACAGCATTACCATTAAAAAACATCTGGAAGACTTGGAACCAAAACGCTATAGCTACAAATTGTCTAGGAAAAACAATATATGACACAAAACAGCCTAAAAATTTTCACAGAATATGCTCCGCCATAAGGGTTGCCACACATGCAGATTTTTACTGAAAAACTCTGAGAATAGGTGTTCCATTTCTTTGTGCATGTAGAATCATTCAAAAATTTCTGCCTTGTACATTAAATCAAATTTCCCAAAACTATAGTCATCCAAGTTCTACACCATTTTTTTGGTTTTCATAGCCTGTCCTGCATAAATTTAATCTCACACTCAGAATATAAAAAAAGGATTTCTCACACCCAGTAGGTATGGCATGATTTTAACCTGGCAATTTAAACATCTGTTTAAAGTTTCTGTGTTTACGTGGCACAGTACTGAGGCTCTCCCTTAAAATTCACTTGCGTTCTGCTCCCACCTTTCATCAGCCAAATTCAGCCAAAAGCTTATTTCAACAAGAAACTGACTGAGCCAGGTGAGAAGCAAGAAGAGACAGAAGACTCTCAGAGACAACTCTTTAATTTAGTGCAAGTATTCTCTTGTTACCTAACACAGAAACACAAAATCAAAAATCGGGGGCAGATTTATCTTCACTCCCAAATACATGGAATTGTACCTTACAAACACAGATTTGTAGTTCTATACAACTCCATGTTATTCCCTCAAATTAATTGATCTTTCTTTAATGTAAGGGGACTCTCAAGATTCAGCATCATGTGCCTTCTTCAGGGATCAGTCTTCCAAATCTCAAGGGCAGCTTTTCATATACAGTTAATCACTTAAACATGACAGGCAGAAAGAAAAAACATAAATAAGAATTATGTATACCAGAAAAGAGGATGAGAAGGATTTGGATTTGTTTTCTTGAAATAGTTGGAAAACTCCTTTTCAGACAGGAAATACTTTCATTCCCTAGAAAGTGATTTTGAGCATCAAGTACAGGATAGAAACAATCCAGGGCTGAAATCTACTGACTTATCAGGAAGGGAAAAAAGAAACAAAAATGGAAGTTTTTCTTGAACATCATTAAGATGCTGTCACATTTGCATCTATTTCCCAACCACTTCCTGGGACAGCAGTGGCTCTAAATTCATATCTTATAGATGTGAAATCTCAGCACATTCCAGTTTCTCCATGTTTTTATTTAACTTATCTTTTTTTTCTCTTTATAAAACCTTCCAAAAAGTCTTTAGTTCTCTAGCAACAGATTTATCCTCTGTTCCTTTTACAGACCCCAAATTTTCCTGTACCAAGTGTGAGAGTCTTTTTTGTAAGTTGTAATGGGAAATACCAATACTTAAGATTCAGAGCCATAACCCATAAGCACTGTGTGGCTTATAAGCCAAAGCAGCCTAAGGAAATCTGCAAAATCACAAAGAAGGAAAAATTAGGTTTCTCTTGTGATCTCTGTCAATGCATTGGAAAATCCCATACAAAAATCTGATAGGTGGTGAAACCTAGTGGCCATAGAACTCATTATTCCTTCTCTGGCAGTAGCCAAAAACAGATGTCAGGAGAAAACCGTAAGAACAAGGAAGCATACAGTGAGCTTCACACATTGTCTCACTGAAAACTGCAATAATATTTTAAAAGGCAAAATTTAAGCATTTAATCATTTATCATCTACGGTGACTGCTATGCCCCTTGGTCACCTTTCCTGATACCAACTTCTCTCATCGCTTTCTGAAAATGAGCAAGCTTGTGAAATTCACAGCCATCAGTTGCCTCCCATGAAGTGCAGTTATTTGTTAGATTTATAAAAACATACCCATGATGTAACACACATAGTTTTTTTCTTTGTGTTACAGTATTACAATGGCAAAACCTAAATCAGCATCTAGGTACTACACAGTGACTAAATGGCTACCTGTTTTGGAAAAGCTTTCATGAATAAATGAACCACGCCATGAATCAAATCAACAATTTAAACTCTAAGTATTTCAGTAATAAAAGATACATTTAAATCATAATCATCCCCAAACAACTTCCAGGAAGTCAGGCATTCCAAACGGTGCCAGCTAGGTACAAAATGAAATGTGATGCAGAGTTTTCCCTCTCTGAAAATTTAGCAATAATACATTACTTTTGTCCTGTTAATATCAGACTATTAGAGAGGAAGGAGGGGGGAAGGAAGAGACCCAAAAAAAATAGATTTCAGAAAGAGGTTAAAGGGTGGAAAAAGGCTAAGAAAAAGTATTAAACTAATTCTAAGTCTTACATTAAAAACAAACTGCTTTAGATCTTAAGTTATCAACACTATTTTACATATTTTATAGAAATTAATCAGTACTGTAAATTCCCAAATGGTGTATTGTGAAAAGAAAGTTAAGGGCGATTGTTGATAGAATCTCTTTTCTAAGGCAAGGCAAGGGGAAAAGAGAGACTGACAGAAATTGTAAAACAAAGGCTTTAGGCCTGCAAACACTTAGGCAAGTATGCAGCTTCATGCATGTGCCTGGGAGGGTTTTACTGCTATGTTCAAGAATTTGTAGTTTCAGGACCTAAGGTGTTGGGATTTTTGTTGGTTTTAAGTTAAAAGAAACCTGATGTTTCAAAGCAAACTATGTGACACACAAGTTTTCAATAAGCTAATAATCTTTACAAAATTGATACATTTTTGACAAATTTCTCAAAACAAGTAAAAAATACAAGCCTTTTAAAATTGCTGGGAAGGGTTGAAGGGGAGGAGGGGGCTGCTAATTTTTCAAAATAACATCCAGGTGTTAAAAGTACAATTCTCATTGTACTCAAACTGCTGTCCACAACAGCTCGTAACCTCAGTAAAGGCAATTCAGACTCCCATTTTACAGAAGCTTAAATATCAGAAAGCAGGATTAGTCACATACACAGCATGAACTTGCCCATTTTATGTAGGAGGCAGTGTTGTCACTGACATCACACACAGCTGTTAACAGCTTTGACCTTTTCCAAAGCACCATAATAAATATGAAGCTTTTTGTGAGGAAAAAAACAAACCTTAAAAACTTGAAATTACAACACCTATCTAAAACAAAGCAGGTGAAAGAATCTGCTTCAATTACAACAAAATAAAATGACAAACAAAATCTTGTTCAAAAAAAACTTTTTGCAAGAGGATTTCCTCATGACACTTATCTCACATCTGCTTAAGAAAAGTGAATTTGCACTACTTGATTTTGCTGTGGAATCGTTTTCCCATCTTGGTCCTAGGAACATGTTATCTCATTGTTATGTCAGGTGTTTTTTACAGCAGATAGAAATATGGGAGACACAGGAGAGGTGGCCTCTGTGCTGGTAGATGCAGAGGCAAATGTAGGAACCAGTTGCTGCTCTGCAATTTGGGAAGAGTATTTAGTTTTTGCCAGGCAATTGACAAGTCTTCAGGTTTATGTGAAGCGACAGTTTGCAGTACTCCAGCCCATCCAAGTCCTACTGTTGCCAGTAATCTGAAAAATACACCATGATTCTTAACAATGCTGCTTCTTGGCTACCGTGCTGTGGAAGGCACATTAGATGTCTCTGACACGGCGTAACAAGTACCAGGAGCAGCACTGGAAGGACTACAATTTTATGTCCTGCAGATTCAGGACCAAAAAATTCGTTTTACTTCCTTGGATCTGGAAGATACTCTTTTGCAGTAGAAGAAAGCAAGCAGTTTTTTAATTTTTTATTTTTTTTTTTTTAAGACTTGACAGCAACCAAGAACATCTCAATTTTAGATTTTGACCAAACTCAGATTGATTGTATGAGAATCACAGAATGTGTTGGGTTGGAAGGGACCCTTAAAGGTCATCTAGTCCAAACCCCTGCAGTAAGCAGGGACATCTTTAACTAGATCAGATTGCTCAGTTAAGAAGTGAGAAGTTAACAATAAAAACACTCACTGTTAGAAATAAAAGTCTGCACTGTTTTTATGAAGTCAGGACTGTTTCCAAGCTATGAATTTCTGTAGTAAAATAAACAGTTGGTTCAGCTTCAGTATGGATCAGTTCCTCTGTAGAGAGTGTTAAAGTAGTAGTTTTGGTATACAACTGTCAAAACCATGAGAAGCTGGCCTCTTCTGTTTATCCATAGAGACCAACATTTAAAGAAAAATTCAACAGTTTACATCCAGTTAAATCTATTGCAGACATACCAAATCAATAGTGCTGTCACATTTTAATTGCATGTCCACCGTCAACCAAAGTGTGGTAAAAGCCTACTGTGTAACGAGGCCTGTAGCAGAGGGAATTCCCCGCATCAGGCGAGCAGAGCTCAGCTCCCACATCACTGACAGACTGCGGTGTACTCCCCATCACCAGTAAGCCATTCAATTGATGAACGCTGTTATCACTGTGCCAAGTGGAGGCTCTTAAAACAGCGCATCAACGTAAGCAGCATGTCTTCAAGTATCACGGCAGTCATCTTCATCTCTGGCATCAGAGAGTTTTGTCTCTGGAGACAGGAGATAAAAACGCTTGCTCTTTTTGGTCAAATACTGTACAAGAAAAGACATTGTCAGGTCATTTTCCTTCTTCCCCTGCAAATATGAAACTCAAGTAGTTTGATTAATTAATTTGGGGGTTTTTAAGATTATCAATGACGAAACCAATTAGACAATTTAAATGCCGTGATACAAAACCAAACCAACAAAAACAAAGGCAGAAATTCAAGGATGTACTTCAAACACAAACAGAAGGAACAGAGTTGCATGGATATTGCATATATATGAAAGAGTAAGCCTAGCTTTGGCATGACCACTTTAGACAGTTTCTCTTTAAACCTCTCAGTTGTGCAGCGAAGTTCCCTGGAGTACTACTGTATCCCTTGCATACTGGTAACCTTGTAAGCATTCAAAAAAAAGGAGGAATTCAGTGCTCTTCGGAATTGTACAAACCCTAGAAATACAAAACAGTCAGCTCCCTTTAGTGACCTTCCTTATCCACTGAGTAAACAGAATATCATATGCCACTTCAAGGAAAACAAGATGTATCATTGAAAAAAAATGCAGAAAAAAGCTTTTCAAACATTACATTTTTCTTTTTAAGTGAAAAGCAAAGCATCCCATTATCCTTATTACAAATCTGTATGGTTCCTAGTTGGTAGATAACGTTTTGTCAGATAATGCAAAACTTTTCCCCAGTTCTGCAATTTCCTTTGGATCTTAAAAATCAATACTACAGTGTCCTGTAGCTCCCAATCAAGCTTACAAATCAGTGAAATTTACTAAGAGCAAGTAGAGTTCTACAGCAAGTTAAAAATTCTTGTACAAAAGCACAAGTGTCACAGCCAAGACACTTCAGCAGCAGTGTCAATGCAATATTTATGTATTCAAGAGCTCTGAGAATGTGTTGTGTTTTGGTTTGCTTTAACATGGTATCTCATCTTACTGTGAGCTGTCACTGAAACTCTCACTTTTTCTTCCCCTCTCAGCCATGCATTCCCACCTCTCCTGCCTGCACTGGCTGACACTGTAGCTCTAGAGCAAGTCAGTTCAGCCCAGGGATCCAGCAGAAAATGAACTTCTCAGTTTTGGAGTCAGAAGTGGTAGGAGAGGCTTGGAAGTTGTTTTCTGTTGAATCAGGGCGCTGGCCCAGCTCACACCAATGTCACATGGAAAACTGCAGCTGCACACAGACAGGAGGGGAGATGAGCCATCCGTTTGGGCAGCAGGCTGCGCCCAGATCTATTAAAGCACATCATATAACTGTACTTTAGTAAGTTGTTTGTTGTCTGTATGAATTTAATTGTATTCACCATAGCTCTGAGAATAAAAGTCTGGCAACTGGGACAGCAGTCCTTGAGAAAGAAGAAGAGGAGAACAAACTAAGTAAGGTGCCGAGCAACTACAGAAGAGCTTACCTTCAGCCTTAATTAAGGCACAGTAAGATTAGCCACACAGGAGTTCAGCTTGGTAGATAAGCTCACCAGCTGCAAATCCACTTTCTGAAGCTACAGATCTTGTTTTATAGATGTTTAAAAGGGATCATGTTCTTTTTTGCTATAAACTTTACACAGGAAATAATGACGTAACAGCAGCACGTTAAAGGGAGTGGTACAAACAAGACCTCTTGTAAGGATCCACTACCATTTAAAGCTTCTCAAGCACTCAGAGCTCACAATAAGAACAGATGCTCTTCAGATTCTTCCCCAAGAACTACACTGTGTGTGCAACTGCAGGATAACACATACCAGCAAAGTGAAAATAAAAACTCCTCTGTGTCCTCAACTAGTGCACAGAGACCAAGATAAACAGAAATGCCACATTATTGCTGGTTTAGAAGCTGAGAATAGGGACAGTATGGAATGGAAAAATTCACAAAGGCACTTCACCTACCACATGCTGTGTACAGTTCCTTGGCCACACTTTACACAAAGAGGAAAGAGGGGAAAACTGCAACCACATGAGATCACAGGAGCACACAGAGCAGAAGACACACAGCAGATGCACCTTGTCCAGTGCACTTGCAGCGGTCAGAGATGACCACAAATCACAATTAACTACATCACCCTTTAACTGAATTCTATTTCAGGATGTAATCCAAATAACATGTCAAACATATTTATTACTAGGAACTTGTTGAAAGTCAAATAGCTACAGCCATGCTGTTAGAACAGACAGCTGGAGTCCCCCTTCATGTCCCTGTTGATTTTAGTGTGCCACAAGTTTGAAAGCTTCTTGAGATATACCTAAAATCTCCACTCTTTCACTGCTCCATGACCGGAAGACTTGCTATCAATTTAGAATGTAAATAAGTTGAGAAACAAAAATTACTTAAGCTACACAATGCTCAAACAATCATCTGCATTGCCAAGTTGCACCCAAGTTACTTGAAGTGCTAACCCTCTGAAGACAAGTTTGAATGTCAATCACATTACAATTCAAGCTCTATAGTAAGTTTTGTAATTGCTCACATCTCATTGCACAGAAGTCACCAGGTATTTGGCCTTCATCTTGGATCAACTGGTTTCCATTTCTGGCAAAGTTTTTCAAGAAAAAAATGGGATAAGCAGTCAATGGCATGCAAAGTTCACAGAATCCAAATTCTCACCAGCTACTTTTGAATAATCCCATCCAAGCACGGACATTGTTATCTCAGTGAGAAACCCAAGAATTGAAACTTCAGCACTTCTCTTCATACGAGCAAAGATATTTACCAGCCAGGCCAAGTTACAGGCATTAAGAAGACAAGTCAAGTCCGGAGGCAACATTCAGACAAACATCATAAACTGAGAAAAAATACCTGTCTTCAAAGCAAGATTTAGTTACTAAAAAACCCACAATCTGTATGACAAGCTCAACTACAAATCTTAAAGTGTTTCTCCCATCTTTAGCAGATCAATAGCAGAATAGATGAGGGGAGGGCAGTGGATGTTGTCTACCTTGATGTCAGCAAGGCGTTCAACACGGTCTCCCACAGCATCCTCATAGGGAAGCTTAGGAAGTGTGGGTTAGATGAACGGACAGTAGGGTGGATAGAAAACTGGTTGAAAGACAGAGCTCAGAGGGTAGTGATTAGGGGCACAGAGTCTAGTTGGAGGTCAATGAGAAGCAGTGTTTCCCAGGGGTCAGTACTGGGTCCAGTCCTCTTCAACATAGTCATCAATGACCTGGATGAGGGGATAGAGCGCACCCTCAGCAGGTTTGCCGATGAGACAAAGCTGTGGGGGGTGGCTGACACACCGTAAGGCTGTGCTGCCATACAGAGATACCTGGACAGGCTGGAGAGTTGGGCAGAGAGGAACCTTAGGAAATTCAAAAAGGGCAAGTGTAGGGTGCTGCACCTGGGGAGGAATAACCCCATGAATCAGTACGGGTTGCTCAGCTGAAAGAGACCTGGGAGTCCTGGTGGACAACGGGATGACCATGAGCCAGCAATGTGCCCTTGTGGCCAAAAAGGCCAATGGCATCCTGGGGTGCATCAAGAAGAATGTGGCAATGTTTATTAATGAATGTTTATTAAAATGTTCAGTCATCTCTAGATACCAAAAGACAAAGATAGCTGAGATGTTAATAAAGAAACCAGTCTTTTTAGCGACAGGAGTGCCACTGGCAGCAGGAAGGATGGCGTTAATTCTTGAGATAAAAATCTCCTTCCTTCTCAGAGTAAGAATTAAAAGGAATACTATGAGATTTGCACAGGGTAGGCCAGTATTAGAGGTGCCAAACCTTGTTCATATATTAAGTCCAACAGCAAACAGAAGTTTCACTACTTGTTAGACAATATTAACATTCCAACAAACATCAGTGCTTTCAAGAACCGGTGAGAGGTCAGAAGAAAAGAAATCAGGTGTGCCTAATCTATCAAAGTAACTTGGATGTCAGCAGGCTCACCCAGATCAACCAAAGGAAGAGCACTGGAGCATAACTGCTCGCCTCTGCTATGCTCAGCGTGGTGTACTGGGTCACTCAGTTTTCTGGGTCTCAAATTTCCATTTTTAGGTTGGAGTGCTTCTTCCTTTCACCACCTTGAACATGCTCTGCTTTATTTACAGAGTAGAAACTATTGCCAGCTTGTCGTGGTTTGGGCCAGACTGGCCACCAAAATGAACAACAGATGCTCTCACCTCTCTCTCCAAGGACACAGCTAAACACTAACCACCTCAACCGTCCGCACTTTGAGCAATACTAATGCCTTGATGCCCCCATAGTTGTAAAGTACTGGAATTTACATCAGTGGGAAAGTAACAAAACCAGTTGCCCAACTGACCTGCAGTTCAACCTCTCTTTAGACTTGTAAGGAGACCTGCTGACAGGTTCTCCTACCTGATATTTGTGCCAATCCCAAGTCAGATCTCTTCAAATGCTGCTTTTACCTAAGAAAAGATGGACTTCCAGCTCTTGTTATGTTACCATAAGCCACTGGACAGTACCACATATCTCAGAGAACACTTCTTCCCTACATCACTCCTTTACACAGAGCACTGGGATAACCCCACAAACCCACTCATATGTTCAGAGCACTCTGCACAGACAAGTGGAAAGCAAAGCAAATGCAAGTAAGTTACTGTTACCAAATGCTTATCAACATATTGGAAAGTAGCAGAACACCCAAAAACTCACTTGCGGGGATCCAGTGCTTCCTAACCCCTGGTTTTCAAATCAGATTGACAACACATTTCCAAGAGGGCTTCTCCAAGCAACTGGGAAAGTATCCTACCACAGTTTCAGGTCTGCACACTTAACTGTTCAGTCGTGAAAGGTACCTGGACAAGTAATTTGCAGTAAGACTTCCAGAAGACAGCATGGGCATCGCGCTTATACTCACAACAGAAAAATGAACTATTTCAAATTTTCCAGAAGTAAGGTCACTTAGACTACTTATTCATGCTGCTGCATAAGTTTGTATTAATTTTCCTTCTGACTTATGAAGTCCTTTAAAATCTGTACATTTTGGACGATGTGATCTTGTACTAAAGGAACAAACAAACATGCAAGGACAGCATTAAATATACTTAAAGTAGACAGGGTCCTTGTTAACTTTGCTTCAATAAAAAGCTTCTTAAACACGGTTTTCTTTTTGTTCCTTTGAGAAAATGGAGAAGCAGTTTGCATTTACAGCTTAGTTCCTGCTTCCAAAATACCCCTTTAACTTTTTTTTATTATTATTTTTATGGTGGATATAAATGGCACCAAATTGTCAAATCACAGCTATTTTCTATGCTACCTATACAAATAGGTCTGATTTCTGGCAAGCCATAAAACAATTATGGCTGAATTCCTGTAGCCCTTTGATATCCCAGCCTGCCTGTAGGGCTTCAAAGCCATGTTAGGGCAATGCTAAAAATCTAATTTCCAGAAGACACAGAGGGAAAATAAAGCATTTCAATTCCCACACGTTCAAACATGAACACACCAAAATCTTAGCACTGGGATGATTATGTTTGAAAGGAAAGTGACTTAGAACAAACACGAAGAAATAAGATAACAGAAGGCAGAGATACAGACAGCTTGACAAAGTAGGGAGGGACCACACTACACCTGCCTCTGATTCCCCAATACTCACTGCAAGTTGGGAAGCACATTTTCCTGCTTAAGCATTCAGCTTCCACCCACTCTGGTGGGTGTGCTGGTAGGAAATAATCATAAATAGTAAAGGGAAACGGTGAAACTGCCTAAGCATGCAGAGGAAGCAAAGGTATTATCTTCTCTTTAAGGCACTGAGATTGCCTCAGAGAGACAAGGGGACAACCCTTTTAAATAGCTTTTGCCTCTTCAGTGCCCTGGAATTTAAGGGAGATGAAACTGAACAAATTGAAGACTAATGACTATTATTTCTTTGCATGAGAGAAACTTCCATGTTGGTCAAGGAAAACATTATCAGAGTAATACAATTTGCATTGGCTGAAAGACACAAAAAATCCAAAACAACATTAAACTCTTTGTTTATTTTAAGTGCCTGCTGTTTTCTACTGGAAGACTAAAAAAAATTCCCAGTAATTCCTATTCTAATTACCTACAGTAATTCCCACAAATATACATACACATAGAGTCAACATTAAATTACAATTATGGACCCTCTATTCTAGAGTTACAATTTGTATAAATGAACCACATGCCCACATGTCACATTTTTTCTCCTTACAGAATGAAATCCCAGGCTCTAAAGGTACCACATAAAATTAGCATCACCCTAAAAAAAAAACCAAACAAATCTGATTTCATTTTAAATCCTTCCTTTTAAAAATAGGCATCAACCTGGTGACACCTAGCAAGATATCTAGCAAGAAAAGAATCAGTCAATAAAACGAAAATCAAAAAAGGAAGACTAACCTTTAATTCATGCCTTTTCCTGATTCCCCCTTCCCCTTTCTTTTGCGGCACTTTTGAACACACTTCCCATAGTCATTTCAGTTTTTGCATAATTTTCTGAAGTCCACTATTCTTAACTTTGGCAAGGAAAACTTGCAAAAACCCTTTTAGTCCCAAAGCCAGCATAGCTGGAAGGCATTTTGTACTTACTGTACTCCTAATTTGCAGTTAAACCGTTGGGCCCCCACACTGGCTTTGTGAAAACTCTTATATAACTGGCCTCTAAACTATTTCTATAAGATTAATGTGCAGTAGAACAGACTGCGTAGAAAGTATGAAAGAAAACAACCTCCTAGGGAAAGCAGGAGGAAGAAGCCTTATCTTCAGCGCCTGACTGCATGCCAGTCTTAACCACCCTTAGCTTGCTTTGGTGTTTTTCACACAAAGATACAGATGCCAGTATTCTTTTATTGAATAGTTTTATTTTCACATAAAGAATGCTCAGAAATTTTCTGAGTTTAGATTAAGTGACTGAAGCCTCAAGGCAAACACACTGATCTAATCACTGCATTGGATTCCAAAATCACTTATTGCTAAAGTAAAAAAAAAAGTTGTTATGCCTCTAAAACTACAATACCTATAAACACATTTACAGATTACATGTTAGCTGTATAGCTTAACTTAATATTTACATATCAAATGCATCATTAAAAATGTATTAAAAAACCAGAAGTGAGTTTAGATTTTAATCAAGAAGTCACTATTATCTAGACTTCAGGACAGACCACAGAGGAAGAAACTAAAACCAAAATGTAAAGTTTTCCATTGTCTAGACACACAAATAGACAACTTCCCAGATTTAAGCTACTCAAACACAAAAAAGAAACAAAAACCATTTAAATATTCCACCTGAAACACAGATAATTTTGACAGTACCCTTAAAATGTCAATCTACAAGTAGTTTATTAGTATTTTACCTCCTATAAAATTGCAGTTTAGGCATTAAGACAAACGTAAGGAAATATCCCTGCAGACTAAGATTAGTAGACTAATACAACTAAACTTTTGTTACAAAACCTGCAAAATGTGCAGTGGTTGCTTAACTTTGCCTTTATTGTATCAAAAATTCAAGCAAGTAACCTAATGTAAATCTGCTTCATAGAAACCAGTTTGTTTCTATGTAGTTTCCAGGCAACAGCAAGGATAATGAAAATAAAAATCATTCCCAGTTTATCTGACAACCTTTTGTCAAATATTAACTTTTATTGTCATGTATACTCAATGGAGACATTTGTAGCTGAAAAATAAACTTTCCAGTGTGGGATCACTCTACGTTTAACAATAAAGCCTGAAGGAAATACTAAAATAATTGATGAATAAATGATGATGACCATTTTAAGAACAGCCCTTGATGAAGTGCAACATCCAACAGACACTTTCAGTTTTCTAAAGTCCAGGCATTTAAAACACAGTAGGTGCAACATATCATCTCAACTTAAAATGTTGGACAGTACAGAATCCACACAAAAAAGCTGCTCCATGTCTATGAAACAGTCAATATTTGTAAAAAGTGTGTGTATGGTGCACACATGCACATGCGTAGTTTGGACTGTGGTGGTTTTCTGAAGTTTACCCTCCCATTAAAATCATTTGGTCATTGCTCCTATTAGGTTTGAGCTACAGAAGTGCTGTAACTGGATTCACACACAACCACCTGCCTGCCCAGGTCCAGCTTGAAGACCACAGGTCGCCACCGCTTTTCTGGAGTGATCTCCGACTCACCTCAGCAGTGAAGCAGGTTCTACTTCAGGGCATCCCTGTACAATTCATTAATTTCATTATCATCTCCACTGCATTACCTACAGTCAGGGCAACTCGTGGCATGCCCAGACACCCACTGGAAAAGCAGTGCAAGGATGGCAGAGCAATGCCTGCAGAAGCAAACTGAAGTGTTTTACTGTTGCTGGGCGACCTTATTTGATTTAGGTTCAAGGGCTGGTCTTGGTGTATTTGCACAAGACTTCCAAAGGCACCCAAAGAACTTGGATGGAGTTGCTTCACAGCAATTTACACACAAATACGTTACAGCATTTGCCACAGTCATTTTTAAGTAGTTTCCTTTATTAAAAAAAAAAAAACAATGCTAGGGAAGCATTATAGACAGGACAGCACTAAAAAATAATATAAGCAAACATCCTTATAAGAAACACAGAGCCTGATTGAAAGGCTGCTACCTCCCCAGACTTACAGAGACAAGACAGACAAGGCTAAGACTGCAAGATAAAGAATACATTTATGTGTTCTAGTTGCCTTTTTATTCAGGAAGTGAATGCACTGGTTCTCATGTTAAGACCAATCACAAAAAAAAAAATTATAGTCTGAGAAGACAAACTTACCTTAAGTATCCTTAATTCTTCAGATAATAAGGATGTGTAATTGTATTACTGTATTGCTGCTTCTGTTAATCTGACTGCAATGAAGTACTGACTAGACTATATGTTATGGGTAAAATACTTTTTGCTGAGAAGACATCACAGCAATATTCTGCAGAATTGGGCTAGAATGTGGCTGAACCGAAAGGGCAAAAGAAGCCTCACCAAATTTAAGGAGTTGGACTTTCTGTCCTGGAGTATTTGCTAGATACAAAGGGCAGCGTTTACAATACTCACAGAAAGCACACACTTACTTAAAAGACACTTTAGACGAATTAGTGACAGCCAGGCAAAGAAATAAGAACTTGGGTGTCAAAAAGCTTTAACAGCACAGGAATTATACCACAGACGAGAGTAGATCTTTGCATTTCTAAGAGGCATAACTGTAACAGCAGCAGCATCAGAACAAATAAGGAACCTTCACATATTACAGACAAATTCACGAGAACAGTATTTTCTGACTCCAGTGTAGCATATAAATAAATTTATTTTAAGATTGTATTTCAAATGAAAGGCTAAGCAAAACAGTATACTTACAAAACACACCTTTTGGGTTTTTTTCTCTCAAAACGTTAAGTATATGCTTTCTAGATATTACTCTCATTATTGGATTCTGTCTTTATTCCTTCCTGTGGCTCATTGTTTTTGAGAAAACTGAAGTTTACCTGTTGGGGTGGTTTTGTTTGTTTTGCGTAAGGCCAGTTAAATATACTAGTACAACTGTACTTCCATCCAGCTACAGAACTAAGGGAACAGTTTGCATAAATATTTTTGCATTCGGACTTCAAATGCACCAAAAACTCCTTCTACAGCTTTCCTCCCCATTTCCTGAAGACTCTGATACAGATCTCACATGTGGTTATCCACTGGCAGCATGTATGCACCTCCATCTCCTCACTGGCCCATCCGTCAGAGAGCAGGGGAGCTCTGGAGCATGGGCTCTGGAGCATTGCACATCCTCGGTCAGTGGCCAGTGAAACAAAACCCCAATCCCTGGGAGACTGCAGGATGTGGCAAGCGAGCACACACCATGTGCGGGTCCTGGACCCCAAGCAGTACCTCCAGCTTCTAAGGGGTCCCCTAATGAAAGACAGCAACTAGATATTGGATGGGCATTGGATCTGTCTAAAAAGAACAAATCCGTGCTTATTAGTGTCTACTTATTTCCCCAAGTAGAAATTTACCTTCTCACACAGGCAAAACACCACAACTCTGGCTCAAAAAAAAACTGGAAGGGCATGCCATTCCTTTAAAAGTGAAAGCTCTTCAGCTTTGTATGTTTAGGGATATTTAAATAAATACTTTGGAATAGTTCTAACAAAGTCATTTTCATTAAGGTATTTTTAGATAAACAGACTTGAGACTGATTTCTGTCCCACTATATGATTATACACGTTTTGATATACTTTACTCTTTCACACAGTTTTGTCTTTCCTTATGGTACTATTAAATCATTTTGATTTAACAGCAAGCACGTTCTGAAATATGGTGTGTCCCCAGGTTGGGCAAGCAAACAAAAAGAAAAAAAAAAACAACAAAAGAAACAAGAAACACCATTAAAAAAAATCAGGCAGTATCCTGGTTAAAAAACCTGCCCTTAAATATTATGCCAGACCTGTGCATCTCCACATTCACAGAGCACACAAGATTTCAAACTCAATTCACCTCTCACCTGCTTTTCAGTAAATGGCTTTACTATATGCTTCAATAAAATATTCACTTGGAATTTGAATTATGTAAGATGAAAGGTGCAAATATTTCTTTCTGTTAATTACAAAGCCTGGTACTGGATGCAAGAGCAATTCAAATGCTACTTCCCTGTTTAATACTTATCTATCAAAATTCCTCAAGAAAACTTCTGTCCTCCGCTACCAGAAAGGCTGCTGTGAGTAACAGTAAACATTTTTGGACCTGCCCTATTTCCCCCCTCTACACATGATGGAAAATGCCACAGTTGCTGGCCTCCAGCTCACAATTTCAAGTAGTTCTGTCTCAGTTGAATCTCAGCATTATTCCTTTCTGAATCATTTGCCCTTTAAAGTCAGCACATGAAAGGTAAAATAACGTCTCCCTCTAAGTAAACAAAAAAAGGCCTTGATTTCCCTTACAAGCCTACAAGTGCAGAAGACTTTGTCAACCCTTGTTTCAAGATATAAGTTATGTTTACGTTACTTGCATCTAGAATGAGGAAAATGATTAGTGTCTCATTGCATTGGGCAGAGTTTTTCTGTACGAACTTCGGAACAGCACAAATACTAAATTCAGACTTACCACAAACCACTCAGTATCCTAACAGTAATCCACAAAATCAATCCACCTCACATTTATTGTTCAGCTCTGCCTTTTTTTTTTTTGTTATGTGTAATAATGCAGTTTGCACTATAATCTCTGCCATCATAACCATCTGAAAACAGAAATACCTATCTTGGTATTTACCCTCATGAGAAAGATTTCATATGAAAAATACACACATCATATTGCATGGGCATATGTTTTTATGTTGAATTATGGACAAGTTACTGAAGCCATAAAAAGGCAATTCAAATGCACCAATCACTGAGAATAGGTCTGAACTGTACTTAAAAAAATTTAGATTTGATCTATTATTTACAAGACGTTACAGCTGTTGAGACCTCTGTCACTATAGCGTGCCACAGATTTTAAAAATCAAACTCATCCAGCACAGCTGGGCTCATTCGGGGAGCTCAAAGAAACAAACCTGAACGCCTCAAGGGAGCCAGAGCCAGCATAGGAGCTCGGCATGGGATTAACAGCATTATAAACCCTCGTAGCTGGCAAGCAAGGCAGAGAGTTAAACATTGATGCTCTGCCAAGGAGCACCATCACAAGGACACTGATGAGATAAACTCTCCCATGACCGACTGCCTAGCAGTAACAGTCTCGCACGCTAATATTGCTTAAGTTAAATGGCACACCAGAAAGAATTTAACAATTTTAACTTTTTAACAGGTACTGAACAACAGCACTGTACAGTGTTTTAAGTTATTTTCTACACAATATTGGTATTTTAGCTGTATACTTTAATAGTAGGCAGGATAATACAATTAATTTCAAAACAAATGCCCACACAGAGATTTAAGTAAGCATACAAATATTTTAAATACCAGTCTGTTCCTCCTCCCCTTTCTGTACTAGAAAGCACAGCAAAAAGTCAAGTCACACAAAAAGCAAACAACATTTGCAGTTAGAAGTGAAGTGTTTTGTGACAAGATGAGAAACTGTAATTTTCATGCAAATATACAGAAGTGCTAGAATTTGACTGTTCCTTTGTTTTCATATATGCCTATCAATCACTACCGGGAAGGCAAGAAACAGAATGATCACACATTAACTAAATTCTGCTGGTTTAAGAGTGCATGTGTCCATCATAAGAATCCCACAAAAATTAATGCAGTCAAACTGCAACAGCCTACAGACTTAATTCTTAAATTAGTTTTAATTCCTAAAACCTTTAGAAATTAATCTGTGCGTTCCTCACCTATCGCAAGCATTATCAACAGGCTTTACAGGCTGCAACTATCAAGCTGTCAGTCTTTTCCACAGATTCTACCAGAACAAAGGACTGAATAACCCTCTCCAACATTTCTCCCACAAACCTGAATTTAAATCAAAAACCCACCAAACTCAACACACCAAAAAACAACCCTAACCATACTGCACAGCATTGTTACAAGAACAGACTTCATACGTTGAACAGTACTACAAAAAATAACACAAATCTAATTTCCAAGATTTTACAGCTAACTAATACAGCACTGAAAAATCTTAACAGACATAATTGTTCCTGAAGTTCAGATTCTCTAACCTGTGACAGTAAATACGTGGTTTAAAGATTTCTTACATATCTATTTTTCTAAGGATAAAAACTGCACAAAAGTAAATAGAGTAACAACTGTAAACAGCAAACAACCCAGCTGTTTTCATTTTCTCAAATAAATGCTAACAAATCTAACTGTCTACTGATTTAAACATTTTGAGGTATCTTCTCCTTCATCTTACTTAAAGAAATGATAGAGCTGATCTTACACAAAACAATCTGTTTTTCTGTACTTCAAGTGAGTATTATTCTACAGCTACCCAAAAATCTTGTGTACAATAGCCCCAAAACTACATTTCATTCCCTACCATCTAAAATCCAGAAGACTTACAGTCACAGAGTATTAATACTGTAGCTTTACAAAGACGTAACCATAGCTTCTTAAAACTAAAAATACTGTATTAGGAATTAAACGCTTTTCAAAGTAACTTAATGTGAAAAAAATAACCTAGGTTAATCTTTGAAGAGTTCAGAAATAAGAATCAAAACGGACTGGCAGCTCTGACAGAAATCAGTATTTGCCCATGCTGGCAGGGGGAGGGAATCTAGCCGAAACTAGACATCCCACACAGGACAATGAAAAGAGCACGCATTGAACACACAAACCACACAATTAAACCACACCAAAAAACGTGCAAGTAAACTTTAAAAACTGAGTTTGTGTCACTGGAGGATGTAGCAGCCTTGTTAATTCACATGTCTTGTCACGCTGAGGTACTACAGACTGCACAGTCACTAGGTATCTTGAGCAAGCCTGAGAGCCCATTGTCATACCGGTCTGCGTTTACCTTCGAGTTGAATGCAATGCAAGTCTTTTCAGACAGCAAATCACTTCTGATGGAAACGGATCATCAGAGTTGTATACTCATAAAACAGATGTATACCACCCAATCTAGGAATCAAGTCCTTATACATATACTGTATACTTCTAAATAAAGCATAAGCATTGACGTGGAATGTGATCATTTTTAGAGGCATATCAGGGAGGGGAAATTATTTATTAGAAACAGGTTTTCCTATACAGGTAGCATCTTACCATCAAATCCACCAATTATTTACTGATTGCACTCATGTATAGATGAAACTCGATAGCTTCCCTATATTCAAACTCTTCTAATTCTCTTTGAAAAAATAAAGCTGTGAGATACCCTTTTGATTTGCATCGGGATGAATTAAAAAGTGCACTTGAAAACATGTACATACTCTCAAAGCTATTCAGCCTCTTCTTAAAGTAGTAGAAACATGAAGTCTCAAGATTTTCCTACTAAACAAACAAAATTCTTCCCTAGACATCAGAAGTTTCATTGGCCACAGCTGAAATCCACTGATGAGCCAATGCCCCACCATGCCCAATACCACAACTGTTTTGCAACTAAAATACCAACACCTGCCCTAAAATGTGCAATATACAACCTCTATCTGTAAGATTGATGGAAAAAGAAACTCCCATATGACTATCATACCTGGACGGCTAGGCTTGGGCAAAATTTAAGAGGGGAAAAAACCCAAAACAGACCTACAATCAACTTAAATTCTTACAAGTGTAGCTAAATATCCAGCAGAAAACTGGCTGCCTTTTTGTTGATCTTTACCATCTGCCTGCCCTGGTTGGTACAAAGGGAAAAGTCAGGTCATCTGGCAAGAATCTTCGTGTGGGTCCCTATCATCAGGCCACTCAATTTACTGTAATTAACAGAGAGTTAAGTCTCTCACTGACTTTAAATGGAGCAGGGAGAGACTAATATTTATTTTACACTTAGTATTTTAAAAAATATCACCAAAAGAAAAAAAATTAAGCAGGAACAGTGACTGAGATAGTATTGGTTGGTCATTTTCTCCAAAATTTAAAAGACAACATTCCAGCTACTAAAAGCAGCAGCACTTGCATTGTGGTCAACACATTAATAAAATGGGGCTGGGAAGTGAAGCAAGGATCAAGGATCTCTTTCCCTTCCCCTAATGTACCTCCTAACATAGTAAAATATTTGAAAAGCAAATTTTAAAAAAAAAAAAACTAAAAAAAAAAAATCACAAAGTAACCAGGGGAAAACTACATCACTTTTCCTAACCAAAGTTCATTCTAAGACATTTCATTGACTTTCTTGGACAGCATATTATCAATAAATACTTTTAGGGAGCTTCATGAAGCATTTTTAGAGACAAAATATAGATCACTAGAGACTGTTTTAAAATACAGTGTGAGATGTGCTTTCACAAGAGGATTAAGCTGTCACTGTAAAAAATTTTGTCTAAATTAAACATTCCTTTAAAGCAGCAGACCAAAGTGTCTCCACAGATGAGCCTATCCACATCTTGAAACTGCACCGACCTGTCCGTCACAAGTTGAGCAACTGGTGCAGTCAGCTTCGTTCAGGTTTTGTACAATTAATCCAAATGCACAGAAGCAGAATTTGATTGGCATTTTTTTTTTATTTCAAGCTAGTGGATAGGGCACAAAAAGCCATGAGGTTTATTTTTTTAAAATCAAAAATGCATTTCCCCTTTGTAAATAAAATTACGCATCCTGTATTATGGTTTATCTACAGATAACGTTTTACCAGGAAGAGCTTACAGGCAAACTGAAGGATGCTCTAAACGCCATTTCCACTCTGCAACTACACTGCTGAGCACTGAGGATGGAAGAGACAGAACCGGCTGCCGCTCACACCGCGTGTGTCACCACGCACCATGACATGCCAGAACTGAAGTCTGTCCATGGGTTTGTGTGGGTTTATGGGGCAGCCCCTTCCACCAGCAACGGCACACCCCATACCGCCGCTGCCCTTCACGCCACGCTTCCTGTGCCAAAAGATTCTTCCCTTGCCATGGCCCAAAATACCCTGGCCTCTGGGACAAAGTTACCTAAGAAAACAAACAATAAAAAAACCACACCAGCAATAACAGGGACTCATTTTTTAGAGTTTCTTCCTCCTTACTGGACTTCTACAACACAGTGGATTTAGAAGAGGATGTTTTCCACCTTTCCTAAGGAAGACCATTCAAAAAAATTGCCTGGTTGAGTTGTGGGAACAAAACTGGAAAAGCTTCCGTTTGAGAAGAGAAAGAATGTGTCTAGTAGGAAGAAATCATCAGCACCTTTTACAGTAGCTAAGTCTATTTCAAAATGTTATGTTCCACTAAATTCTCATTCTGCACTTTAACAACTTTAACAAAAACAACCAATACTGGAAACATGAATTTTCTGGAAGAATTTTACAATTTGGTCCATCCTATAGCAGAATAACAAGCAGCTCCACTTCTATCACTTTCCCATATCGTTGTAAAACTTCTGGAACTACAAGATGCAGTAAGCATGGTTCCCCTCAGCTCCACAGAGGAAAGCAGCGCCTCCCTCTTTATAAGCTACAACGTTCCAGAGAGTCCAAACAGTCATTTTCATATTGACTAAGTTATTAGCACAGAAATATTAGTGCAGGGGTTTTTTTTGAAAGAAAAACGTAGTTTATCAAAATGCACCACTGATTTATAGGAACTTATCCACTCAGGTCACACTAGTTCCAATGTAGTTTTTGACACGTACTTGTTGAAACATCAACGGTCGTCGAAACACAACAGATGCATTTCCTTATCCAACTGAAATACCATAAGACAAATAGTACACTGGACTACTATTCCGAAGTACCAACATTCATCAGGTAATAAGAGGAAGAAAGTATTTCTACATTGCTTTGCATCCAAAGTAGTAATGAGACACATTATCAGTCGAGAGCAACAGCTCCTCTTTGGGAGACAGTATCGCAGCAGATCAAAGTTAGCCATAATCTGGTGACAAACCTTGTTCCACAGACATGGTTTATAACACTGGACTTTTACACACAGCACTATTTTCTTCACATGAATAATGAAAGGTAAGCAACACATGCTTTGAAATAAGGCTAGAATCTTAGCCATTCTCCATGTTTTCTCAACCAATTTACATCAGCATCACAAAATGTAAGAGACTTGAAAACAGCAGTATTTGTAATTGTGTGATGATTTCAGCAAGCTTTTGTCTTGCAAATGCCGCTCAAAAATTAGTGTGGGCACGAGTCTACTTTCTTTAACCTGACAAGGAGTCCTGTAGCCATCCCCCTCACCCACCCCCATGAAACTACTCATGAAGTCAGCAGGAGCAGGCCATTAAATGGGAGAGAGTACAGGGAACCAGTCACTGCGAATGCCGGTATGCTCTACCATGCAAGGACAAACTGAAGCATTCAGTCACAATGAGGCAAACAGAAAATAATAAACTCGCTGCCAAGCTCAAGTTTTTAAGGCAAAACACAGTGAAAGATAAGATAAAGGAGACTATTTTATTAGGTCACTCTAGCTTATTGGTACTCTGTTCCCTGTTAGTCAACATCACCTTCCCATCCTATCTACACAAACAACCTGCTCTGCACTCCACTGACTGAACACCATTCCTAGCTGTGTTTCCACCTTAAAACTGACGCAACTTCGAGGTACAGGACCCTGCTTGCTCTGCAACAACTATTAGTAGAGCAAATACTTGGGCACACCTTTGCAAACTCTGCACTGACCTCTAGTATTTTCAAAATCCCTAGCATAGCCAGAACAGATAAGCAAAACCAGAGGTGTAGCCAGCAAACTGAGTTTATCCAGCTATTCTCATAAACATGCAAAGCAAATGCACTGAAAATAATGCATCTCCCTTGCCCTCCTTGACGTTTGGAATGACTACGCTCCTAATAAAAAGTGATCTAGCAACAGAAACACATTATGAGCTAATAACACCTACGATAGCCTGTTCATTTACTATTTTCAAATTGATCCATGAGCTCTGCAGACGGACTTAATGAATTAAAACTTTGCCTAGCAAGCACACGTGTTAGCACAGCCATTCACAGCATGAATCCAGAGACAAAAAGATCACTTACCAGACAGCTAAGCGTTATAATGGACAGTCACTATACTAGTACTTGCTTTTGATTAATATTGTACACCTACTTCAGCTTGCTAAACCCATGGTTTAGTATTAGCTTGAGAGCTTAGCAAGTATCTCCAAGTGGTAAGTTATCTTATACTAAAATAGTAAAGTATATAACTTCAGAGGAAGTGATGGAAAATGGTTTGACTAGCCCTACAAGCAATTGTATCATTCCCGATATGCAACACTTAAGATACCACCCTGAAGACTATCTGAGGTCACATCAAACTAACAGCACTGATTCACAAAGCCAAAAAAAGCCTAGAATATTTTTGTCAAAAATTTCAACTGTATTTGTAAATTAGAAAGACAAACAAAATGCTCCCATTTACAAGGCACACATCACCACCACTCTTTTAAACACTTTTGTACAGCAGAAAACGTGCTGTAATTCGTACATGGATCACAGCAGCGCAATGCTTGTGTTTCCCACTGTGATTTCAGGGGGCTGAAATTTCTTCAGCATCTATTTTCCACTCATTGCTGTAGTTTTAGGAGGCTAAGCAAAGCCCAGAAGTGAATGGAGCTTTTGCCATCGGAGCTTACGCTCTGCTGGATGGGAGCGGCTGCGGCGTTCTCCTACAATCCAAGTCATGTGCCATCACAGTATGACATGTCCCCTCCCGGGCTATATAAGCTGGCATCTTTCCCAGCAGTTGCCACATCATGAAAATGATGCATACAAATAAAACCCCAAAATAAACACTTTAAAACAATGGCTTAAATGACTGCATAACTAAACTCAGCAGCTGGAGACACAGAGCATTCCCAGCAGCAAACTACACATCTTTCATTTGCAAAAGTCCTAAAATATATTCTTATAGCATGCTCCACATCACACCTAGCAACCCTCAAGTTTGCGCTGCAGAGTCATGTACCCTGGGGCCAGACAACAAGGAGTAAATAAACCAAGGACAGATAATAAAAGCAAAGCGCGTCACAAACACCTCCTATGCAGACAGAGCTTCAAAGTATTAAATGTACTTTCTACCCCTGATTTCAATACATCATCTAATTTGCTGAAAATGGATAATGCTATCTCACCTATTTAGACTAATCAGACCTGTTCTCAGGTGTTTCTCTGCCAAACTATTTAGACTGACCTGGAGTCACGTTTTTCTGTACAAGAAATAGAAAAAAAAAAACAGGAGGAAAACTCTACAGTGCAATGTGGGCAATTTAATTCAGAAATACTGCAGTATTGCATATGATCTACCTAAAACTGTTTGTGTAGTACTGTGCTGGTTTACAGTAGATTTAAAAATTTATCAACTCTACGATAATAAAAGGGAATTAGTAGCTTATACTTCAGAAGATAATCTCAGCAGCTGAAATACTGCAATTCTTAGCTTGGTATCTTCAAACTGAGAAACACTAAACCAAAATATATGTTTTTATCTTACCACAAAAAAAAGCTTTTTTTATCTCAACACTGAAAATTTTCATGTTTTTTGCTCCCTGAACATTCATTTTTTTCCGCACCTAGCTCTGAACAGTCAGGATTTATGATTATATTGTTTTAAGGCACTGCAGGAGTTCTAGATGCCAATAAAGATTACAGATCAAATGAAAGATAACTACTAACCATTGTGTCTGCATAGATAAATAAACCTGCTCACTTCTTCTGTTTGTACTGTTACCTCTACTAATCCAACTACAATAATACGGACAGTAAGTGCTCTGGAATCAGATCTGAAAACAAAAGGTTTCTTATACCTCTTCCCAGCCCAATTTATGTGGGTACAGATGCACCGCACACACACACACACCCTTTTCCAGAAGTTTACATGTACTCAGGAGAGGCTGAAGCCCTGACGATGAACTAGAGAACGAAGCAGAAAGCAAAGTGCTGGGGGAGTCAAAACGCCAAGTACCAGCCTGGGAGCAGGAACACGTTTCCAGGCATCCCTGACGCAGTCGTTTCGTACATGAAAGCAAGACCAGCCAGAAGCAAAGCCACACGTGGGCAGCCACCTCCGGTGCACAACCATCCCGACACAGAGGTCAGTCCCGTGCCACCGACAAGCGAGACGCCGGGAGGAGCCGGTACACCGAGCCCCGGCCTTGCCACGGTGGGCAGCCGCGAATGGAGACCCCCACGGCGGCCAGTCCGGTAGAAGGACAGAGGCAGAAAGGAGCCTCCCCCCGACCCCTGGGCAGCCCCGATGCGGGCGGGAGAAGAGCCACCGGCAGCCCACCGCCGCACCGGCGGCCGCTTTTGTTCTCCGCGGGGACCGGCACAGCCCCGTCAGCTGCGCCCGCTCCGAGCCGGCGGGGCAGCGCTCGGCTTCGCGATGGGGGGGGAACCCGCTACCGGCCCACCGGCCAGGACCCCGGTGCCGTCGGGGCAGCCCGCGGCGGGCCCTGCTTACCTCTTTTCGGCCGCGGAAAGCTCTCATGCAGGTGAAAGACGACTTTCTCCACGAAGTGCTGGATGTTGCTGTGCTCGGGCCCTCTGACAAACACCATCCAGTCGTGGGTGAAGCCCTCAATGGTGGGTTTCTTCCTGACCTGGGCTCGGTGCCCCAGCTCCAGCTTCACCTGCACGGCGCACTGCGGGGGGGAGAGGCGGTGAGCGCCCGAGGAAGCGGGGCCGGGCGGGCGGACGAGGGGGGAAACCGGCCCCACCGCAGGCGGAGGAGGGGTGGAGGAACACGGACAAAACGGCACCGGACGCCGGGAGAGAGGAACAAAACCAGAGAGGTACCGCCGCGACCCCGCAACAAAAAACCGGCCCGGCAGGCAAGGGCGAGAGAGAGCTCCCGCTGCCAGCGGGAGGATGCGGGGAGGCGCGGTGCCGCCCGGCGGGCGCGGGCAGCCGGGGACCGCTGTCAGGGGAGGCACCGTTCCCCCTTCCCGGTGCCCCCGGTGCGGCGGCAGGGACACGGCTGAGGCGACACCCGCCGCCCTCCCTCCGGCCGCCTGCGCGCTCTGTGCCGCCGCCGTGAGCGGCGGGTAGGCAGGGCAAGAGAAACGCCCCGGCAGCGAGCAGCGGCGGTACTCACCGAGCTGGCCATGCCTGGGGGCGCCGGATCCGCCGGGGCGCTCGCTCCCTCCCTCCCGTCCCCCGCCCCCACGCTAATTCATGGAGGAGGCAGCGGGCGCGCACGGGAACGGCGGTCGGTCGGCGGACATCCTCTGCCTCGCTGCTCCCGCTGTCCGCCTCCCCCCTTCTTCTCCTCTTCCCCGCCCTCACACCACACCGAGCCCGCCGGCCACCCCCGGCCTCCCCGCTCTGCCCCAGCCCCGCCGGCTGGACGAGCGCCCGCCGCGCATGCGCGCCGCCGGCCGGGGCTGACACCGAGACACAGACATAACAGTGCGCGGAGGGGGGCGCGGGGGGAGGGGGGGGGGGGGCGCAGCCAGCCAATGGCGAGCGGCGGCGCGGCCGCGAGCCCCCTCCGCCCGGCCCCGCCCGGCCCCGCCCCACCGGCCGTTAAAGTAACAGGTTGTGAGGGACGGGAAGGCACAGTGCCCCCGGCACCCTCCTTTCCCTGCGCCTTACGCCAGCCGCCGCAGCGCCGGGATGGAGAGGAATCCCCAACCGGCAGCGAGGGCCTCGGTGTCTGGGGTCCGCCGTTACCGGGCGGGGAGGGCGTCAGTGACTCCTCACAGCTGGGAAACGGCAACGCGCTGAGACCGGCCGCCCGCCGTCCCCGGCCTGTGAGAGACCCCCGGCCAAAGTGGAGTAAGAGGGCTCCCTGTGGCAAAGGTGCGCCAAGAGAAGGACCTTCCTCCCCGACCCTCAGCCTCTGCCTCGTCCACCCTCACAAACAAACGTTTCTGAAAAAAACCCAGTAAATCCGCTTGCAAAAACAAAGTGAGGACGACACGAAGAGGGTGCCCTGATGGCACAGGTATGACAGGCGATGATGGGCAGCGGGCAGGAAATGAGACACTCGGGATTATTTAAATGATAGTTGTAGCACGAACTGCTATTTCTGCCGCTGATGGGCTGATACTCTTTTAAAACAACAGCTACAATTTAACACGTCCCTTCCGTACTGTATGAGATAACACGCTGATTCATGCCACAGTGAGGAGCTGGAAGTGATTTTCCGCGAATATCTAAATCACGGTACTGACACTCATCAGATGAGCACTTTCGGAGAGCCATAAAATTGTCCGAAGTAACTTTTGCCACACTGAAAACTATTTTTGACGGTTCGATAATTATTTTTTTTGATAATTTTTCTGATGACAATTATATCTCAGTGGTTCTACAATCAACATAGCAATCCTGTTCAAGAGAAGGATACACACACACAGAAATTAAAACACCTTCCCTGGGCGTTCCAGATTTCACCAAGAGATGGCGCACGGAGCCCTTGCGCTAATGTCCTCATCTGACCTCTTCAGAAGTCTATCTATCCATGACTCGTTATCTCCCCTCTTTTCACTTCGGAATGAGAAATGCACATTATCGAAATTCTAGCATAATTCCTCCCAAAACTACTGGCCTGTACCTTATTTTTCTTACAGCTGTTGTAAGCCTTAATTAATAAAATCAGTACAAACAACTCAAAAGGATGAATACAATTTGTAAAAATTCCACAAGTTGCAATGTAACTTCAAATTTATTAACGTTAACCCCTCAAGTATTAAAATTGCAATGTGCAGATCTAGTAGTTCACGTATGTTCTACCAATCTTGCATTGAGCTAGCCCGCAAGTCAGCATGCATAAGAACTCCCACTGAGTCCATAAACCCATCAAAGCTGATTCCGGTAACTTTAAAACTTTATACCAGCAAGACAAATAAAGATACACTATTTACCAGGGTAAGGATTATGCACATGAGCAAGGACAGCAAGGTTGGACTGCTACCAGGTGTCAGGGCCCATCCAAACAGAGCAGTCTGCAGGCTGAGGATCCCCAGCATTTCTCCTAGAAAGGTTCCATTTCTGCTGTGTCTGAGCTACTCTTCTCAAGCGTTTGATCACTTAAGGGACTTGTAAGGACTGAGAACAGACTTGTAAGGACTGAGAACAGATCTTTAAGAGCATTTAGCTGTTTAGAACCTTTTGGTTTCATTGGAAATCAGGCTCATGCATTTTTGAGTCAGTGAGGGCTTTTGCCATTCAGAAGACATTAATTTTTGGGTGCTTAATTACAATGTACTCTTCCACGTTAGTGCAGAGTTGAGTCTGTAACATGTTCCAAATAATAACAATTATATATATGCTAAAAGTATTTTGCCTTTCATTATTGGCACAAATTTAATTTCAAACCATATGTGACCTTTCATTACCAAGTAATACAACTCCTGCAAGTACTGTTCGATTCTTGTTCCAACAATAAATTTGATGCACTGGCAATTTTACAGTAGTAACTAGGCATGATTATTTAAATCATTACCAAACCACCCCTCTTTCTTTCCTTCCACCCCATCACCCACATTCCAACTTCATGTTACACTGCCAATCTGGGCATAAAATTCACAATGAAGAAACGGAAGATGTGCTTCTCTGCTATATAAACAGTGCTACCACTCTATTCTTAGTGTGACAGATACAGTGTGTTTTATGACAATTACAATGCATATTTCTGCATTCTTCATTTTGCTTTAAAAAAAAAAGGACAAATGGCTTGAATTAGTAATAGGTGAACCTTAATTTAGTCCATAAAGATGATATGATTTTTAAACATTGGCAGCTAAAATTATATACCTCAGTGTGTATTTGAGCTCGTACATATGTAGTTGCATAGATATTTTCAATGCATTGAACATACTACCTTACTGACAGCAATTACGCAGAAAGCATAAAAATGCTCTGTGATACACATTTGTTACCGAAACAGGACTATGAAATTATTTCCATACTCAGTATTGGCCCCAAGAGTCTTTTTTTCCTTTGTGTTCCCACAACTTCAAGACCACAGAACACTGCCCTGACATATTCAGCTACAGGCATTATTTTCTTAAGGAAATGTATATTGGAATCACTGCAGTTGAAAATGCTATTATACAAAAACTCCTGTCTTTATTACACCTTGCTAGCTAGAAAGTAAATCCTTTTTTAGTATCTCTCTACATTTCTGGACAACTCTTCAAAGATCTTGACTGCCTGTTTGTGTTTTCCAGAATAGTTTGACATCATGAGGAATATATTTGCTTCCTATTCTGTGGCAGAAGTTGGGGACCCCATCTTTCTGTGTAATAAATTATGTTCTGTTGCAGGAGTATTTTTTTCAACTCAATTGGAATGGAAAAAACAGTACGGACAATTTCTAGGTATGAGTCACCTTATAGTTAAGTTTGGCTGAGGAGGAGCAAGGCAGAACATCAGTGTAGTGAAATGCAAAAATAAAAGCATCTCTCTGAGTTGGAATATTTCTATTTCTTGTCTACTTTCTTCCAGCTTGTCTTCTTCTGCGAAGATTTGGATTGGTCTTCCCAAGTTCGTTCTGGAAATCATTATTACTTAATATAATTACAACCTTTCTGTCTGTTTAAATTTATTTCTCTCTTCGTGTAACAGCACAAATGATCCATAGTGATACCTAAAGAGAAGAGAGGTCACAGTGGGCCTGATCATGAATGTACATTCACTTGTCAGGATCCATGGTAGGGATGGAAGAAGCATTTCCTATTTTAAAGGTCTGCAAAGATGATTACTATCTTGCAAGTTAAAAGCCATGGTGACATATTTTTACACCAGATACACGTCTACATACGTTTGTTTATTTATTTGCACTGCTATTCTCAGAAGGCTCTAAAGATAGGATTTGATTTCTTTCTTTCCTCCTGATACATTAATTTCTGAGAACGGAAGGGTTCTTTTAGGTCTGGCAGCATCAGATGTACGCACTGCAAAAGAGAACGAATCAGACAAGTGAAAGAAGAACCGTCTTTTATTTCCCCAAAGTATGTGTCTCTGTGTTCCTGCTAGCTTTATGCTGAAGTCAAGAAACCAGAGTGTCTGTTGAATCTTTGGGTATTTTTCCTGAAAGCCACAAAACTATCATCACTTTAATGGTTGTCCTGTTACTTTATGGTATATTTGGCATTTTTGTTTTACCAGAATTAGAGTGTAGATGAGTAAAAGAGCTTTTATATGCAGGCCACTTCAAAAGAAATTGAGAGAAGTTTTGTTAACAGTGTAGGCAAACAGAGGAGCTATTAGGCTTTTAACAGTAGCCCTAATACAGCTGGTGATACTCGAACCGGTTTAACAAGAGAGAAGGTGTCCAAGAAGTAAAGATTCTCTGCTACACTGTATGATGAGGGTTGCTGGATTTTTAATTTTTATCCACAGGACAAACAAGAAAGAAGAGAACAAGAAGTCTTCCACTGAAGGGAGATGTTTTTTCTTTGATAGTTCTAGCTTGTATTATGGTTGAGAATAAGGCTATCAACCAGAAAATTCATTTATTCTCAACAGATACCAGTGAGACAATCCTGTTTTCCAGAATTCCTTAAATGGGAGAGCTTTCTGGCACAGACTCACACTCCGTATTCATCTCCCTAACTTGGGACTCCTGGAAGAAACAGAGCTGCATGGTCTTTCTATGCTGATTTTTATTTCTTACATATTTGGACAAAAGTATTTCCCTCTTGACTCAGAACAGGACTGAATCAATACAAGCTGTTTTCCTATACCGCACGTCAGTGTGACTTTATTCACTCTAATATTTAGCTACTTAACTGAGACCACGCAGTTGAGCAATGATTACTTACAAACAACCGCAGATTCATGTTCAAATTTGGAAGAGAAAGGGGTGTGGTTTAATATATGTCAGTTGTGAAGCAATGTTGATTTTTAAACCAAAAATAAATTTAAAATAGCATCTGTATTCAAGCTGAAGGTGTTGTGATGAAATTATAGCCATTTAAAATATCTATCAATTTCACAAACTCCAAATATAAACTTCGGTGGACAGGAGCAGGTTCAAAGAACAATCTTGATCTGGTTAAATGACAAACCGGTGCAACTATTTTCTTCATTTTGGATTAACAGTTAAAATAAACATTCTGTGATCTCATTGCAGCAGATGGATGCAATTATGTGCATATGAAAGTGCAAAGACCCTGGCTCAAAGAACTACAGAGTTAAAAAGGTGAAGGCAGCTTTCTAGTAGTACTATCCACTACTGCTAAAACAGGGTTTACCACAGGGTAATTACACAGCTGCTGGAAAATGAGAGACATTTGGATCACATTCTTAAAGGTATTTAACTACATAAAGGTTCATGTAAGGAGCTACTGCAAGGCTAAAAATGCTTGCACATTTGTATGTCTGCTGAAATAACTGATGTAGCGGTGGGCTTACCAGTAGGGACCAGTCCCTGTGTTCAGACACCCTCAGATGTACCTACATCACGCTGTGAGGCGTGATGCACAGATCCTAGGTCCCTGACTTAGATACAGCGTGAGTCAACATTTCTGCTCAATGGACAGGTAACCCTGGAAGCAGCGCAGCTGTGTCAGTGCAGCATCGCACCTGGCCCAGCAAGAGCCAGGTTTCATAGCTATACTGTTGGTGATTCCCCACACAGTTGAAAGGAATTACTGCCTTTATGTATTATTTCTTTACACACGGCAGATACGTCTTGTGTCACAAAAAAGGAAGCTGCTTCCCAAGTCACTTGGACACACTGAATTGTCCTTCATGTTTCAAATATGGCTGTTTTACATTTACTTTTTGATATTCAAATTTTGTGACCCAAATACATGGACTGACTTTTACATGGGCCTTGTTTTTAAATGTTTAAAAGAAGCAACTAGCTGAAATGGCTAATGTTACTGGCTATAAAGCAAACCACAGTGGCTTTTAAATATATCGTCAGTCTGAATTTCTCTGTATTTGAAACCTTTTAATTTCCTTATGCAGACAATATATAAAATCATAGTCCTTTCCTGTTCCAAGCCAGATACTTTGATTACAATATTAAGATGCTGGTCTGAACCAGCGACAAAACTTAAAATGAGCCTATAGCTGATCTTACACATATGACAAGGAATATGTATAAGCTGCTTTGTAATGGCACTCTGTCTGCCAGGAGCTAATGGCAAAATACTCTCTCTGGACTGGATTTTTTTGAGTGAGCTATGTAGGACGAACAAATGCCAAGGAGCCTAGGCCAAGTGCACGCTTGTTTTCAGGTTTTATTGGCTTGTCCCTTTCTAATCACAAATGAAATAGAAAATAGGCACTTTAGCTGGTACAATATTAAACCTCTAGACAATGGAAAAGGTCTTTAAGAGCAATGGCTGCATGTTTTAGAAAACAATATAAAATAGTTTATAACTCACCACCAGCCACCTCAGAGGGAGGCAGCAATGACAAAAGATAAATGCAAAAAGGGAGTCTTGGCTACACACAAAATTACAGTATAGAAGGAAAAAAAAATTGTTTAAAGGCCTCTAGCGACACATAAGGAAATGTGTTCAGAGTGGAAAGTCCTGTTGAGAGACCTGCAAGGAAGTATTTAGTTTTTTATTTCCTCACAATGGTGTAGCCCCTAGAGGAAATACTCCTGTTAGACAAAGAAACACAGTCAAATTCTGTATTCAGTTTAGGCCCACGTAATGACCAAGTTCAGAGGAGCTGTTCTGGATTTCTGCAACCATAGCCAGGACAGAGTCTTATCACATGTGCACGAGAGCCATTAAGGAGTAACTTCACTGAAATCAGTGCCCTCGCTTCCTGGCCTGATGGGAGATCTCCACGCTGGAAATCAACCAGAGAGTGTAAAGGAATTACGTGATTGTGCTCACCTGCATCAGGTTCTTGTGCTGGCCAAGGCATCCATTACATATGTTGGCCATTACCCAAGACAGGAGTTTAATGCATAAGATGACCAGCATGTCTTGGTCATAGACTTCCTTATTATATAATATTATATACAAAAATAAACCTTCCTTATTCCCAGTATCACTAGAAAGTGAGTGAGAAGCTGGAATGGCTTAGCATTACCTTGGTGAGAAACTCATAGTGAAAAGCAGAATTCTTTATCAGTGACAAGTACTCATACAACCACAGGATCTTAGTTGTCCTTATCTTTAACAAACTCATGATTACACCGTCACTGTGACTCAGAAAGTAGTTTTAACCCAACTTTATGGATGGGGAATTGAAACAAAAAGAGATGAAATGAGTTGACCAAGGACAACAAAACAAGGCATGAAGTGGGACAAGCAGTTAAATCCAGTGAAGACAAAGCTTTGCCCTGAAAAGAATGGAAAAAATGAAGAAATGGAAAAAAATTTGTAAACAAAGGTAGCATGGGAGAGCAATGGTAGCAAGGAATTCACAGCTAGCTCAACAATTAATAAGAAATGCTTTGACAAATGAAAACATTGCAAAGTTTGAGGAATATATTACATAAGTATTTGCAGAAGTCTGGCCTTAGAGGCTAGATAGGCACATTTCAGAAATCTAAACAGAAATTGTATGAATGAGAAATATCTACTTTTACACATGAGAAAGCTGCAAAGCAAGACTGCTCAACATATGGATGTTTGGGAGCCAGCTAGTAATCACAGCATTACAAGGAAGCTGGAGGTAATTTTTGTGAAGGCACAGAGAGGAGCAAAGCAGAATTAAGACGGGTGGAAATGCTTTGCCAGCTGCTGGAAGGGGAACAGTGGAGCTGCAGCCTGTATATTCTGACTTGCCATGCAGATTTCAGAAGACCTTCCATATAAGATTTGTGTGGTCCAATGAATTCAGCAGATTTCAGTAGTAGAGCAGCTGCACTCCGTTTACACTCCTCCTAATGGTAGGCACCCCTCAATGCACAATGAATTTCCTATCAGAATACTTTCTGTCATCATATGACTTCAAGTCCAGACACTTTTCCATATATTGACAATTACAAATACAACTCCCCAACACTCCAAAAGATACAAATACAAAAAGCATGGTGGCCTGATCTACTGCAACTTCCACCTTTCAATGCTCCGCTGCCTCCTTTTTACCCATTCCCCATTTATCTGTTCCCCACACAGCATATTTTAAACTGACCAAAACTATCAATTTTATCTGCTTCAAATTGCAAATACATACAAATATATGTGTGTGTAAGACATATAGGCTACATATATATACAAAAATATATAGACAGAGCAATAGTTTCCCAGCAGATCATTCAGCTGTGTTCTGCACTTGCATTCCCATCTCAAGGAAACCCTCGATAGACTGTTGAGAGACTGGGGTAAAAAGGGGCACCACTTCCTATGAAAATAGGTGCCAGGATGCCTGCAAGTCTTTCAGGGGAGTACTGGGATCATAAATAATTTGCTTTCAGAGTCAAGGTCTTGAGACAGAGGGGTCAAAATCTATTTGTTCTAAAAGCCTCTCTCCAGTGGGAGTCAGTTTCATAGACACTTTGTAGGGCCAATAAAAGATGGAAAGTTTGGGTTGAAGACATGTTTCAACTGCTACAATTGATCTTACTGCAAACACTGGAAATCATTTCAATACAAGTGATTGTGTTAATAATGACATTAAAATCTCGAGCGTTCCAGAATGGAACCAACAGAAATTTAACTACAGTGAGCCCAGAAAACATAAGCCATTGGAAACACAGATCTAAAAGACCCCTGAAGAATGCAACTGGCAGTAAAAAAGCATAAGATGGAAAGACATCAAAAGGTAAAAATAAATTACCGGGCAAAAGACAGAAATCCAAAAGCACCTTAAGCAGTATGAAAAAAATAGTATGTTTCACTGAACATTTTTTCAACAGTGAGTTTACTCATGTCATTAGTCTTCCCTCATACCGGTGGTCCCTTTCATATCCCTTGCATTTACTATGCGAAAAGAAGTATAAGAAGTTGTAGAACTTGCCAAAAAGTTCTTAGCAGCTCTTAATTTTAATTTTTGCATTGATGGTTCAGGTGAAATCCAATGGACTTAAATGAGAACATTAAAATTAAAGCCTTGTCTTAGGAACACACACTGAGTAAATCTAAAAAAATAAGTAGTCTTATTAACCTCAGTGTCAATGACTGGAATGCTCATCTATTTTAAATTGCTCCTGAGCAGTCTTCTTGCAGGTTTATGACATGAACTAACGTCCATTTATAAAAATGTATAGTTTAATGGGCTTGTGTTTGTGCCAGAAAAAAAAAAACAACCAAGAAACAAACAAACAAAAACCCAAACAAAAAATAGAAAGCTGGTCTGTCAGCAAGGTTCCATTAACTGGAAGGACTAAGGAGAACTTAATCCCTGCCATTGGTCTATGTTTCCCTGTGACCCACAAGTATCACCCACATTCTCGTCTTCTCTATGGTTTACCAACTCTGACTGCCCAGAAGAAGAAAAGTGGTGGCACAGCACCCAGGAAGTCTGCATTTGAAGATCTATGTCACTTTTCTGACTTTCTGCCCCCTGACCCAGGGGTTTGTCCTCATCATAGGAATTCTGAGTATTGTCCTTTACCCCAACTCGGAAGCTATCCATAAAACTAATCCAGCTAACAAAGCTTTTCAAGCACACAGGAAGAAAGGCTATTCTTTACATATTATGTAACTTAAGCTTTTTTTCCCCTAATACTCAAGTATTGCTTCACCCTTGGCCATATAAACTGGCTAGATTCTGCTGCTCTTGGAAAAAAAAATAATCACAGAGCATGATTCTGATAATTAAAACGCCTAGGCTGGCAGACACAATACAGTCCTCCTCTCGGACATGTCTGTACAGTTGCAATTGGCAGAACTGTATGGGCATATTGCTCTGAGATGAGCTGTCCAAGAACCGAAGGTCACCACGCGACTACCAGGCATTTGGGCAAGCAGATCATGAAGACGGTTATTTTAATCTCATGTCACTTGTATCCGAGATTCATGGCTTGCTTTGCTGCAGCTGGCAACCTTTTATCTCGAATGCAGAATCTAAAAGATCATTACTGATTAAGGTGTTGCCATAACATGACATATCATTTCAAAATAACAGCATTAGAGAACTGGTGGGAATATGAAAGTAGCAGGGAGGCAGCTTCAAGGATTTGCAGAAACATATTCACAACACTTGGCAGTTGAAAGCTGTAATGCGTTTTTGAAAATTCCTTATCGAGTTTGAATTTCCCACTTGAATTCTGATATTCAAATAAAGAATTTTCATAATTATTAATTGCCACATAGAACAAGTGAGTATCTGGAAGACATGTTGTCCTGTTACATTGACCATCCCATGTTACACCAATGAGATTCTAACTTCATGTTTGAGTAAGTATGCATATGAAACATCTATTCTTACTTTTAAGTGGAATTCTTGCTCCCTAGAAAGGTATTAAAAGTTGCTCCTAAAAATCTGATCTGATCCAAGAAATACTCTTTAAGATTGTAACTAAGGTTATCTTGAAGGCGTTGGGTAGTACTGACCCAGTGTCAGCCCCTGGTGTGTACACTAGTGACCCCTCTCCAACTAGGCGTCATGCTGCAGGTCACAAAGCTTTGAGCCTGGCAGTGCAACGCAATGGTTATCAGTTTCTGGCACATTAATATACGCACAGGGTGTTCATACCTATCAATTAAAACCATGCTAGTGGAATGCAGTCTAGATAACAGCAGGAGTTGGAAATCATTTCTGTATTTTGGAAAAATATGAAAGAATATCCATTCAACTTCAACAATTCTTCTGTCAGTGGGAATCACCTAGTCAGTGCTCTCCTTTTCTGAAAACGTACAAGGAACTCTTAGTATAGTTTCAAGTCTACCTACTCCATCTTAGCCACACAGGAAATACAAAATTACTCATTGGAGCAAAGCAAATTTTTTTGGGTTTGAATGTGGATTTCACAGAAAATTATGTTGAGTATACACATTGTGTCCTGGTGAAAAATTACACACATTTCTGCATGCTCCCCATACCCAAATATCCCAAAAGGAAAATGCTGCTTATCACAGAATCATAGAAATTAAGGGACAGAAAGAGCCTCAGGATATAATCTAGTATAACCCCCTGCACACAGGCAGGATCAAATATATGTGGAACCAACCCGAATCTCTGACCTACGCTTTATCTTGCTGTAGTTTCTTTGTGAAACTATCGGCAAATCTTTTTCTCTCCTTTCTTCAAGTCTGTGAAATGGGATAAAAATACTGGAATTAGTATCTAAACAGTGCTCTGAAATTTAGCATTAAATATTACTCCCCCATCTTAGTTACAAAACATAACTGTGCTTTTGACTCGAACATATTGGAGGAACCCAATATAAACAGAAAATACTACACGGGAAGAGTTCCAGCTCTTTTCTGCCAGATTGTAGGTAATGGTTCTCATGACATGATACACAAATGCATTTCTAAGACAACAGAGAAAGATGCAGATTTTCCACAGACTTCAGGAGTACCCTCATTTGCAGCAGCTGAAGATCAGTTTGACAGCTTTATGTAATTATTAATCACCAAGTTCGAGCAACTACTTGAAGACATTTATTGAAATTAATAGCGGGATGACCTGTGCAAGTTTGGTTCAAAAAGCAATTTAGTATTAGGACATGTAAAACGTGGCCCACAAGATGACAAGTACATTGCTTTGGTGGCTTCACAGATGCCACTGCAGGGTTCCAAAACCAATGAGAGCTTTACATATAGGAAAGCTGGAAGGAAATGAGAGTTTTTCAGGAATAATGGAAATGCAGAAAGGAAATACTTACAGTGAATTTGCACAATATTAAAAAGCTCCTGTGATCCCTTTACTTTAGCTACAATCATGCCTCAACAATCCAAATCTGCTTGCAATTTTAATTTTTATGTGCTCAAAACCAAAATCAGATTAACAAATCAGCAAATGTATAAACACCAGGAGATTCCTCAGACAGATAAATGACGTAACAACGCCCAGGCACACTCAAATCTAAGGGCACATCACAGGAATACAGGAACAGGCATCCATGCAGAATGAGACAGGTCCTTCCCCCTCCCCAGGGGTTAGGCTGTCTGTGCTCGAGCTCCACCTGGCCACCTCACCAGCCTCTTCAGCTCTTCTTGTCCAGCTGCTGTGGGACTCTGCTCTGGCTGCTCCCTGGTCATAGGTAAAGCCTTCTTTTAACTGATTTAGCTGTTCCCTCTAAACTGCGAAATACCCTCAGCTCCATGCAGGTAACAGTGCTCAGCATCTCAGGGTCAGATTCTAGGGAGTTTTAAAACGTTTTTCTTACTGTAAACCTAGTCACAGACACACTGCTGGTCTTCTAGCAAACAGGAACTATAAAACACACCATATCTGAATATTCTTTTCAATTTATATGTATTCATTCCAAAGGGGTTTGGACTTTATCGTTTTGGTTTTACTTGTTTGGTTGTTTTTTTTTATTTAAATCAGTCTATGCAGATGTTATGGTATGAGAAAACCCATAATAATTTATTGCCGTTTGGACAATTATTCTATCATCCGATGACCCCTCCACACCTGGGAAGGGGAATCGGGGAAAAACAAGGAAACATGAGGGTTGAAATATAAATAAATTTAATAGGATAAGACTAAATAATTAACAATAGTACTAAAGAACCAGTATTAATCCCAGTACCAATATAAGACATCCAAGGATTGCAGTCAGCCAATTCCACCAGCAGGAAGCTGTGCGCTCCCAGCAGCGGACAGCAAACGTGGGACACGGCGAGTGCAACGGCTTCGGGAGGAAGGGAAGGGCTCAGGGGTCCGGCACCGGGGCAGGGAGTTCTCTGGACCGCTGCCATCAAGGGAGAAAGAGCATTTCACAGCAAACTTTCTAATTTGTATTGAATGTGACATTCATGGTATGAAATAATCCCGTTGGCCAGCCTGGGTCAAGTGCCCAGGCCATGCTCCTCATCCCTGCACCTGGCAAGGCTTGAAAACACTCAGACTTTGAATCCCACATAGCCTAGCTGGCTATAAAGTAAATATTTTCACAAATTCAGACTCCAGACTCTTCTAAAAGTGCAGTTTTCCCCAGCATCAGAAGATAAATTAGTCCTGTGTTGCTCAACCCAGGACAGCGGAATAGAAGCTTCGTTCTCCTGTTGTTATCTAAAGGAGCTGCAGGTGTGGGAGACCCTAACCAAAACAAGAAAGGTGAGGGTCTGCACACAGTAAGTGACACAGAACTGTGTCGTACAGAACACCTCAGCACCTAGTAAATGGAGATAGGATGTTGTTGCGCGATAGGATGGGTGAGTGCATGAACCCAGCCACTCTACAACCGGAGAGGGCTGGAAAACCCAAAGTAAACAAGCTGCTGTCTCCCACCACTTTCCATCTGACTACTTGTGTCCATGAGCCAAAGTGTCAAATACAATGCTTACAAATCCAAAGCCATTTTATCTTGCTTGCAAAGTGTCTGCATTTGAAGGTCAGTTTCCCTGTCTCATCATTCAATCTGAATATACAACCCAGGAACCCTCAGCCAAATATTTAGCACCATTTCCTCAGTGTGAAATAATCATGATGTTACCATACAACACAGCTACTTAATTACTTTTACTGAAATCTATAAAGACATGTGCTCAGTCTGAATTTTGCCCCATATTCACTTCATTAACGGTCTGAAGTCCACCAGCAAGAAGTACTCTATTGACTATAGCTCTACTTGACCAGCCAAGCCCTTCATCAATGCAGGAGCACTTTAGAGTGACCCTTAACAAAACTAGAAGTAAAACAGCACCTCATGCAGGAATGTAGGAGACATCATGTGTCTGTATACGTAGCAAGCTTGACATAAAATCCGTTAATGGTCCTAAGTAGCCTTCACTTCCAGTCCAACCAGTTATTTCATTTCAGTTACAACAAATGGATCTTTAAAATAGTAAATCCTGGAAAACCTCCCTATTAGTAGTTCAGGTGTAGATGGCCATTTTCAGTCAGCTCCCAAATAAGGTGAAATAACGACAGGATGGATGAAGAAAAAAACCTGGTGAGCATGAAAGGGGAACTGGAAACTAAGAAACAGCACTTCTTTGCCCACAAGACCATGATATATGCTCCTACACAAAAGTATAACTACCTTGAGGGTTTATGAGATTTTGTTGGAGCAACTAACTAAAAGGAAGGGATGAATTGTTATTTGGCATTCACTTTATACACATATCTAAACTAAAAACAAAAATCACAAATGTATGTACTTTAATTCATATTGGTTAAGCCAAGAGAGCTAAATCAAGTAAAATAACAGACAAGAAAGGGAAATTTAGGTTTAATTTCTTTTTTTAGAAAAAATAATTGACATATTTCTGGTTTAATACCTCAGTGTCTTGGTGCTCTCTGCCACTCACTGCAATTAATGGGAAACTGAAATGCTCCAACAGTGACAGAAATTAGTCTTTGCCGGGGATACATCTCAAACTTTCTATACCACTCTTCAGCAGAGTAAGTGCTGTACTGTTACAGGCAGCCTAGCTATTCTGCAGGCCTTGCTTGCACTAGTACAAAGGGAGTTTTTATCTACCAACTGCTGCAAGATAAGGTTCAGTAAGGCATTTCAAGCCTAATCTTGTGAGTTGCAGAGCACTCCCAGGCAAGTGTTAAGCAATTTCAATTCTCATTAATCTCAACTGGCTTTGAGGATACAAATCAGGGACTTTTTGCTAAATTCTACCCTCAGGCTGACCTTCCATGGAAGTCCATCGAAGCTCTGTGTATGTGGAGTGATGGTCCTTCATAGCTGACTACTGCTTGCAGTAAAAGCAGCTGCATCTAAAAGTTTAATGCGTTTTAAATGAGCCTTAATTTTAATAATAAAGGCTAAAGACATAGCTGACTAGGCCAATTTGCTAAAACTGTTTTTTATTATCAGGCTTAAGAGATTTAAAATAAATAAATTTAATAGCGGCAGGCTTTGGTGCTGTTGATTTCTGCAATAAATTCCAAACTGTGACTTTCCTTATTCCTTTCCTTCATTTTTAAAGCTAGAATTACTTTCTGGCTTGGATAAAACTCCATATAAGAAATGACATATGCAGATTAGGCCATCATCACTGCTGTTACTGTATGATTTTCATTTGGATAATAACCTTCACTGAGAGATCTCACAACACATTACAAAAGCTGCTAAGGGAACCTTCTCGCAGTTCTTTGAGAGCATCACCAGAGCACCACCCGTCATGGCAGGACTGTCCCCTGATAAAACAACCCAGAATGTCCTAGAAACAGTGTAACTGGAGCCAAGGACTCCTGTCTAGTTTCTCTCCGGGAATTCACAGGCCAGTGAACGGGGCAGTTTTCATGGATTTACTGACCTTTGCAAAAACTTGTCACAGGAACTGGAGGGTAGTTATCCTATTTGGCAGCCCAATCCAAGCTAACTGAATCCTACTTTTATTGCTTTCTGTATAACAGATAGGCCACATTAAGACCAGCAGGAAATTACGTTGGAGACATCTCCCAGAGGTGTCGAATTTCTTTCAAATTTGACTAGTGAAAGCAGACTTTGCAGCATAATCGGCAGCTGGTATGACCTGCTTCAAATCAAACCCAGTTATGACTTTGGCACTGATGCTGCCTTCATAACTTCCAAGTATTTCTTTAGTGGAAGACCTTGGACGCTTGGGGACACCACTTCAGGGTACTACAGAAAATATATCTCAGTCTCACAGACAGGCTCTAGAAGACTTGCAAGTTGAAAGGCAATCAAAAGCCATGTCTGTGAATTTAAGCATGTCCATTAACAGATATCTTCTGCTTCTTTCCTGCTTCTGAGATCTGGGCACAGGAAAAAAAAGGGTATTAAAACAGATCAAGACCATAGGACAGTAAATGCTTCCATATGGATGAAAAGGATTCCTTTTGCCTCAAGCCAGAACTGAGTCTCTGAAGCTACCAAAAGTCGTTTGTGAGAGTGTTTGGGTTACATATGCTCAATGTCCTCATGTATCCTCCTTAGATGACCTGCATGAAACTCGGGGTTTTGAAATAGTGCTGAGAATTAGGCACCCGAGTCAATTAATCCAGAGAATGGACGTGATAGCCCTGATATCCTAATGCCAAGCATAAAGCCACTCTGGTGATGTGCTTCTCAAAGCAAGATGCTCCACTATATAAACAGGATCAGAACTGTCAGCATCAAAATATTTCCAAAGCTATATGCTCCTTTCCCTTTGAGAGATCCCATTGCAATTTTCAGCTAACTGAAAGCCATTTTGGCTAATGCTCTTTTGGGCAATTGCAAATTTAGCACTGTCCTCAGAGACCAGGGTCTCCTCTCTTGGGTGTAACACAGAGCTGGCACACAGATAGAGAAGTTTCCTTGGTTAACGTGCTACTGAGACACACTTCACCCATCTAGGCATGCTCTGGAACATAGCAGCTTCGAAAAGAAAAGCTGGTTGGCTAGAAGGCTATGTGGAAACAACAAAAATACTCTCTATCAAGGCGGGGGGGAAAGGCAAACAGAACAACAAAGAAGCATACCAAATGCATCCACTCTCCCCATGTCTACCTACTGCAACAGTGGATGCGGTGGCAGTTGGAGTTAGTGATCTTGGACAGGACACGTCTGCTCTACTGGACCTTACACTTTGGGCCAGAGAAGCCTGTATGTTATTCTTGTAATCTGTAATTTATAATATCTTTGGGAAAGGTAATGCATACATGGATCAAGGGGTAGAATGTCTTGATCCATAAAAGGAGACCATTGTACATCGAGGAGTCAGAGACCCACACCACAGCTACCCTGACCAGGTGCAGGACTGGGCTGCTCCGCATGTCCAGCATGGCCTTCAAGCCTGTGTTATGCTGCACAGGACCTTTGGCACAGGACAAACTCAGCCAGTGCATTGGAACTGCAGAGCCTGCAAGAAGCTCTCACTCATTACCAGCAATTCCGTGCTGCGTGAAGCTCTCATGCAAACATCCTTTATGAATAGAGTTGTTTTCTTGTAAGAAAATTGTATAGTGGCTCGAACAACCAAAAAGGAGGACCCTCTCTCCACATATGGGATCTGTGCAATGTGCCATGGGAAAGTCCATCTGGGGTCCATCCAATGCTGCATGAAGGCAGGATTCCCACTATCTGAAAGGACACAAGATTTATTTGCTATCTACATTCATCTTCCTCTTCTATCAGCTGTATTATTAAGCCATTTCCTGCCAGGCGTTTCTACTGAGATCCAAAAAGAGCCCCACACCACCTCTCTCTGCCACTTCGCCCCCCACTCCCTGGTACAGAAGGTGGACACCCAACACACACCCTCCACTACCCAGAAAACGCTCGGCTGTGCAACCCTTCCACTGAGTCAAACTGACTGTGGTGGGGCAAACCCACACTAAAATTCCCACAACAAACGCCCTGTCTTCCCTTCATCTGGTCAGCATGTGAAGACCTCAAAACCCTAACGACAGTCACATCCACTAAAAGCCTTTTTTTTTTTTGTCTGTTTCCAAGTAAAACCAGCAATAGCCAAAATTATTACCTGGTTTAATGCACAGGGTCTCCCCTGTCCATTCAGCTTTTATTTCTCTACCCTGACTGAAAAATAAATTATGGTGACTTCCTAACTATTCAAATAGCCATCTATACTTATTTATAAAACACCATCAAAGATTTCTTAAACCTATTTAAGATTCAGTGATTTCACAGACCAATTCAACAGGTTTTGGGTCTAGGTATCACATAGGTTACTGACAGAACAGGCTACCAAGAAGCATAAATCAGGCCCAAGGCACTTCAGAGAGCTTTTCCTACCATGTCTCAATAACTAAATGGAGAATATGAGACCCGAAGTATCACATAGCATGTCAATAACGAATCAACCTATCGATAGTGAGATGCTCTTAGACGAAGCAGAAAGGGTGGAATGCGAAGAGGAGACTAAATGCTGCATTTTGATTCATGCCATTGCCTATGGTCACTTAGAGATAGAATGAAATATACCACTGTGAAAGGTCCTCCAGGTCCTTTTAGCTCATCTTGGGATACTGCAGCTCCAGCAGCAAGTGGGTTTGTGAGCCCATCTCAGCCCATCTCAGTGTAGGGAGCCGAAAGCCACATCACCAACACTTATACGTGCTATTTGCAAAAAGCTACTGTGGAGAAAACAAGCAGGGACCTGAGTGCTCCTCACTTTGCATGTACACACATAGGCAGCTCGAGAGAATACACTTTTGTTCTCTGAGTCACTTTTGGGCTTTTTCATAGAATCACAGAATGTGTTGGGTTGGAACGGACCTTTAAAGGTCAACCTAGTCCAACCCCCTGCAGTAAGCAGGGACTTCTTCAACTAGATCAGGTTGCTCAGAGCCTCATCCAGCCTGGCCTTGAATGTCTCCAGGGACAGGGCCTCCACCACCTCTCTGGGCAACCTATTCCAGCGTCTCACCACCCTCAAAGTAAAGAACTTCTTCCTAATGTCTAATTCAGACCTACCTGCTCTAGTTTAAAGCCATTGCCCCTCATCCTATCGCTACGTGCCCTTGCAAACAGCCCCTCCCCAGCCTTCCTGTAGGCCCCCTTCAGGTACTGGAAGGCCGCTATAATGCCTTCTCTTCTCCAGGCTGAAGAACCCCAACTCTCTCAGCCTGTCCTCATAGGAGAGGTGCTCCAGCCCTCTTGTTACCTGAAATAAAAGCTCTCAAAACCAAAAGTAGTTTAGAGAGGAGATCTGCTTTATTCAATGTCGGGTGCTAGGGGGAAAACACACAATCTAGCACACCTTACCGGGGATATTCACCCATTATTTATACACAAAATACTCTCATAATTCCATCTACCTAACACATAACTCCACCTAGACTGACATATTCATTAAGACGACCAAATAGTCTTTTTGCACATGCATATCAAATTTTGCTGCATTGGCAAAACACTTCTGTGCAAGCGTGACTGTCCCGGTGGTCGTTTGGGTAAGGAGACCCTTCCTCACATTATCCTTTTAAGGTATTGAGTCACCTCAGGACAGTAAAAGTTTACTGTAAGTTTGCCAACTTCTTGAGGATGATAAGAATGTTCCTTGAAGTAGCCACAGCTCTGTCCTAATTGATAGAGGAGTACATACTTGATGCATAAAAGAATCTTGAAGTGATTAACTACTTTTTGTTATCCCATCCTTGTGATTAGCTCCTCATTATCACTATCTGTAAATCAGCTTAGTAACTAGCCATTTTCTCACACAGTAAGAAGGTTAGTAGGAAACAAACAACATTTTAGTTAGCATACGGTTACAAACAAAGCAGAGGTCTGTCTTTGGTAACACTCTGATCATCCTTGTGGCACTCCTTTGGACCCCCTCCAACAGGTCCATGTCCTTCTCGTGCTGAGGGCTCGAGCTGGACACAGTACTCCAGGTGGGGTCTCACCAGAGCAGAGTAGAGGGGGAGAATCACCTCTCTGGATCTGCTGGCCACGCTTCTTTTGCTGCAGCCCAGGATGCAATTGCCCTTCTGGGCTGAGTGCACATTGTTGGCTCATGTCCAGCTTTTCATCCACCAGTACCCCCAGGTCCTTTTCTGCAAGGCTGCTCTCTATCACATCATCGCCTAGCCTGTATTGATAACAATTTATTTATTTTCTGGCTCTTGAAGTGCCAGTATGTGCTTTCCCACCAATTCAATGGAAGCAGGGACCCCCTTTGTATGCCATAAACTGCCTATGGCTTTACCTGGTGAACTTGGAACCAATACATTAAGAAACTAAGCAATTCTCCAGCCTTTTAAAACTAAGAAACCGCTAAAAAATTTTTGAAGGACTTGCCTACATTTACTTGTCTCACATCTGCCAGCATTTTACTACTTTCATCTCAAACCAATCTGCAGTTCGCACCCTTCAGTTACATTACAGAATAATCTAGACCTTTTCAAACCAATCACTTGAACGCGTTGCCTTTTCTGTTTCAACACAAGCTATGTTGCTTCTGTTTTTAAGTCTTTAGATTTCAGTCTGCATTCCAGCTTGGCTCCAAGGAAGAGCCCGAGCCCAGCCCACCACTACCAGACTAATTCATGCCCCGCATCCTGCGGAAAAGCCTGGGCCCAAGGGGCCAGGCGGAAAAGCACATGGAACCCGGCCAAGCCCTGCGACGAGGAACAGCCGGCAGCCCCGGCGGGGCTCGGCTGGGCTGGGTGAGGCACGGCGGGCCCAGGCAGCGAGGAGCCACGGGCAGCCATACTGCCATCACACAGCCACAGCACGGGGAAGCGCCCTAGCGGCTCAGACCCGTCCTGCCATGGTGGCACCCCTTAAAAAAGCCGCCGGATTTACGTGACCGCGGACAAGCTTAACCTGCCATCACCCCCAGCTCCCTCAGTCCCACCCACTCCACCGCCGCCCAGCAGCCGCTGCGCATGTGCCGTCTGCCGCGCAGGCGCCTTCGCCGCTGGGGGCGGCCGCGCCTGACGCCGGCGTCCGCGTCCGTCTTCTGGCGGGGAGCGAGTGGGAGGTGCTGCTGGAGCCGGCCGGGACGCTCGGTGTGGTGAGGCAGGTGAGGTGAGGGGCGCGGAGCGGCGGGAGGCGGCTAGTACTGGCCGTATGGGTCCGCCTGCCGCCGGGGCCGCCGCCAGCGCTGAGGCGGAGGGCGCAGGATGCAAGGCCGCGCCTGGCGCGGGGTCCGGGTGGCGGCCGGGGAGTGGTGGGCGAGGTCTGTCCGTCCGTCCGTCCGTCCCTCGGGGGCGCCGGCGTCTGTCCGTACTGTGCTGGGAGGCGCCGTGGGCGCAGCGGGGCGGGCGGCCCCGGCGAGGCCTGCGGGGGATGGCACCGCCGCGGGGGCACCGGCCAGCAGCGAAGTAACAACGCCTGGTGCTGATACGCTGTTGTGTTTGTTTTTTGTTTTTGGGTTTTTTTTAAAATTTATTTATTCTATTTAAACTGACTTATTTTGAGGAGTCGCGAAGCGCTGTGCGTGTGGTGTGACACAGAAGCCGTGGGAGTGTTTGCAGGTGTTCTCACCCTGCTGGTTTGGTAGGAGCACCGCCTTGAACCAAGAGTTCTTGGCAGTGAGCAAAACACAATAAATATGGGAAATGTGATCTCACGGCTCCCAGCGATCAATTTCTAATATTTAGCTTAGCTTACCGTGTCATAATTACTTTGGGTAAATGGTATGGACCAGATGTGAAGGTGTAATGCCATGACGACCCCTCTCTGGTTCTGTTGCATTAGTGATGCTTGTCCTTCTTAGCATTAGGATGCTGTATTGGGTTTGCATGGCACGGTTTTGGTAGTGTGTGAGCTATAGGGGTAGCAACTGTGAGAAGATGCCAGAACCTTCTCCTGTGTCCAAAAGAGCCAATGCCAGCAGCTCTGAGACAGACCTGCTGCTGGCCAAGGCTGAGCCCATCAGTGATGGTGGTGGCACCTCTGTGATAACATATTTAGGAAAGGGTAAAACTGCTGTGCAGCAACACCTGGGGGAGAGGAGTGAGAATATGTGAGAGAAAGAGCTCTGCAGTCACCCAGGTCAGTGAAGAAGGAGGGGGAGGAGGTGGTCCAGAGCAGAGATTCCCCTGCAGGCTGGGGTGAACACCATGATGAAGCAGGGTGTCCCCTTGCAGCCTGTGGAGGACCCCATGCCAGAGCAGGTGGATGTGCCTGAAAGAGGCTGTGACCCTGTGGAGAGCCCATGCTGGAGCAAGCCCCTGGAAAGACCTGTGGACCTGTGTAGAGGAGTCCACATTGGAGCAGGTTTTCTGGAAGGACTTCTGACCCCGTGAAGGACCCACGCTGGAGCAGTCTGTTCCTGAAGGACTGCACCCTGTGTAAAGGACCAATGCTGGAGCAGTTTGTGAAGAACTGGAGCCTGTGGGAAGGACAGTCTCCCATGGGAGGGACCCCATGGCCCTCCTGAAGCAGGGGAAGTGCGTGACCACAACCCTCATTCCCTGTCCCTGTGCTCTGCTCATGGTGAAGTTAGAGAAGTTTGGAGTGAGTGAGTGAAGTTGATACCAGGAGGAATGGGGGGGAGGGGTGGGGGGGAAGGTGATTTTAGATTTCTTCTTATTTCTCATTATCCTACTCTGATTTGATTGGCAATAAATTAAATTAATTTCCCCAAGTCAAGTCTGTTTTGCCCATGATGGTAATTGCTGAGTGCCTTTTCTTATCTCAACCCACGAGCCTTTCATTATATTTTCTTCCCTGTCCAGTTGAGGAGGGGGAGTGATAGAGCGGCTTTGGTGGGCGCCTGGCAGCCAGCCAAGCTCAGCCCACCATAGGCGGTTACCATTCACATTAATTATGTTGGGAAAACAAGCAAGGATCCCTTTCTTATACCTTGTCTTTTTAAAATTAATATTTGCGTGCGCGCATGTGTGTTGGCGATTTGTTTGGGTTGAGTGGTTTTTTTTTTCATCTGTGTGGTTGATGGTGTAGAGTGCCTCTTCAGCAATGAGAATACGAAAAATACGGCTTAGGACAAACAACTGAAAAAAGATGTTAGGAGAAGTGAGATGGAATTAGTTACAGCTTAACAAGGTAGGCTGCTAAGGTGCATGGGATAAGTTTTGGGATGTTAAGTAGGCAGTCTGCTAAGACCAGCTATTTTGAGAGGGTCCTTTGTAGTATGTTAGGAGAGGACTACTGTAAGAATCTGCAAGATTAATTATTCACTTTCACAGCATGCCTGTATTATTTTTTTATTTCTGGAGGCAAAGAAATGAGAAAGAGCCGCTCATGTGGAGGTTGCTTTGGGTATGGATGGATTTGTTTCAGGGTGGTGCCGCCTCCTTTGCAAGGGCTGTGTTTTGTTAAACGCTAGTGATCTCTGTCAGTTGCAACATGGAAATAAATTATACAGTGCTCTAAATTTTTAGTGTTAAAGAAGAGCCTGATAAATGGTATTTTTGAGACAGAATGCTGTCCCAAATGTTGTAACCTGGGATAAAGCTTGTCAGTATTTTTCAAGGCTGTTGTTGATAGGCTGTAGGACCCCCTTGACAGCTCTCATGAGCCTGGCCCTCCTTGTTTTTGTGGTAAAAAACAGTAAAAAATAGGAAACACTACTGCTGTTGCTCTTCCAATTCTTGGGGTTATTGTGTGGAAACCGTGCCATTCTGAGGAAGGAGAGAAAGGGACTACAAGAAATAGTGATGCTTATACTTATTTACAGAAGGGGATTGGCAGACTGATAAGAGTCGGCAGTGACCATTGTTCGTAAAGGTGAGAAAGCAGTTGTTCAGGTATTTATTTTTTTTTTTAAATAATAGAAAGTGGTCTCCAAATTAAAGTAGCTACCAAAACTGAAGAAGGGGGGGGGAAGAACCCTGACCTTTTTGTTTTATTTCTTTCTTTTCACAGTGTCTAAGTCTTGACCTATTCTTAATAGCTTCCATGTCTTAAGTGCCAAAAAGCAAGACGCTGGGTTAAGAAAAGGGTGTTTGTTTTCTGTTACTAACTGCACTTTTAGGTAGTTCTGAGGTTCTGTTTTAAGACATACTTGGAATTTTCTGCAATAATTTTGGCTATCTTTTGGCTCTGCAGTTACTACCAACAGCAGCTGTGCTTCTCCAAAACATGTTCTTCATACTGTCTTTGTCTCATTATATCATCTCTCTCAGATTGCACAAATGATTGTATGATGTTTCCGTGGAGTTTATTTGCTATTGGGAAGACTGGAAATGATGCTTTGAGGAGTGGGATATAAATGAACATATAGCATCATAGGGAGACGTACCCATCTCAAGAACGCATTTAGCAATTCCTAACCATTTTCTGACTGAAGTCTTGAACTGCTTAGTTGGGTTGACCTCCAGATACCAACATGAACGTTATGTGGAAATATATCTCTTCAAAACTTTCAAAGAACAGTAGCGACTACCCTTTGACTGGATACCACTTCTTTAAAGTTTTCCTTTTGGTGGTTTTTTTTTTTTTTAAATCTGCTAAATGTTGTCTGTGAACTTTTTTGTCTTTTCTCAGAAGGGTGAAATGGTAATGGTACTCTGACAACATTGCCAGTAATCATCTTTCATGATCTGTTTCTTCAGGGTTGCGAAGTCAGCAGAGAGAAACTTAAGTGTTCCAAATAATCCGTAGTGAGAAAACAGACTTATTTTTTCACAGATTAATAACTATGAAATCATATGCATAGATTAGGGGAACTACAAAATAGCATTTGATGTTTGTATTTTACTAATGTGAAACAATAGCATTCAACAGACTAGTTACAAAGACATATCCTGTTAACTCTATATTTGAGATAATAAAGCTTTCTGCTCTTTGTACACATGCAAAATCCCTGTGAAAAATAGGTAATAAAACAATTTATTAAAAGTAAGCTTTATTCTCTTTTTTCTCTTCACAATACTTGAGCATTAAATGTTTTAGCCTACCTGTATTTTATAGCTTCTAATTCTTTTATGTAATTTATAAAGAAAGAGAACCCTTTTTAGTATTACACACGTAATAATAGGCAAATAGGCTTAATACTCTTTTAGTATGGACAGAAATGCTTTGTTGAATGATGATGTCACTGTGATGCTTGAAGTTCTTTTTGTAGATCAGGGTGATGGCGTTGGATTTCTAGCTTGTCAGGTTTCCAATACAATGTGTTTTTTTTAATGTGCTGCTCAAAAAATGCCATTAGAGTTGGATGCAACGGATTTCTGCATTTTTTTTTGCGATGTTTTGCAATTGCATTGCTATCTAAGCTTTGTGGCAATGTGCAGGGTGACATCTTTATTTTTGATCCATCAGGTTCCTAGTTCTAAAGATCAGATCAGAAACGATGCAAGTATCTGTTCAACTGAGGATGCAGCTTTCTCCCTCCTTCTGCAGTGAGATTTTATTTCCTTGTGGTAGCTTTGGTTGTAAATGGCTAGAGCCCAGTAGGAGTGGGATGAGGAAGGCCAGCAGCAGAGTATAGACCCTGAACTTGAGGAGAGCAGACTTTAACTTATTCAGGGGATGCTTTGGTAGAACCCTATGAGAGGTAGCTTTGAAGGGTGAAAGAGCTCAGGGAAGGTGGCAGAGCTATACGTACAGCATAAGGTGCAAGTAAAGACCATTCCAATATTCATGAAAGCAACTAGATGTATTGAGAGACTAAACCGTGTGCTCCAGTGCAAAGTTGTCAGCATACAGGAGGCGGAAGGAGGAGCAGTCCGCAGAGGCACCATTTAGAAGCATTGCTTGGGCATACAGACATGGTGTTAGTAAAGCCAGAGCTCCGTGTGAATTTAAACTTGAAAGGGATATCAAGAGGAGGTTCTACTGTTATGTTAATAGTAAAATGTTGAACAAAGAAAAGTAGAACGTTTTTGTGGTGCTAAGAGAGCTGGCTGATGCCCTAGCGAGGTTGCTCTCTGTTAATTTGCACAAAGTCATGGAGATCTGCAATGACTATAGAAAGGCAAATGTTGACCCATTTTCAAAAAAGGCATAAAGGTCAGCGCGGAGTACAAGCATGTCAACCTCACTTCAGTCTGTGGGAAGATCACGCAGTGGATCCTCTTGGAGCATGTTTCTGGGCATGTGGAGGAGGAGGATCCGGTCGACTACAGGACAGTCACTATCACTTCAGTCCCTGGGAAGGTTGGGGAATACATCCTTGTAGAAGACATTTTTAAATGTAAGAAGAACAGGGTGTGATTAGGAGCCATTGGCATGGATTTACCAAGGGCAAATCATGTCTGCCTGACCAACATTGCTTCCTACAATGAGGTTACGTGTGCTGTGAGCAAGAGAGGGGCAGTGGATGTTGTATATTTTACCAAGACCTTTGACAAAATTTTCCATTGTCTCCCTGTCATCAAATTGGTGAAATATGGCCTGGGTAAATGCACAGTATAGTCATTGGAAAACTGGCTGGGTGGTTGGGCTCAAAGAGTGGTGATCAGTGGGGCAAAGACTATCAGACTGGCAAGTAATGGTGTCCCACAGACATCAGTAGTGTGTCCAATGCTTCATAGTGCTTTCATTAATGACATGGATGACGAGGTGGAGTGCACTCAGCAAATTTGTGTCTGATGCCAAATTCCAGAGAGCATTCAAAGCACTAGTAAATAGGGTGCTCTTAGGGAGCGGACCAGGACAGCTGGGAGAAATGGACCGATGGGAACCTCTTGCAATTCAGCATGGAGCAGTATAAGGCCTTGCATCTGTAATTAAATAACCGCATGCACCAACACAGGCAGGGGCTGACTATCTACAAATCAGCTCTACAGAAAAGGACCTGTCAGGGCGTTCTAATAGACACCGAGACGAATGTGAGTCAGCAGTGCAATGTGGCAGCAAGAAAGGTCAGCTGCATCTTGGGCTGCGTTAGTGAGAATGGGATGTCTGTGACCATGATTGTTCCCCTCTGTGTGGCACCTGTAAGAGAGCATCTGGAGTGCTGCACCCAGAATTTGGGCTTCCCAGTAGGACACTGGTGCAAGCCCAGTAAGGGTCACCAAGATGGTCAGGGGTCTGGAGCCGGAAATGTACAAGGGGAGCCTAAGAGAGCTGTGTCTGTTCAGCTTGGAGAGGGGAAGGCAGAGGAGAAACGTTATTGCTGCTTGCAAGTACTTGGTGGGAGAATTCAGGAAAGATGGAACCAGACTATTCTTAGAGGTGCACAGCAATAGGATGAGAGGCAACAGGCACAAGCAGGCTACATACAAATAAAAACGTATTATATACAAATCAAAATTCCTATTAGGTATTAGGAAGAAGTTTTGGTTTTGTTTTTTGTTTTTTTTTTTTTTTTTTTTTTTTACCACAAAGGTTGTTGAGTATTAGAACAAGTTGCCCAAGGAGACATCCAGCATGGGGTTGGCTGGATGTGGCATAGAGCAAGCTGATCTAATCAGACCCGTTTTGATGAGGGGACTGGACTAGGTGACCTGTGGAGATCTTTGTTCCAACCTAAACTCTTGATACAGTGGTTCTTATTGGGAAAAGTAAACATGGGTATGGATTTACCAAGGAAGAATTATGCCTGACCCACCTGATTGCCTTTTCAAAAGGATGAATTAAATGGATTTGTAGACAAAGGGAGAGGGGTAGATGTCACTTACCTTAACTTGAGCAAGGCTTTCACCAGTGTCTCCCCCGTGTTCTTGTGTCAAAGGTAGGTTGTTTGCCCACTGGCAGGGCTGCTCTCTGGACAGACTAGAGGAATAGCTGATGGGAACCTCAGGAATTTCAACAATGACAAAAGTCCTCTCTTGCCCCAGCCCTTACAGTACAGGCTGGGGATGGGCTGGCTGGGGAGCAGTTCTATGGAGATGGCCGTGGGCCCTGGCAGGCAGTGCACCAGACAGCATAAGCAGCGCACAGCCTGGGGAGCCAGGTTAGGGTGGGTTTTATCCCCTTCCTCTCAGCACTCATTAGACCTCATATCAACATGTCCAGTTTTGGATCCCCTAGAACACAAGAGACACTGACCAGAAGGAATGAATTCATGAGAGACCACTGAGACAGTGGGGCTGGAGTCCTTGCCTTGTGAGGAGAGGCTGTGGGACTGGGGCCAATTCATCTGGGAGGAGGGACAACTTTGGGGGTACCCAACAGCAGCCCTGGCACCGATGGGAGGGGGGACGAAGAAGACAAACAGGCCCTTTACCGCAGTCTGTGGCAAAAAAAGCTCAGGCTAGTGATGAAGAGAAAGCTTTTCTAAATCAGGACAGCTCAGTAAGGTGGTGCCCTCTCTGTTCTTGGATGTTTTCAAGCCCTGATTGGCCAAAGCCCTGAGCAACCTGGTCTGATCCCATGTCTGAACTTCCTTGGAACAGGAGGTTGAACTAGGGGCATCCTTAGGTCTCTGCTAGCCTTAATTATCCAATGATTCCCTTAAATTTCCAGACACACACAAGTGTGTGTAAATTTCCATATGCACACACAAGTGCCTTTGCTGAGGGTGAATGATGAAGACTGTTTAGATGGTATTTAAAGTAGTTAAATTGCATTGATATAGCTGCTGCATTGTAAACATCTTCTAGAAGTTTAGTGCAGATTGATTGAAATGGAGGAATTGTTTCTGATGGGGGGGGGCAATAGACTTCTGGTCTGCCTAGAATAGTTGATTTGTGCTTCTATTGAAAGTGTGTACTTTACTAATGATTCTCTGCTGTAGTTTCTGCTTTTAATATGAATAATAAAAACTACCTGGTGGCAGATAGCATATAATTCTGGTGTGTGTGTGTCAAAACTACACAGGAAGGAACCTTCTATCATTTTACCACTTGTTAGGTAGAACTGGAAGGGTTTGTTCCTTGTGACTCTGTAGGTGTATACAAATAGGTTGAATGCATCTAGATCCACTGGAGTTATTAGACATGCTCAACAGATTTAGGTACATCTGGAATTGTTTGCTGTAGAGATCACATTTCTTTTTTAAAAAAAGAAAGATGTCAACTCTAGTTTAATGTGTTCATTTATTATATGGACACTTATTGTCTCAAAATGCAATTAAATCTTTTCTGAAACAATGCAAACCTACACTGACATCATTCTGACTGCAGTTAACAGTTGGAATTTTTTTTCTTCTAAACTTTCAGAAATGTAATTCATAACTATATGGGAATATTTCGCTATTTAACTGCCAGGAATTTATATTCATTGAGGTGGTAACTATTCATTTTAAGTTTTCCTGCTGTGAATGGAATTTGTTATGCCACATGCTGCATTTGCATGTCTCCCGGGTTTAATTCTGTCTTTTTGAAAATAAGTGGCAAGATTCTGAATGCATCACACTGATAGCATGACTTGAAGTTGGAGTCCTGTGCATGTATATGTTTTCTCAGGGCTCATTGCAAAGTGCTAGGTTTTTAATTTTTTTAAAGGAAGCCATCCCAAGTGACAGGAGGTGTGTTTACAGTAAACTGAAATGTTTGAGTATTTGCTGTTAGCCATCAGTTTCACTGGTGTGCGACAAGGTAAGCTGAGTTCCGATTTCTTTCTGGTTTAGGTTCCTGTATGTTTGTGGGTGCCTGCATATTCCAACTTACAGACAAGGGATTTTTTGGCAAATATTCCAGTCCCTAACTACCATTATTTACGTTGCACAGGTGGGTCTTTTGTTTGTGTTACTTCTGTTTTTGCATGAAATAATTGAAAAAAATATGGAGAATTTTGCATTTTAAATCGTGTTTTGGAAACTGTGAACACTCCCCTTGAGCTGTCCCATTTTCAAGTTGAGATACACTTGAAATGCTCTCAGAGTACATTTATGCTGTGCCATAGGGAACTGTATATTTGCTTCAGCTTTAAGAAATGTTGATCACGCATTCTTTGTGCAAGACCAGTGAGTATGTAGTGTTTCTCGGCTTTAAGCTCTTAAAGCAAGGTGATATGGTAGACTTAGGAGGGGGAACAAAATGCTTTAATGTTAACATCAGGTATTAAGTACAACATAAATCTAGTGTGTTGGTTTTTTTGGCAAATAGCATGCTTTCTTTCCTAGTCCTAAGTATATTTTTTTTAATCTCACTTGCAGTGTCATATGACAGAGACAAAATGTTGGATGACATCAAGAAGCGGTTTGAATTTCCTAATGCAGTTATTCAGTCACAGGTAATTTTTTTAAAAGCATTAAACAAATTGAATTGTCTGTGGAAACCTTTGTTCCAAGGCCTGATGGCTGACTGTAAAAAGGTGATAGGGAAGACTTTTTTGGGTTGGGGTTTTTTTTTTTTCCTCTCCAAAACAAAACCCCATAGAAGTAGGGTATTCTTAAGTTGCTCGCAAATGCTAATTGCCCTCTCTGTGTAACCCAAACATTGGACATAATTGCTCATCGCTGTAATGTCTCTGCAGGAAAATTGGAAACTTCCCATGACTGGAAAGTTTAAGTAGGCCCAAATGGCTTTTAGTGATCCTGTGGTCTCGAGAGATGCCATGCGTTACCAGATGTCATAAGTGGGCTCAAAGTGCTTGACAGTGCTTTATAGAACTGTCTTTAGGACTGATCTGTTTTCTTCCTGTTTGATAAGAGCTGAAGAACTACTGCAGACTTCTGTCATTAAACAATAACTGTTTATAGATCCACTGTGATCAGCAGACCAAACCGCTTTATTTTCAGATCTGTGCATTGGCTCCTGATCGTTTTCACCTGAAACTTTCTTATGTGCATAAAATTTATCATACTATTTTTAATGGACAGGAAGGAAGAAAGTAATAGGCTGTTTAAAAAAAAAAATACATCTTCCTTGCTTTGGCCATCTCTCATTTCAGTGTTAAAAATGTATCTCTTCAGCTGGTAACATCGTTGCTAACTCCCACAGTTTATTCCTCTTCCTTTTTTGAATTCAGGATTAAATATGTAGCGATTTGTTTGATGGAGTAAATTGTTGTGAATGCAGTCTGTGCAACGTGGTGTCGCTGTTGTCTTTTCAGTTTAGCTCAGTCTCCATTAGTTAACAGTAATTAAGTTTGAAAGAGAGACACAGAAGTCCCCTTGCAATCAACTTGACATTTAGGAGAGGAAATCATGTCCCTGAAAGCTAGAGTTTGTCGGGGCGGCCAGCATGCTGTTCTCGCAGCAAGAGTTCATTTAAGGTCTAGCAGTGTCTGTACTGCAGGACCGGTTGGGTTTTCTTCAGTGCGGAAGAATGTCCCCATGGTACAACTATGGCTGAAATGTCTTGGCTCATCACTACAGCTGCACATCATTGAATGTTACTGCTGTGTTTTGGTGGGTTTTTGTGATGTGCTTTGGTTGTTTTGCTGGTTTCCACTTATATTCTGTGACCCCTGGAAAGCATGCTGTAATATTCAAACCATTGTCAGGCCAGGATTCAACTTCGTGACAGGTATCTTCTCTTTCTGGGACCAACCAAGGCATCTGCTCTGCAGACCACATAACCTACATAGTGAAGTATCAGCAGTGTGAGGAACTTAAGCATAGTTTTGTAGGTCAAAAAGTTTTTCTAATCAATGAAGTGCTTGCAATGCAGTGGGCTAATATACAGTTTTGACTTTCCTATATAGCTTACTGCAAAATCCACTTTCTATTGATAAGCCCCTTTTCCAGTCTAATGAAAGTATTTTTTTCTGAAATTCCTTATAAAGAAAAGAAAAAGAAAAAATAATAGAAGATTCACTTGGTAAGTGCATTGCATGTTTCAGTGTTTCAGTCCACATTTGTATTTTTAAAGGCAGTTTGAGGAAATTCGACATTCTTTCTATTAAAATAGAATGAGATGCTTAATTAGCATCTCATGTTCTTTAGAACTGAAGCCCTCACTCTTTAGAACTGAAGCATTTTTTTGGAGGACCTCGAAAATTTAAGTCTTATTCATCATCTCTGCCACAGAATAGCTTTATGAGGAGTACCGTTAACTTCAAATGCTTTGTGTACAGGAAATGAAACATTTCTGGCAGTGGGTATGCTAGGGGGTGTATGCTAACCCTATGTAAAGGGCTTAAGGTATGATAGATGTTTGTCACCAGTGTTTGGTAAAACTTGCAATGCAAAAATTTGGGCAAGTTGCTTAGATTTGCTGTGTTCCACTGCTTCTCTTGCTTCCACTGCCCCGTATAGTACAGGATTTAATAATCAGCGGTTCTGTTAAGTACACTGAGATCTGTACAGCAGTGGAACTATAAATGTCTATTACAGTTGATGCATTAAAATGTCTGCAATGCCTGAGTAGGTACCTGATTCTAATCTTATAAGAGATTATAAGATGTACAAAGAGACCTTTGGATCAGTGGGAGGAGCCCTATGGAAGTTTGTTTCTCTTCTGCCTCAGGATAGGAATAAAAAGTAGTATGCCATCATTACGGAGATTTTTGGCCCTAAAACATATTCAGCTTCCACACCAGTAAGTTTAAGATTTCAAGTCACAATAAAATGATCATATATAGCAGCAATGTAAATTCTTCCTAATGGACAAGAGAAAAGTAACATTTGATCTGAATGTGGTTTTTTATTTCTTTTTCTCTTTTAGGCAGTGGGTCATCTGATTGCTGCGATACTGAAAGAAAATGTTTCTTCAGGGAAGATCAGACAGGCATCTCATCAGGTTTGTAGCATTCTTTCATTTCTGTTTCCTCTCCCATTCGTATGTGCTTATGTTTTTTTATGGTTTCCCGTTCCCCATTGTGTAATGTTAATAAGTCTTGGAAGTTAAGTAAGGTAGTTAGCAATATGTGTCTGGACGTACAGGTAGAAATGGTAAATCTCTGGGATCAGAAGAGCAGTTTTACTTCCATCAGAAGTCTTAATGGCAGAAGTCTTAATCCTTCAGAATGCCAACATTTATCTATGCTCAGTTTAAGAGAATTTTATTTGAGTTTATTTATGTTACTGTAAGTGAAGTGCCATATGGTGACATTGTCACTTGAGTAGGAAAGCCTTTTACATCACTGTAGAAAATTTTAAAAGTATGGCATCTCACGTACCTGTATTGGTGTTATATTTCATATTAGCTAAGTAAAGCTCACATTTCTTTGAGAAAAGGAGCATGTTGCAAAGGCATACTTAGCCTTTTAGTTGAGTCGAGTTTGCTAAAGTGCAGGTCTGTCTTTTTACCTGAGAGGCACATGAAATACTTGGATTTGCAAGTGTCACAGCAATGTAGCAGAGGTGTTTGTTAGGATTTGCTCATCCATTTTTTTCTCCCCAAAAGCTGACTTGTACAAAAATCAGCAGAAAATGATTTGTGGATTTTTTCCTCCTAATCTGAAGTCTTAAAAAAAAAAAAAAAAAAAAAAAAAAAAAAAAAACAAAAAAAAAACAAAAAAACCACAAAAAAAACCCAAAACCCACACCAACCCAAATTAGCAAACCCAAACCTGACAAGTGCTGAGTTTTGATGTGAGGGAATGTTGGAGGTGTGCACATTCTCTACAGAAGCTCCTCCAACAGTCTTGATCATAATCGTGTTCTCAAATGACGTTCTGTTTTGAGCTACAAGCTGACTCTTCTCATTTCCCACCCCTTGAAGGTATTAAACTGAAATACAGCAACATCTTCTAAAATGTAAGAAGCAGAAGATTGTGCTGCTTAGACATTACAGGCTCCCTTTTTATTCAAGAGCATTTTGAAGTGTTAAAAATGTTCCTTGTTTTCCCATTTGGAAGCTACAAAGTCAGCAAACTAACTTGTGAATGCAAATTTAGCATGAAAACAAGCAGCAGTTTTGATGGATACTGCCAAATCTTTGTGCTTACTAGCAAATGGAGAGAACTGAGGACTTGACATGGTGAGGAAAGATGACTGACTGACCTCTCAGTAGCCCTTTTTATGCCTGCCTCTAGCTGTCTGCACTACACTTGCTGTAGGCATAGCTTGGCATAGCAGTTCCTGAGTTGTCTCCAATTACATCTTGATCATTTTAAGGAAAGTGAAATTGATGCTAGCCTACCTGCATAGGCACAGCTTAAAAATTTGTCTGCCTTACTCTTTTCTCAGACTCCTGTCCCTACTGAGGGCATAGGCAGTAGTGGGCAGGAAAGTGGGAGCTGTCCTGGGAAAGTCCTTTCTTCACTGTAGAATCTGTACCCCAGCTTCCTCTCTGTAAGTCTTCAAGAGAAGCTCTTGAGCAGTTTTTCATTTAAAAGTGTGTTTGAGATGAATGAAGAGAAATCAGTGTCAGCCTTCTCATTGCTTTTCTCTCATGCTTTTGATTTCAGACTCCTGCTCTGAACTTGCTTTGGGAGAAGTGCTGTAGTGAGAATGTTGCCTTGCGAACGGCCTGCTCCGAGGGATTGGTGGCACTTGTTGCAGAGAAACACGCTGAGTTCGACTATGTTCTTCATGGAGCTCTCAACCTAATTCCTTCAGCAAGGTAGTGTTTGGTTGCCTGATTTTGTACTTTTTGTCAGCTGGTTATCAGTCACTGCTTTTCCCTTTCAAATACAGGGGAAGAGGAGAGGTTCTGTAAATGACAGTATCTTCAAATAAGCTGTGGCATTAAGGAATGACATTGCCCTGCTACTCTGCTGAAGGCTGTTGCTTTCATCTTGGCAGTGTGACAGTGTGGGTCTGACTTCAGAACTCAGAGTATCCCGTGCATGTGAGCTGAAATTAATAGCAGTTTAGACTAATAATCTGAACTTTCAACTGTGAAACCTCAGAAATCAATGCACTGCCTACTTTTGTTGCCTGTATCATGGGGAAGGGGGAAGAAACTGACAGCAGTTTCCACAATGGGGAAGGGAAATAACTCCCTAATCAGTCTATCCGAATTACTAGTTGCTCAAATAGAGTTCACCATGAAGCTGTGGGTGGGGATTAGGAATGCTGTGTTTTGTTTCCCTGTCTGCTGAGGAAGAAATCACTTTACCTAACCCTGCAGCTACTTCCTCTTACAAAATTTTGTAAATACAGTGCTTGGATCTCACAATGGTTTTTTGAGCTAGACTGCCTGTGCAGCATACTGAGGGAATGAAGTTATCGGGGGGCAAAAAGACACTGTGCCTGACATTTACAAATGGGAAGTGAAGTGATGATTAAAAAGATGTTTCCTTTCAATTCTATCAACTTTATAAAGTTCCTTGGGTTATCTGTCTCTCCTGTGATTTTTGGCAGTTAACTGGATTTCTGCACTAAGCTTTCTTATTCTCTTCCTAGAGAATGCTAGAATTGTTTTTAGCCAAGGCAGGTAATTCATGCTACACCTCTGATGTATTATCCTGTTGAGATCAGTGTAGAGGATGCAAGAACCATGCTATTCAAGATGTGTTTTTCATTCCTTCTAACCTTCACATAACTGGTTCTAGGCTGAGGTTTCTCATGGTCAGTCTGAGCCAAAGATCAGTTTAGGTCTGAGTAAACTAGTGAAATGCTTAAGAAATCAGGTATTTTAAAAAAGACTGTTTCTTTCCATGTGACTTGCTTGATTACAGCTAGAATCTTACTGTGATTATACAGATTCTGTGCTGAGTTTACAGTAGGTAGTTACAGATCCCTAGGAAAGGTTTTGTAAATATATATATTTCTTTTTTTATAATATCAATAATTTCTGGAAACCACGGTCCTCCAAATGACAAAATTTTACTAGTTCAGTTTGGTATTAAGGGAAGAATCTTCATTGTTATCAAAGATGTAAAAGCACCTGTACTTGAACTATGAGAATCTGAGTCCTGTGGGGTAAGGTGAAAGTTTCATGAGCTGTGGCTTGCGGACTAAGAAATGTGAAATTCCCATTTAGCTAAGTGTTTCTTACAGTAACAGCAGTTTATAAGTAAATGAAATGTTAATACAATTTTGTACTTCAGAAAATAAAATGTGTAAAATGGGATATTTAGGATTGACTTAACCTTAAACACAAAATCAGAGTTATGTATTGAAGGGCTTGCATCTGCCCCATTTCTACACCATTCTTAGATTTTTTCCGTGTGTGAAATCAACACATATGACTCATTGCTATAGTAAGTGCTGGCAAATTATCCAGGAACCTTTTATGTATTTTTGGCTTCTTCCCCCTGCCGCGAGCTGCCATGATTCAAACCACATCCATTGAGGATGGAAAAGCAGGGTTTGTGTAGTCTAACCAGAGAAGTCTGTGGGTTTAAAATATCTGTAGCCTCAGGAGGTGTTTAAACTGACAGTTTCAGACTGGTTCATTTCAGTGCTGGTACGTTTTTTTTTTTTCTTAACTCTTTTAGAATTGTAGCCTGCTGTTCCTCATCCTTTTCCCTGCCAAATTTTCATCCAGATTTGCTCTGTGGCTTTGCGCTGCTGTGTGCACAGTATCTCTAAAATAAAGTAAATATGAAATTAGAACCCATTGCAGCAAGCAGAAAGGCGCTTGTGACTGCTGAGTGCATTTCAGCGCTGAATGGAGTTAACTGAATGTTTTATTGGCAAAGATTACTCATGTTGCGTTCTTGCTTCTCTTCCGTTACAATGAATTTAGCAGGGTCTTAGTGCACCTAGTGGGTTTTGTCAGGTGTATCAAATTCTGCACATTAGGAAAGACATTTTGCTTTTCAGAGGTGAACATTCGGTACCTAACTGAGTTGAATTGTTATGTGGTTCACACTATCTGCTCATCAACAGAGTGGTCCCCCCACCACGTCCTGCTTTGTGATGGACTTTGTTAATTTCATTAATGTTGCTTCAGGAGAATATGGGAAATCCTATGAAAATTCCAGAAATACTGTTGTTTCTTGAATTTTCCTGAGTGGTAAATTAAACAACATAGCAGGAGGGAGATAAAATAGCTGTATGTATCTATTTGATGTAGTCCTTGGCTCCTGAGACCAAAAGTCAGCACAAACTATATGTCTCAAGTGTATTTTCTGACAATGTGATTTCTCTTGCTTTCTCTTGCTAGACAGTGGCATGGTTGAAATTGCGTACCATGCTGGATGTTTACCTATATACTTGGATTTAGAGAAGAGGTAATTTTTGGGTTTTAATATACTAAAAGTACGAGTTTCAATTAAGCTGGGTATAGCAAATATCCTTGTAAGATACGGTAGAAGCAAACCGCTGGAAGTTTTAATTGGTACGTTAATTATTCTCTCTGCTTCTCATTATGTGAAGAGGTAAACAAAGACATGTGGACGTGCAACTTGCCCAAAATTGTGTAGGCGGGTATGAGGAGGTCCTTACAGAGAACCCAAGGCTTCTTAAGTGTCAGTTTTGTTCCTGGGTTCCTCCTCTTGTGGAAGAATCAACTCATGTAATGCCATATGTGACAGTAATGTATTTCTTTTTCTCAACAGAAATGTGCACGGTTTAGTAAAAACCATTTGTAAATTACTACAAATTCAAGCTGTTCAACTGGAAAAAGATGGAGATGAGGCTGTTTGGAATCTGTATGGAATCAGGTTAGTTTCACATCAGAAAAATGTTCATGACATCTACTGAGCTGGATTCTCCACTTTCTGTAAGCAAATTGACCTTGGAAAATACAGAAGGGATTACCTCTGTTCCTACAGAAAGTGGGAAATGTTCCTTTTACCTTATTAAGTTGGTAGAAAACTGCCTCATATATCACTGAATTCTGGGATTGTTTCCGTAAGCTAAGTACCACTGGTTTGTGGGTGTGGTTTTTTTTTTTTTTAAATAACTAGTATTCCAATGGTGGATAAATACTAAAACAAATACTGTGTTTTTTTAAGGATGTGTGAAAAAAGTTTTGTGACTTTCAGATGCACATGTGGGATGATCTGCACTTTTTGTTATTAAGTTATAACCAGCTGTAGCAGAGACAGTACTAGTCTGCAAGTTGGTCTCACTGTGGACTAAAACTGACAATTCCCAGAGGATTATTATCTCCCGTTTGGCATAAAGATGTCTGTTTCCTATGCGTATTAATATAGCTCTCCAGTAACCTAAGCTCAAGCTGAATTGAGTTGGGAGGGCAGGGAAGAGGGGTTTTTGAGGAGCACTTGTCAGCATTCTCAGTGCAGGTGCGTTATGACCTGCATGTACAGAACTTTGGCTATACATTTTTGCTGGAAGCTATTCACTTCTTAAATGAACTATTATTTTACATTATTCTTAATGATTCACCATGCATGGCTTTTATTGTCTTAAAGTTCTGGAGAGCTGCCAACTTCTGAAATCCAAATTCACAGCAGGTAGAAAAATGCTTTAAAAATGCATATTTGATGGAATAAAGTGCCATTCTGTCTTTCTGAAAGGGCCAGGGTCACAGCTGTATACGCAGAAGAGTATGTTGACTGCAGACGTTGTTTCCTCATACAGAAAAATCAATCTGTCACTGAATTTGTGCTCTAAATCAGATTGGCGCTCTCTTCTGTTCAGAGATGTAACAAAAAGGTTGAGATGACCTAGAAGTTAAAATTAATTTTTGTTTTATTGTTGCCCCTCACATAAGATTTATATATTTTTCAGGTGGATAGATGCTGTGTCTGGTTGCACATTTTGCTTTATCCTGAACCCACCAGCAATAATTTATGATAGTGGCACTGTAATGTCATATAAAGATGTGCGTTTTACACTGCTGTGTTAGAAATTTTTAAGTTAGTGTTGATGATACATTGCATCTACACACCTCATTTTTCCCACCACTAATAGCATTATCAAATGGAACTTTCTTGGGCTGCATATTGTGGTGTTTCATTATTAATCACTGTTCACTATGGAACTTAGCTGATTTCTTTCATCATCCAGTTCAGTGCAGTTATATTAGTTTCAGAACACACAATCTGTCATGAAAGGCTTGCTTTTTTCTGGATAGTAAGCCATTTTAATTTTAGACTTGATGTGTCACATATGCTGACTTTACGCAGGTTGCACTGATTTCACTGACACAGCAGTCCTTAGATGACTGGAGACATAGTTTACTAACTAGGAAAGGTAATTAATTCTTAAAATATGACAAAGGTATTCAAATCAGCAGCTGCTATAATTCTGTATCTCTATATGGGGCTAGGCACTTTCAAGGTCCCGGCATCATATGTGAACAGTATTTATAGCTTGCTGCCTAATAAATGATCCTGCCCATGATCTTGCTGGATTCAAGTGCTAGACATGTAACAAGTTTTTGCCTCTTGCATACTGTCATCTTGGAGAGTTGAAATAGGTAATAATCGTAGGCTTTTTCGTCTTTGTAAAAGACTCTGTAACTTCAGTAAAATGTTTACAGAATGAAGGAAGGTGGACGTATGAACACCATGTATGTAAGCTAACAAATTTTAGAGAAATGAATGTGGGAAATGCCAGGTTCCTAGCACCAAGTATGAAAGCCAGACCTGTAATACATGCATCCTTTGTGATCTTAGTATCTGTTTTCTGAACGTGCTTCAGGTAGTGCATCACATCAGGCAGCTTTCTGAAAGTCACTGTGTCTTCAAATTATTTGCCTGAACAGTAACACACCGGGCAGAAGAAGATAGTGTGAAAAAACAAAAAAAAAAAACCAACCAAACAAAAAAAACCCCAAACCCCCAACAACCAAACAAAACCAACAACAACAACAAAACCCCCCAAAAAACCCAACAAGCCAACAACAACAAAAACCAACCAACCAAAAAAAACCCCAACAACCAAAAAAACCCCAACCCCCCAAAAAACCTGATGATTGCATTATTCTTCAAGTGCCTTTCAATAGTACCCTGTATAATCTTCTCCATAATTTTTCTAGGAACTGAGGTTAGATTAACAGGTCTGTAGTTCCCTGGGTCTTCCTTCCTGTCCTTCTTGTAGATTGCAATAACATTTTCTAGCTTCCAGTCAGCAGGGACCTCCCAGACTTCCCAGATTTTTGGTAGGTGAAGAGGAAAGGTTACCAAGAGTGCAGAGCCTGGTTCTTGGTGGGTGGTGAGCTAAGTTTATAACCAGGAGTTTCTGACTGGGTGGATGTGAGAAAAAATGTTACACTGAAGTAAGATGGCACCTCAACTCCTGGAATTATCCTAGTCATAGGCTGTAAACAGCACTGAGACTGAAATCTACTGTGACGCTCCCCCTCCCTCCCCTTTTTTTCCCCCTATACCCACTAGGCAATGGTACTTATCCTGCTTTCCAGAGTGATTTTTGGCAATTCCAAACAGAATCTCATCGAATCGTCTATTTGTTAGAACATGGATCAGTAAGTGTGCAAAACTATAAGCTTTCGTGGTGCTGAGGGGTTTGGAAGTGGAGTTTGTTATATTTTTGCTTTTCTTTTCCCTATTTGTTCAAGTGATTTTTTCTAAATACTAAGACAGCACTAGCTTAAAAGCTGTTAGTTAATCCAGACGGAAAGCTAAATATCTGCTCCTGAAGAGCTTGTCCAGCTACTTTATTTTTAATTCTTCTTCCTGGATGTGTATATGGTCTCATTATCTTAGCACAAGATCACCTCCAAATTTAACTTGGCTTTTTTTTTTTTAACAGAGTAGGCTGAAAGCCACTGATTATTCTTTTATAAAGATTTAAATACAATATGTTAAATTGCCACTCTTTTAAGCTCCATTAAAGAGGTGCTAGATATAAGATATCAGGTTCCGTTGCTAAATTTCCTTCTCTCTTTAGGTACAATAGCCTTGTTAAGTGCATTTAGTTCTGTTAGCCCATATGGCTGGTGATTTTCCTTGATTTTATTGCTCAGGCACCATATGCAGCTTTTCAGCTTTATTATTGATTTTGTAATTATTTCCACTATTTAGGTCTGCTTACTAATAATGTTTACTTCCTCATATTTATGTATTATGACAATAAATTAGTGTTATTTGCCATGTTCGTGGCCAGTAGATTTTGAAGGTAGATTTGTGGTTATACTTCTGAGTCTTGGTAGTGTATGAGCTCTAATGTGTCTGTATATGGAGATAACTTAGCAACATTTTTCTTTATCTGACTTTATTGCTTTCCTGTGGATTTCTGCTGTTTTCTTAAAGGTGCAGTTGTCTTCATACCTGAATAGAAATTGCCTGTATCTGGTTTAACCTTCTTGCTGACAAGTTATATTCTAAATATTCTCTTGATTTAGACCAGCAGCTTCTAGGCTGATACACTGAGCACTGCAATTAAGTGTCTCTCAATAAATAAAAGCTATTTCTTGATGCCTAAAAGCATATTGACTATGCTTTTTGCTTTGTGAGTATCCTTCCATGCTTTGTCAGTCAGAGGAAATTTCCTACATAATCACATCTTAAGATCCAATGTAGTTTGAAGCTTTTGAAGAGAATCAGTTGACCAAAACTTATTTTCTCTTCAGGTATCTCAGAATTCTTAGTAAAATTGTTTTGTAGCATGTAAGGACACTGCAGTTATGTGCTGTGACCTGAGCCACCGAGTTCAGCGGGTCGTATTGTCATATTTGACTGTTGTCTTATATTGAAGTAGATACTTGCAATTTCCTTGGTTGTTAGCTCTATTCTGACTACATTGTGATGAAAAAACACAAGGCATTAGGAATGTAAAATATTCTGTAACCAACTTTCATAACTTGGCGAGCCTTTCATTCAGCTAATGTTGACATTTATTATTCCCTGATTATCCTCAAAACTAGTCAGTTGTGCAGGATTCAAACAACATTAACATTGAGAATGTAATAACAGAATAAGGATCACCCCTTTTAGTTTAAGGATATATCTGCTAGATGATGTTTCTAGAGAAATAGTATCAGACTAGGCATAGCATAATTGTAAACATTCCTGTTTACAGCAGGTCAGTATTACCTCATTAGCCCACTTAAGGGAAGCCTTAATACACCATCACATTATACAATTCAAATTGGCTATGTAACAGAAAAAAATTAGATAAATATTTTTAATTATTTTATGGCATTCTTGCAGATCTCATTCACTTCACCTGGAGCTGGGTTTGTTTGATGTTGCTCAAGATGAAGTCTGTGTTGTAGCAGAATGCTACTGACTACAAATGTGTCTCAATGAATATTGTCTTCTGTAATAAAAGGACTGCTTCACATCTTCGGCTTTCTGCTCTTCACAGGGTTTTAAAACAACAGTAACAAACAAACCAAATACCATTATTAATCCTTTCTAACAGGCTTATTTGACTATATCACTCACTGTAGGAAAATTAATAGTATATCAAGAAACGTAACAGTTTGTCCACTGCAGTGTTCCATATCTGCTATTAAGTGAGACAGCTCACATGCATGAAAGTCAGTTGGCCTGTAAAACACATGCGAGGAGCCTTAATGTTATGTTAGAGGTGTGTGGGTGTTGTGGGTGTGTGTTGTCCTTCTCTCTCCTTTTTTTTTTTTCTTTTAATTGTTTCTGACTGCTTTATTTAAAAGACATGGTAAATGTCTGAAACTGTGACAGACTCTCTTGAGATGTACCACCTCATGTACCACCTCAGATCGTCTAGTACTGTATAGGTAAAACTGACTGAAAGTCTGTCTGGTGTGTAGCACAGATATGTTGGACATGTGAAGAGGAAAAATGGTTAACTAAACTGAAGGTGGTGGTTTGCAGGATCTGCAGTCCCTAGATTTATGCTGCCCTTCTCTGTGCCTGCCGGCCTTGTGTGGTGTGTGTGCATTTGTTGCCTTTCCATTTATTTATATAGCCCTGCTCTCTCACATGTTTCTAGCAGATTTGTGGGAATCAGGAAGAGAAGGGTCTTTTCTCTCTTGCTATTAGAAAAGTTGTTGCTGCTCTAGAGCAGAGAAGTGTCTGGTTGTCTGCTGTTCAGCTGTTGGTATCCCAGAGAAGAATCTGCACTATTGCTTATAGTTGACTTAAGCAGGAAAGGAAACTGGGGGAAATAAGGAGGCTTAGCAGGCAGGTGGGAATAAGGGGGGCAATCACAACAAGGACAGTGGGTAAGCTCCAGAAGGAGTTGTAGAGGTAGTGATGAACCTGCCTTCACATCACCAGTTCTTTCCAATTTCCCACCTCTCCAGGAAATTTAATGCTTGGACTCTCACATACTGTTTTACTTTCTTATGCTAACTTACTGTAGTCAAATGACTTTAGTTTTGCATCTGACAGAAAAAATTGTATACTTCAGGCTCCATTCCTGCCCAGCTTTTCCGCCACCTGCTGCTGTACAATGGTAATCATTGTTAGATGTGAATGTTGCACTTACTAGGTGGTGCAGATGGCCTTCAGTCATTGAGTTTGGGAAGGTGTTGGTGATAGAGTCATCTGAGAACAGATGTCCACTAGGTCTCAGTGACCTTTTCAAATAGAACCATTATCAGAGGGCTGGCAGTAAAGTGGAGGTCTCTAGGCTGGTGGTATAACCAGCCTTTTTCCTTTCCTGCTTCTTTCAATGCCTAAAAGAAGGAGGAAAAAATACATAAGTTGTGAGCAAATGTAAAGTAATAAGTGGGATGATGGTCACCTTGATTGGTCTCAGGTGCTGAAAATTTGTACCTATGCTTGAAAGATTGGACTGATTTGTGACCTGGTTCAGATTTTTCTATGGGTATTACTTGGAGCCTACTGCTAGAGCCTAGTGTTGGTACCGATGACTCAAATCACTTCTTGGACTAAGAACACTTTTGAACAGTGGTCCTTAGATGCTTATTAAAAAAAAAAAAAGGAAAAGAAAAATCAGACCAATACTTTTCAAATGGAGATTTTGTTTTAATCTTGTTTCCTGAAGTTCCTATAAAATGTGTTCTTTTGACAGTGTAGCAGTCTTGGCAAAGCTGGTAAAGGGAGTTGGTAATACCGTGGGGTCTATTTCTACATCTGTTTTTATTTTGAAGATAGTTATTTTGCACACACGCTTTCTGCATTATAGATCCAAATGTAATTTCTTTGTGTTTCAGGAGCAATCCTCATCCATTAATCACTGTCCTTGAAAACAGACCTGATTGCTGGCCAGTTTTACTGCAGCAGATAACAACATTTTTCCATCAGTGTCCAGAGAGGTAAATGAAGGAATAATTAAAAAATAGCAAATGTAGATAATTGTATTGTTATCAGTGCAACTTTTTTCTTTAAGGCAGCTTCAATGAACAGTGAGAAGCCCGTCTTTTGAAAAAGATTATTATAAAATTTAATGACACCATTTGAAGGTTAAAAGTAGAGTATTAATAAAATAGTAGAATGATCAATCAAAAGTATTTTTTTATAGTTTTTTTTAACTCATTTATGTTGATATAATTTTTACAGATGTGGACAAATTGGTGCAAAATTGAAATTTGGAAAATTTTTTTGAAAGTAAGCAATTTTGATTATTTGCTTTGTCAAGATTTTGATTGCTTAGTCAAAAAAGATGACTAGTATGCAGGTATAACTCATCTACACAAAATTCTGGGATGATAAGGGAAAGCACAGACAGTTATATCTCACAGCACAAGATGAAGCCTTTAAAAATTATGTATGCATCTTGATTTAAAAAAAATAGAAAAATCAGTGGCACGGTCTTATTATAAGATATCTTTAACAATGAAAAAATATCCAGGCTACCAACAATTGCAACATTTCTTTGTGCATGCCTCCAAGGAACTTGTCCAATAAAGCTTCAGTGTAACATACCAAATGCTGAAGCAGCCTTAAAGCCAAATCTTTTCGGTGATTTTAAACCTATGTGTATGCTTTTCAGATAAAAAGTATCTCTTTGCCTCTGTCTTCTGGAAGACACCCGCAGTAGAAGACACTGTAACAGTGCAGTGAAATTGATTTCTGTATTATGTTGCTCTGAATAAACAAAGAAGTTTATTAAATCTCTTAAATTTCTACTGGGCCTAGACTACATGATTGACAGTAAGACTTCCAAGCAAAAGTGTGTTTTGTTCAATTTAATTGTTCAGGCTATTTTAAAAATACTATTTGCAGACTTGTTCTTCCACTCAACTGCTAAGTCTGTGACTTGTGAAGAATCCTGTCAAATGTCTGAATGATGGAATGAACTGTGGATTTTTTTTCTGGTTGCTTGTTTTGAATTAAAACAGGAGTTGTTCTTGCTGAAAAGGAAAATATCTTAAACTTCCTTTGCTGCTTTTTCTGCAAAGGTTTCTGTGGAATGAAGTTCTAGACTGAGAATATAGAATCATTTAGTTTGGAAGAGATCCTTAAGAAGATCGAGTCCAACCATTAACCTAGTCCACCACTAAACCGTGTCCTGAAGCGCGATGTCAACTTGAGCCACCTATATTGATACAAATCTATTACTGAGTTCTTTGGAAAGCTCTGCTCTAGCGCTGAGTCTTGTTTAAAACTGACTTTTAATTTTGATTCCCTGTATATTTATTAATGTATTTGTTATTAATTTTATTTGATTGTTTTGGTATTGTCAAGAACAGCTAGTATTCCTAACGTGGTCAAGCAAAAAGAATTGTTCTGTGATAAATTTTTTACTGGGAAGCCATCTTGATTAAAGCAGTGCCTGTTTCATGTAATTGTTTAAAACTGTTGGGCAAAAACTGGCAAGGAATGGTCGGCTCTTTCTAATTGAAATGAGGTTTTATGTGTTTTAAAAAGATATTTCTGAATAGTCTTGTCCAAATGCTACTTCAGTATGGCACACTATTCTCTCATGACATTCAGGAAGGAAGGTCACTGTCTTGAACTGATAAGAAAAAAAAAGTGTAAAATGAAGAGTATCATAATCTGCAAGTACATATTGAATAGTATTCATACTTAAATATTGAGTCTTTTCACAACTGCACTTCCTTGTATGGTTTCTATATAAGGTCTCATGGCAGTACTTCATGCTGATAAATCAAAGGGGTTTTTTGTGAGATTTGTTAATTGTCTTCTGTAAATGTTTGCAGGGAGTGTCACGTTGCTTGTGTTTCCCTTGTCGTTTATTAAATTTTCAGTACAAAACAGTCTTCTCAAACTTATTTCTTGAACTGCAGGTCACAGAGTTCATGTGTTGGCATAATGGCTCCATTTCTAAGATACCTGTATTGCGAACCATCTCAGTTACGGGAATATGCTGAACTGCGAATGAGTTTACTTAAGATCTTACTTCAGCCTCGTGCTCCAAAGCACAAAGAAGCACCCTCCGTGCTGGAATGCCAGATTCTTCAATTTCTGTGTGATTTGATTCCACACCTTCAGGTAGAGTTGTTGCCTGACCCTACCTTTTACAAATAAATGCTATTAAAGCAATGATAGTATTATTATTATTGCCTTTTAAGTGTGCAAATACACCATTCTCTTCTACTTCCCATAAACCTGATTGATTGGTAGTACTAATAAACTATATAATTTTATATATATATATATATATAAAAAAATATATATAATATATATATAAACTATATAATAAAATATATAAATAATCTAATAAACTGGCTCTTTCTGGTAGAAAGTAAAACTTTTTAATTGTTCAAATCTGATACACATGGTAAAGTGTAAATTGAAACACACGTCTACTGTAATTATTTGCCTCAGTAAACAAACAGTAAACTTGTAGAGATGCCCATGAGAGAGAGATGATGTTGTTAAATGGTAAGATATTTGCCAAAACCAGGCAATTCTTAACTTAATATGGATAATATTATAAAGAAACAAACTATATGAGAAGCATGATTTAAGTAGTCCTAGGTATTCCTTTCTCTCTTTTTGTAACAGAGGGATTAGTGGATCTGAAGACAAAACTCAATCCCTCTGAAGTATGCTAAAGTTTTTGAATGTATTTTGAAGTTGCACAGTGATACGTGCTAGGAGCTAGGGATTTAATCTTTCTGTCCCCTTTGGTTAGGGGTCTGGAGTGTTGGTTAAGGTTAATAGCTCTGCTTTGCCTCATGCTTTCCTGTGACATTAGTTAAGCGTTTTGTACCTATGTGCCTTTTCCTTCCTCCTTAATACTAGAGCAACATCTTCAGCTGCAAATATATTCCGTCCGACATCAGGTGTTATGGTATTATTGTCATAGAGGGAGGGTTTGATAGTATCGATAATGTAAAGCTAAATAGGCTTGATATGAGGATATTTGGTAGCATCCTCCTCCTGAGAAATTTTACTACTAAAGCTTACTTTCTGCTGGTAGCTACTTTTCACAGTGTTTGGACAAATAACTTGTATTATACACATTTATCTTTGTTCAGGTCTGCTCTTTGCAATGACAGGTACCTGCTGACTTTTTCTAGCCATGAGGACATTTCTGATTTTGTCTTGATTCTACCCAAACTTCAATATAACATTGTGTTCTGAATGTATTACCAAGCTTCTGATTTGGTAATGTTTAGCCATAAAAATGGCACTGAAAAAGATTTATAAAATTAGTTACTAATCTTTCTTTCCTCTGTGCTTGTTGGCGCTTTTTTTATATATTAGAAATCTGTTGCATTTTTTTTAAACTCAATACTTGAATGTTTTTATTTTGCCTGAGAAACAACTTTCATAGCGGAAAGGGAAATACTTCATTCAAGAAGCCTGTTTAATGGGCTGTTTCATAATCTGTCGTTGCTTCTCCTTCTTTTCCCTTAACTTCAGGTTCTTCTTATCCTTCCTTTAAGCTTAGCCTTGTTTAATTGTCTGTATTGTATAAATGCCAAAATGCTTCTTAGTCATTTTGTCTTACAATATCAACCAAGCTGTCAAAAGTACAGCTCATCACCTAAAGACTTTTCTGCTGAAAAATTCAGTGGACGTGAGGCTTCTGATTTAAGCAGCTTATTCATAGCATTTGTTCCAATGGACTAAAAATTGGGATGTTATCCTTAATGCTGGCTCCAGAGTTGGATTGGAACATCTGGATTTGTCTGGAACTCAAATTTTCAAGAGCAGAAATGCTTTCACCTAACTCATTAGGATTTTGAGGCAACCTGCTCCTCAAAACATCTTTACTTGGCTTCCAAGTGTGGAGATACTGCTTTTTGGTATCACATTTCATCTTTTCGTTTTTGTAGTAGGTAGATTACATGGTGCTCTAGGAGAAGATAACACCACTGCCTTTCTATTTTGAGACATATCTTAAAATCTTGGTTACATTACAGAAGAAATATCCTAGAGCAGAATGTTTCTGTTACAAGAGTATTTACCTGTTGTATGCAGTCTCCATGCTATTTGTTTTATGTGGCTGAGAGAATCCCGAGAGCTGCATTAATTTGTTATTGCTTTTGAGGGAAAAGGAATTTTTGTCATCAGTTACTAAGAAATCTTTTTCACATGTTTCTAATTTTCCTTCAAAACATTAAACAGCAATTCATCTGTAATTTTTTCAGGGAAGTTGTGTAAGATATTTTTGGGTTTAGTTTATAAATATGTTCCTTCAAAGTCTTAGTAATATTTGCAATGGAAACATTGCAGAGCTAATAGAACTAATTCTAAACTTGAGGAAATCTGCGTAGATAGGGAAGGGGAACTAAACCAGAATCTGTTTTGGTTTTGCTTTGTTTTTTAACTACCTCTCTACAGCTTAAAGACTTACTGCAAGTTACAGAAGCATTGTTTTTTCTGCAAGAACTATTCCTCAGCCTGCTGCGCTACCCTGTGTTTTGGAAAGCTCAATTATCCCAGTTTTGTCTGCAACTGGTTTGCTTCTGTGAAGTGTGTTTAAATGTAACAGGAGAATGCTCATCTTTGATCTCCTTAATAGAGGACAACTTTGAGGTCTTAAAAGAGGTAAGAGTTTATGGGTGGAAAAAAATAAAATGGTTTTATTAAATTTAAAGAATGTTATGTTTAAGACATTATTTAGAGACATTGATACATGGCATTCATCTGCAAGTGACCAGTGTTATTTCAAAAGCTTCTAATTTTTTTTCTTGGTTGAAGACCTTCAGAAGAAAAAAAAACTTAGCTGGTTCTGTATATATCAGTTAACATTTAAGTATGAGTTGGTTTAAACTGAGATACAATGGTTTGAACAAAGTAATAAATTAAAATTTTGTAGTTGTTAAGTTAAAATACTATTTTTACACTATTCATAATCTTCATTGTATGTGCTGTGTCACTGTGTGGGCATTCACTGTGATTCATGAAGAAACTCCTTACAGAGTTTTGGTTGTTACCTATTTGTACCGTTTAACCCCGCTGAAAAACAAAGACGACTTGAACCTCTTTCTTCTTTCCTTGTAGATATTTCCAGTGGAACAGTGTATAATTGGGCTAGCGCTTCTATTGCTGCAAACACCAGAAAGTCAACAGAAGTCTGTCTTGAGTCTAGGTAAAGCTCTTCTTGTGAAAGAGGAATCCACATGCTTAAGACTGTGTCTGTCTGTCTTCACGTTTCTGAAAATAAGCACTGCATTCTGCTGAAGTTGGATTGAGTGGTGAAATGCGTTTTGATATGCAGGATTGTGCCTGAATTTAAGAAGTAACATTTAATCTGATGGCAATAAAGATAAATTTTCCTGCTACACAGACTTTTCTCTTGAAAGTTATTATATTCTAAGCTCCCTGGTATCTTGGAGCTTATCTTCTTCATTTTTGAGTCAGTAACAGGATATTCTCAGCTGAGATTCACGCATCCTGAATGGTTTCTTTTGACAGATCTTAAGAGAGCAGGCCTTAGAGTCATGGCAGTGTGTGACTGAGCTTTCAGCTTAGCAGTTTTGATTAGTGGAGTTATTCCAGTAAAAGTGAGGGGCTGTGCTACATTCCATTACTGTATTTTTTGCTGCCATCAGGTACATCTCTATAAACAACAAAAATGTATGGGTCTCCAAACAGAATTGGAGCTTTACCAAAAATTCTTCTGCACTTTAACTCTAGTATGCGCAAGTACTCTAGTATACAACTCTAGTATGCAGTTCTTGGGACTGTTACTTTGCTCGAACAGAGTATTCCCTAGAGATGTTCGTCTCATGCTTAAAAATACAAATTATGTTAGTTCTTTTTTCCCCTACCTAATCTTTGTTTTTTCCCTACCTTGCCTTAAATAGCCTACAAGCTCCTTTCCTGTTCAGAAACCCAGAACATCTCAACCACAGCTCTTACTTTGGTGATGCCTGTACTGCAGATCTTATCGTCTACAACGGTTGGGGACTGCGTATCAGAGGATGATTCTGGAACTACCAGGCAGCAGCTGGCTACAAATCTTTTGAAAATATTACAGAAGGAAAGCATGAAGGATAAAAAGGAATTGGTAACGTTTATAAGGTTTTTTTTTTTCCTTCTTTTGGGGCAGGTAGGGGATGCTGCATTACGCCTAGCTGCTTGGGAAAGAGTCTACATGTGTGAGCTTCTTTGTGTAATACATTGTATGGAAACACTCAAAAATATCTATAGTCCATAAAACTAGGCTACTGGTAAAGTGGAAGTGTGTTTGTATACTAGATATTGTTTACTTAGGAGATGGGATTTTTTTGTTTTTAGAGACTGTATAGATTAAAGGGTTCACCTGCATTATTAATCAAATAACAGGACTTAGTAGAAAACAAGGTTACATGTACTTATTTTGTCTCTTTCAGACTTCCTTATTCTACTCATCTACATCCTTTTCCTTACCATTGTATGTGACTGTTAGCTACTATTCTTTCTTCTTTGGCTGAAGAGAGTACGGAGTACATAAGTGTAACTTACCACATTTCAGCTAATTATCCTGGATTTTTTTATCTGTGCTGTTGTTTTCTTGGTTTTATTTATTTATGTCCCACTTAGCTGCCTTCCACCCAGTTTGTTCCATCTGTTCTGATAACAGGTAACATGGTCAAGATGTGCTTAGCACTATGGAAGCTAAGCTCACTTTCCACTTTACGCCCCTGTTACATGGTGTAGGGGGGGTGGTGATGTGACAAATTGGCGACAGAAAAAGATGCCAGTTCTGGGTTCTGTTATGTCTCCTTGTCCCGGAATTCTTCTCCGACTTCATTGTCCATTTCCACAAATCTGAGAAGTTAAGCATATTTGTAGTCCTAACAAAATACAAATGTTTCACGGTTCACATTGTGGGGCCCAGTATCGATCCCTGGGGATCTGGCTTGTGGCAGGCTGCCAGCTTGAGTAAAACCCATTGTCACCTATGAGACAATTTCCTGTCCATCTTGCAGACCACCCGTCCAATCTGTATCTTGCCAATTTGTCCAGGAGAAGGCTGTGGTACACAGTGTTAAATGCTTTGCTGAAGTCCAAGTAAGCAACATGCTTGACAGAAGATGTTATTTTGTTTTAGAAGATTGTCAGGTTAGCCTAGCATGATTGGCCTTTGGTAAGTCTGTGCTGGATTTTCCCAGTCACCTGCTTCGTTTGGTTTGTAATAGTTTCTAGGAGGACTCATTCCACCACATTCCCAGGGACTGAAGTAAGGCAAATGGGCCCGTAGTTTCCTCAGTCCTCTTTTGGGCCATTCTTGTAGGTGGATGTGAGATTTGCCCTCTTCCAGTTATCAGAGATGCCTCCTGATCTCCATGACTTTTTAAAGATAATAGATAGTGGCCTTGCAACAATGTCAGCCACTTCTCTTAACATCCTGGGATGGATTCCCTCCAGGCACATCGATTTATGTGGGTTGAGCCCTTGCAGAGCGCCACTACTCAACACGTGCATTGTTGTAGCTACTTGATCCTGTGGTTTGGGGTCCAACTGCATTGATAAAGGCAGAGGAAAGGAGGTATTGGGAACATCTGCATTCTCAGCATTATTAGTAAATCATTTCCCCGCCCTGTTTAGTAATGGGCCTGTGTCTTCCCTGTGCTTGCGGCTTATCTGCTCATGTATCTGAAGAACCCTTTCTTCTTCTCGATATCTGATCAGATCTAGTTCTAGCAGAGCCTTAACCTTGTTGTCTGCATCTCTGCATGTCCTAGCAAAGTTCTTGTAGTCCTCAATGGGTATGTGGCTGCTGTTCCATACCTGGTATGTTGCTTTTTTGCTTTTAACCAGACCCAAAAGTTGTATTTTCTTCTGTGGCTTTTATTTTTTTTGGCAAGAATTGTAACGGGGAATTGTTCTACCTGTAGTCCCAACATTTTGAAAACTGTTAGGACATGGCTAGCCTGCACTGCTACTTTGCCATTGAGGGATTTTATATATATATATATATATATATATATATATCTTTCAGTAATGGCAGACTGACATTTTCTACCTAACCTGCTTGAATGGGGTGCTGCATTAAAATAAAAATATGGTGATAACTTGTTTTCATGCAGCTGAAATAAAGGGGGAAGGGAGTGAGTACAGATGTGTAGCAAAACCTTTGGGGAAGTAATGTGAAATATCAAAATAATATTTCAGGCTCTAACAATTTTCACAGTTTGTTCCAGGCATTTAAAAAAAAAAAAAAGAAAAAGAAAAAGACTGTAATAATCTGATCTTGATTTCAAGTCCTATGATCTTGTAGGGGCAGGCAAGTAAACAGTACAACTTACAGATCCTGAAGCTCTTCTTAGCCCACTGTGTGACCTTGGATAAAGTCTAAATACCTTTATCAATAAATGGCAGTTTCACAACTGTATCCAAAATAGATTTTTGGCTCCAAGTGATCTTGCCAGCCAGAGAGATGGCATTATAGATTGCTGAATTTTTCATATACAGTAAATGGTAATGCAAAAGTAGTGGAATGAGATAATTTTAATGTTCTTTATACAAGGTCATCTAAAGTACAGGGGCATTCTACCTTCCATTAGCCAAAATAAATTTACATTGCGTTGAACAGCGTGATTAAAGTAAAATTCTGCAGTTTTACGGAGAACAGGTTTTGCCACTCAAAATCTTTTTCCCTGTTAATTTAAAGGTGAGTGGGCCCTGCCCTGCTGGAGTCTGAATTCCATTTTTAATCTTCACTTGGAGACCTCTTTTCAAGTACTTTCTTGACCTGATTTTTATATAAATGTTCTTCATCTAATTACTGCCTGCTAACCACTGTCTTAATAATGCAAAGACATTTCTGAAAACATTGCATTTTTCTAAGGAAACAAAGAATTGGTAGGAAAGAGATGGTTTGTCATGGATTAAGCTTTCTTGTTTTAATGAAAAACTTTGAATTTACGCATTAATTTGCAGGAGCTTTAAAATATATATACTTTTACATATATAAAAACCTGAGTTAGGAGGATTCCTCATTTGTATTTCACTGCTTTCCCACTTCTAAATTCTATCTTCCATGAATGCATCTGTAGAACGTTTTGTTCTGTGAAGTGAAAAGTTAATCCAACTTTACATGTTTTGTTTAACTTAAACTGTGGTGTTTTATTAAGTACTATCAAAAGTTAAGGGAATTTCTGTAAAATAACATAGGTGATATTACACTTTAGTGATGCACCTGTCATTGTCAGGAATGGAAGCTTTTAATGTATACCAGTTTTATTGTGCTCATTTTAGTGAGGAAGTAGCACTACAGCAGGAACAGGAATGAGGGATGCCAAATAAAGGCGTAACTCCTCAATACAGAATTAGCGACCCATTCAAACATCCTTGGTGCAAGAATTAATATGAAGGATTGTAAAGATATGTATTGCAATTTATTCATTACACTTATGACATTTGTTTTGGATGACAAAACTGGATTAGTTAGCTTTTTCTTTATGCTTTCATGGTACTTTCTTCGTTTGATTGAGAATTTTGGTTGTCTCACTTGTTCTTAGGTGTCCTGCAAACTCCTTTTCCCCATAACCAGCTCTTACAGCTCATTGTATACAACCTGGAAGATCATAGAGCTCATGAAAGAGAAGTCTGTGGTTACTAACTGGTTATCTTCAGTGAAATCTCTGCTACCTGTCACAACACAAGTCCCTGCCCATGTTTTTCTTCTGCTGGCTTATCTTCTGATCCAAGAAAATGGAGACAGTCTTCGTGATGTACTCCAGGTTACCACGGAAATAGCAAAGGCTGATTGTTCTCAGGTAAAAACTTCGTAGCTTTTGTAACAGGAATGGGGATGGATTATGCAGCCTGAGGGGAGGTAAGGCTGCCACAGCTTCATAACCCAACTTCGACAAGTGGCAAGGCTGCGCCTATATTCCCAGTAGGTACGTGCACATGCGTACGCCACATTCCTGTGCTACTTATACTGTAATGCAGATGCACAGAGCACTTGCAAGAACACAAAACAACACCAGGGGCCCAATCCTACTCCACTTTCTGGCTAAGCAGGAGGGAGGTCTACCAGTGGGAATATATGCAGGGTGTATGGATGTGGACTATATGAACAGTATGGATCCCTCCAGCAATGGAGCACGGATGGTCAGTGTGCACAGTAGGTGGCACCTGGATCCCTGTCTTGCCAGTTGCTGGCATCTGGACATACAAGCCCCTGAAGACACAGGTCCACTGCAGTTGCTGGTGCAGACTGTCCCCCATTCTGCAGAGACACACACAAACCTCCCAGCTGTCTGGACTCCCCTGACCCCTAGGTGGCCAACCCCCCTGTGGTCTCACCCTTAGACACAAATACATGCATGCACATGCATGTAACCCAAATTGGCTGGAATTCACCTTTTGTGTGTCATTTACAGCAAAATATGTATTATGTCTCTGTTTAGGAATATTTTTTTAGTTGTTTAGTCTTAGGAGAAAAGACTGGCTTATCGATATTATCTGATAAGGATGCAAATACAACATGAGGAAATAGAAGAGAGGCTACTAAACCATTTCTGGCTTTTGGTGACCTCATAAAGTATTCTCTGTGTCCTTTTGTGGTTGCTGGAAGATAGCCAAGTCCCTTGTAATATCTGTATTCTCGCTTAAAAATACATGCATAGTCTTTGTCTGCTTCAGTACTGAATTCAAGTCAGAATTATGCACTATGCTTATGCTTATCTACATAACTTGGAAAGATACATGGGGATATCCAGAAACAGTAATAGGCAATGCAGTCTTATTTGTTAAAAAAAAAAAAAAAAAATGTAGGGAAGGGAGAAGTGCTGCTTCAAATTTCAGATATGCCATAAAGACAAACTTTATTTGCTCCTTTTTTTTTTTAAAATTGCTTTCTGTCTCAAAGAGTTATCGTACTTTGCAGCACAAGAGTTGGAAAAAGATACAGCTTATGGGATACACTCTTGATGACTCACGGTGGTGAGCACTGTTGTTGTGATCCAGGGCGGCAGTCCATGATGTGCTTGCTGTAGAACACATACTGAAATGCTGTGCTAAACCAGGGCTGTTATATAGTGCTTTTGGAGATAATGGTACTTCTTAAGCCAGGGAAGTTTTTAAACCAGGTGACAGCTTCACCTGTTGAGAGTTATAGAATTGTAGAATGGTTAGAGTTCAAAAGGACCTTGAAGATCCTCTAGTTCCAACTCCCATGCCATGGGCAGGGACAATTTCCACTAGATCAGATTGCTCAAAGCCTCATCCAGTCTAGCCTTGAACACTTCCAGGGATGGGGCAACCTGTTCCAGTGCCTTACCACCCTCAGAGCAAAGAATTTCTTCGTAATATCTGATCTAAATCTCCCCCCTTTCAGTTTAAAACTGTTACTGCTTGTCCTATCGCTACATTCCCTAATGAAGAGTCCCTTTCCATCTTTCCTGTAGGCCCCATTCAGGTACTGGAAGGCCACTATAAGTCTCCGCAGAGCCTTTTCTTCTCCAGGCTGAACAACCCCAGCTCCCTCCGCCTGTCTTCATAGGAGAAATGCTCCAGTGCTCAGATTGTCTTTGTGGCCCTCCTCTGGACTTGCTCCAACAGTTCCATGTCCTTCTTATGTTGGGGGCCCCAGAGCTAGATGCAGTGCTCCAGGTGGAGTGTCACCAGAGTGGAGTAGAGGGGGCTGTGAGTGCATGTTGACAGCTCATGTTGAGGCATCTGGTGGAAATGTGTGAAATGAAGTGCTTTTTGTTCTTTTCAGGATATCTTTTCCCATTCTTACTTTGTACGCTTAATGGTTCTTTCTTATTTTCTTAGAATGGCTGTTACTTGCTTGCACATGGATGAATTGTTGCTTTTAAACTACAGACATAAAATTCTTTTATTCTGTTATAGCTTTGTACCTCTTCTAAAGGATAGTTAAATAACACAAAACCAGAGAGAATTAAGAAGCAGAAAAAAAGCATAACAAAACACGTGAGTGAGTCAAAACCTCACAGTACTCTTCTCAGAGCAAAAGATTCTTTGTCAGACAGCTGTGACAAGAGTGCACTTGAAGCTGCTTTTGTAGCTTCATGCAATGTTTGGCTTCCTTTTAATTTGTCACCTGCTTCTTGTATTCTGTTAGACTTAAAATGCCAATGCTGTGTGTTGTTTAAAACCTTATAGTGAGCAGTACGGGATCACAAAGGCACTGGTCAACTGTGGCAGGGAGAAATAAATATATTGCACTAAGAGTTCCTAGGTGTACTTTTCCTGACACGGTGAAACTCTAAACAACCTATGGTAGGAGAGCTATTTATCAAATGGTGGTAGTATTGCTGCTGATCACCAGGTACGACGGCATGCTCTAGTATTTTTGGAACGAGCATGGTGTAGACTTCTTTTAGTTGCTACTTAACTGTTTTGAAAGAAGTGGAAGCCTTGCACACTTTTTAAGCCTTTCTTAACAAGTGTCTTCATGCTTTTTAAGTTACAATATTAAAAAAAAAAAAAGAAACAAAAAAAAAACCCCACACCACATTTTCTTTGTTGAAAGGTAAGGGAAACCACAGATTTTAATATTGGTTCTGAAAGTGCAGGTTAGTTTTCTGAACTCAGGATATAAGTTTACCTTGGTCATCCAGTTCACAGCTAGAAAAGAGTTTTCTGTGTTACTAACAATGCTAAGGTTTCTGTTAAGTGTTTTATTCATGTGTTTATCATCTTCAGAGGTCTGAGGGTTTGGGTTATATGCGCTATAATGGATTAGAGGGGCCTTGTATGAAGTACATCTCCAGTTAAGACTTTTTTACTAACTGTAGTATAAAGTGGCCTTACCGTATGCTATTTTAGCCCATACTAAAAAGTTTACTTTTTGTGCTAGGTACGAAGCTTCAGGTGCACAAAACATCAACCATATTATTTCAGTACAAGTTGGAAATATAGTATAAAAGTAAGCAATCGCAGTGTCTTATCTCCAGGAAACAAAGCGCAATCCTTTAATAAGCAGGCACGTTAGGAATAAGATGCTATTGCTGGAAAATAACACTATTTATTTCTTACATGCCATTTAGAAGTCATGTTGAGAGGAAAAATGTGGGGCTAATCAATGACAAGGGGAAGAATGTAAAAATTAAAAGTAATGAAAATTGTGATCCGACCATGATAATGTGATCCTAAGCCAGTAGTCAGACATCAGTCTTCCAGATGTAATTTCTCTAGTAACTGGAAGAGACAGGTTTTTGAGGGAAGACGCAAAGCTTAAATAGCTTATAGATGCTTTGTTAACCTAGATTTTTTTTTTGGCAAGGTAATTATTAAAACTTCATTTTCTGACTTTAGGTGGGAAGCACCTAATTGTGTTCACAGGGCCAGGAGTAAGCAAAATGAATTTCACTTGTGTGTAAGAGCAAAGCTGAACTGATGTAGAACCACCTGTGCATCTCTTGAACTTAGTTTTTGAAAATCTGTCTTTGTAAGTCAGCATTTAAAAACTAGTATGAGTAGTACACCCCAACTACGAGTAGTTTGACAGGTCCACTAAATAGTCTGTAATTGGGGATATAGGCCCCAGGCTTTGTAAATGAAGTAATTACTTTCTAGGGAAAACGTAGGTAAGTTATGGCTACATGTTGTGACGCCTATGATATACATACATCTGTACTATCCTGGCAAACTTTTCTTCAGTTCTGATCCAAACTGCTCCAAGTAAGGCAGTTTTCTTCTTGTGACTAGCTAAGAGTGTGTGTGTGGGGGGGGGGGAACAACAACAAAAAAAAACAACAAACCAAAAAGGCTTCTTATTGTGGGTTTCCTGGTTTTACCTGTAGACTTGTCTCTAGCTTGGTTTGCTGCGAATAGGTCTTTAAGCTGTATGATGAATCAGTGGCATATTACAGAAAGAGGAAAGGCATAATGCTTTGTTTATTAACTGTTTGATACAGTTGTTCAAAATGCAATTTGATAGTTATTCAAAAAAGCAGTAACTTGCTGAAAAATATGAAGTAATTGTAGTAATATGGCACCTGAGCAGAATAGCCTGAACTCTGTAGGGAATGATTATCTTCTGAATTTTACTGGAGTAATCTGGAATGGCTCACTGACTTTAAATGAGCAGTTTTAGAGACTAGTTTAAATGCAAGTCAGCAGAGTTACAGAAGCTTTAGGCAGATACAGGGAAGGAATTTAACCCAAAGTTGTTGATGTTTAGCACAGCGTGAGTGGGTTTACCTACTTTGTTCTGCTTATTTTAAGCCAAAGCTTTTGTTCACCAAATAAGACGGACTCAGCCTCTTCAGCTCACTATGGTGGTCTGACTACTTCAGAATTAAGAAGCCCTTCAGGATGGTGGAAAAAGTCCTTCCTGGCATTGGGAAAAATGGCTTGTGTCCAAATGCAATAAGAAACTGCATCATATTTTCTGTTTCCCTAATGATCAGCAGAAGGCCATGTGAATTAGAAACTGTTGTTTAAAATGCAGAACTCAAACCGTAATTTGTTGGTACCATCTAACTGGCTTGCATTTTGTTCACTAACAGGGACTGCAAATGGTGAACTTTTAGTCTTTTAAATGACTATGGGCTTCAAAATATTTTCTGCAAAATAAGTATTCTGGTATCTTTTTAGTAGTGCCACATAAAGCAATCAGTATAATTAGCAATACAGCAGTCATTCTCCTGGGTAATATTTGGAAATTTGGTGTGAGAAAAATACTGTGCTTAATTGGGGTGATGTTTCCATTCTCAGTCCTTTTAAGTGCAACCAGAGACACCTGAATATTCTCCAGTTGGCAATATCTAATACATTGCTCTCCTTTAAATTTCATTTTTATTCCAAAAGATCTTAATGCTTTAAAACTGGGACTTACTGTCTGGCTCAGTTGAACTTGGGATCACCTGGCATTTGTCTTGACTCTGACAAGTTAGTTCAGTTCTGAGTCTGCTTAATGAGTCCTCAGAGATTATTACAGTGTGGCAAAGCACTGCACCGAAAGATTCTCACATTGTTTCTTGTAGGTGCAATGCTCTCTCTAAAGCAGGAAGAATTCCTTGTCTGGTCTTTCTCTTGCAGTTGAAGTACTTAATACAGAGGGAGAAAGCATTGAAGCTCATGGATTGGGGAAATTACCAATTACTTTAGTAAACTCAATGGGCAGTGTGATGGCAGCAACCACTAACATATTGATGGCAAAGTTACACTTCAAATTACTTTGATTCTGTGTTTTATTCAGTTCCACATAAATAAAAGGTGCTTTGTAAAAGATGAGTAAAGTAAGTGGCACCACAGTGATCAGAACGTCTTTCAAGTTAAGAAAGTGGAAAGCTCATCACAACACACTTGTTAAACATTTTGAATCCAGTTTCATTGGGGCTCTTCTGAAGAAGAGAAGAAAGTCAGATGTTCGTATGGAAACAAGAGAACAAAAAATGGCTGTTAATCCTAAGCTTATTTTTAAACATTCACCTATATTAACCTGAATCTGTTCCTTTGGTGTTAGCAGCACTTGAACACCTACTTTAAACCCAGGTGTTTGTAATGGGAAGAAGGTCTAACCAAGTAAATACAGGTACATTCTGAATTCCATGTCTTTGTTTCATGTTGAAATCAAAGTAAACTTGCAGAGCTCAGAGCTTAGCCTTGCAAAAGGAAATAAAATGTCCACAGAGCAAAATGACAAAGTGTAAATTTTGCAGCCAAACTGTGGGCTACCTGTACTACAGCAGAATATATGGAAGTGCTGAGATGTCATGGTGAAGGTTATAGCATAGAAAGAATTGTGTGGTGCTTTTTTTCTTTTCTGTTTTGTTTTTGTTTATTTTTTTTCTTTTAAACGATCAGGATAATCAGTAATTCTGCTGCTACTGAAAGTCTGTTATTTTGTGGTTTAGATGATTAGTGGTTGTAGCTGTGGATATTGAAAAGCTATGGGTGATTGCCATGTAAAATCTGAGTTGAAGAATGGTGCTTCAAAACAAAACAAGGTCAGAAAGAAAGAATGTGCATCAAGAATGCTATCCCCATTGCTTCCGTGTTTATTACAACTTCACAAGGGGAGTTCACAAACAGGTTCTCCCTTTTCCACACTAAATGTTGTTTTTACAAGGAATCTCTTGTCTCTGCAGTAAATTAATGGAGCATTTAAAGAAACCCTTGCTAGGTTTAAAAATAATTCTTACAATTGATTTTGCAGACATTGTTCTCGTTATGCTTTATTTTTGTTTCTTCTTACCCTTTCCATGAAGAGAGCCTACAGAAAACTTCTGTGTATGTGCCTCCTCCTTCCCCACTGAGTAAAAGCCTTTTTATGGTGCAAGATTAGTGATTATGTTAGATCTCTTTTTAGGTGTGGTGTTTTGGAGTAATGGTCTGAAACACTACGGAAGAAAGTCCAGAAATCTTTTTAAAACGCTGACAAATGAAGAGTAGTACATGGGCTTTAAGGCTGCCTTAAATCAAATCACCGCAGAGGCTGCACTGACACATGCTGTTTATGAACGACTTAATACAGTCCTTCTAATCGGATGAATTTTCTTGTGCAAAAAATGTTATTACACTCTGTGTGAAACCAGCTGTGCTGCAAGGAGAAGAAATTAAATTGTCTGACTGAGAGGTCGCTGGTGAATAGTAGCGCAAGATCTATTACCATTATTAGAGGTTTATGAGGCTCTAGAGGACATCCATTGTTTTATGGTCTTTCAACTGCCGGAATGAAATATTTTAGTGGTAAATGACACCCTTCTGGGAAATACAACTGAAGATGCGTTATTTTGTGTTCTTTGGGGGCTGGGAGTGCATTAAAAATGTATTTTACTTCCTTTTTTTTTTTTTCTAATTTGGGTAGAAAACACGTTTAAGGCTATGTTGAACTGTATTTGTCTTGCTCATGTGATGCGTGATGATATTGTTTTATGTCTGATTATGTGAACTTTAGAGAGTAGCTGTGGGGAAACAATAATATTGGACAGATCTTGTGGACAGATTCTTCATGGTTGAAGCCCATTGGGTAGGATTCTGCTGGAGTGCATATAACTTTTGAAAACCTAGATTATGTTCTCTAAAAAGTGCTTCTGATTTTTGAAAGCAGTTTATTTTATAGCTTTTGTAAACAGAAACTTATCTTCCTTTGTGCACTTATCTGAAAAACTGGTTCCTTCGTTTGTGTGAATTGTTCAGTACTGTCTTGCTCAGTGGAGCAAGAAATGCCAGGGCAATGAATGCTTTTGAAAGCCTGCTCATTTCACTGCCTATTGGAGAACTAGATTGATGCTATCTCTCTCCCAAAACTCAGCCCAACATTTCCCAGAAATAAAACTTGGAACTTTGCAGCGACATTTATTTCCTGCCTTTTGGTTGGTTTTTTGTGGGGGGCCTGGAATAATCTCGTAGTGTTAAAATTTACCCAGAAGAACCCTCCAGGATAGGCATGCAAGCAAAAGAAGTGTGGTGGGAATAATGTGAAGTGATATCATATGTTTAGAATTTAAAATGGGGACAGCATATCTTAATATGTATTTGGATTATATATTTTTTTGAAATACATTCTTCCTTTTGAGCATGACTTTACTTGGCTTTCTGTTTTCTGTCTGTCTCTTATTCTTTGTTCTGATGCAAGGGCTGCAAGAGGACAATTTCTTTTCAGTAAAATGTCAGGAAATGTGAAGGAACAGAACAGGAGAATTATCTTCCTCACCTGCTATTGTCCCTTAGCTTGTGCTTCTGAAGAAGAGTATCTGTCCTGTCGATGAGAAAAGGGAATTCAGAGCACTAAATTGCTGACAGTGAGAACTATTTATTAAATAAAAACACTTTGTCTTGCATGTTTAATCTTACTTTAAAAAGGAGAGTTATTGACATACCTCAGTATTATTTTTGAGATGCAAATTAATTTAAAGAAAACAGACCAAACGTGCTCTTGAAACGCTTCTTCTGGGTGCTCATGGCAGACTTGACCGAACCGCCGCATCCTCCTACAGTGTGGGAGATGCAGAAGGCAGTGTTGCCAGGCAGCATGCCTCTCCAGAGTTGCTTCCTATCTACTGGGAGCTAATGAATTGTCATACCAGCTTTTTGGAGCTGCTAAGCCCTTGATGAAGATTTAGAATAAATTTAATATTGAAATCAGTTCCTAGTATTTTTTTTATGCATTGCGTGACAGAGATGGAGAGAGGAGGAGCTTTGCTGTAGTGGAACACTACCTTATTTTTTTGTTTGCACTAATCTTATCCTTTGAATACACAGTTCAAAACAAGTACGCTTTAAAGGACAATTCCCTTAAGGAAATATGTAACTGGCCTTATAATGGCATGTGGTTACTCTCCTGAGAATTTTGTAAATCGAATTTAGCAGCTGTTTACTAGATGTACTTGAAAAAGTCACTGTAGAACTTAATACCTGTTTAGCGTTAAATAAACTTCATAACCAGAAAATAAATGTAAACGCAGGACTTGGAATGAACTACTCATCACAGCTGATGAAGGCTAGGCCTAAGCAGACTGACTTTAAAAGGTCTGAAAGCTTTTATAACTAAGGATTATGAATATAACTTATTTTGAATGTCATTCAATCTGATTGCCATATGCCTAGTCCAGTGTAGCTACAACTGTGAAAAATGCAGGAAGTAGCTTACTGAATAAAGAAATACCTTAAAACGTAATGGAGTAGCGTAAGACCCTGCCTCTGGCAAAAGGAAGAGGCACTATGAGGAGAGATCAGAGGGAAGGAACTTAGGTAACGAGTTTGAGCACTGTAATGACTTACCTGACATCTATACTGATGCCTTAAGTATCCTTTTTGTCCAGCACAGGGTAAACAAATCACAGCATTTATCAGGGATGCGTATGGTTGAAAGAATTAACAAAACTCTGTTACCCTTAGAGTTAAGAGTCTTCCAACCATGCTGCTGCATACAAAATTTTCTGGATAATATTATTAGAAGACATTTCTTCCCTGTTAACACGTCATGTTAACAGTTGTATGGAAAACATATGTATCTCAGTGGAGGGGCACGTGTGACCTCCCTAATAATTTTGAGACTTAAAATGGTGTTGCAGGTTGCTGTGTTAGTGTTAATGATTGCCCCCCCTGGAGATATGGAATGTCTATTGCTTGCTCTTTGCCCTGCAATTTACCTCGTATCATTCAAAGATTTAGGTAACAATAAATCAGGTGATGTATTTTTTTCCTTAACACTCAAGGTACAACAGATGCCCAGAAATAAAACTGCTTCCATCTATCAAGTCTCCTGGCTTCAAGGGGACTTTTTTTTTTTTAATTTTATTCCTGTAGTATTAGGTTTCTGTGCAATTTTCCCTTTCCCTAAGGCTTGATCTAACCACAACAGATTCTTGCTTTGAAGATGTTGAGTCTTTGGTACTCAAGTCTTCTTTTGGGTTCTATTTAATTTAATCAGGAAGTTAATCTTAATTGTCTTCCTGTGTACTAATGAACATAATTTTCTCTTATGTAGTGCTACTGTCCCTTTCGCATGCCTAAAATGGGGAATCCAACTGCACTGTGCATTGGTTAGTCTACAGAGTTGGGGAGTAGGCAGGAAAAGTAAAGCAGCAAATTTAATCTCATGTTTTGCGTGAAGGTTTCGTTTTTCTTTTTTTTTTTTTTTTTTTCCAATGTTAATGCAGACATTTTGTTACTGAATTTTGGCTGGGACCAGAATTGACATTAATCAAACTATGCCGTGTGCTAGTGAATTTGGAATTACTTGCTTTCCCTCACCTGCTTTTGTACCATAAAGAATACTGTGATAATAAGAAATATTCCTTATGATGCAGAATTCATAAAATATTGTGATGATAGTCCTGAAAGTGTGACCAAGACAGTTAAGCTATGCACATTTGCTGATTAAGGCACATGATGGGATAAATTCAGGGAGGCTCCCAGGGAGTTGGGTGGGGGAGAAAGATCCTAATTGTGTGTCTGAAATAGCAGTTGAGCTGTGATGAGAAAAAAGCCAGGTGGGGAGGGGAAAAAAAAATTTTAAAAAAAAAAATATATTTTGACCAGAGAAGAAAAGGTAGTTCAGAGAATTACTGAGGAACTCCCTTCCCCAGGTTACATTAAAGCCCCGTTCGAGGGTGATGCTGTGAGGTGGGTTATTTGTGGGCTCACTCCATTGAATTCCATGTGGTAGATCCGTGTGGTATGTTTGAAAGGTGTTTGGGGTTTAAAAGGTTCTTAGTTGTTGTCATATGAGAGAAAATCTGAGACAACCTAAGAACTGTGAGGTATGTTGCTTCTTGGGGGTATATTACTTTCAGAAGTATCTTATATCTGTTATATCTCGTTATATTTTCGTCTTTTTGATGAGAGAGAAAAGCAGGCTGGTAACTTCAGAGCAACTTGCAAAGAACCACCATTGTTCTGGACATGGAAAGTCATGTTTATGGCCACTTAAGCAGGAGGAATGGTATCTATCTCATAACCTACCTTGAATTGTTGAAAAGTTGATGTGACTTTAAGCAGCTAATGGTAGTTTAGAAATACATAAAAATTATCTCTGACTACAACTGTCTTGGGCTACTTTGGTCTGCTGAGATAGGGTTGTTAGGTTGGCCTGGGAGGGTGTTGGTTAAGAGTGCTGGTTGGGAATGTTCATGCCAGGCAACACACTGGAGAATACGATGTAAAACCAAATCTTGGTGGGTGACTCTTGTCATATGGTCCATATGTTTTACCCTTAGCTTTAAGGTAATGGTAGTGTTTATTATAGATTCAGCTTTTGGTAGTGAAGAAGCAAAACCAAAAAACCCTGCAAAAAAACAAAGCCAGAGGAATGCTTGAGATGAAAAGCTAAATTTATCAGTTAGAGCTTTGCATATTCAGATAAGCTATTCTCACCACCACCTCGTGTGCTGATCAATGCTCTAAGATATGCATGATTAGATAAACAAATAATCTCCGCTTAATTATGAAATCCTGAAAATTGATTGATATATTTTATAACATATTGGCTTTTGAAATCTACAGTTGCAGCCTAGATTCCTATAAAAGCACCTATCCAGATTTCCAGTCTTCTGTTTGTGTAAATTTAACAGTCTTGTGATGCGTGTAAGGCAGGATATTTGTTTAACCCATTTGCAAATTACATTTTCTGTATATAAAATTTTTTAATTTATTTAATGGAAGAAGTCTTGCTTCTGCAGCTTTTATTTAGAAAACTAGTCATCATGTGTATAATTGGTGGATTGAATGTTCTTTTTGAAATATTTGTGCTTCATACGAAGTCTTAGCTTGACAGATCTTGCCTCATCTTTATCTCTCATACGTTATGTCTATTTTGCTCATCTGCCATTCAGTTTTTATGTGAAAATAACTTTAAAAAAATTAATTTGTACATGTTTTGATTTAACCCCAGAGAGCAGCTGAGCCCCACGCAGCCACTTGCTCACTCTACCCCAAGGGCATGGGGGAGAGAATCGGAAGGGTGAAAGAGAGAAAATTCATGGGTTGAGATAAAGGCAGTTTAATTGGGAAAGCCAAAGCCACGTGCACAAGGAAAGCAAAATAAGGAATTCATTCCCTGCTTCCCATCGGCAGGCAGATGTTTAGTGATCTCCAGGAAAGCAGGGCTCTACCATGTGTAATGGTTACTTGGGAAAACAAAACACCGTAACTCTGAATGTCTCCCCTTCCTCCTTTTTCCATCAGTGTTATTGCTGAGCACGACATCATATGGTCTCTGGGTTATCCCTCTGGTCAGCTGGGGTCAGCTCTCCTGGCTGCGTCCACTCCCAGCCTCTTGTGCACCCCCAGACAAGTTGCTGGCAGGGCAGTGTGAGAAACAGAGAAGGCCTTGACGCTATGTGAATGCTGCTCAGCAGTGGCTAAAACAGCCCTGTGTTACCAGCACTGTTTGGTAACAAATCCAAAACATAACGCCATTCAAGCTACCATGAAGAAACTTAACTCTATCCCAGACAAAACCAGTACACAGCAAAAGCTGAAAAACTGCCCAGCTTATCTTCACTCTGAAGGTCTGAAAGAAGGGGGATGGAGGGTGCTGGCTAAGGAGATGCTTTCAGATTGTAATAAACAAGTGGGAAAGCAAGGCACTGTTAAATTTGTATTGAAAGTCGTTCTGGGTGTGAAAGTCGGCTCAAATGAATACTACCTTAAATTGTCAGCTACTTTTATTGATTTTGCTTTGAAATATTTACAGTAAAGCCAGTCCTCTGTGTAGGCAGATGACGGGGTGATGACTACCTCTGCAAATGGTAGACAACAGCCATGGGAAATAGAGGAAGGGAGGGAAACTAGTCAAATAGTCAAAAATGTGAGCAAATTTTCGTTTGTAAAGGGATTTATTCTATTTAACAATGCCAAGTAGTATTTGGAAAACCAGGAAAAAATGATGTATTATAGTTAATTCCTTAGGTATTAAATATAGCTTCTAGAACAAGGGTTTTAACTTTGTGGGAGCACGAATTTGAATTGCTCAGCTGTAAAATTAGAGATGTCTTGTAGAACAAAAAGTGGGGAGTTTTTTAGTTTGTAATTTGGAACTATAAATTGCAGAAGGAAGTATGTAAAATCCCAGACATCTTGGATTTTTATTCAGTATTTTTGCTCTGCAGTTTCTGTGGACTGGGATGGACCTTTGTACAGTCAAAAATTTTTACAATCTGAAGACATCTGCTCATGTAAAAATGCATATTGAGATAATGTTGTAGCAGAATTTCCTATTAGTAGTTTTTTGAATCACTGTATCTATAAACCACCCTTATATATATATGAAGGGTCAGCCTTACCATGATAAAGTTGCAGAGCTATAAGGCTGCTGAATTGCAGATTGGATCCAGTCTTGTAAGCACTGAGTTTGAGAGTTGCTCGGTCTTTCACCTCAGCCCAGTTTGTATGGCATTTAATACACGTTTGTTCTCCTGCTTTAAGCCCTTCAATCTTGGACTTACTGAATGAGTTTTCTGAAGTTACAGTAATTTAACATTAAAGAGGAGAAAAAAAACTCTTCCAAGGGTGACACACTCTAGAGGTAAACACTAAGAGTGAAACAGAGAACTCTATACCCTGTTTACCATGTAAGGAAAATAATTTTCTAAAAGCTAGAAGACACAAAAATAGTTGCATCCACTTATTACTGCTAATAGTAGATTTCCTAATTAGCTTCTCTGTTCTTGAGAATGACATTATCTTTTAACCCAAGTTTTATCTATGGAAGACTAACCCACCTGGCTAAGTGAAAATCATTACTATTATACAAAAGCAGAATGAAAAGCAGTACTGTGTAATTACTTTTAAGTATCCATAAAATCAAGTGGGGAAAAAAGCAAGCCCATCATGAGTAGATTTAATTTTGCAACAAGAAAAAAATGAGTGACCTGCAGGTATGAAAATACTGCAAATCTGATCTAAATAAAAAGGAAATGGAGGTAAATAAGTCTCCCTTATGACTTCAGGGGCAGATTTCTGAAAGTTTTGTACTATATATTAAAGAATGCAGTAGAATCATAGAATGGGTTGGGTTGGAAGGGACCTTTAAAGGTCATCTAGTCCAACCCCCCTGCAATAAGATCAGGTTGCTCAGAGCCTCGTCCAACCTGACCTTGAATGTTTCTAGGGATGGGGCATCTACTACCTCTCTGGGCAACCTATTCCAGTGTTTCATCACCCTCAATGTAAAAAAATTTCTTCCTTATATCTGGTCTAAATCTACCCTATTTTAGTTTAAAACCCTTGTCCCATTGCTATAGGCCCTGCTAAAATGTTTGTCCCCATCTTTCTTATAAGGCCCCTTTAAATACTGAAAGGCTGCAATAAGGTCTTCCCAGATCTTTCCCTTCTGCAGGCGAACAACCCCAACTCTCTCAGCCTTTCTATATAGGAGAGGTACCCCATCCTTCTGATCATTTTTGTGGTCCTCCTCTGGACTCACTCCAGCAGGTCCATGTCTTTCCTGTGCCCAGGACTCCAGCGCTGGATGCAGTATTCCAGGTGGGGTTTCGCCAGAGCAGAGGGGCAGAATCACCTCACTCGACCTGCCAGTCATGTTTCTTTTGATGCAACCCAGGATACAGTTGTCTTTATGGGCTGCGAGTGCACATTGTTGGCTCATGTCCAGCTTTTTATCCACCAGACCTTCAAGTCCTTCTCCTCAGGGCTGCTCTCAATCCCTTCATCTCCGAACCTGTATTGATACCAGGGTTGCCCTACCCTTGGCGTTGTTGAACGTCATGAGGTTCACATGGGCCCACGTCTTGAGCTTGTCCAGGTCCCCTGGATGGCGTCTCATCCCTCAGGAGTCTCAACCACATCACTTAGCTTGGTGTTGTCTGTAAACTTGCTGAGGCTGCACTCAATCCCACTGTCTATGTCATTAATGAAGATGTTAAACAGTATCGGTCCTTATACGGACCCCTGAGGGACACCACTTGTCACCAATCTCCACCTGGACATTAAGCCACTATCCTCTGGATGTGACCATCCAACCAATTCCTCATCCATTGAAAAGGCCATCCATCAAATCCATATCTCCCCAATTTAGAGAGAAGGATATCATTGGGGACCATGTCAAAGGCCTTACAGAAGTCCAGATAGACAGCATCCATAGCTCTTCGCTTTTCCACTGGTGTAGTCACTCAATTGTAGAAGGCCACTAGGTTGGTCAGGCACGACTTGCCCTTGGGGAAGGCATGCTGGCTGTCTCAAATCACCTTCCTGTCCTCCATGTGCCTTAGCATAGCTTCTAGGAGGATCAGTTCCATGATCTTCCTAGGCACAGAGGTGAGTCTGACAGGTCAGTAGTTCCCAGGGTCCTCCTTTCTACCCTTTTTAAAAATGGGTGCAATGTTTCCCTTTATCCAGCCACTGAGGTCCTCACCTGACTGCCACGACTTTTCAAATATCATGGAGAGTGTCTTGGTAACTACATCAGACAGTTCCCTCAGGACTCTGGCATGCATCTTGTCAGGTCCCATAGACTTCTGTAAATTCAGGTTCCTCAGATTCCAAACCTGATCTTCTCTTACAGTGGGAGGAACTTTGTTCTTTCAGTGCCTGTCTTGTGGTCCATTCACTCGAGAAGTGTGAGAAGAGATTAACAGTGAAGACTGAGGTAAAAAAGTTGTTGAGTACCTTAGCCTTCTCCTTGTGCATTGTTACTAATTTGCCAGTCTTGCTTATCAGTGGGGTTACACTTTCTTTGACCTTCCTTTTCTGGCTGATTGAACCTGTAGAAGCTCTTATTATTCTTTGCATCCCTTGCCAACCTCAGGTTCAGCTGAGCCATGGCCTTCTTGACCCCATCCCTACACAACGGGGCAGCGTCCCTATATTTTTCCCGGGATACCTGTCCCTGCTTCCACTGACTGTGCATTTCCTTCTTGCCCTTTAGTTTGACCAGCAGGTCTCAACTCAGGGATGCTGGACTCTTGCCTTCCTTTCCTGATTTCATGCACCTGGGGATCGAGAGTTCTTGCACTCTGGAAAGCATCCTTAAAGATATTAAAGAAAAGTCCGTTTTTGCTCCCTTGTCCCTGAAGGAAGTTTCCAAGGGGGTCCTATTGAGTAACTCCCTGAAGAGCTGGAAGTTTGCTTTCCTAAAATTCAGGGTCTTGACTTTACTCTTTACCTGATCCATACCCCTCGGGACTGCGAACTCCAACAATGCATGTTCACTGCAGTCCAAACTGCCCCCAATCTTGACATCACCAGTTAGCTCACTTGCATTGGTGACCATGAGGTATAGTATCTCATCCCCTCTGGTGGGGCTGTGTGTTACCTGGCTTAAGAAGTTATCCTCAGTGCGATCCAGGAGTCTCCTGGACTGCCTACAGCTCGCTGTGCTACTTTTCCAGTAGATGTTGGTGTGGTTGAAGTCCCCCAGCAGGACGAGAGCCTGTGAGTGTGATGCCTCCTATAGCTGGAGTAGGAAGGCTTTGCCAATAAGCTCCCCTTGATCGGGCAGTAAATGATATATTTTATTTTTTTATTATATGATAGTTTTGTAGAAGATGATAGTAGCATTATCAGAATTCCTCTGTAATGACAGAACTGAATTGGAATAGTTGCTTCATTGATTTCGTGTGTATTTTAACGTACTGTTTTCAATTACGTGTTCCTTTCAGTGTGCCTGTAATGGAATTTCAAGTAAAAATTAATTTATTGTGGAATTTAGATTGTTGCAGTGGTTACAGCTGAATATGAATAACAGGGTCCTTTTAAGATGGTAAATTAAAAAGAAATGTTGTAAGTCCTATGAAATTACAGACTTTAGAATATTCCTTTCTCTTTCCTATTAGCAGAAAAAATAATGCAAAACCATAGAAAATAATGCAAAACTCCAGTAGGAGTTTCTGATATGTTCTGACAAGTTCACTGTCTTATATAAGATACTGTGTTGGCAACCTAGCTTCAAGTTTATTTCCTGATTTTGTTTTATTTTAGGTCCCAAATCTGATCCCAGTTCTGATATTTAAATTGGGAAGACCTTTGGAGCCTGCACTTTACAGAGATATATTGTATACATTGCCAACACTGGGTGTGCACAAGGTGAGAATGAAAACTTTTTAGTAAAACAAAAACTCTATTAGTATTAGTAAGAGATCATTTATTTATAAAAAATTATTTAGACTGAGAAATGCATAGTTTGCTTAAAATAACTGATTTGTTAGCTTCAACATAACTTTCTATTATTTTGGATGGTATAGGACATTTATTTTAAAGAGTGAAATGTACACTATATTGTCTGCACTGTATCATAATTTTATATATATCATAAAAAGATGCTCTTGGATTCATGCATTAAAGTTTTTTCAGGAGATCACTTCTATTTTCTTTCTGACATTGCAGTTGGACAGTTATCTCCTTGTTGTATTTCGTTGTAAAATAACGATTTGTAGATTTGACTTTGGTCTTGCACATAAAATATAACAGTGACGTTTGGTTAAAAAATTTCTTTCAGGTTTGCGTAGCTCAGATTCTACGTGCCATACACATGCTTGGGAGCACACCAAAGCTTAGAGCAATTGCTTTGCGGCTGATGACATCCTTATGGGAAAAACAGGTTAGAACATTCTTGTAGTGTCACTAACGTAAGTGTTGTTGAAAAATTCATTACCTCTAACCAAGGAAGGAAACTGATTTTGGAACATTGCTTATACTACTATCTCATTATCAGCCTTATAAAGTAAATGGTGGAAGTGGTGCCTCTATTGATTCTGTTTTAGTGAAAAATTTCAATAGTATGTCTTACATGAAGCCTCGTTTTCGTTTCATCAGGTTTGAGACTGGAATTAGGAAAAAAAAATTGTTTGAAGGACAGCTTTCTGCTTTTCATAATGTGCAGTAATAACAAGACCTTAGTTCCATGGTAGTAATTTGCTTCTCTGTTCGTAAAGTAGCAATAGAGATTTGGTCTGCAAAAGCCAGTTAAATCTCAATGCAGCATTAGATTAAGCATTAGATAAAGAAAAATTAAGTATGGTATGCCACAAAAGTGGTATTTAGAAGTTATGTAAAAGTGATAGCACCTTCCACCCTGTCCTGTGTACCAACTTTTGAAGGTGTGATGATAGTTTTGAAATTAAATCTTTTCTAGGATCGAATTTACCCAGAATTGCAGAAGTTCTTGGGGATGTCTGATATGCCCTCTTTGTCTGTTGACAAAGATGCTCAATGGGAAAAGCTGATTGCTAAAGCTGCTTGTATAAGAGATATATGTAAGCAGAGGTAAGCGCAAGTGTTATCCATCTTATGTCTTTGTAAGGGAAAACTTTTTCTTTCCCCCAGAAAAGTTGTGTAATTATTTTTACCACGCTGTTATGTTAATTGTGGGTAATATTTTCCTAGTTCTATGAGATACTGACTCAGGCATTGCTAATCTGACCAGCTGGTGAGTTTTGAGTTACATGTGCCTTCTATTAATTACAGTGTAAAAATAATGTGAAAATGTCAATGTCTTCATCCTGAAACAAAGCATGTGACCTGTACTGATCCGGAGTAGAAACTTAAAGCATACCACCTCCAAACTATAGAAAGAGAGTGATGAACTATTAGAAGCAGCAGCTAATGATCTCTTTTGATCTATTCAAAGAAAGATCATGTGCTTTTCTGAAAAGTATATTTTGTCACATGCAGATTACTGGTCTTTATTCAGATATAATACTGACCAAAGAACACAGCTGTACAAGTCTAACTGGACGATATATTGATCCTCTCCAGTTCTAACAATCCACGGGATATCATTACTTGATAATAATTTACAGTTCCTGTAAAGATTATTTTTAAACATATTATCAATTAGTTTCTGTTTTGATGTGCACAATACCATCTTTTCTCTTTGCCACCTATCTTTGGCTTCTACTTTTCACTTTTCTTCTTGAAAGTCAGTTGCTAAGCTGGGAAGATTCATGTATCTTTCAATCACCAACTGAAACAAAAAAGTTATTAAAGAAAATACCCTTTCCTTTGCTTCTTCAGCCTTCTTTAATTTTGCCGAACAGCATTTTTCAAGAAATATTAAAATAAAAAATCAAAAAAAAGTTAAAAGCAAGAGATGAATCTCAATGCAGCTGTAATATTCTTTTTGCCAGGTAAGTGGTGTAGTTAGAGTCCAGATGCATTCACTTTCTTCATGAATTTAGAAATTATTTGGAAGAAAGTGAGAGCAAATAGAGGAAGCCTAAATGTTCCATGCATATAAATCACCTACCCAAATGCTACTTAGCCCAAGTTCTTGCAGAAACAGTAGGAGGAACTGCTGAATCAGCAGTTGACACGTCCCCTCCACCACCTAATAAAACTGAATGGATACTAAAAGACTGGAAAGCAAACTAGTAGCCCATGCAGTCAATGAAGGAGAGAAAAATGACATTGCATCAGCAAAAAATTTGGAAAAACGTTCCTATGTGATGTAAGAGGACCAAAAGTCTTGCTGCCAGAATCTCCACTGATACACAGTAGAGAAGACCAGGCTGGACGGGGCTTTGAGCAGCCTGGTCTAGTGGAAGGTGTCACTGCCCATGGCAGGGGGGTTGGAACTAGGTGATCTTCAAGGTCCCTTCCAACCCAGACCATTCTATGATTCTAAGACTATGCCAAAGAAGCAAAGAAAAGTGTCTTTAATAGCACGCGTGGATTTTCCTTCTCAGTCACTTCTTCAATGATATAATCTTTTAGCATACACAACATACTTGGACAAAAACTTCCATAGCTTAACCAGTGGGTGATCTTTTATTTGGAATTTGATGCCTGCTGATTTAATTCCCCATGTCACTCAGCCTTTAAAGCTCTCTATCATATCCTCCCTTGTATCTGTTTTTTCTTCCTAATTTTAGTCTGTTCTAGTTGTCACTTAAAACCAATACTTAATGAATTTTGCTGTATAGAATAAAATTTGTGTGAATGCATGAATATTACCTTGTATCTTCATGGTTTTTGCTTTAGGCCATACCAGCACGGAGCAGACATGTTGGCTGCAATTTCCCAGATATTAAATGAATGCACAAAACCTGATCAAGCTTCACCTGCTGCCATAGTGTTACAGGGTCTTCAGGCACTTTGTGAGTCTGAGGTAAGATTAAATTGTCTTGTCCCTGTGTTTCATGTTTTGCTTGTGGATCACGGACTTTTTTCCTAGTATGCTCTTTTTGTTTTTCAAGAGTACATTAGATTGTTGCTGAATTATTTTTTTCTTCTTCTGAAATATTCGATTCCTCTCTTCCAACATCAGTTAATTGTTCCTGGGAAATTGTATTGTGAGTTTGTTCTGCAGCAGGTCAGCCCTTCAGTGCATGGGTTAGAATTTTAGGTCAGCATCCTCTCATGCATTTTTCTGTGAGGTTTGAAAAGAACAGCTGTTTGGCACGTGATTCTGATTGGGTGGAAAAGTGTGTAAGTATTGTCATTTTTGTTACCTTCTTACTGGCCTGCACTGCTGGGTCTTATTCACATAGTGGACCTGATAGAGAGTGAAATCACTTGTAATGGAGAGGCTTCTGTTTTACTCTAGTGCATTCATACTTACTGATGAAGAGGACAAGTGAGCATTGGTGTCCAGAGAGGTTGTACTGCCTCCATCCTTGGAGGTTTTCATGTTCCTTTTGGATAAAACTCTGAGTGACCCTGCTTTGAGAAGAAGGTTGGACTAGAAATATCCTAAGGTCCCTTCCCATCCAAATTGTTCTGTGATCCTACAATATCCTGAGTTAGGAGCCACAGCTTTTTGTTTCCACCATTGACGTCCCAGACGTGGTGATGCAGGTGCAGACATGCTGTGAATCACACCATAGACAAACTGTGGACTATGCAGGCCATCTGAGTTAGAGGACTAATGATAGCCTGCAGGAATATTTGAGTACACATTCTCTGCCAAACAGCAATTTTAAGCTTATCCGTTTCTTCACTTTTAGTGCAGTGTTTACTGCAGTGAGGCCAATCCAACAAAAGTCTCCAGCCATTGCAACGTTACACATCTGAAATCATGTCAGCAGTTCAAGAACTGCTGGTTCGCGGTCCATAGAGACTAGTATTCAAAATAGTTAAAAAGCTTCAGACAACGGTTACTAAGAAACAACTTATTCAGGGTAATGTAATTACTGTGTTTGCTTTTGGTATGGAGTTTGGCTCTTCTTAAAGTCACGTAGACTCTTTGAGTGCATTTAAGTATTTAAGCAGTGTTTTTCCCAGGCTGGAATATATTTAGACTTAGTTTCATGCAAAGAAATAGGAGCTAGGCCTATGACAATTGTCACATCATACTATAAAAACCTCATTTGAGAACAGATGTACTGTACTACTGTTAAGAAATGGAAGTCTGAGACAACTCCAGGTACTCAAGGTAGAAGGGAGGAAGGAAATAACCGCTTCGTAGACGTGTACCATTTTTTCCCGTCCTAATTCTTACAGGCACTCCTCACCTTGCTTTGTTTCCCACTGTCATGCCAGTGTAGTGTTCTGGGAGTCCAGATCTGCCACCCAGTTATACTGAAACTTTATAGAGAATTCTCTTGTGGTTTGGTAAGCTGGGTAACCATTTGGGTTAAGTAATGCAATCTGTCCCTTATTTAGTATTTAGACTCCAGTTTGCAGTAGAGAAACCTTAAAGAGCATAATCGTAGAGGTTGGTCAGAAGGTTTTGTTCTGGTGCTTTCTTTCTCTGCCACTGTCTCAATAGATAACCATGGAAAAGGGATTTAATCTCTTTGAGCTTTTCCATGTGCAGCTGCTTAGCTGCAGGATTTTAGTGAGCACCTTATTTTCAGTCAACTTCTCCACCGGTATAAGGAATTGTGTTTTCTTATGTATAGTGTTGATGTAGCTGACGATGGAACCCTGTACAGTGTGTGGTTTTGTCAAAGCTGAGTTCTGAAAGTCTCAGAAAGGCTCCTTTTTAAAAGTAATGCTATAATAAAATGTGTTGTAACATTGATTATATTTTTGTGGTCAAATGTTGTGGAAGAATAGTTTTCTATATTGTTGACTGCAGTAATTGTTTTGTGTAAATGTAATGGCTTTACCCAAAGTATGTACTATTCCCCCCCCCCTTTTTTTTTTTTGCTAGTTATAAGAAAAGGCCTTTAATCAATAATGCACAGTAACTTGCATGTCAAAAATGTAAAATACACACAATTATTGCCAGGCCACATTTCCTATTTCTAGGCAAATATTTTGGTTTTTTCCCCACTGACTTCAACAGAAGCCAGTGTACTTCCTATGAGGCCATCTATCCTGGCATCTAATTGATTTCATGCATCGAGTACCGTACACAAGCCAAGAAACGTTCAAGAATGAAAATGCAAAGCATAGTATTTAAAACTCCTTTCCAAGCTTTTTGTGGAAGTGGTTTCTTGCTGTTTATTCCCTCTGACCACATTTATTTGTTTTATTGATCAGAAAGAAGCTAGCATAGCAGAGTAATATCATGAACTTAAAAGTTGTATGAGAACAAATTATGCTGACTGAGTTTAACATTTAGTAGGGATTACAAATCTGGATGTTGTTTAAACAGCGTACACTTAAAAACTGTACTCTTAAAATGGTGGGTTTGTGTTGAGATGTTGTTATCAGGGGATCGTTCTTGGGCTCAAGTTTCTGCCAGTTTCACTTCTCACTTTCTCAGGTCTGATTTACTCCTCATTCTCTTTTTTCTTACCTATATCCTTAGCCTTGTACACATAGTTAACATCGTAATTTCTATTTGAACTCTTTAGCCAGTAATGTAGGTGCAATTCCATACCTGTGCAGATCTGCTGGTGAAGGGAGATGCCAGGCTCCCAGGAGGTTTTCCACATACTTAATGAGAGAGTAAAATAAGTGGACTAGTAACCTTGTAGGCCTGCATGCAGTCTGACTGGTCTGGTGAACACCCACCATCAGAATATGTGCTGTTTTACTTGATTTCCTGATTACCTGCTACTGTTCCTGAAAGTGCTGATGCTGCTTCCCCCCCTGCCTCCCCACCCCCCCGGCATCTGAACTGTGTGATTTAGGCCCTCACTGAATGAAGATCATGTTACCAGCTCCACTTTCAAGTCGGATACCAAAATCCATTTCAGTGCATCTTCATCACTGGTGCAATTTCTGGGTTTTGAAAGTTGGAAATGTAAAAGATGCTGTGGCAATGTAAATGTAATTTTTCATCATAGGAATGCATTATGTTACATAGTCACACACAGTTCCTCCTCCTGCACCTACCTCTGCACCCAACCTCATTTCGTCTTGGAAACATTCACTACAGTGGCAACTTCATTTTCTGTCACATGATTAGGATGTGTGGCATGCTAGTGTGGTCTAGCTGGTGCTACCATGTTGTTTTCTTCTCTTCCTCTCTCTAGTTTTGCTTTCCCAAGCTTTGCCATTTTATGTATTTTTGACACTTTATTTGCTTTTTTTTTTTTGTCAAGGCTGGAACAGAATTCTAACCTTGTCTTCTGGTTTTGCTAATGAGATATAGCTAGTACTCTTGTACTTTTTGTAAGAAATGGTATATAGCGATAGTTTAAGGGACACTGAATGGCTTCAGAAAGACTAAATTCATTAGTGTATTTTAGATGGAGAAGTTACTACTTTTTCTAAGCTTAGGAAAATTTTGTTTTCTTCAGACCACACAATATGACTTATAACTTTAAAAAATGTTGTATTAAATTTTGTAATTTAAAACAGTAACAGTAGCTTTTAACTTGCATATTACTACTTTTGGTCTTCATGTTGCATTCATTGCAGACAAAATAAATTAAGGAAACTTGAGCTCTAAATACTTACAATCTGTTAGCAGAAACTAGAAAACTGCTTGTGTAATCCACAAAAAGAGTTCCCCTTTTGTAGCTGAAATTTCAGTGTAAGCATTTTGCATTTGAATGTGGACACATAGTCTGTAGACAGAACGTTCATGGCCAAACCTTTTACTGTGGAAATGGCATTGAGGAGTGATTTGGCTGTTAATTCTCAGGATTAATAGTAGTGCTTCTGCCTCTGTGGCACCATCATGTTGTCAAGTCAGCTAGTTTTGGAGTAGTGGGCAAAACGTGTTTTGAGAAGAAGATGGTTTTATTTACTCTAATTTATTCCTAGACCGTATTTGTCCACAAATGTTACAGGGCAAGGATCATTTTTCATTACCACTGTGTGTGTCAGAGTCCAATAGTCTCTGACCAGGTTATTTTAGCTATTCTGTGCGTGGGCTATGTAATATGTAGTATCAAATTTACTTATTTGAAGATAGTTGTTGTTACACAGGATTTCTGATTCAGCAGAGTGATACAAAATATACTGTAATCACAATACAATACAAACTTAAGTTACTATTAGCAAAATACAGCCATTGCAATATACAGTTTAATTACAATACCAATCATGATTACCAGTCTTTATAATATGCTCACCATGATGATGCTGAGCGCCAACAGTTGCCAGGAAGGAATTTGTGGGTTGAAGCTAGCTCAGACCCATTGCTCTCTTTGAAATTCTTTTATTGGTTGTCTACTTTTTATCCTCTATGTTGGACTGAGCCACGTATTCACACCCTCATATGCTGGTCTGACTGACTCAGGAACATGTTCACACTCTTTTAATGAACTGGGGAGAAACATTTATACCAACAGTTGGTCCACTGAACTGTTTATAGCTGTATATCCAAACCAAAGGTTCTCTTTGTGTTGAGTCAGTTTCTTCACAATAGCTATGGTCAGTCCCACGTTGTGTTATTCTCTGATGAGCACATCACCTCTGCCCATCTGAGCCTTCTTCCATTGTAGGGATTTATTGATCACTCACAGTGTGTAGCACTTACGCAAAGCATGATATGCCCTTTACTTTTTGCAGGTTGCAGGTATTTTTGTAGTTGTAACACTTTGCAATAGAGGATGTTTCTGGTGGGTTTTGCTGCAATTACGTGTTCTGGAAAGATTCTGATAGGTTTTATCCTAATTGTAGTTTAGAGGAGATTCTGAATTTCAGTCAATCATCGTGAAAGATGTAGAACTGCTCTGCGATAGATGATGAATACTGTATGTTGACTTGGTTACCAACATATTTACTGCCTGGATACACTGATTCAGTTTTAAGATTTTACTAAAAAGCTAGAAAGAAAGATAAATAACTCAATAGTAGCTACCTGAGGATCATTTTGAAACAATGACAGACAAAGGAATCTGTTTGCTTTTCTGCTGAACCTACTCAATTGTCTTCATAGAAATTGTGATTGTACTGGAATACCCCTTTTTCTGTTGTGTATACTCTAGGAAGAGATGTTAAGGTTGCTAAGAGCTAATGGAGTTGTTTAGAAAGCTGTTAAATAAGACCTGTTCCCAGCTGTGTTTTCTAGGCTATTTGAAGACCCCATTTCTGCTTAAGTTATTTTTTCAGAGTGCCAGAAGTTTTGAGCAGTATAAACATGTCTTGACTTCAAAAAAAAAAAAATCAAGAAGAAAAACTCTTTTCTCATTTGATTTCTACAATAGAAAACATAGGCTGTAAGATGGTCGCTGCAGCACTGTGATCGTAGGGAACAATCAGCTATGCCAACCACAACCAAAAGGCTTGAGAGCTGTTGTGCAAGTGTTCTGGTCCATAATGCACCCAAAAGGAGACGAATCTTGCAATTTGTGTTCACTGGAAGGGGTGGTGATACCTGCAGATATCAAAGAATGAACCCAAACAACCATAAAGGCCTAAGAAATCTTACAAGCAATTTTTGCACCTATTTTTTTACAATTGTTAAAGCCAGCATTTCTCTGTGCAGAGCAAGTGAAATAGTCCCTATGTAGCCGGATCCAGGATTAGGATCCTAATCAAGGATTCTGTGATTGACTTGATGCACCAACCTTGCTGAGGTTTGGTATGAGTGGACGTTTGTCTTGGAGGAAACATGGCTTAAAATGATGTGCTTCTCTGACTTGCTTCCCCTCAGATCAGAAGTCAAAGTTGAGTTCAATGTTGTTGTTCCCTGTTTTTTCCCATTATTTCCCCACCCTCTTAGGGCAGTAGGTCACCTGAAGGAAGAGTGCTTTTTCTTTCCTTGACATCAGTAAATCTTAGCTTTTAGTTTTTCCCCTCTAGCAGTATGCTTGCTATTTTAAAATAGATTTTAAAAATAATGAAATGCACTGTACCAGAAGCACTGAGAGCTAAGTTATGTGGTTGTTAAGATCTCAAGAGGACAATGATACGTCAATTTGAACAGACCCAGAATGAAAAAAACAGAGAACATAAAGAACACAGACTTCAAAAGAACTTTTACCAAAGTACGAACCTAGTGTGTCTAGATCTGTGGACATAAATTTTCTGATTGATTCTTTTTCTGCAGACAGTAATTGTCATATCAGTGTCATGAAGTAAAGTTCTCTTACCTTGCTAGTTTCCTAGAGTTTATTGCATTTTCAGAGGACAGCTTTGTCCAGCTGAGTAGTGACTCTGGAATCACAGGGCTTTTCCTTGGGGTTTCATAACTAGCAGAGAGAGTTCATCACAACATGTTTACCACAGTCTCCTATTCCTCCAGAAAGACATCATGTCAAGATTGTTACTACTTTTATAATGTTTTTGTTTATTCACTTCTAAAAAATTTGTACGTTTCTCTTATCTTCTGCACTGTTCCCATCCCCTGCTCCATTGGTTTCTTCACAGTATTTCATTTGGTAGGAGGCTGTCTGTATGACTGCCGTGATGTTGTAAGTCTAGAAAATTCCTTCTGAAAGGAGTCAAAAGCATTCTACAGTCTTAACCTTTTAAGACTTAAAAACAATTTTTTTTAAAAGGAAATTTAGTGTTACAGCAACTGAGAATGAAGTCCATTAATGACAGGCCAGAATGCACAGCTATGCTCAGTGATGGTTATAATATGCTCTAGCTTCTGTACTTCTTGTGTGCCAGATGATGTTTAGCCAGGTTAAATCATGTTCCTTCCTCAGATCAAATCACCACATTTATTTGGGTTATTAATCAGTCTGAAGTGGTGTGAGATCCGCTTCAAAAACAAGCACTTAGTTGTCAGAAATCTTTGGACAGGTGAGACATACTGTGAACTCTCCTTTTTCTCAGAATGCAGCAAAAAATTTTAAGTTGTTGTGTATTCCAAGCTGCACTACTTCTTTAGCTAAGACAAAAAACATACACACATGCCCCTCTTAACAAATCTCTCCTTCCAAACTGTCCTTGGCTGCTTTTAATGAATTTCTTTCAGTGCGAATGAACTCATATTGGTTCTGTTGTCCTTTAGTAACAAATTCTTCCTCTCCTGACACCAGCAGTGTTTAAAATGAGGAAAAAAAATGTTATTCCTGCAAGCTCCAAGGCTATCAACTGAGTATGCAAGAGCAATGTGTTGGTTTTGGCTGGGAAGCATGCAAAATAAACACGCCTTATATTGTCGCAGAAGACAATGTAATCATTTGAAGGATGTGTATTTGCCTTAAAGGCATTCAATAAGAAATGAAACACACAAACATACACCTATGGTATTTTGAAGTTATTTTATGATATTTAGAAAACTTTCCCTTTTTGCATTCTTAAAAAGCTAGTTTCCAAAATGCCAGTATTTTATGATTTCTGGATGCAGCAATGCAATTTTCAAACATTCCCACCTTAATTGCAAAGAACCAGAATCTGGTTGGGACTTTTTTTTTTGATCTGACACTTGGGTTTTGGATTATTGAATTAAATTTCCATGTTGAAGCTGGCAGCTATGAGAGTGGTGTCTTACAGGACCATCTGCTTTGTACTGGGAACTCTGTTGGAAGTGCTCTTTATAAGAGCAGGAACATTATGGGTGGTGTTGATACGTTTCTGGATTTCCATTAAAAGATCAGAACTATCATACAGTAAGAGAGTTTTAATTTTGTCAAAAATGTGAAAGGAACCTTGCTCAGTGGCTCTAAATTGTGATTATGTAATTGAACACCACTGAACTGAAAATATTGTTACTCAAACTACGGTAATGTCTTTGGAGTTTTGTCGTTTCATTGAATAAATGGTTTGATACAGGCTGATGCTTATTTCTGTCACTGTGTTGAATTGAATGTGAAGTGGTGTTTGAGCGTTCCCAATAGGGTCATGGATTCTAGAAATGTGAGCAGTTCTTCAATACAGAGCTTTTTAACTAGCTGACAGAAAAATATGTGTCTTTCTAACCTGAGAAAACACTGACTTTGGAGAATTCCACTGATTCTTAACTGTGTTGTTTAGCTTCATGCACAGCTGTTTAATGGGACTGTGGTGAAGATGATTCTGTGTTCGGTAGAGGTCTGGAGTGCCACATCCTGAGAAGACAGGAGAATGCCTTAGACAAGAGCATCCTTTTCTGTCCTGCAATTAAGACTCTTCGTGCTGCTCAGTCCTCCTAGCATCTCAACATTCTGCGAGACTTGTGCCATCAGTTCTTTGATTTTATAATGTATGTCAGACTGTAGCTGCACACCTTTGGGCTTTGGACAACTAACTGATATCATGCATCTGGGATTTTGTCTCAGTGCCTGGCCAGTACCTCAGGAGCTTATCCAAATTGAAGATTCTTTTTAATTCCACCCTCTACTTTAGGGCTTCAGATAATGGCAGTGTTATGATGAAGGGTCACGTCTGAAACTTTGGCAAATTTTTTGATAGCTAAAGCACTTTCTTTTGTTTGAATGTCCTTTTATTTAAAAACAAATCCCCTAAATATAAATACCATGAAAGTGAATAAGATGGTCTTCTTTACCTTTCGCCTTCCAGAGCAATATCGCAGCAGTGGTGAGTGAGGAAATGGAAACATTTGATTTTGAAAAGCTGAAAAGGCCCACCAAAAAGCGTGAATGTAATATTAACATTTTTTGTTTAATATATTCCTGCTTTTTTTCCCTAAGGAGTTAATCTCTCAAGTAATACAGCTTCTTAGACTTGGTGTATTTTGGGACCGTGTGTCATGTTTGGTATTCTGTGATCTTGACTGAGACAGCATGTTGACAGTTGCAATCTAGTAGTACATTTCAGTGCATGTTGAGCGTGCTACAGACTGGCAAGTCATTGATTACCAAAAGAGAACAATCCAAAGTTGCATAGTCTGGCATATGTATATTGCTGTACTGAAGTACTTCATCTTTCATCACATCTTTCTGCAAGTAAATATACCTATACCGTTCAATCAAATGTTCAGTATTTGGAAACTTGTTTGGCAACACAGGCTGTTTCTTTTAGCTGGTAGAAAAATTGAATTTCTGCTAGACTTCCACATCTCAATAGATATGTATCAATAGATTTCACATCAGTAGTATATTAATATAATCTCTGCCCTTAGTATGAATGTTTTATACATACAGTAAATAAAGTAAATCCTTTTTGTTTGTGAAAGGAAAAAAATCATTAATATAGGTTTTGTAGTGAAAGCATTTTGCTGTTGACAAAACTACTGAAATGCTATTTATTTATTAGAGTATGCTAATTACTAGATCCTGTATGGCAGTAATACTGCACTTAGTGCATATGATGCCTACATATACTTGAATATGTGTGGGAAACAATCCTCAGTGGAATACTGTGTAAGACACCATATGATCATTGTAATACTATTGTTGTTGTTTATGTGGGACTTAATGGAGGGCCAATATTTTTGGTATATCAAATACACATGGTCCAAAACCAGTATGTTGTTTCAATGTAGCTGATAAAAGACATTGGATATATGTTGTTCTGCAGATTTCACTTAGCTCTACCTGCCATGGGGTTTAACACTGAAAATGCCAATGCATCTAGTTGTTCCAAACAATTATCATAGAGTGCAATTTGCTATTGCTTAGGTGTAGTATGGATATCTGCTAAATCTGAAACTTCTGTTAGATTGCTGCCTATTTTTTATGGCCTTTTTTTCACCTATTAGCTGAAATTGGGGAATGTGAGTGATACTATAGGAAAGAATGAAATGAGACATTCTTGGCTAGCTAATAATTTTGTAATCTTCCTAAATGGCAAGATCAAAGGAATACACAGCTACATTTGTTTTTCTGCATATTAATACACGGTGTATTTTCTCTTTCCAGACAACTAACTCGTTACAAAGTTAAAATTTCTGGTTTAATAAGAACTTACAGGGCTAATAGGTATGTCTGTCTTTCTGAATACCAGAAGAGATATTTTCTTATTCTTGCAAACAATGTGTTTTGAAAGATGGGAAAGAGGCATCATTTTCAGTTGGAATTTTAACAGATTATGTGTTTCTATCCATTAGTGGTCATTACCATAGAAATGTGCTCATGGGTTGGCTATTCCTGAAATGGATGCAACGCAAAAGGCATCTTCAGTTCATCATCATCATCTTCATTAACTGCATTCTAAAATGTGTTTTGCAGTCACTACAGTGATGGCTTAATTCAGCAATTACCTGAATTCAGTGATACCAAGCATGCTGGGTTTTTATCAGTGCAGAATAACACGAAAATTATCTTTCCTAATTCCTTTACAGAGCATGTTCATAAACAACTCTTCATTTGATTTCACCACATAGCTGGATTTGTATTTCTCTTTGACTGAGTCTTCTTGTTGCTTTGCTTTAATTTCATAGACCTGGAAGAAATTTTCATGGCATTTGCTCAGATTGTTTAAAGAAGAGTTTTAATTTGCAGTTCTAGTACGTTTTCCCCTTTAAAAGCCTGAGTATATATACTCATGCCTTGCTCTATTGTAGCTATTTTCTCTTTTTCGTCTAGACTTTGGTTCTAAGCCTGCATTGTTATGGGTTTGGTATGTTTCTTTGGTTTGTTGTTGTGGTTTGGTGGTTGGGGGGGTTGTTGTTTGTTGGGTTGCTTAGGGAGGGGTGGTGGTGTTTTGGTTTTGGGCTTTGTGGCTCTTCCTGTTTTGCACTGTTTTTTGTCTCACTGGAGCCTGAAATCTGAAAGACAAATGATAGCAACAGATAACTTCCACACAGAATTATTTTAGGTACGGTGGCAAAATTTCAGAAGTTAAATTCTCCCCAGGGAGCAATGTGAGGTTTGACCAAGTGCTGTGGGGAAATTATTTTAAGTTTTCACTAGAAAACATGGCTCCTTAAAGAGAGAGTGTGGTCAACTGGAAAAATCTCACAAGGAAAAATGAAAAGGTTTTAGTACCAATAATACTGTCTAGTCAAGTCTTCCTGTGGGACTTGACTACTTCTTTCATGACTTTTGTATAATTCTTCAGCTAGAAATATACCACTGGCTGAGCATCTTACAGACACTTTTCAGTGCCTAGAAATGCAAAATGTTGTACTGACTGCTCATTTTGCTGTCATGCAGATCTTTAAAGGTGAAAAGAAGCCAGGTCAGGCTTGTTTTTTTTCTAGGAAGAGTTAAGTAGGACCAATGATGTCTCACTGCTATGCTGTAGTTAGAGTAATAGTGTAAATGTGTAGTTATTATTTTCTTCACTATACAAAGTTGGTTAAGTTGTGGTGAATAGCTAGATAGTAGTTTCGGCCTTGTAGTCTTTCAGCTTTATAGAAGACATTACATCATCATTTCTAACCCTTAGGAACATTCTGAACACCTAACCCTAAATGTTCTGAATGTGACCTGATACGGCAATGTCTATCTGAGTGTGTGAATGGTCTGAAACACAGGCTCATTGATATGTAGACGGATCCTTTTTCATATCAAATGTTGATTAGTCCTAGAGGTAAATGCTGACGTGGTTTTTATATACCTAATGAAAAGCATAGATGAATGATTAAAAAGAAAAAAAAGGACTGATAAGCCTTACACCACAAGGAGTGGATATGGAGCACACACATGCAGTATCCTTATTTTGTTCAGCAAAGAGTCTCTGCAGCAGCTGGTGAAGTGAGCTTTTGAAATCGCTGTGCCCTACCTGCAGAACAAAAGCTTACCTTTTAGCTTATCTTTTCGCTGGAGATCTTAGGGCTCAATCTGAGCTCTAGAAGCTGAGTACAAACACGAGCATACAAGACAGATGACTTGCATGATGAAGAGCTCTTGCGCATCATCAATCTAGTAGCTGCCTGTTACTTTAGGTCTTATGGCAAAGAGGGATCAGTAAGCTAATAGTGAAATAATAGTGAATTTTTCAGACAAACTCTCATCTAAGAGCAAGTACATAGAGGAATGTGAAGGTCCTAATTTGAATATCTAACAGGTCGATGAGGTAAACTGGTAGTACGAGCTGATCTTTGCAGTGTAAGTTGTTTTCTTCCTACTGAAGGAGAAACGAGGTGAGGATAATAGGAATGGGTATTAGCAAGTGAATTGATTTGAAGGCAGATGTTGGATTGGATTCCCTTTCCAAAAGGACCAGAATGGTGATTATTTCTTGACCATTTTTCATCAGGTTGGAAGATGAGAAAGGCTGTTTGCTTTGACTGATGAAGTCATCATAGATTTCTAGAAGCTTCTGGATTGCTGTCACAAACAGTCCGAAGAATTTCCAGCATGTACAAAATTATGCAAATCACTTTCAGACTTGAAGAGGAACCTGTAGACGAGGCTGCAGCTCAACTTGAAATATTCCTATAGGCTGCTGTTATTCTTCATAAAATACTGTAGTGAACGCAAGCAGTAGACAGAAAGGACTTCTTTGTTGTCCCTAAGTGGACGTATTGAAACTTTTGAATAAAGCAGGGTTTTTTGTCATCGGAGGCATGAATCATGTTTTCTTGAAGATAAAGCTGAGCATCAGGAACTTCTGGGTTGAGTTGAACAATGCCAGTTTTTCCATTTGGACGTTATTGCTTGCAGCTATTAAAAAATCTCACTGTACTTACCATATTCATGCTGTGCTGTGCTGACTTGCAGCACTAGAAAAAAAGAGAAAAATAAAAGCTCACATTTCAGCTCTGGTACTGATGCAAAGCAGTAATCTCTTTGCTTCAGGAGGACCTTCTGTCTGAAGAAACCAAAATGCGTTTGCAACAATTAATCTGTACGACTCTCCTGAGTATTCCTTTTTACAGCTAGGAGAAATCAAAGCCTTCGCTTTCTTCCAAAGCTTCAGTGAAATAAAACTCCAGTGCCTGCTTCCTCATCTTTTCATATGACCCAAAAGATTACTCTTTTCTCTCTGTACTGTTAAATTTTGTAGTAATTCTGTGGGGCACTGAATTTCCAGGCACAATATCTCAAGTGCCTTGATGACAAGTCACTAAATTTTAGAGACTCATGATTTCGAATAAAGGATAGTTTGGTAAAGTGCTTAAGGCTAATCATAAACTTAAGCACAAAAAGTGATCTTGTATTCAACAGCACTGTTCATGTATTTAAGGCTAGGCTAAAAGTGGAATGCCTTTTGAACTGAGACCTGGAAATTGAAGAATATTCTCTAGAATATTCTTCCAACCAACTGCCAAGTGAGTGAACTAGCTACTGACTTGATAAATAGAGCCATTATTTTCATGTTTTCTGTGAAACAACACTGTAATACAGAGGTTGCTGTAAATATGTTTTATAATGCGCTTAGTTCTTGTTTGTAATCAGTGTAATGTCTGTGAGCCCCAGAAGGCATAGTTGGCTAGGGTGAAAAAAGCCAAGAGATTTGCTGTTGCTTATCCAAATACTGAATGTGATTGTTGTTTGGTGCTAATGAAACTGTTCAACTGGGAGAACCAAGCAGTAGAATTTTTTTTTACTTTTCTTTTTTTTTTCCTTACAGCTGACAAAACTTCATACGGATTTTGTCTATTAATGGTCTTTCCCACCTAACCACTGGGGTACATCTATCTAGTACTATTAAATTTTGAAAGTTAATTATTTAACTTTCTCTATGCTCTATAGGTATTAAAGACCAGGTTAGACTTATTTCTATGTAGAGTGTTGCCTTTTTGTTGGAGGATTTATTTTTTTGTTGGTGGTGGTGATTTTTTTTATTCTCAGCGATCTATGATCTGTGAAAAAACACCAGCCTTGGAACCATGCCCTGCAAGGTGCTCTGAGTGTTTAAATTTTATTGTCTGTAATGACAAGTTACTTCGCTTTTCAGAGTATGTTTGTCCTGTAACCAAATATTGGCCTCCAGATTTGGAAAAAAACAAGCAAAGAAAAACAAATAAAACAAAACCCCCAAACAAACAAACAAAACCAGAAAAAGCAAGGTCTTTCCAGTTTATACTGGATTCTTTATAGCACAGAAGCCTGCAGGTACTCCTGTTTTTACCTGCCATTGTTGTCAATATTTTGTTGGGGTGGGTTTTTTGGTTTTGTTTTTTTTCTTCTCTTGAGGACCTAATAGCCGGGATTGCAGAAGTATATTTAAAGTGATTTCAGTTTCTATTTAATGCATGGTAACTTTCTGGTTTCTAGTATAACTGTAAAGGGAAGCAGATTTAAAAGGGTGAATTACTATGTCCTAAGCACTTGGAAAGCAAATTACAAGACTCCAGGTTCATTATGAACAGAATAAAAATAAGTTCTATGATATTAAAACCAGTTTCACAGTTTTTGTAAGTTAACAAATAGTGATGCTACTATCATCTGTGGTTTACTGACAGTTTGTGTTTTTTTTTTTTCTCCCAGTGTTTCTAGTTAACTGAAGTTATTTCTCTCACTGTAAATTTTAACAACTGATCCACTTGGTATAGGGCTAATGAAGCCATGGCATTAGTGTTTATTTTAGTTTGACATTTTCCCAATGATTTCTGAATTCCTGCAGTTTTCCATTCTTCTTTTCTGTTCCAGAAATTTGGTTGGATTTGGTTGTGTTTATTTTTTTTGTGTTTGTGGCTTTTTGTGGCATTTTGTTTTGGAGGGCTCCCAGGGAACGTAGCTTCCTCTGCTTTCTGCTTTCATCTGGTTGAGCTCCAGAGACAGCTTGCTTTTAAGCTAATTTGAACAAGTGAAGTAGAGCAGTGGTGCTATGTGAAGGTACATGTACAGCTTTATGTGTATTGCTACACTATCCTATTTATTCCTACAGATAAGTGCTTTATCTGGTGAAGTGTTGTCCAGTATTACTATGTGATGTCAGTTTGAGAGTATTAATACAAGTGAATTTTTAACATGCTTGCTTTTTTCTGGTTTTTGGGTTTTTTTTTGTTTTGTTTTTTGTTTTGTTTTGTTTTTTTCTTTTTATGAACCCTATATTAATTCCTGTTTCCAAGTAGGAAGAAGGAAGGCAAGTGCTGGAAACAAATGTTGTTATAGTCAAGTTGGGATTGCTGTTAGTAATGGTGCCTCTCACTTTCCTTCCAGGTTGTTTGCATCCGTTCTACATGGAATGCACTGTCACCAAAGCTGAGCTGTGATACAAGACCCCTCATTTTAAAAGCGCTGAATGAATTGTTTGCCCTGGTTCCCTCATTAACAGTGAATACAAATGAATATGAGGTACGTACTCATGGACTAAGATGAATCTCTTCTTTTGGTGTATCTTGGTATATGAGTTTTAAATGTGCCTGCTTTTTTTATTAATATCTCTAAATTGCACCCACTGCCTAATTCAAGTTAATCATAATGCACATTTCCGGAGAGTTTCAGAATTTCAGATTGCATTAGTGAATCCTAGGACATAAGTGAGAAATTCCAGTGCAAGGTTGATCAGAGGTTCGCATCTCCCAGATTGGGACGATGTGTGAATGTGTCTGCGGTTCAGACCTGCAGCCTTTCCACTTTCCTCGCTCAGTGCATGCTGATGTGGCAGCAGTTTGTTTTAGGTATCTGCCTTTATTTCAGCTGCTTATTTGGTTAAAGAAAATCTGAACGCATGTTTTCTTTTTTTTTTTATAGAAATTCAAAGCTCAAGTTATGAGCTTTCTTTGGAACAACACACAAAACAAGGTAGGTGACACAACTGAAAATGTTAATTCCTGGTGTCAGTGACTGGATATTAAGTTTTATACCTTTCTCTCAAGACAAGGCTATCAGTGTCAGCAATCTCATTTCTAATAGGGTTTTCTTCCTGTCATTGACCATTTAACACTGTTTTTGAAGCAGTGTAATGCACAGGAAAGGTGGTAACAGATGGTCCTAAGATCTGCTCCCAAGGAGAGTTGTAACACAAACTAATTTGACTCCTCTGGTAGACTTCAGCCTTGACATGGTGAAGCATCCTTGGGAAAGCTGCAGCTGTGACAATTAACTTAATTCTTTGATGGGGTATGGTAACACAGTGGTAAAGTTGGACCGTCACTGCCATGGGGCTGGTGGAACTAAGGTATTTTAGTTTAAATGTGGCTCACATATTTCTACGTAAACTAGTGTCACAGCAATAATGGAGTGTAGCAGTCAGAATGTTTGCTGTGAAGCCTAGATAATTGGTCTTGCTAGTTTGCATGTATGAAGTAAGCAATTAAGGGCGTGCGTCAGGAAAACATTGTTATTTTAAAATGTTTTTCAGCATTGAGTGTTTAGTGGACAGGCTCTTTGTATGGGGAGTTTCCAGTAGGTAGCAATGCCTTATGCTGTGCTTCTGATTTTCTTTTTCTTCCTGTTAATTTCCTAGGATGCTGTTGTAGCCATTTCAGCCTATAAATCACTCTCATCATTTAGTTCTGAAGAACATAGAATTCTTCATCTTCCTGAACAGGTAACAATGTTGTACATTTAACAGTAAGGACATCTGACACTGCCATCTGATATAGGTTGTGTCCTCTTGAGAGGGAAATAAGGCCTTGTGCCATCTCTCCCAGACAACCATCAGAGCCTCACAGAAGGAATACGAGCTCCTGCTGGTGAAAGGGGATGATAACTATAAATGAAATGATTAGCATAACTAGGATGTATGGGAGGGGAAAGGCACAAATGAAGGCTGAGTCAGAAGGTAGGTTTTTTTTCTTTGGTTAGTTAAATCAGCAGGTTATTTTTTTGGATACCTATTTTGCATTTTAGACTCGTCTGTTAATGCTTGCCATTGAGTCTTGACACTAACCGACTCTTGTGATTTCTGCTTCATCCATTGCAGTCACACTCATGCTTAGTGCTCTTGTTCCTGAAATGGGAAAATCAGTTTGAAAAGTAGGTGCTTTTTTTGGAATTAAGCTGAAAAATTTTCCTGTTTTTCTGTTCTGAACTTATACAGCATAACATTTTGCTTTTTTTGTTATTAAAGGCAGCCAGCAAAGAACTGAGATACTTATTGGAAGCTTTTTAAGTATGTAGAGGGCTCTTAAACTCTGAAACTTCAGTCTGATCAGCTGACTCAATAATCTTACAAAATGAAGCAGCTCAAGGAGATGAATATATAAGGTCATCTATGTGATTTTTATTTTTTTTACATTAACCTTGTAAGAGAGAATAGGCAATAATCAGTAGTCCATTGGTACTTTATGGTGTAGTAAATATTTCTGTAAGTTTTTATTTCCCCCATTATTACAAGATTGGCTCCATTTGTATGTTGTAAGGTGAAAAGGTCGGAATAAGCACCTTTAAAATTAAAAAACATACCTGCTTTATATAAATCAATCACTTACAAGTGAAAAGTGTGTTTTGCATAGAGGAGCACAAGATAGAATGAGGGAAATCTCTAAACACTGCTGCAGTACTAAATCTCTTGCATGTGCATAGCTCTGTATCTGTGGTCCTGTTACTTTACACTCATTAGAAAATGAGTAAATATGTTTTCATTGGAAGCATTGTAAATATGTTGTAGTTTTTCAAATTCTGAAAATGAGGATGGAAAAATAATCTCTAGCAGAAATCATAGAATCATTTAGGCTGGAAAAGACCTTTAAGATCACTGAGTCCAACCACAAACCTATCACTGCCACATCCACCACTAAACCATGTCCCTGAGCACCACGTCTACACATCTTTTAAATACCTTCAGGGATGGTAATTCCACTTCCCTGGGCAGCCTGTTCCAATGCTTGACAACCCCTTCAGTGAAGAAATTTTTCCTAATAGCCAAGCTACACTTCCCCTGGTGCAATTTGAGGCTGTTTCCTCTTGTCCTACCACCCACCTCTCTACACCCTCCTTTCATGTAGTTGTAGAGAGCAATAAGGTCTCCCCTCAGCCTCCTTTTCTCCAGGCTAAACAACCCCGGTTCCCTGAACCATTACTCGTAAGACTTGTGCTCCAGACCCTTCACCAGTTTCGTTGCTCTTCTTTGGATGCACAAATGCTCTGTGTATTTTCAAGTTTCCAATATAAAACATTGTTTTACTATACGACTGAAGAAGAATCAGAGTGAAAATCAAGTTTTAGTAATATTAGTTCAGTCCATAAATGTAAAGATTAATTTTGCTGTTACAGATACAGATTTGCGTAGCCATGTGATTTTTATTAACCAGTCTTGCTTTTCATTTGGGTAGAAGAAAAGCTTTTATTGTTTCAGCTTCAAATTAATGAAATGGAATGAAATTAATGAAATGGGGAACTTTTCATACTTAGTTGCTATTTTTGACACTTGGAGTCATGAAAGATAACAAGGATTTGGAATTTTTGTGCTGATGTTTCCTTATCTTTAATCTTTCAGGCACGACCAGAAGTTGACCCGCTGGAGGAGGCAGACATGAATGAAGATGAAGAGGACAAGGAGGTGGATCTTTTTGTTCCAGGTTCTTCGTATATCAAGCTGTTGTCTCTAACGCCACCTTCTGTTTTAGGAGGTATAATATATTGAGTATTTGAGGTTGCTTTGCAGATTTATAATCACAGTGACTGTACAGACATGTAGCTTTCTTAGAATGGAGTGTCAAGTTAAAGTGCAGCCTTTTTTTTTTTTTCTTTCTTAAAGACATTTTTAAAGGCAGCTCTTTATTTTAGTCCACCATGGACTGAATAAAAAAAAAAAAAAACGCGCACCCAAACCCATAGTGTTTTATAAAAGAGAGTAATAATAGTATTAAAACAATGCTACGTACAAAATTTAATCAATCAGTGAAGTGCTATGCTTAATGCTCGACGTTAGTGACGCCTATTGATACTGAAGGTATGCTTCAACAGATGGTCTCTGGTTGATGCGCTTGTTTTGACACCTATGCAGTTGAATTGCCTTTAGTATTTGGGGTTTTTAATGTTTGATTGATTACTCTCATTAATGATATCTTTCATTTCCGAGATTATGGCATTAGTGCCTGGACACAGGCATTATTATTTCACTGTTTATAGAATGCCTGGGATCTTGATGTGTGGTTCCAGCCTGTAAACATTGCCATGAGATAGTGGTAGTATTTTGTAGTGTTTTCTCCCAGTGGGGGCTCCTAGAAAGATCCATTCACTAATTACTCCATGCATTGGAGCCTGGAGTGTGTGCAAGCTCACCTAGAGAAAGAGTCCATATGCAGAAAATTAGGAAGTTCTAGAAGCTTTGTGGGGAAGACTGACATACATTACTCTCTTCCATTGAAGTAGGTTATCTGGGCAGAAAACTCAAGCTGTGTAATGGATGCTGAGACAGGCAATTTACCAGGAAGATGGGAAACCAAAATGGACTTTACAGAGAACAGATTGAATAAAAAGATGCAGCAAACCCAGACTGGTATGAAAACACACATGGAAATAGCTTTTCCAAAGCAAATATTCACTGAATAGATCCTCCCCCGGAGGACTCTTCATCTTTTAATGCTGTTCATTAACACATAATACAGAACAGTTGAGTTGGAGTTAAATCTAGTTTGTGGCCAGTCACACATGGTGTTCCCCTGGGCTCAGTGTTGGAGCCAGTTCTGTTTAATATCTTTGTCAATGATCTGGACAAGAGGATTAAATGCACCCCTCAGTAAGTTTGCAGATGACACCAAGTTAGGCAGGAGTGTTGATCTGCCTGAGGGTAGGAAAGCTCTACAGAGGGATCTGGACAGGCTGGGTCGATGGGCCAAGGCCAATGGTATGAGGTTCAACAATGCCAAGTGCCGGGTCCTGCGCTTGGGTCACAACAATCCCAAGCAACGTTACAGGCCTGGGGAAGAGTGGCTGGAGAGCTGCCCAGCAGAGAAGGACCTGCGGGTGTTGCTCAACAGCCAGCTGAGTATGAGCCTGCAGTGTGCTCAGGTGGCCAAAAAGGGCAATAGCATCCTGGTTTACATCAGAAACAGGATGGCCAGCAGGGCTAGCGAAGTGATCGTCCTGCTGTACTCAGCACTGGTGAGGCTACACCTCGAGTATTGTGTTCAGTTTTGGGCCCCTCACTCCAAGACAGACATGGAGGTGCTGGAGCTCGTCCAAGAAGGGCAATGAAGCCAGTGAGGGGTCTGGAGAACAAGTCTGTAAGGAGCAGCTGAGGGAGCTGGGGTTGTTTAGCCTGGAGAAAAGGCTGAGGGGAGACCTTATCACTCTCTACAACTACGTGAAAGGAGAGTGTAGTGGGGTGGGGGTCGGTCTGTTCTCCCCAGTAACAGGCAACAGGACAATAGGAAGTGGCCTCGAGTTGTGCCACGGTAGCTTCAGATTGGATATTAGGAAAAATTTCTTCACTGAAAGGGTGAAGCCTGCCCAGGGATGTGGCTGAGTCACCATCCCTGGAGGTATTTAAAAGATGTGTAGATACGGCACTTAGGGACGTGTCTGAGACTTGTCTGTAAACTGGTAGTCAGAGAATTAAAAATAATCCCATACAACAAACTGTAAACTTCAGACAATAGCTGTTTTTTTATTATTATTATTACTACTATTCAGAGATATATCTCTGCAGGACAAATGGTAAGAGTGTTTTTCCTGTGATGTTAGTTACCTGACTTGTGTTTTTTTTCCTTCAGACTGATTGCAAACTTTAAAGTATGGTATTCTAACATTTGCTGCAGTCCTAGGTGTTTCATTAAATTTATCCAGATCTTCTAGTTTGAGTTATGTCTGGCAGCGTAGATCCTTGAGTTGTATACCTTGCATGAAGAATTGCTTTGAATGGCTCATAAGTATTAAGTCCTTTGGCATAACTAGCAAGTGCAGTAGTATGACCGCAGTGACTATTACCCATACTGGGGTGTCTCTATCAATGTGGATGTTTACCAACAAAAAAAGAGCTGTCCTCTTTCAGAGAATTTCTCCTCTATTGCTGTAGCCACCCTAAAAAAAACAGCTCTTATGAAAGTATAAAACACGTAAATGGATAGTGTTTTCATGTCAATAAATTTAGTTTTGTTGGAAGAGTATATAGTGTTAAGGATTCCCAAGGACAAGGATTTAGAGTTTCTGTCTGAATCTCTGTAGTGAAAATCGCTTAAAAATTGCTGCATTGTTGAGGGTTTTGTTTGAAGAATGTTGGCATTACAGGTGGAGGAAAAAAAAATGAACAAATATAGGTGCCCTTCCTGCCATGCTACAAAAACTTAACAGATTTAGACTCCTACTCCACTATGAAGCTGAACTGGGAAAGAGCATTGCTGAAAACCATGGTAATTTGCTAAAAATAGAAAATTTGAAGAAATTCCAGGGTAAAACTATTTCATTCCATGCTGACATAGGTATTTCTTGGACGTAAAAAGGACAAATGAGTGACCTTTTGTCTGCATTGTCCTCTAGTTTCTAGTCAAAGCAGGACTGCTTGTGATTTGGGAACTTAAATGCCAGTTTCAAGCCTAGTGCAAAACAGTTGTTATAAATCCTCTTAAAACTCAATTACAGAAAGCACTAACAGACTTTTAAACATACCAGTTTGCAGGGTGCTGGTAAAATGTTAGCTCTCAAATGGGATATGGTCACAAACAGCATGCAGCCATATATATGTATATACATGGTACATACAGAAACACAACCCTTTTCTCTAACGTGTGCCTGTAAAGGCTTTTTCAGATTGACTTCACAAGTGAACAAGAACTTTATATTAATTCTATATAATTTTAAACAAGTTAGACTATACAACGCATACCTTGAAAGCACAGAACTTAGTAAACAATTTGTACTGCTATGGTAACAGGAATCGACATAATACTTCTCTCTCTGTATCCCCTGTTTGCATAGGCACGTTCTTTCTCCATCTAGCCTCTTTGCATTGTACTTCTCTTAAATCTCTGTAAGAACAATCTGGTTTTGGAGGCAATATTTTTCACTAGGTTGGTAAACATCAGTTTTATTTCTCCTTCCCCTGTCAGCATGGGCCAGTGTTATAGATGTAGCAGTCAAAAAATGCAACCCGACAGCTCAGGGAGTAGTTAAGGCTGGTTTTCTTCCCGAGTACCTGACGTGACATACTCTGAGCCTCTTGGCATTGCAGTGGCAGCAGGTATGGTGTCAGAGAGACTTGCTAAGAGTTCCCAATTCTTTCACCTTGAGGTTTTATCTGAATGTGTCATTACTAGTTAATCTAAGCCCATCTCCCCTGAAGTCCAGGCGTCATTTTGGGTTTTCCAGGGTTTGTTTGGTCTCTCAGTCATCAAGCTCTGATGTTCTGTTTCCTGTCTCCTCATTTTCTTGCACTTCATCCAGCATTTGAAGAGTTTGCAGCATCACTTGTGAAACAGGAGATGACCAACATGCCCCGTGGTGTCTATCATTCTGCCTTGAGAGGAGGGACCACACACTCAGACCAGGGCAAGACTGTGGCAGGTGTTCCAAACTTCTTGCTGAAAATGTATGAGAGGAATAAACAACCAGGCATGACACCAGGCCTTGCAGGTACACTGTGACTTTCTTGAAGTTAAACAAGTATATGCACTTTGACCCAAAGATTTCTATGAATCTGAATCAGTTTCAGAAACAATGTCTTATGCTGCTTGTGTATGCTTTTAACTTGTTGGCTTTATTAAGTTAGCTTTACTTTGCTTTGGGTTCTCCACTGACTTATGCAAGACTTAGGAACTATTAGCATGAGTATTCGTATTGACTTTTCTTTTCCCCTTCCCTCCCTCTTTAAGCTGGCATGTTGTTGTGTTACGACCTTCCAGTTCATATGGGCAAAGATGGCAAGCCTATTAATCGATTTCTGGCCAGCAGGGGACGCAATTTCCAGCAAACGTTGGTAGCCCTCATTCATGAGGTAGGTTGCTGGTTTTTCTTCCTTTTCAGAAGCGTTATGCTTCCTTCCCTGGCTTACTACCTCTGGGGTGTAGAAATCCCTCCTTGGTGCAGTGTTACAAAGGCAATGTCAAGAGGGTTGTGAAGTACTTCATATGGCAAGTTCTTTCAAAATAGTGTAAAAAAAAAAAATAAATCCCACACCAAAAAAAAAAAAACAAACAAAAACCACCCACCCTTAAACACAGATCTCAAGGTATTTAGTCATGTATGTAAATTTGATAGATATTTTCCATCCTGACCTCATTACTGCTAAAGAATGAAAGCAGAAGCTGGAGATAATGCCCTTCATCATCACAGGAGTGTGCAAGTAAATTAATGAACATTTTCTAACTGCTTGGATGCTCCAGTGGAGAGCACCAGGGGAAGTCCATAAGGATATTGCAAAATATGTCAGAGGAGCAGATTTAGAGTAACGAGTTAGAAATGAAGCATGGGCTTGCATAGCATCCAGAAAGAAATGCTCTGCCTTCTGTGCAGTTGCTTCATTCAGTGGGGCCGGAGTTCAGTGCCAGAGGTTCTGCAGAAAAAACATATTTAGTTATATTATAATAAAAGGCACGTATTGAAGTGTTATAGAAGCTGCATTATAGTGGTATGAAGATCAGTTTTAAACTACTGTGTTGTAAACGCTCACCTGTTGCCCTATTAAAGTACCAAATAGGATCTCTTGTAAAAAAAAAAAAAAAAAAAAAAAAAAAAAAAATTTTTTGTGTGTACTAGCAGTGATTATAACATCTAGCAACACATCAAAAAAATCATAAAGACAATTTTAAAATGGCTTGCTTGACAAATCGTGGGGTTTTTTTTGTTGAATGTGGTGAACTGGATGGAATTAGTGAATACATACCAATGACCAGAGACAGAAGTATCATACTAAGTATCTCAGTATTTTACAAAGTCAATTGGTTCAAAGTGTAGTAAAACTAAAAAGAAATCCAAGTATGTTTGAAATATAAACCCAGAAAACATCTTCAGGTAATCCCAACTGCACACTTTCAGTGTAAATTCACAATAACTCTAACATTTTGATAAGAATATATCCGTATTTCTGTTCTCAGCTTCTATTGCTTTAAAAGACAAAAAAGTATGTTCTTGCATTTTTCCCCTTGTATATAGAGACAGTTGGGAGTTAGCGTTGTCAGGAAAAAAGGTATTTGGGTCTCTGGGTAGAAAAGTGAGTCCCTGGGCTCATCTGACTGAATTTCATGCGTTAGTGTTTGTTTAGTCCTCAGTGTTCTTCTGAGGAGCAGAGTTTCACAGTAAAAACAGGGAGCTTAAGGTATAAAGCTATCAAATTGCAATGTTGGTCTAAGAAAGTTGAGTTAGTAGGGCTGGTGTCCCAAAGTGGGGTCATTCACCTGGTGTGCAAGACGCCAATATATGCACAGAGCAAAGGTATGTATTTAAATCATTTCTGCAGAGGTGGGCAATAGGTAGTAATCCACAAAGCCAGCACACCAGGCTACAAACTCCTTGGAATGTTTATACTGTTCAAAACACAGACATACGGACCTTTAATTATAATTATTGGTTAGTACCTTATCTTAACAATTTCTATTGGTTAGTACAGTCTCTTGCTTTCATTTAAAGCTACCATGTCCATTAATTGGTGTGGGCATGCCTTAGGACGGGGAGGGGAGATTAGTTCTGTTCAGTCTCTAATGGAGTGGGTGGTCGTGATCTGCCACTACCACCTTTACCTTCCCCTCGGTTACTGCAAATCTTTGTTGAGTTTATGCTTCATCCAGCAGCTGTCTGGTTTTCAGCTGGCTTCGGTGCATTCTGCGGAGGGACGTTCCCTTGTTATCGGCCTTCTGTTCTTCTTCAAGGGTATGTTCATTAGGAAGGCATTTATTGTTTATACAAAGTGTCCAGTTTCAGAAGGCCCTGTAACCTTTTTACAGCTCTTTGCTCTTGCTTAGTGAGAGATTCTACCTTCTAAAATACATTCTACCTTTGAGAAGTACATTCTACCTTTTTAAAGTACATCATGACCTAGGCTCATCTTTTGCCTGCAGTGGCTATAGCAATTAACATGTTTTTACAAAGTCATTTCTTCAGAGTTCAACACAGCACATTAAGCAGGTTATTTTAGGGGTTTTAAATTACCAGAACGATGCTTCTTCGCTACTGCTTTAACTCCTTTTTTTTTTTTTTTTTTTTTGTGGGGGGTGGGGGAGGGTGTTGAACTCTTATAATGACTTTTTTAAGTAAAGTCAGAAGCATTTTGTTAAAAAGAAGACTTAAAGTTGCCTTTGAAGCATCACAATCAGCATAAAGCTCCAAGAAAACTGTGAGGTGGATGTAAACACTAAGGGATTACAAGTAATTTGGAGACAGCAAGCATCCATTTACTTTACCTCTAAAATTCCCCAGCATTTCCTTAGGGATTAGCAGTCATCAATATAATTGCCATACTGGGATAATACCATTTGTATCTCTTCAGTGATTTTATGTTTGCTCACATCTGTAGAATATGAAATTACAGGTTGCATATCTGGGTATGTGTGTGCTTAGTTGCCATGTTACCCTTAGTTTTTTTGAATACTGGGGCATGAGAAGTGGCTTGAGGCAACCAGTTTCATTTTTGTGAGATTCTTTATTCTTATAAAAGTGTGATGCCTCATATCCTGCTACCAAATAAATGAGTTACATGAGGTTTGTATAGAGAAGAAATAATTTCTTCTTGTATGTTTAAAAGTCTATGAAGCATACAAATAACAAATACCTGGGTTTACAGTAACAACAGTTAAAAGGTAATTTACTGTGAAACCTTAATGGCCCAGACTTATTCTATCTCCTAGGTGCTATTCTAGTTGAGGGATTAGATGCAGCTGCAATACCTATCAGCAGGACCAGATGAAGATGCAGAAAGGTTTTTTGATGTTATTTGAACTGGTATCTCATGGGAGACAGAACATACGTTCAATAAACAGTCGTGCATTTGAACTGCTGTATTGCTCTTTACTGGTCACTGGTGACTTGAAATAGGAAGATTATCTTTCCCCCAGCAATGGGGATGTGCTGTTCAATTAATTATTAAACAGAGCTTGTTAACCTCTGTTTGAGAGGACATGTAAGTTACTGTAGTCACAGTCGTTAGAAGTCACATAGACCATGGCAGTTTTTTTGTTTTCTCTACAGCTGCCTGGATCATACTGTACAAGAAGTCTGTGATGTTTGTCACAGTCACCTGGGCTAGATTAGCTAATAATTACCCATGACTGTTTCAGGTTTTTGGAGTAATTCTTCCTAGGGGTTTATGGGAATAATCTCTGACCAGCTTCACTTATCTTTGTTGTGAAAATAAATGAGGATGAATAGTCCAATATGTTCACATCGTGTGCCACATGTTTTGATGGTCTGTAAATGTATGTTTTGGGCTACAGTTATTAGGCTCTCAGCTAGTTACCCACTCTCTTTAGTGGAGGTGAAGGGAACAGTTCATGGTACACGCAAAAAGCACAGAGGCAGCCTGCTTTTGGCACAGAGATGTGGTAAATGGTGCCGTTGACAGTCTGAACCGATGCAGTGTTTTTAAAATAAAGGAGGATGATCTTTGCACATTTCTCAATATTCAAGTGCTTTCTTTATGTTGGAAATAGCACTGTTATTTTGCCCTAATAATTAGTAATATTTACAGGCAAAATTGCAAAGTTGGGTGCCAGTGGTGAGTTGTGCAGTATTAAATACTGCTGTACAAATAACAATCATGTTAGGCACCCTGTATGCTCACGGGAGAAGCACTCTCCGCTTCTATTTTAAGCGTGTTCATTAAATGTGCTGTGATGGCATGCATCTTTGAGCAGTAAAATGGAAAGCTCCTTCTGTACACTTCTTTCCTGGTTTGACTTTGATGTAATCAAGAGATTCAAGGGCTTATTCAAACCTTGTACCTGAAGCACCTTGAGATGATGATTGGATTTTCTGGAACAGAACTCACTGTAGTGTATTATTCTGTGCCCAGGTATTTTAATGGAGGTAGTTCAGATTATTAACTACTTTGTGCTGGTTTCCACTACTGAATTTAGTGAATGTCTCTCCTCCAGTGATGAAACGTATTCAAGAAGTAAGTTTGTTGACAGATTTTTTGTTTTTCTCCTCTCAGTCTAATATACCTTGGAGAAAGACAGAAAAAAACTTTCTCACAAAGGAATGCTTAGGGGTGTATTTAGAAGTGTATGCATGCAAGTTTATTAAAAAGAGCCTCTAAGCAAAATTTGAGATGAAGAGATGCTACTTCACTATTTCATTGATAAGGATATGTAATGCTAGCCTTATCTATAAAATCACTGAGACTGCAGTTTATATGTCTCATATGTGAGAAGGGCATTTAAATACATGCCTAAAGATTTCACTGACTTAGAGATATTGTCTAAAACACATTTTCAGAGCCACATATTTGTTAGAGGTGAGATGAATTTAGGGGCCATGTGAGTTGGCAGGGCTATCGAGGTGGAAACCTGTTATCTCCCTGCTCTACAGCAGATTTTAAGATGGGCCATAAATGTTAATGATATTGCAGCCTCTAGGTTCTTTGAACAGTATTATCTCAATTAGACACCCAGGGAAGTGATAGAAACATGCTTAATTTCACTGTTCCCTAAATTTGTTTTGTGTGCCCTCTGCTGGCTATGTATCAGTGCAAAACAGGTGAGCGATATACAAAGATCTGTTGCAGCACGGAGGCACCAGCGCTGAAAGAAGACTCATCCAGACCTTGCCATAGTGCTTGATTTTTACTGGGACCCCACTGGAGAGGGGAAATGGGTTTCTGATTTCATTTGAAATTACTTTCCAGTCTTGCAGAAATGTGCAAAACTCGTGCCATGTGTATTCAGAAGTGTTGAAGTACAGAGTAAGTAGTATCTTCTTCAGTTTGACAGCATTCCCTGTCTTTGGTTTTGGCCAACACAGTGTCTGCTTGTGTGTATTTTCAAGGAGACATGTCCTACTTAAGTATTGATCAACAGGCTTATATTACTAGCTCCTAGTAATTTTCATTCGTAGATGAATTTTTACTCGAGTGTTATGTGAAGATGTTCTATTTCCTCTTGTTTTACTCTCATTCCACATTTCTGCAAAATGTTTACAGCCGTGAAGGAAGTTAATCAAAAGTTGCTCATCAAGCACATCTGCAAATTTTAGATAAGATGTGCAAGGTGCTAATAATAGGGTCCTCATTAGACCATGTTGTCTAGTTGCTTTAAATGCAACAATACACTGAAAGCTTTATATTTCATGCACGAGCACCTGAAGTGTTTTGAAGGCCTGCTTTTGCTCTGGTGCACAAGTGTGGATTACATGGTGAACTTCATAGATTGCCATGAGACCAGACAAATGTAAATGCACAAGTCTAAAACAGTTTCGGAGTAGAGGCAAAGAGGAAGACTGGAGTTGCTGCAGGTGCCTCAGGAACCTAAGGCAAACAATTCTGACTGGAGCCTTGACTGCTCATCAGCTTGTTGGAGGAATTGATGAGCAGAAATGAGATGGTGTGTGAATAAAATTTTGGCTAAAAAGGAAAGACTAGCATAGTTGAATCATTTAAAGATGAGATTTCTTTTTTCTGCAGGATGTATTTGTATTGGCTGTGGGGTGGAGTAAGTAATGTCTTTTAGATTGTGTTTATTTGTATAGATGTACTAGTACTTACTGAAAAGTGTTTTAAGTTTGTCACTGACAGTGGGCATGAAGCTTTAGCATAGTCCTTTGGTTTTTGTATAAGATCCATGTAAAGAAAAAATATCGACGGCTTTATGTAGATCATATGGGACATAAAAGAAAGAAGATGAAGGAGGAAGACTTAGGAAGATTGTTAACAGACAAGGGGAGTTCAGTTGCTTGTCTTGTTTAACCATCTTGTACAGAGGAAGCCAGTGGAGCACATAATGGAGAAAGGAGGGGTTTTCATAACAGGCACGGAGTGTTTTACATGTTAACAGTGACAAGTCTCAAAATAAAACAGGGGGAATAAAAAGGAAGAATAATAACCTTCTGGGATTAAGCCTGGCAAGATTAGTTACTCTAGGTGGGCTTTGCGCAATTTTTGATCACAGCTCACAGCGTTCTTCCATAACTCAGGGAGTCTGACATATTCTTTTAATTTAGAAACAGAAAGTGTTGGCCATCTCACCTCAACCTGACATGTTTGCCTTTCCTTTATTAAAAACTGATTACCCTGGAAACTGCTGAGATTAAATAACTTACTTCCAATGGAGTCCAAATGTCTGTAATGACATTTTTTCATCATTTTGGTGGAGTCAGACAGCAGAAATAAATGGATGGTAGCAAGAAAAATCCATTCTGTATGTCCACCATGGAATATGATGAGATATTACAATGCACACCCACCATTTTAATTACGGAGCTTATGTTGTTTGTGGGTCGTGAAAACACCTCAGTTTTAAAGGAGAGGACACCTGAACTCCTATTTTACTTTAATAAAATGTTGCTGCAATTAAGACAGTCCTGGAGAGAGGGAAATAGAGACTCTTCTTATTAGTTGTGATATGCATTTTTTGTGAATTAATATATTAATTTTTTATATAAATTGTGTAACATGCGAATTGTGGGGGGAGAGGTACATATATCATGCAGGACTGATGTCCGGAAAAAACATTTTTGGTGGTGCTGAATATGTGATCCATTCTATTTAACCTACTCCTATAATTGCTTTGTTAAGCTACCAAGGGCTAGAAAATGGCTTGTTACTGAGATCGTTTGGCTTAATTTTTGTCTTTCAACATGCTCTGAAGAAGTCTTTGAGTCAGTTTGCTATGGTACTTGCTGAAGTATCCTTGGGTGCCTGAGGAAGGCCTGCGCACATGCATCAGATTGTGTAATGGACTGCGTTATTCTGTTGAGAAGCTGAGGCTGTCATACCTGTGTGAGATTTGGAGGCAAGCAGGGAGAGCTGTTCCATGTTTCTTTAAGCTATCTTTGAGGCAGTGTTGTTTTCTTCCCGTTAGTTCTATACCGGTGCTTCCTAGAAAGACTCTTTGTAATTCCTTCCTTTAATTAAAGGAAGTTTGAACTATGTACTTGAACATAGGTGTATATACCCCAGTCATGGATACTAACTCCTTTTGAATAAGCTCCCCTGTACCTACGTAGTCATCTCCTTGTATTTGTTTGTCTGTTTAAAGCTTTTAGAAACACCTGAGATGTACAAAAACTATGACAAACACAAACTGCAGTAACATCTTTGTTATGTATGTATTTTTGTCTACCAGTGCTACTAAGTGTTGTGCTTGTTACCACATAGAATTCCTCTGCTTTTTCTGGGATCAATTATCCGTTGAACTACCTGAAGCAACGCGTTTTGTCTGGCCTGGGTACAGAAGCTGAATGTAACTTGGTGTGGGTAAAAACACAAAGGATAACAAAGTAAATTATCTTTTTAGTTTCCTACAGCCATGTGTGGTGTCCTGTGGATGTGAGCAAATGATTGCCTGTAAATCCCAGGTTGGAGAACATACATTCTGCATATGTTAGACTTAATGTAACTGCTTCTACCCTTTTTTGGTGTGTTGCACAGGTTAACATTCAGCCTTCTGAATGGCACCGCTCCATACTGCTGCCACAGTCCTGGTTAGGATTTATGAGTCGAACGTACAGTGCAGTCCTGCAGGTAATTCTGAGGTACATAGTATTGTGCACGTGAATGCCCATTCAAGTGGTATGAGTTTTATATCTACCAGCAAGAGCTCCATGCAAGTTACAATAATTTAAAAATGAAGCTTGAGGTGTTTAATAACAAAATTTATTAAAAGAAAATAAAATTGAGTCTTCATTTAATGGCAGCACAGTCTGGGATACTTTGTAGTACTTTAACTTCTGCTTACGGTTCAGGTTCTTGCAGTCTTGTTCCTGTGTCAAGTTGCAGAATTTGCCAATTGTTAGCATTTTTAGAATGTGAAATGTTAACTCGAGCTCTAACATATTCTTTTGCGTAGGAATTTTGTAATAATAGTATCACAAAGGAGACAGAAGCTATCGAGGAATAATTAATTAAATAGAGTTTCTTTTAACCAGCATGTAATGCTGTCACACTGAGGGACTTGTCCTTTGATTTATTTTTCCACCCTTCCCAATCACAGAATCATGTGGGTTGTTGGAAGGGACCTTCAGACATCATCTAGTCTTAGGCTATATCTTAAAACCTCTCTTTCATTAGATTATCTGACCTGTTATCTAGAGCAATGTAGTGTCATTTGTTTTTTCAACAGAGAAGTGATCTAAAAAACTTTTTAACAAATAGCTGCCTTCTAGAAGGCTCTGTTTGTGCCACTAGAAGGGCTATTTGTTTGTATTTCCAGGCCATATCAGCTGCTTTCAGTGTGCGCAGCTCAGGTTGCTGAGAGAATTCTAGAAGCTTTGACTGTTCCTCGTTTTGCTATGCAGCAAAACATATGCTCCTCTGACATTTTCAAAACAAATTTTATCTTGGCCATCAGCAAAATATCAGATTCTAAGCAGACCCAACACCATTACAAAGCAGGCAGCTGTTATTCAAATTGTAATTTTAGGTCTTAACTACAGAGGGGGACATTGTTGCTTGCATTTAATTTCCTATTCTGCTTCCCCTCTGAGGCCAGATTTCATGAGAAACTTGGCATTTACCAGACTTGTTTCTAAAAGCCTCTGTAGGATTTCATGCCATTTTACAGGGCAGCGGAGCCTATTTTTGTTGCTTATGGAGTCCCTCACTGGAGACTTCTTTTTTTTTTTTTTTAAACTGAGATGTAGTATCTTTACTTACTCCTTATGCTTCTATACTGTATTTCATCTGAGACGGCCAAAAGAGACTACAGTATAAGATGAGTAGTCTAGATAGTACACAATTCAGTATGTCTGAACAGCTAGTATAGTAATCGTTTCTACAGTTTGGAGGCAGATGTTCATAGAATCCGGTTTGACAAAACACTTATGTGAGGATTTTTTTCCCTTTGGACACCTGAAAGTCCTCTTGTCTTTTATTATGTCTGCTCACATGATTAAGCACGTCTGCCAATTTTTGCATTCAGCATGTTTTTGAGACTGAAGTAAGCTTCATCACGATGATCCTACAGGTCTTGATTTAGTACAGAACTTAAGCCAATGTTTTTGTGCTTGGGAAAATTGCAATGGGTTTTTGCATAGTTTTTATGCAGCCTTCTCCTTAGTGTGTTGTATCTGCTCCTTTAATCTCTGTGGAGAGTCACCCTTTGAGCGATATCTGGATTTACAGGATTGACTCTCTTATATTCTCAGGCTTTTATGCACACCCAAACTGCAAGCATTCAATACCTGAAAAAAAAATCTTATGTGCCTGTATTTTTCACTTAAGCCTTAATAACCTACTGAGGAGCAGTAACTGACAATGTAAATGAGTTGTAGTTGTCTCCTGGTTGGAGACTGAACATAAAACAAAGCTGCTTAATAAGTTTAGATAACAATTGTTAGAGGTCAGAATCTGTATCATCTCCTTTAAGGTACAGAAAGAACTGTTGTAGGAGGTCACACAGAGATTGGGGTCATAGAAAGGAAAAGAATGAGGAATTCTGCTTTAAGTAATGAATCAAGAAAGGGAAGTTTTGTGGTTAGAATCCATTTTAGCTAGCGTGCTTCTGAATCTCATTCCTTCCTTGTTGTACCTCTTCCCAAGGGAACCTCTCTCTTTGCATGGACTCAAGGAGAAGTCTCAGCATCTGTGGCCGATTCCTTTCCTATCTGCATCTTGTTTTCCTCACTCAGAATAAAAAAAAATTATGAATTCTTTTACTTAATATATTGTGTATTACAATGGGATCCCCTATCAAAAGCAGTTAAGTTCACTTATGAAGTAACCCTCAAGGCTGGAAGGCTGCATCTGCCACCTAAATGTTCTCTGAAGAAATCTTATGATGACGGGCCATGTAAGATCCACTTCTGACTTATTCTGTAATTCTGCAGGGGAGGCAGGCAGAGCTGGAGATGCAGTTAAAACATGGAAAGGAGAATCCTGAAGAGGTGCAGTACAAACAATTTACAGCCTGGCTCTGGTAAGGAAGTCCCGGTCTACTCGTGATCACTTCTAATGGCAAGTAAGGGGGCAGAGGAGGGTAAGACTTCAAAGCCTTTAGTTTTGCGAGTTTGAAGACTGTACAAGAACTAATGAAAAAAAACCAACAAACCACCAGATACAATGACCAAGGCTGGGGGCAGGTGGGAAGAAAGAGACTACCAGGTAACTGTCTGTGAGGATTCCCATATGTACGCATTCTCAGGTACCTTCCCCTCTACAGTGCCTGAAACTTTGTAGGGTAAGCAACTGAAAGGAATGAAAAACTATATTTGGGTTGTGTCATGTTAAAGCAGAAGGGTTATGCAAAGAGCAAAACTTATTTATGGAGACTAAGTGAACTGTCTCACTGAAAATGGCTTAATAAAACAAATGTAAGCCATGGTATGATGTATGTCATAGTGAACTGAGTTGTTTAAAACCAAGCATATGATGCACGCCCTGACCCATGTTCTCCACAGCTGTTTCAGTCAGCTGAGGAGTGTCTCTCAGTCTGTCAGGATTTAGCCATGTACTTGCATGGCCAGGGGGATGAGGTGGGAGGTGAGAGGCTTCACAGAGAGAAAGAACTAAGTATCCATGGACAGTATAAATATCTGTTTCAGTACTTGTTCATAAGTGCATTGGGAACAAAGTATGTACAAACAAAACCAAAATGCCCCTTGCCCATTTCAGTCAAAAAGGTGTTACAAAGTCCCACTCAACAAGAATACAAAGTTTATGTCTGTTGTTTTATTCCAGCTAAGTCTAGATTAGAGGGTTTCATAGTAAGATCCAGAATTATAAGGTATTGTAGAAGAGATTCTTTATGTATCAGTGGCACAATTTTCTGTTGTTGTTCTGCCCGATCCCTTTTTTGATAGGGTATAAAGAGGAAACATTTTCCAGGTGAGAAGAATGCCTATAGCAATGCTGCTTTTGTAGGTTTCCCCTGAACAAATTTCTGCTCAGTATTTCCTAAATAGCGTTAATGTAAGCTGTGTCAAAAATTAACAGATTTCCCTTTAGCAGTAGAGAAATCAGAGCAGTAAGTGAACTGAGAGCCCAGCATTAGCCTTCATGTCTCTTCCTGTTCCCCCTTAATTGCTTAATGCTTCAGGGCTCTAAATTTGGCACCCGTTAAGCATTTGTGTTGCGCACTGGGTTTAACCTGATTGTGGACAGCTTGATATAAACTTTAGTGATAATGCGTTTTTGTGTAAATACTGTGCAATTTTGCAGTGGTATTTGCCATGTTGATGTAAGTGTTTCTAGTGTAGGTGTGTTTGAAACTGTGTGCAAAAACAGTGTGGTTGTGAAGGAAATGCTGAGTAGGTTTCTCTTAAAGCCTGAGTGTAACTCAGTCCTGTAACATATGGCCCTGTTTTACAAGGCATGCATTTTTAGTCTTCTAATCAAGTATTGTGGAACTGTGTTTGGAGTGTATCTTTTTCTGTAGGATGACAGCCATGGCCAGGATGGTATTGTGCGTCGTAGTGCAGAGGATCTCTTTCTTCAACAAAACCTGGCAATATAGAAGATTCACTGCATCTTTGCTTATGTCTTGATACGAATACAAAACTAAACAAACGCAGACTATTATAAATCAGCTACAGTAATGTGTAAGAAATTGCAGCTAGTCCTATGGCTTTCATTTAAATGGTTTCAGGTTACTATAATTCCTAACAGCATAACTTCCCAAAATGGTCTCCATGAGTATAGTAGGTGTTGGATAAATTGTTATGGTTGTCCATTGTAAAACATTTTCATTTTAGTATACTAAGACATAGCACAGTGGTCTGGAAACTTACGTGTAACAGCTCAAAGAACAAATTTATGGCTATTGCATGAACCTGTGTTTTACAAAAAGTGGTATGAAGTCAAATAAGAGCCTTTTACGAAACACCGGTAGTGCACGTGAGCATGAAGAAATGTTGGGTGGTACGTAAGCACTTCTGCGGTTTTAATGCCTGTGATTAATTTGTGCTAAGTCTTCTGATAGATGAGATAATTCTTAAACTAGAATGGACACGTGTAAGGTATAAGCGGAAATCAGCTGAGTTTGTGCTGTAGCACAAAGAATGTGCTGTAAATTCTTTCTGTTTCTGTTGCAGGGTCAGAGATATGTTGACTGATGTCATCAAAGGTGCTTCCAAGTAAGAACTGCTCTTTTATTACAGATGAGAATGAATTCTTTATTGTGGCAGAAGATGTAAGATAATGTTTTCTGCAATTGGTTATCTCCCAATATTATGATTTCACATGACTTCAGGAAAGGAGCTCTTCCCCCACCTTGTGCTTTGAGATTTTTACCACTGATTGTGTCTATTAGAAAGGCTGATGCCTACTCTTTTGGTTAAAGCCTGGGCAGTGCTATATGCACTATAAGTCTGTTCGTTTTGTTTGGGTTTTTTTTTTGTCTGTTTGCCTTATGTAGCTTCATCTGTCTAGAAGTTAGCTGGTCTTTAGTAATGGGCTCTTCAAAACTGTCCCACTTTCTGTTAAGGTGTCTTTCTTGTACCCAGATGCCCCCAAAGACAGGAACTTACGTGTTTTCAGATTATGACAAGCTTGTTCATTTGCTATTAGAATTAGCACATGGCTTTCAGGCAGCAATAATTATCTAACCTTCCTTCATAGGCTGTTAAAGTGGTTTGACTTTTTCCTTTTGCTCTCCGCTGGCAGCTAGCTTCCTGTTATGCTTTGCCCTTGGTTAACCTGAAATTGGCCACTTGCACAAGCTTAAGCAAAAGCATCAGAAATAGTGAATCCTCATAAGAACAAATACTTAGACAATCTTAAATCATAAAGATGTCATAATTGAAAGAGTTACAGTGAAATCTCACAAAGTGCTTCAACATTGGTATTCTTATAAATGTATAAAAAATGAGTTTGAAATATTTTTGCAAGTTGAGAGTTCTGGAGATTTTAATTGAAGACTTTCCATATAGGTTTAAACTTCTTCATTTTTTAACTTACAGTTGTGCAGATATTTTAAAATACTCCCAGCTGTTCCATTTCCTTGCATGTCAGTCCATTTTGAAGGAGTCAGAGAGGGATGAAATTGGAAGATCTGCTTGATATTTTAGCTACTTAATAAATACCTGTGTTAAGGTATGGTAATTGAAAAACAGAAATAAAGGAAAAAATAAATAATAAACTTTAAATGTATCATATTCTGTATCTCAGAATTAAAGTTATGATTTCAGTTATAGAAGTTCATTAGCGAAACTAGTTGAGGTAGAAGCATTTCCTAATTTGGGAGGACATGGTGAATTTTCTTCAGGTAACAGCAGAAGGATTTCTTGTGTGTAGATCACATCTCTAGAACTAATTGCATTTACTGACTGTCATTTAAGAAAATACTGGGTTATTTTCCCCATATTTTCAACAAAGAGTAACACTGCTCTTTTTTTCCTCCTGGGTCTTGTTAGGATGATGATGGTTACCTTCATTAAATTTAAAGCATCCAGCTTTCATAAAGCATCCAGCTTTCATGAGTGTGTAGATTTAGAAGTTTCTCTCTGTTTGAGGTACACCATGAAATGTAACCTTTTAGGAGCTGATGATCAACAATATCAAAGGTTCTATATGTAGATTAAGAAATTATTTAAGGTAAGAGATAGGGGGAGATTTTAAAGAACTTAACTAAGCACCTAGTTGTAATTGATAGTTGTAGGTATCTCTTACCTGAAAGGAAGTAGTTTCAGTGTTCCAAACAGTAGAGGTCAATGACATTCCACTAAGACCTGTGTGTCTTATTTTTAAAAGAAAACCAGAAATCAGAAAATATTTTTATTGTGAAAAATGAGATCTTTGGATCCAAAACAAATGCCTAAATTTGCGGTGTAGGTGTATATTTACAGCAACAGTTGAGGAAGATTTAGAAATGGAAGACTGATGCAAAAAGTGTAGTACACTGTGTACTGGTGTAGTGTAAGATTGTAAATGGTCTAGTACATTTGTATTGTTCAGCTGCTATTGTAAAACAACTAAGAGAGTTCCTGCAGAATTATGTTGTAATATGTTTTTCTGGGAATGACTGGGATAGTGACATCTATCTTTTCATGAACACAGTTATGTTCTCTCTCTTATTTCTAGGTGGCAGGGTTTTTTTTTGCCTTGAGTTCCTTAAAAGTAAAGGTTTGCACTGTGGTAGAAGTTAGTACTCTTTGAAACCTGTTATTTTGCATGATGTTAATGTTTTTGTACCATAGGGGAGTAATTCAAAACTTTTTTTAAGCTGAAATTTCGGTGATGGCTGCTCTGCTAAATCTGCTGAATAGATGCCATTGCAGTGAAGTGGCATCTGCCTGTCTAGCATTCTCTGTTTGAAGAGCTCTTTGTATTGTCCTGTGTAGGGATGATACTAGTGAAGACCAGCTGGTACATTTCTGTGAGTGCTGCTCGCTCTGCAGGATGGCAGTCCTCATTATAGTGGAAGCAGGCTTCTGGTTTTATACAACTTTGTGTGTGCTAGGCTTTATGTAAAAGACAAACGAGGGAAAAAAAGACTGAAATGCTTCTTTCCTCCATTCTTCCTCTAGTTCCTGAAGATGAAATGCAATAGACTTTTGCTGAGCTAGAAGACAGCCCAATAAAGTTGCTAGGTGCAAAGGCCTTCCCTCCTGGACCACCTGTGGCATAACTTTCTTGCATTGAGATACATGTTTTGTTGCCTGCATCTCTATTATGTTTCTTAACTGGTTGCCTTTTTCTGTCCAGAGACAGTCCAGTGGTGAAAGGAAACTCTATTTTTGCCTTAACTGGTCTTGCAGTTGCTGTAGCCAAATATGAAAGCAGCCTTTCCTCAGACACTGAAGGGATGCCTGAGGTGAGTCAGTCTTGCAAAGACATTCTCTACCCTTAGTGGAATATAATGAAGCAATGTGACCAGGTGTTTGAGGGGCTGGTGAGTGGATGCGAAGTACTTCATAGTTTGAAGTTCAGATTTCACCCTGCTCAGGGAATGCCATCTGGTAGCTGCCGTGTCACCTATACCAAAAGCAGTCAGAGTGCGTAGGCGCCTTCTCACAAGAAATGTGATGGCTAACAAATTTATGGGTTGGTTTTGACAGATTACATAGAGGTCTAGTGGACACTGAAACCCAGCCAGCCTCTTTTCTCATCTCTTAATCAGTTACAGTAAAGTGTTGTAAAGTAGCATACTTGACACACTTCCTATTTTGGCATCAGCACAGCATCTCATAATCTTTCACCAGCTGGGATGGTCCAAGTTTTATGTGCAGGGATAAGAAAGATCTTAAAACCAGCCGATCAACCAAAGAAAAGCTCAGATCAATGGGTGTCCGTTGTAGGCTAGGTTACACGCATACACTGATATGGACAATTTTTGCTAATTGATCCAGAAGGCTTAGGGTACCTAAGGCTTGCAAGGAAAGGAAGGTAATACTCAGAGAGCCCATTTATTTTTCCCCTGCTGTGGTTGTGAGGCTCCCTTAACAACTATCATTTTTGCTTTCACTGAATAGTACCTGATTAAAAGTGGTGACTGGAGGGTGAGGATTGGCAAGTAAATCATGCCACTTGTTGTACATAAGAGTGACAAAATCATCTCATTGCTGATGGATTATAAGTGGAACATCAGCTGCTGAGCTTCTGTTCAGGTAGGACCTGATTTAAGAAAAAATTATGATGAATATTTGGGTTTGATTTTTGCAGACTGAACCTGATTTTCTTCCCACAAAACACTGGATTTCTATGGTCACAGAGACCCTCTTTAGTATTGTGAATAGCCGCTATCACCCTAAAGGTCAAGTCTTCCCATGGTTCTACCAGGTATGTGTTGTGGTGTTAAACGCAAGAGAATACGTCTGTGTTTCATACCTGGCATTCCTAGTGTGGAGTTTCCTGGGTTTGTTTGCCCTGTAGTAGTTGTCATACAGGAGAATCAAAACTTTTCTTACTTTTGTTCTTTTACTTTCATTGTGCTTTCTGCTTATATTTGGGTTTGCCTTGAGTTTTTGTCTCTATTACCAAAATAGTAAAAACCACATGTGAGGATACATGATTGAAGGAAATTTTAAAAACAAAAAAAAGAACAACTTAAAAATCTAGAATATTTGGTGTATGTATGAAACAAAACCTAACATGAACAGACTCTCCTCAGACCTCACTATCAAACTCTTGATTGATTCTGATGCCGTTCTTTAGGGCTCTGAAATGCATACTTTTTCAAAATCTAGTACTTACGGAGCCAGTGATTACTGTTTTACAGTACCTCTTGAACCTCTGAGGGCCAGTAGAAGTTGTATCATGTGTGTTTGCAGTGTGATAACCAGCCTTAAATTCTCAAGCCATGTAAGTATCAGGCAGTTCTTAAGTAGGACCTGGAGATGGACTGAAAGCTCAGTATTGACCTTAAGGAATAGGTATTGCTAACTCTTGACTATCTGTGGTCAAAATGACCAGGTTGGAGATTCTTTGTGTCATGAATGCAGAAGGGAACTTGGGTCCTACAAGGCCAAATACCAGTCTGCTAATATATCATTATGTTTTCTAACCAGAACTTTATTAACTGCATTCATGAATTACATTTAGTCCCGTAGATGAGATGCCAGCATCAAAAAGCTGAAAATTACTGATGGACCTGAATCAGCTCTGGCATGTGACCCCTGTCATCACTGATAGGGGCATAGGTCACCAAATCAAATATAGTGTTAAATAAACACTAGACTGGTCAGATATAAGGAGATTCAACTGCTTGGTTGACACAAGCAATTCTTGATTAATTATTCTGTGACTCCCGGCTTTAAAAATAGTGCTTTTAAAAAAAAAAAAAAAAAAAGTGGTTTTGAGATGGAACAGTATGACAGTGTTTTCATTTCTAAAATCCACTATATTTTAAAAAAAAAATTAAAAATCTTATGCTTGTAAAATTCTACGGTACACTGTAGAAATCACTGTCTTGCAGAGTGCCTTGCATCCTGATGGGATTTTTTTCTTTTTCAGAGTTGCACATGGAGGTTGATAAATATACATTAGGGTATTACAATCAGTCTGTTGCTTTACAAGTAGAGGTAGCTGTATGGATTTTACCTTTCAAAATGGAAAGGAATTAAAAACCTTTGTAAGAGATCTTTCTTCTAGAAAGCATCTCTACTGGTTGTCTTACAAGACCTCATGATACGTGGTCACCCTAGGTATGATGCTTCTAATGTATTGCTTTTTCCAGCTCACTGAATTCTTGGTGTGTTACATTTACAGAAGTACATTAACATCATGGTTAGTGGTTTCTGTTTGCCCTTCTGATCACACTGCTGGATATTTTAACAAGGAAGGTGAAAACTGAAATAAACCAATGTATTTATTTGCAGACTAGTTATTAAATTCTAGTTGCATCCTGTATTATCCTTTGCTTACAGTTTCATACTTAACAATCTTATTTACACTTAGAAATGATATGCTGAATTACCTTAGTTTTAAGCTGCTTACAAAGTAATGCAAATGGAAAAGTTACCATACACAATTCTATGCGTATTTACACGATTCTTTGTTGCCAAATTGCAATACCTCTGTGCTGCTGTTTGCTGTGTAGGTATTTATTTTAAATTCCTAAAGCGCTGAGTGTTACTACCTGGAAGGGAATTTTATTTCCCTCCCCCAAGAGGAAAAGAAAAAAAAAATTATTTTTTATGTTTTTCTAGAAATCCTATTCGGGTGAAAATACTGCTAGTATTATAGCTCGTTCCTGTGCGGCCACTGCTTTGTCTCTCCTGGTGCCAGTTTTCATTGTATCATGCAAGGAGAAGGTGGAGGAGGTCCTGAATATGCTGACTGACAGGTTACCTGGGAAACCAAATGCTGATGAGTCTCAAGCTGTTCAAATCCACATGGGCCTTGGTTTGGGGATGTTTATCTCACGTTTGTATGAAGAAAAAGTCAGGTAAGGATTACCATATGTATTGTAGGTGTGTAAACAACTTCCTTCTTTTTCCTGTGTGTGGCCTTAAATTCTGAGGAATTAAAGTATTTACAAGTCACAGGCAAATGTGAGGTTTTGCAACATTTCTAAAAAGGTGTCTCTTGTTATCAGTCTTCACCACCGCCCCCCCCCAGTGCTATCCCAGATATTTTGCCATTCTTTCAGGGTGAATGATTAATTTTCCTAATATCCTAAAGTACATGTGCAAAGCAGTCAGCTAGAAGAGCCACACACATGCTTTTAAAGGGGACTAGCTGCCCTATGAGACTTAACAGTAAAATAATTCACAGTTCTTATCGGTTCCGTGGGAAGTGGTGCTCTGGGCACTGGATAGTGTCCACTTAAATCATGTGAGTTGCACATATGGGGCTAGAGCTACAACAGAAGTAGTGTAATGAGCTGTCTTTAAGGCATGCTGTTATAGCTATGTTGGCAGAAAAGAAATGTTCTGAAGTTGGTAGAAAATGCCTCCTTTACAGAAGGGGTGGCCTCAGTTGCAAATTTCCGATGATTCCAAGGAAAGTAAAAACTAGGTTTGACTTTATACTTCTCCAGCTTCGTGACTTCTAGGGATTCTGTCTGCCTATACACCCATAATAAATGTTTAATTGGTGCACGAGCACAGATATAAAACAGATTTGGCTGTCAGTTGTTAATTTGCTGAGTGAAGCTAATGTTTCTGACGTACCTGCCTTTGTTAAAACACTGTTGTAATCTTTGTGCTTTGGTGTCTAGCTGAGGTCATGTTGTATCGGTATCTTCCTCCTACCGTCAGGTGTGTTTTACAAATCCTGCATGCTGGGTTTCTTTCTGGGTGTTGTAGCAATAATGGTTGCGACTTAAGGTCTGAATTTGTTTTTATTATGTTTATATGAACTTGACACAAATGACCAGTCATATAGTTATTGCTTACAGACTAGTATGAGAACCTGCTAGAGCAAGAAAAGAATTGTATTTAGTGGCACATTCAGTCTTAGCATGAGGTTTAGTATCCTATATGATCTAAAGAGTATAGCCGTGTTAGTAATTTTCTTCGTTTCTGTTTTGTTTTGGTTTTGTAGTGATGTACCTGGTCAACACATGAACTTAGTTCTAATGAAGTCCCTGGATGCACTGGAAGACTGCTGCTTTGACACCAGTCTGGAGTACAAGTGAGTTTCTTTCATTACTGATGGTACCTTTTTTTGAGCTCCACCTTTTTAATTCATGCTTTTATTGCTTAATTCTACACAGAAGAGTATAAGGATAGGATAAGGACACAGCCTGTTCTGGGTGTTCTGTAGAATTACCAACTCGTGCAGGCTGGCAAGACCTTTGGAGCTCCACATCCCTCCCCAAAACAGACTCAGCCATGGACTTGGACTACATTGCCCAAGGCTTTATAGTCAGGGTTTGAAACCCCCAAGACTGGAGACAGCCCAACGTCTCTGGGCCCTGGCTCCATTTTTGGACTGTTCCTATCTCCATGTGAATGTCTGATGTTTCAGCTTGTGCCTGCTGCCTCTCTGCCTCCCACCCTGCAACAGCCCAGCTACATCTCCTCAGTCCTTTTCTGTTTGTGCCAGAGATGCTGTTGGGTGTCCCCAGAGCCATCCATTCTCACAGATGAACCAGCTGTGGTCCCACAGGCCCTTCTCTGAGGGCAAAGGCTCCAGCCTCGCTAGCCTCCCATTAACTTGTTCCAGTTTTGTTGGTGTCTTTCCTGCATTCAGAGCAGTTCTCCAGGTGTGCTGGTGAACACACAGTAGAGGATTAATCCTTACCCTGGCTCTGATGGCTGTCTTTTGTTCATGCTGCTTGAGCACTGCTGGCTGTCATCACTGTCTGGGTGCATGTCTGACCAGCGCCCAGGGCTGTCCCCAAGAGCTGATGCCCAGCCTCTCTGGTCCCAGCCTCTCTGTTGCCAGGTGCAGGACTGTGAGTTGGTGCTTGTTGAATTTCAGGATGTTCCTGATGGTTTATTCCTCTGTGTACCACCTCTTCTAAGTGAGTGTGTCCATAAATATATATGTATGTATATATATATATATATATAAAAAAGTATATGCATGTGTGCACAGAAGGGTGTCTAGAGCACAAGTCTTATGAGGAGCGGCTGAGAGAACTGGGGTTGTTTAGTCTGGTGAGGGGAGACCTTATTGCTCTCTACAACTACATGAAAGGAGGTTGTAGCAAGGTGAGTGGTAGGACAAGAGGAAACAGCCTCAAGTTGTGCCAGGGGAGGTTTAGATTGGATATTTGAAAAAATTTCTTCACCAAAAGGGTTGCAAAGCATTAGAACAGGCTGCCCAGGGAAGTGTTTGAGTCGCCAACCCTGGAGCTATTTAAAAGACCTGTAGATAAGGTGCTTAGGGACGTGATTTAATGGTGGACTTGGCAGTGTTAGGTTTGTGGTTGGAGTCAGTGATCTTAAAGGTCTTTTACAACCTAAATGACTTACGATTCTGTACAATTCTGTACAAGCATGTTGTCAAGAAAGAGACGTTTTGGCTGAAGTTTTGAGTCTTGTTTTGTTTTTCTACCTTGAGTGTCTAGATGAGAAAGTGGCTTATCAATCCATGGGCTATGCAAACTGGAGCTTGCACAGCTATGCTCCACTGATTATGTCAGCCTTGATAGGAATGTTGGTTTTATATATCATTTTTTTCATTGAATTAGGAGAATTCTCTTTTTAAAATTGGCGGGGGATGGAGGAAGTAAAAGGAATGAGGAAAACAGTTGTTTTCAATAAGTAGTGAGAATCTTTGCCTGATCCGGTGCTTTAGCTTCCACTTAAGTTCTTATGTTGCATAAAATACTCTAAACTTTCCTCTCAGAAAAGGTCACTGTGAGAATAATGCTTGTAAGTCAGTATTCTTTTATCTGTCATAACCACACAAGCAAAAAAAAAACCCAAAAGTGAAACTCATAATCTTTTAAAGGGCAAGAAACGTTTCAGATAGTTAAGGATGTTAATATGATACCTCTTCAGTTTTTAACTGAAACAGAGTTTCATAGGTTGCAGAGCCTTACGAGCTTTGCAGTTGCTCCTCATTTTAAATGGAATACACTCGGACATTATCAAGAGGTCTGTTTGTAGACCTTAAATATGCCTTTATGTTAAAGAGAAACTGAAATAAGTGTATTTTTAAAATATACTGATACATCTCTTTTCAGTATATACATTAAGGGAAAATGTGAATGACAGGTGATTTAGACAGTTCTTTATGCTACTAGATTTTGTCAGGCTTATTGATTACAGAAGCTCTGTAAAAGCTCATTTTTTTCCTCCCAAACCTAACTTAGATAGGGCATAGGTTCAGCAAGTGTGTACGTTCATGGCTGTTAACTTTTCCAGTTATTCACATAGATTATAGTCAGTAGATTTTTGTGAGATCAACCTCAGTGTACTGGGGGAAAAAAAGTAAATAATTTAAAAAAAAAAAAAAAATTCCAAGGCAGGGTTTCAGTTGTAATAGTACTGCATATGGATAACAAACATAGCAGTACATATGGAAGGTTTTGCTTCCCCCCCTTTCCCCCCACCTTCCTGCAAACAACAAAAACCACGTGTTGAAGATTGGGTTAACTCGGATGTTTTGAAAGGTTTGCATGTAAAACATTTTTGACAATACTAAGGGGCAGTAGAGTTTTCTGGCTTGCATTGTTACATTTCCCATATTGAGAATGAATTCTACAGGACCCTTGCAGATGTGGCTTTTTGTACAAAGTTGTTGCATGGCAGAAGTAGCTTGCGTCAGTAAGAATAAATATTGGGCAAATTATAAATGATGATATGTGTTGAGTAAAAATGTGGTAAAGAGCAAATTGTTATGAAACTTGAAATACAGAGTAGCCTTCCTTTGAATTGCTGTGTGGAACATTAAACTAACTTGCTTTTTATGGAGTTTTTTGCAAGGTCAGTAGCTGCTTGATTTGACTTCAAAGCATTTTCGATCAAAACTGTCATCAAACTTTTATATTGTTGTTACAGAATCCTGTCAAACTCCACTGACCTCAATATTTTGGGGATTTGGCCCTTAAAAAAAAAATACCAGTTTTCCTTCATCCTAAAATACAAACCTTTATTTTGTTTCATGATTTGCTCATGAAGTCCATCATTCTTTGATGTGATGGACTGTACTGCCCTGTACACTACATTATTGAGATAAACGACAGTATATTCAAAGATGATTCATGACAATAGTGCAGTATGTCTGATGCACAGGCAGTAAAACACCTAAAACAAGCTGGGAAATCTGGGATATCATGTGGATGAAGTGCACTTAAATATTAATTTTATGTAGATCACAAACAACATGCCCAAGTGAAAACAATTGCTAGTTACAAAAAGCGTGGGAGGGGGGGTTGAAGTTTTGCTCTTACTTCAGTCCCCACTTATGTTTTGGGTCTTTGCAAAGAGTCAATAACATTAAAAAAATGTAGATCTAATTAGGAACTTTGTGTGTTTTTGTCAATGAGCAGTAGTGTACAATTGTGTATAGGGCTCTTGCGTATAAGCAATGTCCTTATTTTGTTGGTTGTTCATGAATTCAGATATGGTAGTTACTTAAAAATGTTGATTTCAAAGGGTTGTTTCATCTTCTTTGTGGGGAAAAAGAAGACACCACTGCCAAGACGCCATTCCCAAGTCTTCTAGCCATGCTCATCATCTTCATCCCCAGTTATTGAAAAACATTACCTTATAAATATGACTGAAGTTATTCTCAGAACTTTAGTTTTTACTTAGCTGAGTAAAAGCAGTAACTCTTCATATTTTGAAGTCGAATAGCAGAAGCTTAGAAGAATGCCTAAGACCTAGCCACGTTCATATGACTGCTCCCTACATGCAGTGTCTCTCATTGGGCATGCTCAGGGAGATGCACAAGGAGAAAAAAATCTTCATCTTCAGATGAGAGTGGCTTCTTTAAGCTATTGTGTCTGTGTGCCATTGAGAGATCACGTCAGAGCAGTGAGTATCTGCTATGCTTTTAGTATCTCATTGTGGCAGACAGAACCATTTGGGAATATTCAGACAAAACTCTTCAGTATTAGGACTGATGACCTGAAACTTGTTGTAGGAGCACAGATGCTGAATTTAGTAAGAGTTCTCTGGTTCAGAATGGGATTTCTGCTCAAATCTGAAAAAGGCAGAGACCATGAAGCTGTTTGTGCTGGCTGCCCTGTCGTCTTGTTGCAATTTTAAGTATCCTCAGCATCAAACTGTTAGCTGTGCTGGACATGTCTGCCCTGTTGTAGCTGGTCTGCTGTTGCATGTGCATATTTTAATACATATGGGTTAGAATGTATACCTGACACTCATGTTCTGAAACGCAAGTGATTACCTTAATCTGTACAGCCATCTTAGCCACCCTCTGGCTCAATCACTAATTTCATTATTTTTGCAAACTGAAAGCAACAGACCCTAATACAGCCAGCAGACCTGCAATTAGTAGGTTGAACTGGGATATCAGAGTTTAGGATATCAGTATAAATCAGATGTAGAAGTTTGTATCCATACTTCCATCGTACTAGTTAGATGTGCTTGTTGATGGGGCTCTTAGTTCTTCAGGGGCAGAAGGAACAATGAGGCTATATACGTAGGATTTATTATTTTACATGCATGTTTTCTTCTTATGCTTTTGTTTCATCCTTTGTCTCCCAAAAAGCATCACCTATGTGTGAAATAGAAACCGTTTGTAAAATTGACTATGGTAAGTAATTGTCCACAGGGCTAGTTATCAGGCAAGGCCAAAAGGTCTTTCTGCTCAGCAACCTACATGTTGGGGTGAAAAGAGAGTTCAGAGCAGCCAAAGCATACTTAATCCTTTTTCTTTTGTCTTCTCTTTGAGCACTGGATGTATTTTGGGAGTAGGACTTGTTCTTTCACTTATGAGTCACAGTAGCCAAACAGAATCGCGAGTGCATGTTTCTACTTCATTGCGAAAACTCTGCAAATACCTGGACAGCAGTGAGGACCAAAGCAGATGGGTCCAGGAGGTATGGCCTATTTTATCACAAACTTTAAATCTTCCTTTTACTTTGTTGACTCTCTTTTAATAACAATGGACTTATTACTGAAGCTTTATATCTTTAGTACTGGAATGCTTAGTTTCTGTTATTTCTTTCACAATACATGGTTTTATACTTACTAAAGAAAACAATAATAATAGAATAACCTGAAAATGCTGTATAACATCCTGAAAAGATAACAGACATAATTCTTTAAAGTGCTTCTTTAATTCATTAACCTCAGTTTAAATTGTTAAAAGTTGGGTCCTGAGTAACTGTGGATATGGGTTTCTCTTATATCCAGTTGTTTACTGCTCATCTGATCTACTAGAAAGCAGAGAGCAAGTTGCTCTTATAGAACCCTAATGCTAATACTTCGTCCTTCAACAAGCCTTCTGTTTCCTTTTTTGAAAGCTGCTGTCACTAGCTAATGTGAATCTTGCACTTGTGAATGCTGCTATTGACCCATTTGATGTTCTTTTTGTAACTGTGTTTTGAACACCTAAACTGAGCTCTGCTAAGTTTGAGTATGCATTTCCAGAGAGGTTGTGGACTCTAAACCTGCCTGGATGTCTTCCTGTACAACCTGCTGTAGGTAAACGTGCTTTGGCAGGGGAGCTGGACTAGATGATCTCCAAAGGTCCCTTCTAACCCCTACTGTTCTGTGATTTCAATTTATTTTGCCAAGATACATCCAGTAAGTTTTGACATCGTCCATGCACTAATTCTATAACCTTGTTAAGGTAAAACCTGAGAAGGAAAACTGGTGAAATTGGAGGAGTTTACAACAGAAAAAAAGACTCAGAATAAGCAGGTGTTTTGCACAAAAACAGCAACGCTGTGTACCTGGTGTATGTAAGCCTGCAGCAGCTGAACAGCTGAGTTGCATAATCCTTTGTTTTTTCGAAGCAAGTTAGCAGAAAGTGGTAGTATTATTCTCTTTCCCCTCTTGGTACTGCTCTGAGAGGTGTTTATTAAAGGTCTTCTTTTATGGGGTTTAATTTTTTTTTTGGCAGTACATATGTGTTGGGGATTAGCCTTTTGCAGTTTCTAGTTCATGCGCTAAAATGACTTACAGCTATGGAAACACTTATCTCCCCAGAGATCTCAAAGTGCTTTACTGAACTTAAACTGGGTTCAATACAGCAACTACTGAGATGAAAGGCATCATGCGATAGTTTGGGATGAGAAGCAAAGCCTACCCTTTTCAATTAAAATCTCTGTAAGGAGTTGTACAGATTATTACATGAGTAAAATTTGGCTGGCACCCCAGGATGAATCCTACCGTATTTATGGGATGCACAAGAGCTTCTTTCAGAGCTATAAATGGCTGGGATATAGTCCTGTACTTGAGAGGTAACTTTAGCCTGCTGCAGCAAGCTGCTGTACAAGCTGAGTATTACGTACTCTTTTAGTCAAGTTGTTGCCAGTCCTGCACAGTAGGTAGGTGCTCTCTATTTCCCTTATAGTCATGTGTTCTGTTGCTTAGGTTTGGTACGGAGGAGGTTAAACAGTTGTCACAGTTGCCTTGTTGAAAGTGCAGACTTCATTTCCTTCCTCTCCATGTCTAAGGCTGAAGAGCAAAAAGGCAGTGTCACTTGGGAATCTTCTGCAAGGACGTGAGGCTAGTGTCATGCACTGTCTTCTGGCCTGATGTGATCACAACATGCTGTCTACACTAACATAAATAATTATCAGATACTTGTGTTGGGAAGAGTAACTGCATGTGTGTGGAAGATCAGGACTTTGACCTGCATAAAAGCAGAAGTACTTTCCAAGCTTTAGTTGTTTAATGTTAGCATCAATGAAGAATCTTTCAAAGAGGGAATAAACATCTGAAAGTATGAATAGAAAATGTCATGGCTTTTTTATTGTGCTGGCACATTGCTCCATGTGCACACTGCTACAGTGAATTTGAAGAGACAGTCGTTAACAGAATTAATATTTTTTTTTCAGGTACTTGCCTATTCTGTGGCCTGTTCCTGTGTCTCTGCTTTCAGTGTTGGAATCATAGAAGCAACTGAGGCAGAGGAGGCCATGAACAAGCTACGGACTTTAGTGGAGAACAATCAGCAGGTCATAATTCAGTGTTTGGGCTTTGCTTCAGTTCTGTTTTTCTCTTATCTATTTAATATTGAATACTGCTTTACCCAAACCGTATCTTCAAGAAAGCTATATTGATCAACTTTGAACATTAACTAACATTGAGCAAGTTGCGCATACCATGCAATTACCAAGACTACCACTTGATCCATTGATTCATTGTCTACAGGTGCATAGCAATTACCAGACAGTGAAATAAAAACAGATTTATGTTTGATTGCATTTAGAAGGGAAATCGGTACTTTTGAGTTCTTCGTGTCTTTAGTCCCTGCATCCTGCCAATTTTAGTCTCTTTTATAATGTGTTTCTTAGATTCTTTTTCTTGGTGGGAAAATACTTATACTGTGCTCTTCTCAATTTTTGCTTTCCCGTAGCTACCAGACAGTTCATCATAACCACAGCCACAGCTTTTTCCAAGTGTCTGTTTCATCCCTAGTGCCTTAGGGTTACCCTCTAAAAATGCCAACAGTAATCTCCATATTTCACTGTGTGATCTTTTTTTGTTAAATGCTTGCCAGAAAAAAGAAAGGGGGGGGGGAGGGGGTGGAGGGGTGGAGAAGTGGGGGGAGGAGCAACCATTTTGAATCAAAGCCTGCTATTACACTAATCAACTATTTAGAATGTTTATCTGGAAAATAGGAAGTCTAAGCAAACTACCTTTCCTACACCTTTTTATCTTTGTATCAGAAAGTCTGTTCTAAAATAAAGGCTTGAGAGCAATCTGTGTGCCAAAGATCAGCATTTAATATCAGAAAATCCTATGTCACTTGACATAAGAAGATACTTGAAATAAGAAAGAACCCAGTACTTTAGACAAAGACATTTCTTCTAATTATGAGGAAGTAATAAATATTTAAGTAATAATTCAATAATCAATATTAAAAAGAATACAGAATCCTTTGCAAAATCTGGTTTTTAATCTGTCTTTTTCACCTTACAGACCCACAGTTTTGCTTTAGCTCTAGGTGCAATAGTACATGGCTTGTCAGCTTGTGGTCATGGAAAAGCTGAAGACCTGAGTAACAGGCTAATGCCAGCTTGGATAAAAATTGTGCTTGCAGAGGTAAAGGAGTTTGAATTCATATCCTGGGTTGTTTTTTGTTTGGGTTAGGTTTGTTTGTTTTTTTTTCAGGGTGGGTGTGATTTTAGATGAACAGTAGGGATATAATTTTCCTTGCTTCTGCAGGAGTGATGCTAGGGAAAGTTAGGACTATCTGAGCATGCTGTTTGATATTTGGAAGTAAAAATATATTTTTGGTCTGTTTGCTAAAGGAAAAAGAAACTTTCTCCTCTGCTTGGATGATTTATGGGAAATGCTTATCAGTGAGATCTTAATTTGGGCATCTTTAATAATTTGCAACAATATCCAAGGATAAAATCTAGATTATTAAGTGAAGATGCTTTGTGAAGTTAGGTGTTACTTATCAAAATTACACTAAAAGAATGGTGATTATAGTGCCTCAGTTGTTATAATAATTTTGACTTATCCCATTGTAACAGAAATGGTGTGTTTGAAATCAAACTCTAAACTCACATATTAAGATTGCAGCTGAAGGTAAGTGTCAGTAAAGAAACTGTTTCAGGGTTGAATTGCAATGGCATATTTTGTGGAATACAGATGGTTCTACAAAAAGGTGTTTTGTCAGGGAGAAAGGCATGATGATTTCAGATGGGGGGGAGAGAAGGAAAGCTCCATATAAAGACTTTAATTCAGCAAGAGAGGGATGAATAAATACCCAGCATGCTGGAGTCTGTCCTGAAAAGGTTTCTGGGATAAGAATGTACAAGTGGTAGCAGTCATGGATTTTAAATTGGAACAAGCAAGTGTTTTGTCCTACAGTAGTGTTGTTTGATTGCATTGACTCACTGATCCTGAATTACATTTCCAGGGTTCTCCAACAATGCAGCGTCTGGCTGCTGTCAGTGGGCTGGTTGCACTGGTGGGCTCTGAAGGAGGCATGATACAGGTGAGAACGTGCAAGCAGATGGTACTTTTATCTCCTCTACCAATTTGGCTAGAAGGCAAGATGAAATGACATCCTCTGCATCCTTACAGTAGTGGTTATATATCAGGGCATCCCAGCTATGCAATAGCGGCTCATGTTGGGTAGGAACCAAGCAGGATAGAATTGCAATGTGTAAAATGGGGTCTGTTCCATTTTTCACATCATATTGCCCGTGTGCAGTGCCACTGGGGAAAAGTTTAGAGCCACATAGGCTTTCTTCTTTTCTCCTCCACACAAAAAGGCAAGTGTGCAACTGTAATCTGTCTTTTCAGTACTTGTTCTCTGTTTTGTTGTTTCTTTTTTTTCCCCCTATAAAATTCACATTATACTTTTTTCCTTTCCTCTGGCAGCTGAAATCTGAGAGCATTCAGTCCTCCCAGTTTCAAAGTAAGCTGAACGAAGTCATCAGAACCCTTACACAGGTAGGAAGGTAGCCTCTGTTTCCTGCGTTGAATAATGCACTAGGTACTGTGACACTTTGCACAAACAGGCCAAATCTGTTTAAAGGAACTGCTAATGTCTGTGTTTCTTGAATGAGGCAACGTAAGGAAATTTGTCTAACTTGGTGGTTTATTGTCTCAACAGATCATCAGTTTTTCAGGGCAGATTGGCCTTCAGACAAATGCAGCGGGGCTTTTGGGACGCCTTCATATGTCCTGTTTGTCTTCTACCCAGAACAGGGCATCTGGTAAGATGCTTTATTATTGCTGCTTAAAGAACATATAGATGTAGCACCAAGCTAAAAAGGCAGCAAGGGACACCTTAGACAATACAGGCAAGACATTGCAGCCCTGTTAAATGACATGACAGTCTTTGAATTGGAGATGCCTGGTCCTGTGTGCCAGACCTAAAGGTTGGAACATGAAGCAGGACCCCATGTGCTAAATAGGATCCCCTGCCCCCACCTGCTTTTACTTGTAGTATCTAAGTAAGGTTCCAAGTTGTTCTGGTCAAACTTATATATTGCTTCTGTCTTTATTCTTTTATAGAATAAATTGTAAAGACGTTTTACACTGCATATGGCATATGTGCTTGACATCTACATTATCCAGTCTTAGAACTGTTTAATCTACTCTTTGTTTTAGGACTTCCCATTGTCTAAAAAAGCCCGACACTTAATAACTGGTCCATAACAAGAGGAAGCTCACTTTTCAAAAGTGTTTTTCTAGAAGAGATCTTCTCTGGTTAGCTGAAGTAAAAAAAACTAGTGTTCTGTGCTGTTTCAGCATAGCAATTAGAACAAAAATTCGTATTCTGTTGATACATCATTACCTTCTGGTTTTGTTTCAATATCCGTCAGTAAAATATAGGCAGGATTACACCATGGATGAAATACCAGTAATAGGAGGAAACTAATGAAGTGGAAACTGTTCACTTCAGCGTGAGCCAAGTTGGGAACCAATAATACAAAATGTAGATAAACTTCCTCATCACAGAAGAAATATTCTTGGAGTTTCTAATTTTGGGTAATCTTGGAATATATTCCTGAGGTTAAATGGATATGGAATGTCTCTGTTGTATTAAACTTACCAGGTTTTTTATATTGACTTGCAGTGGCTGATATATTTTAAGGAAGTTCTTGTTGAGAGCTTTTTACTTAGTCATTTAATTTGTTTTTTCAGACCTGCTCCCTCTCACCAACACAAATGTTTAGCTTGCCTTAAAAGTGGAAAGGCCAGTGCATCTATCAGTAATCTTGTGGTCTAAATGCTTTTAGTAATCTACAGAATCAGTTATCTCAAACATACAGTTTGGCCTTTGAATTTACATGGGAGTTAGAAGATAGAATTGCTGCTGGCCTATTTTAGTATATAAACAGTCTTTTTGTCTTCACAGTTCCGCCAGATTTTAGGTACTTGCCTGAAAACAGCTTTATCAGGGCAGCCATTGACTTTGCCATTGAAAGTGGAAAGAAAGGTAAGAAGGGATCAAACTACAGTATCCCTCTAGGAAATTTGTTATGATTGTAAAAGGTGATCCTAATAACCCGCTCTTATTTACTTAGAGAACTTTTCTAAATACTAATTTGAACTTCACTAATGTGGGATATTTAATCTCTAAACAAAAAATTGAATAGCACTCAAAAAGATAAAGTACAGTTGTGTAGTTGGGGCATTAGTTTTCTCCACTGAATTTTTATGACTTTTTAAAACCTTTCCCTTTCCCCTTCGCTCTGTGTCTGTGTCCCTCTGTGTCTCTGAGATGATGTATCTTCTCTGGGGGAATGAAAGTCAAATCACTTTAAGTGTTAGCATGTATCCTCAGGAATACTCAATCATCAGGCCAACTTTATGCTGCCCCTTATTTCAGTGATCCTAGGTTAAGATTCTCTGTTACAAAGTGATATTCAAAGAGGTTACTGCTATGTGTGATAAATGCAAAGGAACCTGAAGAAAGTGTGCTGTCGCAGGAGGAGTGCTACTAAAAGAGAGATAGGTTGGAGTACAGTCTTAAGGGAGATAAAGCAGAGGAGATTATTCCTGTGTGGAGCTAAGTGAGCTCACTGCTGTCCTATGAACCAGGCTTTGCTTTCAAAGGAGGTAAAAATTGCCCGTTTTTTTAAAGTCCTTTTTTAAAAAGGACTTTAAAAGCCCATTTTTAAAGTCCTTGCCTCCAGGAGGACTTTAACTGAGTTAACTCCTTGAGTTTAAGTAACACATTATGTAGCAAAGTTTAGCACTTGTCTGACAATTTTTGTGGCCTGCCCCTCCAGGATGGGGAAGAAGAGCAGTGTCAGAAAACTTGGCTGTTCTACTAACAAGTGCAAAAAATACTACCCTACTAGATGAGGAATATCTTTAATAACTTATAAATTGGTTCAAGGGGAAGGAACCAGAAATTTTCTATTTATCAGTAACAAAAAGCCTTTTCTGATAGGACATTAATGTTAAAAACACAACTGTTGATTATGAACAAGAGATACACGATTCTCAGATACAAAGAGAAATAACAGTAACTTTATAACGCTTTTTAGCATTTCACCACGCATTGGTCTTCAGTGCAGTATTAACGTTTTTCTCCTGAGAAGTTTAGCGAAGTGTGTGTATATAAAATTCAGACTGTGATTTAATCTTCTGTTGTAGGCCCTGAATCTGTGCCAACTGAGCTGGTGAAAGTAGCACTGGCACCCATTGCATTAGTTGGAGAAAGCCATCAGTACCCACCTGTAAACTGGGCATCCATTCTTTCTCCTTTGATGAGGCTAAACTTTGGTAAGATTCATAGTTTTCTACTATTAGTGACTCTACTTGTCACAAGACTTCTTTACTAACACAACTTTCACAAACTTTAGAGGCCACTTCAGGGCTTGAAGTTATTGCAGGGACTGAAGTGTTTACTATGCTTTCAAGACCAACTTTTTAATGTTTGCAAGCATATATTTGTGATCACCGTATGGACAATTTGTTTTAACTCAAGAAAAGTCACGAGAAGATCAGAACTGAGGACTTTGGAAGTTCCCTAAAGCAGTGGTAAAATTGGACCGAATTTTTCATTTGAACTATTTACAGTAAGAAAAGCCCATCGTGAAACTGAACTAATTGTGTCTTATTTTCAGTACCCACTAAATGCTGGTCCAGTGCTTGTGTCAGAGGCTGCAGGCAGCTTTATCACAAGTTTGAACTGCTCTACAGTTCATCTAGCTATCGCTAGTCTGAAATACACTTTCTACTAAATTACACTGAGATTACACTAATTACTAAATTACTGAGGAAAGCATATCCCTTTTACCATCATGATCCTGATTTTGTCAGAGCTTCTAACGGCATTTTTTCTTCATGCGGGAGGGTAGCCTTGATCTTGAAGTATTGTGTTCCTGATCCTGAAGTATACAAGACAGCTTGTATATTTTTCTACTCAGAATACCTGTTGGTGCCTGGTTTGGTTCATATAAGTGTCTAAGTTTCAAACTCATTTCCTTAAAAGAAAAAAAGAACAAAACCCAAAAAACCTACTGTGTAAAGTTCCTTATTCCCTTATTTGATTCCACTGAGTTTTGTTTCTCCTGATTTATGTAACTGTTTTTGCTGGCCTTGCAGATTGTTTTACAACTGGGTTGAGCAAGTGCTGTTGTGTTTAAATTGATGTGCTGTAGAGCCCAGAATATGGAAGGTTGTTTCTTATTTCTTTCTGGTGTTTATTTTACTTATACAAAGTGCTTGTATAAGCAGCAGAAATCATTGAACTGTCCTATGAGAAACAACTACTTCCTAGATACAGAAAGATTTGGCTACATATTAAACATTTTTGCTTATACTTGACCTGCAACTTGTTTTACTTGGTGTTCTTGCAATTGATTGTAAAGTCTTTTGTAAGAATAAGTGAAAGAATTTCCTGTACTGATCTCCAGTCCGTGCTGATGCAAATTTGTGTGCAACCTTATGAATAGCTGAAACTTGTTAAATGTATGGGGGATTTTTTTATTCCTGTTTTTCACTTAGGAGTCTTACTTTTGTGAATCAGGGGAATTCCAAAGGAAACAGTACATTTGGTTTTGTGGCTATGTTTTTATTGACTTCAGACAGCATCATAGTCTACACTTTTATACATAATTTCTCTTCACTGTCCTTCTGTAGGGTTGCGGAAGTTGCACAACCTTCTCTAGATTATGTATACATCCAGAAATAGATCTTACTGTGTGCTAATGAGCAATAATCACGTTGTGCTAGAAGGTATCATGCAGAACAGTTGTATTATGATCTAACAGTCTGCCTAGAAATGTGGCACTAACACGCTTTTTCTGGAACAGCTGTATCATGAATATTTTTATGAAAATTGGCCTGTGAGCTCCAATCTCTCAGATTGTCTAGGACACTGTTATTCATGTCTGAGAATTCACGACTGTTTTAATGACCATTAAATGTTTCACAAAGTCGACTGTGAAGATATGTTCATCTTTAAACGTATTGAAGACAACATATTGCTTGCCCAGCTTAGAAGGTTATTGCAGTTGTTGCTGAGCAGAAACCATATAACGTGATTGAAGTAGTACCTGTTTGTTATTCAATAGTGCTCTGACGTGAAAAGTCATAGGCAAATCATAATGTGTGCCTTAGCAGTCCAAGCTAGTGAGAGAGAATTTTTTAATTGGTTACCAAAGTTTTTTGTTACAACTTCACCCTGAGTTCTGCAAATCACTTAACTTCTTGTATAAGATATTTTATGTCAAAGAGCCTGATGCTAGGCTCTTAAATCTTTGCTTTGTTCATGCTCTGTTAGTGAACTTTATAAAAAGTCATACTATATAGATTGCCACTTTTGTCACCGAAAGAACATTTTAACTTTTAAAGCACCTATTTAAGTTTTATGCTGATATTTAACAGTAATATATCTTCTGTCTAATGGGTCAAATGCTAGTATAATAGTTAAATTGTTTGTCCTTATGTTGCAGTAGCAATCATGAACTAGATGGAAGCCATGCTGTTGCTCAAAGCACCTCTTCAACATATTTATGACTAGTTATTCTATTAAGAAACTGGCTGTACCAGTCATTAAAGGGTCTTTAAAGAGAAACCAATAAGGATTCCATAATCATCATAACCTCTACGCACAGTAAGGTCCTCCTGCGTGTTAACGTGGAGAATGCTGCAACCGAGCACCCACATCAGTAACAGTGACTAACCTCTGTTCTGTGACATATTATATGAACATGGGGTACATGGAAGAGTAGAAACATGTGAACAAATGCTAATTACTCCTACATTTAGCAGGAAGGAATACTGACTCGTTTCTCTTTCTGTAGATTAAATCTTGTCTTTATTTGGCATGAATTTTTTAATTCTTACTTTTCTTACCATTCCGACATTTTTATTCTTGGGTGGATTGAAATGAACTTGTACAAATCCTGAGATTTCTTGCTGAAAGTGCATGAATGGGAAGAGGAGACTTCTAACACGTATGTGTTAAAAACTCTAAGCAGCATCTGTAGAAAAGCAAATTTTAATGTAGTGCTCTAGTAGAACAATAATCCTCCTTTATTTTATGAGTTGAGAACAAATTTAAAGTACAATTAATCTCTTCATAACTTCTATTTGTTTTTTTTCTGCCCTAGGTGATGAGGTAAAACATCTCTGCCTTCAACTGGCTGTGACGCAGGCCCAGTCATCTCAAAATGCAGCAACGCTTTTGGGCATGTGGGTGGCACCTCCCCTTGTCTACAGTCTCAGTGTATGTATGTCAGAAAATTTATGGGACCTCAGCACCTCTTTTCTATAAGATTCCTCAGTGATGATGTTTAGAATATCTCAACAGAAAAATGATTACTACGTTCAGAATTCTGCAGAAATACTATTTAGCAAATATTTACAGTGAGAGAAAGGCTACTCTGGGGCCTTGAAATTTAAGGCAGACTTAAGATCCGCTACATTCGTTTTACTTAAATTGCTTAAGATCATTTTCCTCTCTCATTTCATGCTGTAGCATGACCTAGAGATGTAAGAAGGCATGGCATGTAGGGAGAAAAAGTATCTCTTATACCAGCCGATAGCCTTAAAAAAAGGTCCCACATATCTGTCCAAAAGCACGCCTGCTTCTTCCAGCAATGTCTTTTGGTCAAGTAAAATATGTTCCTTCTTGAAAATCTTGCCTTAATTCTGTAGATAGTCAGCAGACTAACCTATACTGTAATCAAATTTGCGTTTACCCTCTGGTACAGTGCAGCTCTTCTTGCAGAGGTACCACATGGATTCCATGATACAGTATGTAAAACTCCCTGAATCCCACAGTGCACTAGACTGTGCAGTTCTGTCAGTTTAAACGAGTTGAGGAACGGGTTCATGGCAATTGTCAGAAAATCCATTGTGGATTTCTGTGATCTTTTGCAGTTCTTCAGGGGATATTTTTGTCTTGTAATTTCGAATTCATTAGTCTTCAGAGATACATAAACACTTGGCAATTTTAAGATATATAATTGGTAAGGTACCAAAAAAAGGAAGATTTGGTTTCTGAGCACCCGTTTCTCACTGCAGTGGAGATTTGAAGTCACAAAATGATTTCAGACACAGAGTGTGTATGCTTTGGATTCCTTCAAGGTAATTATTCATTCTTACTCACTAGCTAGGAATGTTAATGGTGCTAGGAGTACCATGCTTCTGTCCTTGGCTGTCTAGTCAGTCTGTATGCTTCATGCAGGAATGCAGTGGGCACCATATAGGGAAATCATAATTGTCCTGCCAGTACAGAGACATGATATCTAGGGTTCATTGAAAGAAAGTTCCTCAATTTTTAAGGAAAATAGAATGTTGACATGTTTGAACTCTCTTTAATTCAAGTAATTCATCAAAAGAGGGAAGAAGAATTGAGAAGTATGTATGACTTTGAGTGCTTTTTTAAGTGGTGTTTGAGCAGCTTTTTTTTTTTTCTTCATCCTTTATAACAATAGCTGAAGGTCAGTGAAGAGCTGGAATCTGAAACTAAACAAAAGTTTTTGCTTTGCAGACGAAAACACAGAAATACCTTTTCATGTCCCTGCCCCTGTGGATGAAACATGTTGCAGAAGACAAACTACAGTCTTTTATGGAAGTGTTTCTGATAAAACAGTTTGAAGTGAAGAACCACACAACAAACCCAGAGATCTGCCAGTGTGTTTTACAGGGACTCATGCAGGCAATGAAACTTCCGAGCCCTGCCCAGTACTGCTGGAGCATTCTGTGCCAGGCTGTGGAGAAAGTATTTGAGCTTCTACCGAATGAGATTCAGGTAAGGAATAAGTATGAGGTGTACGAAGACTTTTCTGAACTGGAAATTTTTACTGATGGTAAGTCCCATCTTTTTGCACTGACCCTCACGTTTGAAACATGAAGTAGATTTAAAAATTTTAGTGATAATAGTTAGGTTGGCTGCATAATTTCAATTTAAGTTCCTTTCAGATATTCTTTAGAATATGACTAAGTTGTGAAAGCAATTTAATGTACACTTTTCCCTCACAAGTGATTTGGTAATGGAAAAATACAGCATTAGTACTGAAATAAATGTTATTGAAACAGAAGCAGAGAACAATCAGAAGGGGCTTTTTTTTCCCCACAGAGGATTCAACTTCTCACAGTGATTTAAAGAAGCTATCTAGCTACAGAAAATATTTCCAAGGAAGGGCATTTTTCCATTAAAAAAACAAACTCATTGAAAGTTTTCAGATACCATTTTATTCTTTAGTAATTAAGTACATTGAAGTCCCCAGCAAATACAGAATTCTAAAATTAATTTCTAAATTTCTAAAATAAATAAAGAATAAATAAAATGAGGCTAGACACTAGATTAAATATTCATCATGATCTAAATATTCATCACGATCATTGACAAAGTTCCTGGACTCACCAATTTTAATGATAAAGAAATCTAGAACGATATATCTAAACCTGCATTTACTTTTCTGTTTTTAGAGAGGCGAACTGGACACCTATGTCGATGTAGCAAAATGTATCTCAGAAATGGCAGATTCAGAGATTGATCGCATTGTCCAGATCTCTAAGGTAATGACGTTTTACTCCTGGTCTTCTATCACCAAATCATGTGAAGCAGGCATGCCTTAACATTTTTCCTGTCAACAGAGTGTTTTAGCGCATTGGGAGCATTGATTGTTTTATCTACCATGCAAGTAAGAGTGTTTTGGCTCTAATTTGCAGGCAGCAGGGAGAAGCAAACGTGATAAGAACCCATATCCAAAACTTTCTCAAGGCAACTGCAATATTACTCATTTTCCCTGGTAGCTTTGAAATGGAGAGTCTAAGTAAATTGGTCAAGACTCTGTTAGCAGAGCAGGAATGGTGTTAGAGAAGCTGAACAGTCATTTCCTTATATCTTTTTAAGTTCTTATTTCGGCACTGAAAAATGCCATTTAGGAAAACCTTTTTTGTCACTGCAGTGAATCTGTCTTGCAAGAAGACTTTGGTATCCAGAACTGTCAGGCTGGCTCATTTCAATTTAAAGCAGAATGTAAAATTTAAAGCCGTATGAAAACAATCAAACTGTACTGATCTGCAGTTTGCTGGACTATTTAGAAGCATGTAAAATTAAATTAATATGTACAATCTTCTGTTTCATAATTTGTCTTGAAGAAAAATAAGCCTGCTACATAATCAAAGAATTTCTCCCCTTTTTTTATAAAGAGGAATGAACTATCTACTGTTCCCATGAGAAAAATATGTTTTAATTTAACATGGTTTTTAATTGCATTTGCAGAACAATATAGAGAAGGCGACATTTGTGAAAGTGTATTTAATTTCTCAAGGCAGACTGCCTCTGATGAACTTGAATGCCGTGATTGATACCGTGGCAGGATATCACCAGAAAGAAAATATTTTATGGATGCTCTTGCATAGTTTCTATCACACTCGTATTGTGAGCCATGAAAACACAGGTAAGGTCAGGCTTAAAGAAGAATCAATGACAAAACCAACAGATACCGATGAGTCTACACTCATTCTTTTAAAATAATTTTAAGATGGTTTAATCCAAGTGTTTCCAAATTTCTCTGTATTAGAAACTACTCAATCTTCAGTATTTTTGTGCTCTTCAAATACCTGTATCAGACATTGCTGTTATGTTTTTCTCCAATTATTTACATTTCTGTACATCAGCTACGAGTCATTTATCTCAGCCAGGTGGTTTGCAGACCACAGTTTTGACTAGATCCATGTCTCCTAGTCTTTTTTGACTTTCAGTATAAGGCAGTGTTAGAAATGTATGTAGCACATCAGTGACTGGTAGTAGTGCAACTCTGCTAACGTTCAGATCTAATATCTGACGTACCGTTGTGTGACACGGTAGGCAGGGCCGTGTTCCCGTGAGACTGGTTGAACCAAGGAGGTAGCTTGCTTTTCTGAACTTCTCGCACTGAGTTAACACAGAAAAAAAATTTGCCCTTCCGCCTCTTCATAACCATACCAGATAATTATCTGGTGGGTTAATGAGTTGGGGTGGCTCAGCTAAGGGTCTGATAAAGTGCTGCAGCTGCTGCAAGAGAAATAGCAGAATCACACAGGAAGATAAAGGAGGAAGAAACAAGAACAGTGGGAGGCAAGAATGAGGTCTCCTCATTTTCATGGCAGAAGGATCTTTGGCTACCTCTGTTCACAGAACAACTTCAAAGCGTTATATTGCTACATGCCTTAGCTGCCAGCTGTGGTTGAAGAACTTCAAACAGTAGTGAGTTTTGAATGAGTGAAGCAAGGCTCCTTTGGGAAAAAGAGGAGGCAACGTAAAAGAGGGCACACGTAAAGAGTACAAGGAAATGGTAGTGTATGAAGTGACGTGGTCTTGAAGGTGGTTATTAATTTGTAGGTGGTAGAACAGATTTTGGACAGCAGAATCTGAATCAATGTAGTATGTTTCATCCTTGGGTTGAGGGCTGATTTTATTTGCGTGCCTTGACTGGATTTTATTGATCCTCTCTGCACAGTAGGAGGTTTTCGGCAGCACTCCCCACATTCTTGCCCAGTGCACAGTGACACCAATGCTAGACTTAGATGAAGTACAGGGGCAAAAACTTCAGGGAGGCTTTTGGATTCTGTAGCAGTCATATAAGCAGACTGGGTTAGGGGACTTGCAGGCTGCCATTGTGTGAAATAATTCTCACTCAGCATTCCTTTTTCTGTGTGTTCAGCATGTTGCCTGCATTATAAGCAAAGTTTTTGTATAAGTGTCTGTATGCCTTCTGTCAGTAGCAACCACGCATCAAATGTGACAGTGGTATTGGTGATTGTTGTTCTTCCACAGTCAGTGCTTTATTGCTATAGTGATTCCCTATGCTTGCTTTTTAATGAAAAATGGTGCATTCTAGTGTTTTATGAGAGTCAATGTTCTTGTTCTTCTTCTAGGAGTGCTGAAAAGAACGGACTGGCTGCTAGACCTGATGGGCTACATCAGAAACTTAGCATACAAGTCAACACCCTTACAAAATGTTGATCTTAAAGAGGTACATGCCGTGAAAATAATTTGCAGCTTTCAGAAAAAATTAGGTTTTGATGTATTCCACATTCTTCCTCAGCAATAAGTATTGTTCCCCATGCTTTTATATTTTAGAAGATTGTAATCTTACCTCCATAGAGAAATTATTCTCAATTTTTGTGAATCTATGTGGATTTAAAACTCTTACTTTAAAATAACCATGACATTTAGATTATGATAGAAGCTAAAGGCAACTAAAGGAAATAATCACTTCAAGTTTACTGTATTTAGCACAAAGGAACAATTTGAATTCATCAGTAGAACTGTCTAAGCAGGTCAAACCTGTGCCGTTCCTGTTTCTAAGAGGGCTTGGACAGTTTTAGGTAACTAGAATTATTCAGTCTTTTCAGATGTTTAATTCTTCTGGTTGAGGACATAAAATAAGCTGCTGCTTAGATTAGAAAAGCATTCGTTACATTGCTGCAATATTTCACAAGCATTTGTACCACCACAATGGTGACCACTTCTAATTTCCCTCAACAGTCACCTTGCTGTAAAGAAGTTATTTCCCCATTTTAAATGAAATGTGGATCATCCTTAAACTAAAAGATGATTTTAGAAGAGTGTTGTTTTGCTTTCTTTTCTGTAGACAGTTTAGTTTGAGTTGGAGTTTAGAAAAAGCCTTATACTGCTTCAAAGTGTAAGAGAATATTAAGAATGTTTTAGTTCTTGCATTTTGAATGTTAGCTGAATTTTGAGGTGATAGTTTTGAAGAGCAAGCCACCACCTGGATTTTTGGTTTGGGGTTTCTTTTTTATTGTTTGGTTTTCTTTTTCCCTTCTGTGTTACTCATTTAATAAAGTGCATGTTTGCCTTTTTTCCTGTTTAGTGCATAGATTTCCTCCTGTGGCTGTTTGCAGCTACTGTGGTGGCCTGGGCTGACCATGGTGCACCATTACTGCTTGGTCTCAGTGCTGACTGGTCACCGTGGAAGCACCAAATGATATTACCAGAATTGTCTGAGGATCGCATTGGCAAGCACCCCTCTGACAAGCTTGCTGTGCAAGAAACCCTCACTCTCCTTCCAAGCAGCATTTCCCTTTTGCTGGCTAAAGAGCCTTGGAAAGAACAAACACAGAAGGTAAAATTGCACGTAGTGGTAAGCATTTTCCAATAGTCAGAAAGCACCCCATTTTTAGTAGTCAGCTCAAGTCTTAGGTGGAGCAGTTATTTCCTCTATATCTATTGCATCTGACTTGTGATCTTGTTTTACTTTATTTGCAATCAGATATGACTTGGCTTAAAAGACCGAGTGTGGTTTCTAAAGTAAAATGTGAGAGTTGCAAAAAACAAAAAACATGTCAATGTTGGGATTCAAACTCCTAAGAGAGTACAGCTGGGAGAGGAGAGTTGGCAGCTGCTGGTAGCAAGTCAGTCTTTTAAACACTGAAGGACAGATCCTCTGCAGTTGGACATCACCACAGTGGCAATTTAGGGCAATCAAAGATCATCTGTGCAGTTTGTGTATCATTTTATTTTCAAATGTAAGTTGAAAATAAGTGTGGAAAATTTAGCCTAATTTGGTAAGCCTACTGTAGATAGCTTGTGGTTGAGACATGGAAATATTGTTATAAACCTACAGATTAATAGTTAGCTGTTTCGTGCAAATCAGGATCCACTAAGGACTGGCTCCTGTACACTTCTGTGCTCAGAATTACCACTGAAGTCAGAATTCAGAATCTGGGAAGAAAGCAGGTGAGGGCTGTTAATATGCAAGTGCCTAACTAGGCTCAAGGGAAAAATTTAAGACTATGCCCTGAAAATCATCCTGCTAAGTTTGAAATTCCACGTTGTCCTCCAGCGCCTCTGGACTGCAAGAAAAACAATGAAAAATGAGAGAGGTCAAAAGAGGGACACAAAGGCAGTAAGAATTCTGAAGGATTTGCAGTAAAATGTTTGCACAAGAGACTGATAAGAAAGGATCGTATTAATAGGTTAAAGGCATGAACAGGCAAGACGGAGGGAAACTATTTACTGTACCTTCTTTGTTACAAATAGTTATTGCTGAGGTAATGAGAAGGAACAAAGGGAGTTTCAGATCTAGCAGTGGGAGAAATCGCACTGACAGTGAGATGTACTCTAGGGCATTTGGATAGTTTGGGCAGAAGCTTGACTGGCCACTGCCTCTGATTAGATAACTATGAGTTTAGCAGTGATCAGATGTTGCCTGTCAAATGTGAAAGAACTTATGGCTCTGATACAGAGTCTCTTTTAATTCAAATTTTCCTTTATATTTCAATCTTTAGTTCATTGACTGGATGATCAATATGATGGAAACTCCTAAGGAAGCATTATCAAAATCTTCCATGGACCTGCTGAAAGGTAGGATATTTTTAATTGGGTCCATATTTTTTCATAACTATCAGTACAGATCAAAATCCAGCTGTTAGAAGGAGTGAGATGAATCTATACATGTGGGAGAAATATATTTTGCCTTTAAGGAAACCTTCACAGGTAAGTTAACATTCCTGTCTGTAACACCTTCTTATATTTGCTGTCTCACCTGCTGATGCTTACGACGTGCCACTGGAGATCGAAAGGACTTAAAGGTACATCTGGTCCTACAGGCGTATTTCAGTGATAGATCTGTCAATTGGTTTTGAAGTTACCCTTAAAAATAAAATGTAACATACTATTTGGGAACCCTCCAGTACTAAATAGAAATCACATAGCAATTTATTCAGGTGCAACTGAACTGTGGGGAAGGGATAGGAGTCAGGCAATGACAGCCTAGTAGAGCAGTCTGACAAGAAAGGATAGAGGAATGAGGGCTGCTGAAAAGATGTATGAAAAGAAAGATGGGAAGTACATGGTATTTTGAATTACAGTAAAGGCTTGTGGCCCTAGCATGCAACCCATTGCTCACCTAGAGATGTAGGATTGTGAATACAATCTGTGCAAGTCATTTTAAGAGGACACCACAAAAACTTTCAAGTGAAGTGAGTGTGCTTGTACTTCTTTCCATTAACACACAGCACCTCCTTTGAATCACCTGATTTGTTGGACCTAAACATGGCGTATTGAAATCAGGTTAGAAGTTCTTTGCATTACTAGGACAATTAGCCTTGTTTTGAGGATCTGCAATCTTTAATCACTCTCTGATAAATTTCAGAATTCCCCTGTTGTGTCTGCTACTCTCCACCAGAAACAATGCTAAGGGTTGTTGGAGAATCTCCTCTGTATATCGAAGGATTCTGATATACACAGTGTGTTCTCAGTACACACTGATTGAGGTGATTCATTGTTTCCCTTGAGCTTTCCATTCTTTTTTTGCTTTTAAGTACAAGAACATGAAACTCCCTTCTGGATGACTAGAATGTGACTCGTTTGTTTACTGGATTTTGCCTAAACACATGATGCTTTCAAATTGAATTGAGGAATTGGTGAATTGCATTTCCAGACAGTGGATTGAAGTGATAGTCTAATTAGCAGATGATGCGTTATGATTTCAGTAGGAGTCACGCCATAAAGCAGATGAAAGGCCTAGTGCAACATCGCATTTCAGAGGGGTGTAGAGACCTGTCTATCTTGTGAACAGCAGAAGTAGCATCAGAACCTGTCAGGCCAGGAAGAGAAAAAGTCATGAAAAGAGTCACTAAAAGGAGAACTGAATATATACCTATGTTAGTAAAATGAGTGGGCAGAATACTCTCACATCCTTTCCAGTCTGGACTGCACAAATTAATGTCATTTGTCCTTGTCTTCACAGTCGCACTCCTGGCCTTGAGATCTGTTGCAGAGTTCAAGAGGAAAGCAGTGTGGACTAAAGCTTATGGGTGGTAGCTGCGTGCTATATCTTACCCAATGAAGAAAACTGTTCGTACTTGGAAGCATACTATTGCTATTCATGCATCAAGATTACCAATTTCAAAGAGGTTTCCTATCAGAAGGTTTTGGATAATATTTTTTTTTCATCCTTTTACCTCTTCCCAAAGATTCGTAAGATGAAAACAATATCTTGTTTTTCATTAATGGTGTCTTGTTCTTTTACAAACTACCTAGAGTGGTTTGAGCTGTGCTGAATGTAAGTGAGAAATACACGTCCAGTTGTTTCAACTGAGTTGTTTGAAGTAACACCTGGGAGCCTCAAGAGCTGGAGCGGAATATTCCTTTAACTCATGGAGGTTTTGTAGAAATGGGTGGAAAAATAAACTTGTAAAATTTATTTGGTTGTAGCCTATTTACTAAAGTATGTTTTAGTGTAACAGACTTCAGAGCATTATTTTTTTAATTGATTATCCTTTTTTAGTAATAACACGATGCTCTTGTGCAGTAGTGACAACACATTGAAGGTATATAATGTGAGCGGAGTTTCTGAAAGGGGTGGTATGCTTGTCAATTTTGCAACAACTTTATCATGATCATTAAAATAAGGCAATGATCCTAATGGCTGCTATGTCCCCAGCTGCAGGACAGTTGCAGTTTTCTTTCCACTTAAAACTGTTCCTGTCCCCTTTACCCTCCTTTGCACAGAAGGACAGTTGTTCTCTGCCTGCAGAGAAAAACCTTTTCCACCTTTGGCATCTTAAATAGGTTAGCCCTTGCCATTTTACGTATTAATACTCTTCTCTTTCTGAAGGAATAGAGAACTTCTTCACTTTGCAGCCTTGCTAAGCAGACCTTAAAAGGGATTTTGTATTTAGCAATCCTCCTCACTAGAGCAGACAAAAATTAACTGAATGTAATAGCTTGAGTACTGATCCCTAATGTCTTCCAAGGCAGTACTAGTGAGAGCATTGTTGATTTTGACCAGCTTGCATGAAATATTATCACCCTACGTCTAGAAGCCACACCCCATTGCAAGAATTCTCTTAATTTCAGGACTGAACATTTCCTCTGGGGAAGAAATTCTCCAGTGACTTCTTTATGGGATTTTCTCACTTCGTAAAGTTCCTGTGGGATGGCAGTGAGCCTCCACAGTCATTAGTCATTTCTTCAGTGTTTAGGTGTGTGGAGGATTAAGGCAATACTCGTTTGTATTTTTGAAATAGTTTTATTATAATGGTAATTTTCTGCTCTGTATGCAGCTGTATACTGAGAAGACAGTCTAAAGGTGAATGTATGGAAGGACTCACTGAAAGCAGCTGTCACCGAGTCGGTATCTCAGTGTATGACATTTCCATTTGTGTGCACTTCTAAGTAACCTCTAACAAAGCCAAATAAGTTGTGTTTTAATGGTGCCATCTCTAGTGTACTGTTTCAAATTAACTTACACCTTTACTCACCTGAGTTTGCATGTGTATTAGCATTTTAATTCAGCCGAGAAGTTTGCCCCTTTTTTAAAGGGAATCTTTGGTAATGCCCACAATGCTGTATTTTGGTTTGTATGGTGGAGCGGTGTATAAACATCTGAATTAAGCTATACTCATACACAGTAGAAAAGGTAAGCCAAGGGATGGCATACCACTGCCTGAGGGTGACAGTGTTAATGCAGCTCCAGGGAGCATTGAGGGTTTAGCAGCATATCTGAAATGCTTGTACACCAACACACACAGTATTGGAAGCAAACAGGATAACGTGGAAGCTTTGGCCAGTTCCCACAGCTACAGTATCATTGGTGTTAGTGAGACTTGGTGGCGTGAGTCCCACAGCTGGAGTGCTGGGTTGGAGGGCTGCAGGCTGTTCAGGAGGGATAAGCAGGTCCGGCAAGGTGGAGGAGTCACACTGTATGTAAGGGAGAGGTTTGGCTGTACAGCCCTGACAGTTAGGGATGATGTGGTTGAGAGCCTCTAGATGAAGATTAGGGGGATGGAAAACAAAGCAGATGTTGTTGTGTGTGTCTACTGTTGTTCACTCAGCCAGGGTGACAGCACTGATGATTTACTTTATAGGCAAATTAGGAGAAATCTCTGGATTGGTGACCCTTGTTCTTATGGGAGATTGCAACTTCCTGTACATCAACCGGGAATACCAGACCGCTGCGACAAGCAAGTCTGGGAAATTCCAGATGTATGTGGAAGACAATTTCTTGTCACAAGTACTCAGTGAGCCAACCAAGAAAGGTGCCCTCCTAGACTTATTGTTTGTGAATACAGAAGGACTCCTGGGAGATGTGATGGTAGGTGGCTGTCTTGGCCACAGTTATCGTGAAGTGATTAAGCTTACATTTTTGGGTGTTATGAGAAAAAAGGTCAGCAGAGTTGCTACCCTGGATTTCAAGAGAACAAACTTTAAGCTATTCAGGGAGCTAGTTAGCAGTGTCCCGTGGGAATTTGCTTTTGGGGGCTTAAGAATCTATGCAAGCTGGTCAGTTTTTAAGAACGACATTTTAGAAGCATGGGAGCAGGCAGTCCCATTGTGCCAAAAGTCAAGCAAGCAGGGCAGAAACCAGCTTGGCTGAAGAGGATCTGCTTTTGGAACTCAGGTAGAAAAGAAATTGTATGGTCTCTGGAAGCGAGGTCGGGCTTCGTAGGAAGATTACAGACGTGTGGTTCACATATGTAGGGAGAAAACATGAAAGGCCAACGGTCAACTAGAGTTGAAACTGGCCAGTGTTGGGTCAGATAACAAAAAATTATATTTTGAGCATGTTAAGAGCAAGAGGAGGTCTAAGGAAATTATTGGACCAATACTTTATGAAGATAGTCACCTGACAAATAGGAATGAAGAAAAGGCAGAGGCACTTAATGTTTTTTTTTTTTTGGGTTCTTTTTTTTGCCTCAATCTTTAATAATACTAATAGACCTTGGGCTGCCCGGTCCTCTGAGTTGGAGGAGATGTAGGAGCAGTGATTTTTCCATTTTTGGACACTGAGATTGCAAATGATCAGTTGCATCAGCTGAATCTTTATAAGTCCATAGGGCCTGATGGGATTCATCCCAGAGTACTGAAGGAGCTAGTGGATGTCACAGCAGGACCCCTCTTGATCATCTGCCAAAGGTCTTGGGAGTCTGGGGAGGTCCCTGCTGACTGGAAGCTAGCCAGCATTATTCTAATTTACCAGAAGGGCATGAGGGAAGACCCAGGGAACTACCGACCTGTCAGTCTAACCTCACTACCTGGAAAAAATTACAGAGATCATCATACTGGGTGCTATTGAAATACATTTAAAGGACAATGCAATCATCAAGCACAGTCAACGTGGGTTCACAAAGGGAAAATCCTGTCTAATCTGATACCCTTCTACAAGATCAACAAGCTAGTGGAGGAAGGGAAGGCGGTGTATGTAGTTTTTCTGGATTTTAGTAAGGGTTTTGATAATGTCCCTCACAGCATCCTTCTGGACAAGTCGTCCAGCTGTGGGATGAGCAGGTTCATGGTGCGCTGGGTGAAGAACTGGATGAAGGGCAGGGCTCAAAGTGTTGTAGCAAATGGGGCTACATCTGGCTGGTGGCCAGTCACCAGTGGTGTTCCTCAGGGCTCAGTTCTAGGGCCAGTTCTGTTCAGAATATTGATCAACAATCTGGATGCAGGAGTTGGGCACACCATTAGTGAGTTTGCTGATGATACTAAACTGGGAGGTGCTGCTGACTCTCTTGAGGGACAAGAGGACTTGCAGAGGGATCTAGATAGATTGGAGCATTGGGCGGTCACTAATGGCATGAAATTTAACAAGAAGAAATTCCGGGCTCAGCACCTGGGATGGAGTAACTCTGGACAAGTTTAAATTGGGAGAGGAGTGGATGGGGAGCTGCCCTGCAGTAATGGATATGGGGGTGCCGGTTGACATTAAGCTCAATGAGAGTCAGCAGCGTGCCCTGTCAGCCAAGAGGGCAAACCCCATCCTGGGGTGCATCAAACACAGCAGAACCAGCTGGTCAATAGAGGGGGCTATCCCACTGGATTTAGTGTTGTGTGTCTTCACCTTGAGTGTTGTGTGGAGTTCTGGGCCCCACAATTTAAGAAGGGTGTGAAGGTCCTTGAATGCTTCAAGAGGAGGGCAACAAAACTAGCGACAGGGCTCCTGTGGGGAGGATTTTGTGCTTGTCTGGTTTGGAGAAAAGGAGGCTGAGGGGCAACCTCATCGCTCTCTGCAGCTTCCTGATAAGGGGAAGTGGAGAGGGAGGTGCTGATCTCTTCTCCCTGGGATCCAATGATAGGACATGTGGGAAAGGCTCAAAGCTGTGCCAGGGTAGGTTTAGACTGGACATTAGGAACCATTCCTTTACCAGGAAGGTGGTTAAACACTGTAACAGGCTTCCTAGAGAGGCAGTCAATGGCCCGTGCCTGTCAGAGTTTACGGGGCATTTGGACTATGCCCTTAGTAATACACTTTAACTTGGCCAGCACTGAATTGATGAGGCAGTTGGACTAGATGGTTGTTGTAGGTCCCTTCGAACTGGAACTATTCTATTGTGAGTACTCCAGTGTACTCTACAACTCTCTGTGTTCAGCGCACAGGACTAAACTAGAGCTAGTTTGCAGTAAAACCTTCTGAAAGGCAGGTAGGTTGCCTGTTGAGTTCTCATTGTGAATCCTTTCACTCTATAGTTCCATTCCTATTGGGCTGCTGTACCTGCGGGTATACACGTAGCCTACGATGGAGAGACTATTCCTCGTGTTTTGTGCTTGTGCTGGAGAAATGAGTATGATTTTTATTTCTAGGTCATCGCTTTCAAAATAGTGTGTTGCTCTGGAGACAATGACTTTCGAGGACTGAGGTGGACAAGTTAGCTGCTTCTGCATTTTAGATGTGTGGGAAGGCAGCAAAGGAAGCTGGTGGTGGAAATATTGGTAGAAGTTCTTGTGACTCCAGCATAGCTGTTCTGTGGGCAAACAGAAGGGGTAATTTTTTTTTTTTCTATCTTTAGCACTTGGGTATAATTTCTTTTCCACACTGTATGCATGTCGTATGCATATTTATGAATCCAGTCTCACAGTACATACGCTGTGCTAAAACTACTGTTTTTTTAAATGTCAGACAAATGTAGTAGTCAAATACCCTTCTGTTCCTAAAGAGATTGTTTAACCACTTTCAATTATGTATCATTTCTGTAGTGATATTTCTTCACCCTTGCCTATACAGTATGTTATTTTGCCAGTGTTTATGTAGATGTGTAAGAATAACACTTATTTTGATTCCATATTTTGATCTAAATGGAGATACAGATGAGCTGGGATCTCAAGACTGATACAAGTTTTGAACAAAGATTTAAGTTCCCAGAGGTGGAAAGAAAAGGCCAACTTTTTAAGCACATTTTTGCCTGCCCAGTCCTGAGCTTTTCCAGAAACTGAGGTAAGGAGTTGAAGCTGAAGTTACAGTGGCCTGCTGTGATCACACATGGGGAGGTTGATTCTCTGGATCTCCCAATTGCCTGCCCCAACTTACCTCTGCACCAGAAAGAGGTGGGGAAGTCTTTTGTCATTAACTTCATGCCTTTTTCCTGCAGTTTAGGTTTGGGGGTCCTCCCCATAATGAATTTTAAAGAATCCTTCTCCTATTCCAACCTTTTAGCCAGATGTAAGAATCAATGCAAAGGGAGAGTATAGCATCCTGATTTTTTTTTTTTTTTACATAAAACAATAAACATGGCTTAATATGGATATCTGTGGTACGTTTGACCTTAGCTGGCTGCCAGATGCCCATTTGGCTGCTACAGGGAGAAAATAATATGAGAGAGCTCATGGGTCAAGATGAAGACAGGGAGATCATTCACCATTTACTGTCACAACACCAGACTCAACCCGGGGAAGAGCAATTTATTGCTGATTAAAAATAGATTAGGACGGTAAGAAACAAAGACCAAAAAAAAAAATCAAACACCTTTCCCCCACCTCTCCCATCTTCCTAGGCTCAACTTCATTCCTTCATTCCTGAATTTCTACTTCTCCCTCCCCAAACGGTGTGGGGTGGGTAGGGAATGGACATTGCAGCCTGTTCATAAACCTTCATCTCTGCTGCTTGTTCCTCTTCACACTGTTCCCCTGCTGCAGCATGGGGTCCCTCCTGTGGGATACAGCCCTTCATGAGCTGCTCCAACATGGTTCCTTCTCACAGACTGCAGCTCTTCCAAGAACTGCTCTACCTTGGGCCCTTTTCATGGGGTACAGTCCATCTGGAAAAGGCTGCTCCAGTGTGGGTCCCTCGTGGGCCACATTTCCTGCCAGGAACTTGCATGGACACACTGTGGGCTGCAGCTTCCTTCAGGGTAGATCCACCTGCTGCAGCATGGCATCCTCCATAGGGCTGCAGTGTGGATATCTTGTCTGGCATGGTCCTCCATGGGCTGCAGAGGGACAACCCGTTCCACCATGGTTTTCTCCATGGGCCGCAGGGGAATCTGCTGCAGTGTCTGGAGTACCTCCTCCTCTCCTTCCCAACTGACCTTGGTGTCTGCAGAGCTGTTTCTCTCATGTTTTTCTTATTCTTCTCTCACAGCGGCTGTGTAGCATTTTTTACCTTTTCTTAAATACGTTTTCACAGAGGCGCCATCGGCTTTGCTGTGCGGCTCAGCAGTGTGCTGTGGTGGTTCTGGTTCGGAGCTGGCTGGAAGCAGCTGTGTCTGGCATGGGGGAAGCCTGTAGCTTCTCATGGAGGCCATTCCTGCAGTTTCCCCTCTGCCAAAGCCTTGCCACATAGACCCAATACAATATCATATGTCATGTTTCCTTCTACGGGATATGTTAAGTCCAGGCAGTTTGATGACAAACACATTAGATTAGATTAGATTTCCAAGGGAAAAAATGTCCACGTTTCACCTTTAGTGTGTTACATAGTGCTTTGATGTGTTCTTCTTCTGTCTCTCTTCGTCAAACCTGTCATTCTGTTCAGCTGCTCTATACATTTTTTCACGTTGTCCGCACTTGAATCAGTTTGGGACAGATAGAAGTCCAAAGTGGGAGTAGTTCTGTTTCTCTAATAAATTCCAAATTCCTACCTCTGTTTGCAGTGCTTTCAAAAAAGCCAAACAGGGTTGACCCTATACTGTTGCATGTATGACCTTGTTGCTTATGGTTTGCAAATACTCCAGTGGTCACCAACCGTCTGTAGGTATTGTCTGCCAACATACATTAAATAAATAAAAATGATAGTAAGGTGACCTTTCTTAAAAACTGCGTTCATTGAGGCCAGCTTCACTCTTTCCTGGTATGCTCTCTCAGGCTGCATGGTTTAGAAAGTCATAATGGCAAAAGCCTCTTCATATTGCAGTAGTGTTTGTTTTCGCATGAAGTATTACCTTCCTTCCAGCTATTCTCTGTCCTCCCTCCCCCCTGGTTTTCAGTCAAGCTCAAAAAAATAGCCTCACTTTTCTCCCCTACCTGCTTGAATGCAAAGAAGAGCCTCTGACAGGCTCTGAGCAGTTATTTCTCCATTTTTGCTTGTATGGTCCACTGGGTTGCTGTCCATATTCGTCATTCCCAACCTTCGAAGAGACTCTGTTCTAGTTGCATTCTCACAGGTAGTCCTACAGAAGCACGAGGAGCAACACACTTGAGTAAAATGACTAGAATTTTGCATGTGGCTTTTGGTAGTCATTCACTTCCCTTTGAAGAACAACATATATTTGGCCTGACTACGTCACGCTTCCTTTGCTTATCTGTCTGCTGTTCAGCATGGAAGAAAATCATTATGGTGAAAGAGATTCTTAATGTCGACCAGACACATGGTTATAAGTGTTGACTTCTGTCCCTTAAATATCCCCTTGAATATGTAGTAGATGAGCACCCGATCACTTGCCTTTGTGGTTTAGCTGCATTTTCTGGAATCTTGTTTGGAGAAGTGAAGGTTAGGTGCGCATGTGAGGGATCCTTTGTGAATCTCATAGGTTGCCAAGTTCCCAGTTTCTCCTCCTTGAGAGATTCCAGTTCTAGCCCATTTAGCATTTATATATATGGGGCATGTACATGTTGGCATAATATAAAATAATCTCGTAGATTAAATGGTATTGTGATTACAGAATATCCGTTGCCAATGAGGCAAGAATTAACGCCAAAATAAGGGTTCTTGCTGTGATTGTGAGCAGAGGCATGCTCCAAATTTTTTTCAGAGTTCTCTAATATAAGTTAGAAAAACTTATTATTCATTTTTAAAACTGCTATTTGAAGTCAAAATTTTCAAAAGTAACTAGTTGTTTTGAGCTGCTCCAGTTTTGAGGTGCATTAAAGAGACCTGCCTTTTCCGAAAATTCTACACAGCCAGATAACGTACATGGAAACAGGAGTTTTGCATTGAAAATAATTGTCTAAATTCCATTTAACCTATGACAGACAGCAGGCCACTGGGAATATATTTCTTATTTCCAAACAAAATATCAACTTAGCTTCTTTTCTTTTTGATGTTGCCTGTCCCTAGGTGTGCCTTCCTTTCAGAGAAGAGGTTCTGGATGATAAAGCACATACCTGAATCAAAACACAAAGTCGCATAAGAACAAGGGAGTAGCATCCAAAGCGTCTTCAGTTCATCTAGAAAGGACAGTATGAGCCTTCATCTGGCAACCTGCACAGTTCCTTCCATGAACTTACAAACAGAACACTGCATCACAAAGATGAGATCCTTCAAATTAGTGTAAAAGCCAATGACAGAACAAAGATTTGGCTGTAATGCAGCCAAATTCAGTTCAAGTTTTTCAACAGTATTTCATTGAGAGGGAGAAGCGGTCTATTTACATGCAGGTTTTGGGGTGGGTTCTTTTTTATCCCTTTGGATAGTCAAGCTGTGAAAGTCTTAATTTAGCTGAAACTTCTCTCACCAACTTGAGGAATGAGTGACGAGGGGTTGCACAGAATCAAATGGAAATTGACTTTAAAAAGAAAAAAAAAAAGGGCAAACTTTGGTAAGTATCTGTACGGCCAGGATCATTGAAGCAATTTTTATATTTGTATTTTCTGTTTTCATGCCTCACACACACAGTGTCTCTTCCACATTTGATTACTTGTATTTGAAAGAAATCAGAACAGCTGGTGGTGAACTTCCCTGCAGTGGTCTGCAGGAGATGTGGCAGAGTGAGCCAGAGTTTGTGAAAGGAGCTATACTGATTGGATTTTTTTGTTGCCATAGGCATCCCAGTTGTTGAGACCCAGTTTTCTGGAAGAGGAGATACTTACCTATAAAGAGCACTAGCAGGTACACTTTCAGAACATAGGGGAAGTAGATTGAGAAGGCGAATGGAAATGGTAGCTTGATGGAGTATGTGCCAAAGGACTCAAAATAAGGCAGTGATACACAAATTGCAAATGCTGTAAAATAACATGGTAAATCTTTAGTCAAAAGTAGGTGGAAGATCATCAAAAAGCATCATGTAAAAGTCACTTACCTTTAAGGCACAGACAGCTATTTTACGTGCTGAATTTACCATGTCATTCCTATGCATATGCACGTTTTTTTCTCCTTGAGTTCAGTTTCGTAGGTCTGAGATGCTAATTGCTCTCTCAATACTAGAATTATCAAGTAATTCCTATTCAATAACAAGTTCTGTCACTCCTGCAGTTACGCTGCTTTTAACGTGATCTGAGTGGGCATGTTTCCTGGTGTAAGTATGATAAGCTGCTATGTATCGCCTGAGCCAGTAAGGTCAGCCTCAGTAGGCGAGAAGGCAGCTTCGGGACTTGCTGTCTAATGTGATTAGTCTGGAATGGGGGAATCTGTGTATCTTTTGGGGGGGTATTTTCCTGCTTTATCCAGAAAAATGAATATTTTCCCATACTGTTAAAAAAAACCAAAACAAAAAAAGAAACAACCCCAAACCAGACATACAAACCCCAGAGAATCCCCATTAAAGAAAAAAAGTACAGAAAAGAGAAAAATAGGGGGCATACAGGTTAACGTTACATAAACATTTATGATTACTTTGGCAAAACAAAAAGAAATATCTTAAAACACAAATTACAATTGAACTGATCAAATTTTATTGAAGAAGATTAAGGAAGCAAGGTGTTCGTACCTGTCCCATCTCCTTACCTTTAGCCAGAACTGAAAGGGGATAGAGGGGGATGCACAGTGAGAAGTTGAGCCATGTCAGTGGTAGGTAGTATATTCCTGTCCTTGATAACATGTTGTAAGTGTACCTGCAGCAAGAGGAACGGCAGATGAGCTCAGAGGGAATGAGCAAGTCTTAAAAATAAAGGTATATTATTGAAAAATCCAAGGGAAACAGCAGAAGAGTTTGGAGCTGCCTCTCTGAGAAAATTTCAGAGCAATACTGCAACAGTTTTGTTCAGGCTCTAATTGATGTCTGAAAGTAGATGGTTTGTTGTTTTGGAAGGGTTGTCTGTGGTGCTAACAAGTAATACAGCCAGTAATACAGCCCTCCAGCCCGAAGGGGTCTTTGAGAAACCACCACTATTTCATATTGGCCCATCAGAAACTGGGTTTCAGATCGGGATGTTACAACTGAGAGGAGCAGGCAGAATATGACTATGACTTGGGACTGAGAAAATGCTGGTTTATGACTGCTGAATCAGCTAAACCACTGCTGGAGGAGGCTAAACAACAAGGTAACGGCAGGTACTTAATCTTCTTTAGTATGGTGACCCCTCCCCTGGACCTCAGAAGGGGTAGTTGGTGCAAAAAAACCAGTTGCACTCCCATGTATTGCAGCGTTTTATTCTTACTGTTACTCACTGGGAGACCAGAACGCTTGGGACTTCAGTCTCCAAAGGTGAGCTAATCCTAGCTGGTTTGATCTAAAAGTGCTGCAGCAGCTTCCTGAACTCTGGAGAAACAGGTCTGGTCGCATTTTTGGTCAGCTGAAAGGCTTTTTGCCCTGTGGTCTTGCTAGAGATATGAAAATAAGGATTTTTAAGCCACTGTGAGCTAGGAGTGTTTCTGGCAGGTGGAACCAGCATTAAATAAAATTGCTGTATTCCCTTCTTATTAATTTGACTAATTTTGCATCATTCCTGAACTGTAGAAGAGTTTGATAGCCTATAAACGTACCACCTTGTCTGAAGTTTGCCCTCTGCAACCTCAAGATTGTCTCCGTATCTTATTATGGAGACATAGTAATTATTAATAATAAGCCATAACGTCAACCCAATATAAAAAGGAAACAGATACTCCTTCTCCATGCACCTTCTTGGGCTGTTTATGGTATAAGCAGGAAAGATCAGATACAGAAAACCTTGCAGAGTTTTCTCTCAGTATATCATTAGCCACAATGCACAGGGTATTTATATCATAGACTCATAGAACGTGTTGGGTTGGAAGGGGCCTTTAAAGGCCATCTAGTCCAACCCCCTGCAGTAAGCAGGGACATCTTCAACTAGATCAGGTTGCTCAGAGCCTCATCAAGCCTGGCCTTGAATGTCTCCAGGGATGGGGCCTCCACCACCTCTTTGGGCAGCCTGTTCCAGTGTCTCACCACCCTCATTGTAAAGAACTTCTTCCTAATGTCTCATCTAAACCTGCCCTGCTCTAGTTTAAAGCCATTGCCCCTCGTCCTATCGCTACGTGCCCTTCCTGCCTCTGAAGAACTGTGTGGAAGAACTTGTAAGATCTCTTTTACAACATATATTTTCTTTGCTGCCTAAATCCATATTCCCCAATCAGTCTACAAATCTATCTTAGCAGAAAGAAAAAAGATAAAGAAAAAAAATATTTGCTCCCATACAGAGGTTGCTATGTCTCATTAAAATGCTTCTTAATTCTGTCTGCCTTCCCTGCTCTAAGTCTACAAACTGAGGTCCATAGAGGCTGAAGTTACATTTGGGAAACGTTACTAACTTCAGATATTGATGCAAAAGTCAGTAATGTGGAATTTTCGCCATTACAGTTTTACCACAGGGAGGTACTGGTAACCTTCCACCATACAGAATTTTTGAGATAAAAATCATGAATTCTATTCTTGTCCATTTTGCCTCATGCATGTTGTCCCTGCCGTGTGCTATATATGCCCTACTACACCAAAATTCTCAGTCTCTGTGGCAGGAAGTTTTTGGAAAGCACAGTGCAATTAACCCAGAATAGTCTTTCATGTCTTAATAAGAAGTTTGGCCATTGCCGCCTTACTGTGCCATCAATCTTGGATTGAAGTGAGATGTTAAAAAAAATTAAAAAAAAATTAAAGGAATAGGATCATAAATCAGTTTTGGAAATTGCTGTTCCCTGGGACCCAGTTGTGATTTCCTTCTAAGTTTTTGTTAAAAAGGTCAAATCTTTTGAACTACAAATGATAATGCGATGATTTACTTCTGTAAGTTGCTCAGCCTTTCAACTATGCAGATTTTTGTAAAAATCAGTAAGTAGCTTATAACATCCAAGCTTTTATTTAAAACAGATAATATGCTTTTCTGACAATTTCAAAATAATTAAATGAACCTTCGGAGCAGTGGGGATGAAGTTCTGCTCACAAGAATGACCCATGTGGTTTCGCCATTGACTCCTTACCTGACCACGTCTAATAAATTCCAAAGGAAAAATAAAACACATACGATGTATTTCCCTTGAACTTCTTCCTGACTGTTGATGACGACAAATAAAACAATTATTCTCTCAGTGATCTGAAAAGAAAAGAGAATTGTGAATTCAGGTACCATCTTCTGTAGCTCTCATTCTGTGCCATTTTGGCAAAATAGGCGGCAATAGGTGATCTGTTTTGCTTTACACAAATGCTCCATTGAACGTTTCGCTGCTTGGCCTTGCTTTTGTTCAAGGCCCCATTGGGCTCCAGCTTGGGGAACTGGAAACTGCAGCATCACCCATCTGCTATGGTAAGGGTGGAGGTTCGCGTGCCGACGGGGACGACTTGGGATTGTAGCGCAGGAAACTTGCGGATGAGCTGGCTGAGGTCATGGGAGCAAGGACTTCTCCCACTTATGTTGTAACATTTTTGTAGTGGTTTAGCCTTATCCAACCCACAGGGTATGCCTTTACAAATGAAAAGATATAAAAGTAGATTAAACAGGCAGTGTCTCCAATTTAAAAAAAATACCAATATTAAAGCTCAAGAAACTAAAAACAAGTATGTCTTTTTGCAGCTTTCTTGGACAAGTTTCCTAGCAGTATCCATGTTTCGCCCTGTAAAATACATATATCTGTAGTATTCAGCACTGCCAACAGTGGCTTGTGAAACCCTGCCAAAACGGTACCAGTTCACTCTGATTTACTCCCTGTTTTAAAATGTTGAAGGAGAAAACGTGCATTATTCAGTTGGAATGAATCAGTATAGCCTCCCTGGGTTTTTTTCTACACCCACTGTGATGTCTTTCATAAGGTACCTTAGGTTTAATGATTTTACAGATTAAGACGTCAAGTCATTGAAAAGGCATGAAATGAAAATGGATTTAAAAGGTAGGTTTTATAAGTACAGTCATTCTTCTTCATTGGTTTCCCCCTTCCCCTTACTCCTACCTTATATGAACTAAGAAATTGGCCTCTCAGCAAGTTTTCGTGGTAGTTTTGATACGTGATGTTTATGGGTTCCTGCATGGAACATTTTGGCTACAGACTATTTTTGCAAACTGCGTCTGTCAGATAATGCAGCCATCACTTCACTATTCAGCAAAATTACGTGAGCAAATCTTCATACAGAAAGAGAGCGTTTCCATCCCTTAGGGATCTGGTTCCTCATCTTGAAAAGCACTGAGGGCCCACAACTGACAAAAATGGTTTTGCTGCCTCTCACCCTGCCCTGACTGTTGTCTTGTACCGCTGATCCCATTGGTCCCTAACAGAGGAACTGATTTCTAAGAAGGTCAAACGTTGACAGACTTCTGCAGAGAGGCGCTAGGAAACAGAGAGTGAGAGGTATTAAGTCCTGGGTTTGTACACTGATGCTGAGGAACCTGGCAAGAAAATGGGGGAACTGGGAGTACTGATGCAGGATCTGAAAACAGATACAAGAGAGATAGGAGAAGCATGGTGGGACAACCATCACAAGAGGGAAATCAAAACAAAGGTAAAAGCCATGTGACCATTGAATGGGATTGTGTGCTGGAGAGAATAAATAAAATGGAACTTGAGGTAAAATCATTTTGGTGAAGGGTGGTAAAGGAGTGCAGCACTGCTGGTGTGGGCACTTGTTACCCACCCTAAAATCAGACTGGGATGTGGAGAGAGAGTTCTGCAAGATTGCTAATATAAGAGATAGTTCGGGGACTTGTCTCATCTAGACACTAAAGCTTTATCATGATAATGAAAAGGTGGACATGTTTTTAGATGTGAGAGCTGGCAGCTTTTCTAAACTGTCACTTGCTCCTCAAGAGGTGGCTTGGTGGAAAAGTGCTAGAAAACAGCATGGGTCCAGTGATAAGGAGCCGATGCCCTTTCAGTGAGATGAAAGGATAAGCAGTAGATGGGTAGCTACCATCCCCAGTTTCAAAAGGATGAGCCCTGGCCAATGAGACAGAGCGGCCATGGAGACCCAAAATTCAGCCTCATGGTCTGGGACTGAAAGAGGCTGTGGATTTCCTTCTCTTCCCCAGGGCACAAGCAGATGCACAAGAGGCAGTGCTCAGGGCAGTTGTGATGTCCTCAGGAGGACAGACAGTGTCATCCTACCTACTTCTTTTCAGTGTAAATCAGGAGGTTGTCTGCTTGCCTTTATTCCCCCTTCAAGACGTTGTACTCTTTTCTTTCATAGCGCTCATACCTTTAGGTAACCCACACAAACGGAAGGTAGATGCAGGGGTTAGTCAAAGGCTGGGGACCTTTTCAGCAAGTGACAAGGCAGGGTGCCACTTGAAGAAGAGGAGATGTGTTGATATGGTGTCCCTATACATGGACATCTGTATACATATATACATGGAATCATGTATGTATCTCAATATGCACACATACATATATACACATATATAAAATAAGCATGTGCTGCTGAGGCACAGCTCATTTCTTCAATGGATCATCTGTCCTTGCATGAATGAAAATATGGCATTCTCTGTTGCTACTCTCTTGCTTAAAAAAAAAAAAGCAAAACTAGAAGTGCTATGTTTTCATGTTCATAAAAAGGGTGTATGCACAGACACCTCACAAAGCATAAATACAATGGTTTCATTTTTCATTCCTTCTTTTTCTTTGCGTTAAGATCAAACTGGAATTTCCTTCCTCTCCCAGCACTGGTCTCTCACAAGATACAGCAAGTTCTGCAGAATGGCATAAATTTCCCCAAGGCAGCCTGGGCGTTTGAAGCAAGTAAGTGAAACACAGCAAATTACACTAGCTGAGGTTAGGGCAGCAGCAGGCAGCACATTCACTTCCATTTTTTCATAACCGTGACTGTGCAGCATTGTACTTGGTACCTGAAACTCTTACATAGCTCTTTGATTTAGTGAATGTTTTTAAAAAGTAAGAAAAGTGCTACTAAATATTTAGATTAAGTTTAAAATTAATTATTTTATCACAAAGCTGCATTACATTGCCTTTGGTGTGGTAAATCCAATCCTGTTCACACAGGATGAAGAAATGATGTTTTATTCACAAAAATGCCGTTCTTTTCTTACATCTTTCATATTCCCTCCCTGGCCAGACTACTAAATTTCATTATCCTCTGTTTTGAAAACTGCAGTGACATGTGACATGTTCTCCTGTCTTCCTCTCAATCATTCAAGCTGCAAATGCCCTGAGAGACATCCCTTTGCACCAACTTTGTGACCCTCCCTTGTCTTCCCTTCCCCCAGAGCATCCATCATACAGGACTCATCTTTCTTTCGTGGTGTGACTCGGCCTTGGCCTACCTAACCCTTCTGAGGTGCCTGAGAAGGGTGGCCTGAGACTTTGTCCCTCAACAAGGCCATCCTGAATGGGTTTTTCCAGAAAACACCTCTGAATTTGTTTTTCCACATCCATAATGTGTATCTCAAAGGGTTCCTTGTAAATGCTACTAAACCACAATAAATAGGTTATTAGGTCATCCAAACTCTGCTTAAATCCTGTCTCTGCTATAATGCCTACCACCTAAAACCACCAATCACCACAGGGATGCTTTCACAGCTTGTTTTATTCAAGGTGGCATTACCTCCACCCACGTGCTTCCCTGATATTGCCAGTCACCTCTTCTCTCATCCTAGAGATCCCCTATGAGTTGAACTTCGCTGTGGATATGCATGTGTTTGCACAGCCTGAGGGATGCATCTAGGGATGTGTTTTAAGCTTAAAAGTCAGAGCAGTTGGTGGGAACGCAGAACAGGGCAACCACTATCAAATTCTTGCAGCTTTACCAGTGCCCTGACTATGTGCGGTAGTCCAGTAGGCTGCAGTAAGGCAACATCTGACTGTCCTTCCCCAGTTCATTGTGGAAAATTGATCTTGTTTTTTTTTCCTAAGAGCCAGGGAGTAAAATGTGGCAAGGTACATGGCAGTACTGTCAGCACAGAAATGCTTAACCTGCACTCTCACAGCAAGATCAGGGCAACCTGAGTGAAAGCAGAGTCTTACACCAAAGAGCTTGTACACCTTGCCTGGGCAGCATGAGACTAATGCTAACATCAAGGAAAGAGTTGTGTTTGCGCTGAGATAACACTTGGGGAAAGAACCAAGTAAAGATCCAAAGTTATCTGTGTTGTGAGGCAAATGTTTGGAATCACGGTGCTGTATTGTTCCCTGACCCACCTTCTCCATGCGGCCCTGGAGGAGTGCAGTAATTGCGCTGCCAAGAAAGGTCAACATTTTCTTGCTCAGAATATCCATTTCATATCTAGTGTCTTTTCATAGAATGGCTAGAGTTGGAAGGTACCTTAAAGATCATTTAGTTCCAATCCCCCTGCCGTGGGCAGGGACATCTTCCCCTAGACCAGGCTGCTCAAAGCCCCATCCAGCCTGGCCTTGAACACTTCCAGGGATGGGGCATCCACAGCTTCCCTGGGCAACCTGTTCCAGTGCCTCACCACCCTCACAGTAAAGAATCTCTTCCTGATTTCCAATCTAATTCTACCCTCTTTGTTTGAGGACGTTACCCTGTGTCCTATCATTACACTCCCTGGTCAAGAGTCCCTCCCCATCCTTCCTGTAGGCCCCCTTTAGGTACTGGAAGGCCACTATAAGTTCTCCCCAGAGCCTTCTCTTCTCCGGGCTGAGAGGCAACACAGAGCAGTGTTTGTGCAGGCCTCCCTGTTCTCTGCTTCTGTAGGGCTGGGTAGGAAAGGAACAGCCTATGTCAGGGCTGAGGAATGTGTAAACTCTGCCAGGACAAACCTCGCTTTAATGACTATTGGCATTAGCAGGCTGCTCTTCTCTCCAAGAGATGGCGTGAGATTTGTTAAAGGACACATTAGATAGGATACTTGCCCGCCCCCTCCCAGATTAGTGTAAAGGCATGTAGATTGAGGCAGGGAAAACCAGTTAATTGCATTTTGACAAATTTTCTACCATACTTAGCGAGCAGCATAAATGAGAGAGATCTGTATTAGTCAATCAATTTCTAATGAAGATTTAAAAAGAGGAACATCTTCACCCGTGCAATATGTCATTTGACAAAAATGGGCTATCCAGAAAACTAAAAACACAACTAACTACTCTTAGTCTTCTACCTCCTTACTGCTGAGAGCAATACCAGTTTCACCATTATTCAAATACTAAGGATTGGAAAGGTTTGAAGGTAAACTCACGTCAACATTTTTACTTTTTCCAATGCATTAAGAAAAATACCAAAACCTGAGATGAACTCCCAACAGAAAACAAGAGTGCGGTAAGGAAAATGACAGAGAATCATCTTGTTTTCTGCTATAGCATGTGATCTTTTGGCTGGTTTGCTGCCTGCAACTGAACGTACACCCTGTAAACCCCCTAACAGCATCAGAACCCCTGGATGCTGCCACAATTTGCTCATTTCTGTGTTTGAGAGGGCGAGAGGCACTTACAGCAAGAATATGACAATTGTCCTTTCTTTCTACTCCCACCATTAATTCTTCTTCTGTCCCTTAATTTCTCTTTCTTAATCAATTCTTTTATTTCCACACTCCATGACCGCCAGCAAACCCTGTTTCAGGAAACTTGATGTGCTGGTGGTTTTCTCACTGCCATCTCTTTGCCACCCCACAAAATCTTCTCTTGTGCTTATTTACAAAATACACCTGCACTTGTCAGTGAGGAAAAGGCACAGAAAAGAATTAGCTACTGAAACTTAGGCTCTGAAACATTGTCTTCTGGCTGTAAACAGGCTGGCTGGGGAGGTAGTATCCTCAGCCACTTATGGCACCCTAGAATGCTGTCTGCTCCATTCCTGCAGGTGGCTGCTTCTCTGGACATCGTCCAGGTCCCTGCTGTTGTGGGCTGAGCACGGGGCACTCACTATTCAGTGTCACTCAAAAAGAAAAATTTGAGAGAGCGGCTCTTTCCCAACCGGGTTCTGAGGGCTCAATTCCTGCCATTAGCAAACCATTATCAGAGCAAGCTCCCTGAGGAAAGGTGCAGGTGGAGCATTCAGGGTAGTTCAGCCTGGGCTTGCCCCCAGGGGCAGTCACGGCTGAAGTGTGTAGGTCGTGGTAGGACTTTGATCCCATTGAGAAACGGACTTACCTGCAAAAACCTGGGGAACAGACGGCTTTTATCAATGCCAATGAGGATATGTAGGATCTCCAATATAGATAACAACTGGCAAAGGCGCATTACAAGTCCTATGGAGTAAAATGTGTCGGCCAACGAATCTACAGACAAAGTGAAGAGGAAAATTAGAGGGTGGTTATATAGAAAACATTTGGACTAACTGCTGGGTTTGCTCTTGCCCTGTGACCACTGGAGATGACAAGAAATAAAGTTCACACAGTACCCAACTTTTGGGTAGCAGAAGCAAAGGTTCAGGGAGGGGAGAAGGCAGTCCACTCTGTGTGTGTGGCACAGAGGCAGGAAGCTGAGGAAAGAACAGGATCTCCTGTACTTGATGCACTGGCAAATGCTCTGCAGGATGTCTTGGTTTAGAGATATCACTTCAGGGTATTTCTAAAGATGAGGAAAAGTTGAGGAAATGTAGGAGAAATGTCTAAACATGAGGACATGTTGAGTTCCTGCCTGTATCTGAACACACAGCACTTCCTAAAACAAGTAAACCACAAAGTAGGTATATTGAGTGCCTACAAGTGTCCACCATTCCAAATCATTTTACATTTCCAGTCAATAGTTTTCTATTTTTGTGCCTTAACCCCAGGCACAATGGAAAGCGAAATAAGTTGTAAAGTTTTTGGACACAGAGAGTCATGTGCAATAACTACAAATATATTCTGTCCTAGTGGCATTAGTAAGATTAATATTCACTATAATGACTAGACCTGGTCACATTTAGGTCTATGTCTAAGTCAAACGTTACGAGCATGCTGCTGAATATTTAAGCTCATTAGCAAAACAAAAGCTTCATTCCTAATACGATACAGGCAGAATGTAGGTATAAGTAATTTGTTCATCCTTTTTAACGGAAGAAACTTTTTTTTTTTAATTGAAATTGTAGCCCCTGGTATTGGATATACACCTATTCAGAATCCTAACTTTTCTGTAATTTGGTGTTTCTGTGTGTCACGGCCTCTTAAAATATTTAAGGAAAATATAGAAGGGATCCTACCTTTTCCAAATGACATGAACCTGATGATCATATTTGTAAATATCCAGGAATGTCCACAGAATTGCATTAAGTCATACACAAAGAGGTAGGTGTTCATGGTAAAGCTGTGGAGGTGAAAATGATAAAGCAAACTGTATGACTTGCTACAATAATTCAAGTCTTTTGAGCTGTAAAAATTGCACCCTTTCTGGACATAGAATCACAGAATTGCCTAGATTGGAAGGGACCTTTCAGATCATCTAGTCAAACCATCAACCCAACTCTGACAAAAACCATCACTCAACCATATCACTAAGCACTCTGTCTACCTGTCTTTTAAATACCCCCAGGGATGGTGCCTCAACATGTTAGCAAATCAAAGGAAAACAGCTGAAATGTAAAGAGATCAGTGAAAACTGTCTGTGTCTGTCAGTGGCCACAGAAGAGTACTCTCCCTAATGGACCAAAGGCTCCCTTTGTTGGTATACCTAGGATATGCCCACAAAAATTTTCTGAGTTTCCACTAGTGATGAGAGTGATCTGTGGCCATACAGCGAAATTTGCGCCTCCAGAGAAAAAAGTAACTAACCAAAGACACTCCATTCAGTGCTGGATTCAAGCCTGAGCCCCTTAGCTTGGCTCTGCCTTGATGGTGTGGCCAGACTCGAGGGACTGCAGACCTGCTGAGGGCCTGGGACTCCCGCAGACACCAGCCTCCCTCGGGATTTCCGCATCCAGGTGAGGTTTATCCTGGTCTTGCCAGAAGACATGCCTCTAACATGCAGTCAAGACGGCTTAAAGTACAATGCAAATAACTTGCAGCATCTCCAGCAGAAAGCATATTTGTGAGTATTTATAAAAACGTAGGTGAAGAACTAGAAAAGAAAGTTACATTTCAATCTACTTTTATTTAATGCAGACTAAAGGGTATCTGTCTTTCCCTTTTTTAATCAGCTTGCTCTACAGGTTTTCCAGATAAACATTGAATTAGGGTCTTTGTCTTTCTGCACAGCCTGTGTTTCAAGCTGCATTTAGTAAAGTGAATTTTCTCCTACTGGAGCAGACTAACTTTTGTAGCTATTCTAACCTAATTTTCATAGGTAGTCTGACTTTTTGCAGGACTTCATAGGCTCTGGAGGTGCTTTATTTCCCTTTACCATAAATATATTTCCTTCCGACTTATTCCGGAGAGAGAAGCTTGCCTGTCCTCTGGCTATGAAAAGGACTGTCTACCTTTTTGGGAAATAAAGTTGTTAATTTGTTACTAGAATTTATCTCCTGTGCTTGACCAATTAATTTCCTGCCAAAGAAGTAGTAAGATCACTTTAAGTTGCCCCTTGATCCAGTGTGTTCATGTGGTATGTCTCTGCCATCAAACTTTGTTTCATTCGTACCTGTACATTAACAAACACAATGAATTTCCGTCTGTAGAAATATTTAAATATGATAAATGCATATACAGCATTCACAGCATTGGACTGAGAGTATAAATAACAATACAATCTTGATCTAGATAAACTGATGTTCTAAATTGTTAATCTAAGTATTTCCGAGAGAGGTCATAGAAAATGCCTTTCTTCTTCTCTCTGTTCTGCAGGATGGCTGCTACTCGTACCATTGCTTCTGTAAGTACAGAAAAGATTTGTTGGCATAATTCACCTCCAAAGAGACATCAGTGCCCTTTCATACTATGAAAATAAGACATATGAGGACCCAGACAAAGGAATGTATTCCACAAGCAATCCTTTTGGGGAAAGTATGGTAAAACTGAATTGGACTAAAGTCCAGTGAGCTCCATAAATATTGACCGAAATTCCCATCTGCTGTATTACTGAATGACACTTTCTTCTCTCTCGTGGTAAGAAAGAAGACAGGACACTGTACATTATGAAAAGGCAAAAAATTAAGAACATTGTTCTGATTTAAGAAACAGCCTTATTACTGGATGGATAGGGTTTACTGTAATGGGTAGGAAAGTTACGGGAACAGTTACAAAATTCTTGAAGTTCTCCAGTCAGCACCTTCACCACTCTCTTTGGTCTGATATTGCCATGTGGGCTTTGCATGGGATGCAAGCTGAGCATATGGTTTCTCTCTTCTTCTGAAGTTTAGTTTGCTACATCTGTCTCATTCTCAGAACCTATCTTTCAGTGATTTGAGCTTATTTTACAAACTCTTCCTCCATTGGCTGGCTAGAAAATTGTTGTCTTTACAATTCTTAAGCCGCTTAATCTTGGCTAAACAGGGCATAACGACAAGGACATGTGTAAACGCAGGTTCACACTAGTGCTTTGGCAATATGGCAGCCGTTGCACGTTAGAACTCATCATCTTTAAAATGTACGGGCAACTACTGAAATGTATAGGTACTGCTGGTGTTTATGGAGGGCCCCATATTCCCAGTGAAGTGCAGAGATGTGCTGGCGGGCAGCGTGCCAGTGTTACCGGCACCGTCCCAGCCTCAGAGCTGCGAGCAGCACGGCTCCCTCACTTGGTGATGCTCTCCACTGTGTGAAGGAACAGCCCTGATCTCAAAATGGGGTTTCATCCTACTGTGTTAACTCCAGCACAAAAGGTACCTAAGACCAAAGAGAAGCCTTGGACAGTGAAGAAATCTGCAGAGAATAAAAGGTGATTTCAGCGTAATCAAAGGAAACTGAAATGTAACTGTTCTCTAAGGTTTTTCTCATCCAAAGGCTGATCTCTTTATCTAGAGAACCAGAAGCAGAATGAGGATAACCTATTTCAGTGTCCTAACAGTTTTGTGTCACAGCACAAAATTCAGCCATCTGCTTCTATTCAAACGGTCACTGTCAGAAGAGATGGGCTTTACTTAGGCTTCCTGCTCCCCTGGGTTCACAGCAAGCATCATCCCACGTTTACCTCCCAGAGCCTGCTTCTGCAGCACCCCTGCAGACAAAACACTGACCAGCAATCCACCAGGTCAGTGGTGTTCAGCTCCTGACCCTGCCCCGGACTTGCTGGCTGGCCTCACAAACCTCACTGAGCCTCCCTGGTGCCTGCTTTGTAAAATGGACTTGCTGCTGCTTTTATTCCTTGTAGTGTGATGCGCTTTAACACTTCCAAGTTGCTTTCATTTGAAAGCATTGGGGGAGCACTGCACATTTCAGTACTCTGTCTGCATTGATAGCTGGAGAAAGAAACAGTCATGGGTCTTGCAGTAGAAAGACCCAAAAGGCTGGACTTGCCAGCTATTGCTTTAGTTGTCAGTTACATGTTACTTACTGTGGCTAATTTTATACCAAATACATTGAAACGCTAGGGATGTGTTTATCATATTCAAGATCAACCTTGCTTAGAGGAAAACTTTATCTGCTTCCTCTCTGGGCTCAAAACCTAGGAAATTAGATGAAACATAAGAACACTCAGAACTATCAGACACAGCAGCATCAGCATGGTCCCTCTTTTCCCTTTTATTCACCAGCAGAGATCTTACCAGTGATATAGTTTTAGCTTGCAAAGCCTGACGTATTTCCACAGGCAGAAAAATCACGTAAGTATAATTGATGCATTTTATTATTTTTAGCATGCAGGTCTTCAGTGTGTCTCTGTGGTAGCGGTCACCTGAGGTAAGTGTGGTGGTGGGTGCCCTCCATGTCTGAAGGGTGGCCAGGACCACGTGCCCCTTGAGCTAAGGTGACAGGTAGCAGAGCGGAGGCACCCAGCTCAGGGCGGCCCTTGGCCCAGCTGGGTGTCCCTTGCAAGGTGCCAGGATGAAGGCCACACTCAGGTCCCTCGCCGGGGGGGTCCCACTCAGGCCTGCGTGAACGGAGCACTTCCCTGCCTTCAGAGCACACATGAGGAAGCAGCCCTCGCGCTGAAACCAGACCGAGAGGTTCCTTTTTTTTTTTTTTTTTTCCCTGCAGGAAAGGTCTGCTAGAAAAGCCCCTCTGCTGACACAGTTTCCTTTTAAGTCATATTGGTCTGAACTTCTACCCCTTCCCCCTCCCGCCCCTGCGACAAGCTGCAAGCGCTGTAGCTAGGGAAGAAGAGCTGCTGAGAACCAGTACAAAAGATGCACTTTTCTCTCACGTGCACATCCCGCCCTGCTTCTTTTTCCCCCCTTCCTTTTCACATTTGAGCAGTTTAGGTCACCTGCGCTGGAGAGATATTACCTGTTGCAGGGGTCGGGTTCCTGCTGCTGCTCCTGGTCTTTCTCCCTTTTTCTCTCTACAGCTGCAACAGCTGTTTGTTAGGAGATCACCCCTCCTCTTTCCTCTTCCTCCACCCCACGACGTCACTCTATGTAGCACTAAGCAGGAACAACACTGCACTTCCCGAGAAAGGAGTTTCTAACCCCAAATATCTCCACTCCATTTGCCCAGGTCCTTACCCAGCCTAGCCTAGCCTAGTTTAGCCTAGCCTAACCTAACCTAGCCTAACCTACCTGCAAGCTTGCCTGTAAATCCCACTGACTTTGTCTTTTCACCCAGAACAATATTTCGAACGACTACTGGAGAGAAGAAATGCAAAATTAAAAATTTGTTTTTCTCTTCCGTTTCAATCATCAGCACTGAAACAATGGTAACAACACTATCAAATGATAAGGAAGGCGGGGAGTATAGCATAAAAGGAGCACTTTAAATTACTTCAGATAGAGGAAGGAATTTTCCACTTCTTATCTGGAACTGTCTATTCATGCCCCTGTGAAATATGGGCACTGCTGGCAGAGGAAACGTATGTGTGCACCCTAGTATACTTCTGCCCTTAAGTGTCTGGGATATCTCAGCATAAATCAGACGAAGAAAAACGCCATAGCATGTTTATAAACCCCCTTCTGCCAAGAAATAAGTTTTCCCACTGGCACTCACATTCCTACAGTGAGATTTGAAGTTTGATGTTATGTCTGAAGAAGTCGCCAAGGACATAATGAGCATAGGAGGTTATGTGTAAGTACAAAAAAATCTGCAGAAAAAAATGTGCCTTACTGGTTCTCATCCTTACTCTAAGTGGCATTGAGCTCCTGGCAAGACCATCTTCTCTCCCTGTGGTGTCCTGGAGAGGCGAGAAATGCCCCCCTGGCAAGCGGGTGATTTCCTGGCAAGCACAGTGGGGCACCATGCTTTTCCTGGTCATATCTCCCATCTGGGACCTTAGGAGAAGGGTCATGCAGTTGTACCTGGCTTTCCTGATAGTGTGGCAGCTCACTTTTACTGCTCAAGAATCATCATTTTTTTTCTAGGCTAAAGAATGTATTCCTTTCTCAGAAGGAAATAATAAATCAGCGTTAAATAAAGGGTTAAACAACCAACCAAATGGCTTTTGAAAGGCTCAGCCCATAGCTCTTGCAAAATAGCTCCCACACTGCTTGCCTCTGTGAGGACAACTGGTGTGACTAATACTGCCAGCAGTTAAGCTCAGGACTGTAACAAGATCCAGCCATAGGAAGAACAGCTCTTTTCAAACATCAGGCAAATACATAAAAGCAACAAAATCCCACCTAGCTTTGCAATGTGGAAAATCCCTCTTATGGGTAGCTGCCAAGGTAAAGCTCCCACAGATGACAAGGGCACCTGCAAGAGCTTTGGAGCTGGACACCAATTCCCTTCCGTGGTGCTGGCCACCTCCCTGGCACAGCCTGGCAGGAGGCAGGGAGACAGCTGGGGTGGCCCTGGCAGCCCACAGCCCCCTGTGGGGTGGCTTTAGGGCCAAACAACCAGAGCTGAGACAGCGGTGCCTACCTCTGGACCCTCTTGAGAGCTTTCCTGTGACAGCAGCTGGACTCTGTGGGCTGGATGGTCATTGCTTGCTGGGAAAAAAATCTCCTGGTGTGATGGGAGAGGGTTGATGTTGGAAGGATTGATGTTGTCCTCTGAAAGGAATGATGTTGGTGTACTCCCAGCCTGCCCTGTGATGAAGAATGAGGCATTGCAAGGGGCAATGGCTAAAACATTTCCTTCAAAAGTGTGCTTCTGACCTGAACTATAATGCTATTATAAATACATCCATTTGTGTGGCAATGCACCTCAGCGGTGGAACCAAGGTACAGGGCTCAGAAGTCTACTTATGAACTACTACATGGATATTCATATTCTTCTTTGGGAGATGTAGAATGCAATTCAGCCAGTGGGTTGTATTAGATCTGGCCAATAAGACCTGATGTTAGCCCTTGGGATCTGTTTTTCACAGGAAAAATCCTCCTCCAAAACACAAGGGATTTTTCTGTGCACAACTTGCAGTTGCAAACACATGTAAGGCCTTTTTAGCTGTGCAATTTGCTGTGCTGTTTTTGTGGTGTGATGGCCTAAGGGTATGAGAAAGGAAGATCAGTAACAAGAGGTAACAGCTTTTATTAGACTAGACGGAAGTGGGAATGCTTCCAGGCACAAAGGGTTTGGAGAAAGGCTTTTACGCTTAGAACATTTAACGATTTTGTAAGCTGCAAAGACATTCAGATGAAACTAAATATTAAATTACGTTATTGAAACACAAGTTAGCTGGATATGGGAAGACTAGGATAAGATCTGGAAAAAAATCTAGCTTTTATTTTTGGAAAATAAACTTTATTCTCCACTCCAGCTATTTCTCTTGCAGACAAACCTCTGTTTATAAACTACTTAACCAGCATTAAAAAGTTACCTTTATATAACTGCTGGCGTCTCTTAAAACAAGCTTCATGACCGTTCAGCACGTGTTAAGCCTGAGTCTCCTGGATTTCTCAAAAAGTAAACAGAGCGTAACCACGTTTTGTTTCCCTGCGTCATGAGGTGGGAAAACATGTTCTGTCTGGGCACGTTGCTTGTGTCAGGAACCACTGCATGGGGATGCTTTCTGCGTAAAGTCAGCAGCCCTGAAATGTTTGTTGTGACATGGAAAGAATCTTGTTCTCTTCAAATAGGAAACATCACCAGGATAAAATGTCTGCTCCTTTTATACATGGCTTTTGTTTCCAAATCCTTGCTATAAAAGCAATATGCAGATGTGTCTTAAAACTAATTTTCTATGTTCCTAGCTGTTAACTTTATGTCTCCTTTCCTCCGTGACTAGATTTTTTTGGCTACCTAAATTCAAGCCTATGTTTTGGCCAGTGGATTACACTAGTTTAAGCACTGGTAAATCACAGCTCTTAAACACATGCATACTTGGAAGCCCATGCTCTGGTACTATTGACCTCAGTTAAAGTAAAAGAGTAAATCCCGGGCTGCCTCGGGGCCATGGGGCTGATGTGGTGCAGGACTGGACACTCCTATTTCTCACTGGCAGGCAGAGTATTTGCCCACTGCTGGCTCGTGTTGATGTCGTGTGACCAAGGCTGCCAGTGAGAAATGGGAGGCTATGCAGAGGCAGCAGAGGAAGTAAACTCATCTCCAGACCACAAGCAAGTAACAGGGAAAAGTGTCAGTGTTTTTGTCCATCCTCTCAAACTGGCCAAAAGAGGAAGCAGCGTCCGTGACAGCTTCACACCTCTCACACCGTGGCAATTTTGTGAATTCAGCAGAGACCCTGGCTTGCTAAAGAGTCCTACCTCATTGCCGCTGACTTTCTGCTGTCATCTAAGAGAGTAAGTCACACCAGGCAAAGTTCTCAACTGCTTTCGCATGAGGAAACACATATGATGCAAGCATTGTGCTCACAAGGGTCCACCAAACAGATACGGAGCTGGCAGGAGTTTTAGCTTTACAGTTTCATCAGGTGGAAAATGGGTGCAGTTTGGAAATGCTTTTGGAGGGAAAAAAAAATCCAACCCAAACCAGCCATCTGTTTGGCTTTGGCCACCTATGAGTGATCTTTTGCGTTTGCCACCTTTGAGGGCAGTTCGGCTCCAATGCAGGCAGGGGTATTTCAGAAAAAGCAGACCGGTGGCATTTCCATGCCAGTGCCCTGCAGCTGGAGCAGAACAAGAGGAAAGATGAGGGAAGCCAGACAAGAGCCTCCTGGCAGATCCTGTCCAGACCTCCCAAAATGTCACTTGGAGAAGATGTGACAGCCTTGTCCTCCTTACTTGTCACTTCCTGGGAATCTCTGAGGGAGCAGGTCATCTGGTCTCTAGATTGACCTTTGCACTCGCAACCAGCCCTACAACACTGTAGGAATATGTTGATTTTTTTAAGTTGTTACTTTCAAGCATTCATCTCCCAGACTACAAGGTATTACTCCAACCTCAAGGCGGAGGCAATCAATAGAAAACTACTGACTATGGTGTCAGCATAGGATAAAAACGCAAACCATTATGTTTCTGTGATATACCTTAATCCTGTATTTCTATATTTCTGTATGGAAGCAATTTATTTTTATGATGCAAAGGCTGACTTCTTTTTAGGCTGATTATTAGAACCTGATTCTACTGTTCTTAAAGAATCTGAATCTGCATATTCAGGGACAATATAATCTATTTTTTTAGGGTAACAATTTTTTACAATTTCATTTTCTTAGGGGAGTGTTGTAAATAGCATCACTCGTTTTACATTTTTTCAAAAATTATCCTTTCTCCTTTAGTAGCAGCTCCTGTCTTTCCTTCTCATTCCCAACGAGCCTCTTCTCAGCAGAGTGGGAAATTCACTGGTTTTGCAAGGGAGGCTGTGAAAGGATTAACTAAATATCAAAGACATGCCCAGTTCTGAAATGAGTCATGCTTCTACACGAGTCTCTGTGCCTCCCTGTTCACTGAATTCAGTTTCATCGCTGGATGAGACCCACAGGCCCATCAAATATGCCACTACCATAATAAGGAGGAATTACGGCTTGATAGGCTGGGAAAGTTCCCTTTTTTAAGTGTGAGCCATTACCAAGTCACTCATAATAGAAGTTGTTATAATAGCTTCTGACTTTTTCTAGGAGTTTAAAAGTTTGCACAAATAGTGACTGTTACCCTGCTACTGTGAACTGGGAAGGAGAGGGAGATGTGCCCTATTTTTCTTTAAAAAAAAAAAAAGAAAAGATGAGAGAAAATAAGGGTTTAGTATCTTGAAATACTCCTAGTGACCAGTAATCGCATTTAGCAGAAATCCTTTTTAAATACACGTGAGTGACTGTGACAGGATTTAATGCTGGTTTCAAGGACAACAGCGTGAGCAGCAGGAGCCTATTTTTAACTATTAAAAAATTATAATAACAAGAAAAGATCTGTTACAGCCAATGTGAGCTTTTCCCAAGAAGTGGAGACCAGAACTGAGTCCAACTCAAAGCCAAAGAGACTTGAAGAGAAATCATATTAATTGCTTAAAGAGAGAGCAATGCTTTAAAAGGTGTTTGAAGTAAAACAGGGTTTTGTGGGGATTTTTTTGGTAGAAGAAAAGCTTTCTGTTTAATATAGATATGTCTGTCAAGATATTTCCTTTCTGGGAAAATGAACAGTAACACACAGTACTCCAGCTAAATCCAGAGGAAGTTGTGTAGTTTCTGGCCTACAAAGATAAGAAACTTGAGGAATACAGCTGACAATAAGAGTTACAGTGAGTAGACATGGTGGTAACTGGTGTGCAGGGGGCAGAATTTCTATTTGAAAATCTCAATATTTAAGCTCTTTAACATAGATTTTGACTTTGCAAAGGCATTACTATGTTTTAGCAGTTATTTTGTGGAGGAGAGTGTTAACTGTGTTTACTTCCATGCTTTCAAAAGCAGATTATACTATTTGCTTAGAAGATTGAATGCTTCATTGCTGAAGGAAACGTGGTTTTAGGATGCTAATTGGAAGAACTTGGGCTCAAGAAGGTTGGTCTTAGAAAATGAACGAACCTTGCAGCCTCTTGTGGAGAGAACTGAGGCAGGACATGAATTTCTCTGTGCTCTTCTATCCATCATTTACCACTGCTTCACCATGAGCACATCCCCCCCCCCCCGCCCCGAAATTAAAACAGAAGGCTGCCAATTCACGTGAGCCACAGATTTCAATTTTAATGTTGTGCAGAGAGAAAAGGAATTCATCCAGGACACAACTAATGAAGAGAGCTAGCCTAAACTGTGTTTGGAAGCAAGGTGGGCTTGGTGGTGCATTGCTGCTCCCCGGTTTGCAGCATGGGCTGTGGCACTGTCGTGTTTGCAGGCTGAGAAGCAAGATTGTCCTCATGTTCCCTGTCGAAGTTTCCTCTAGGAACCCTCAGCACTGAAAAAGCCCCTGCACTTTACCAGGATTTCTTGAAGTTAGTAGAAGTGTGTGAAACACTGATATAAATGCCTATGTGAGGATTAGTAGCAAGATTTTTGGATATTAAAAAGCACAGTCACCTTAATGGAAAGCATCAAATACAATCTTACTTGCTTTGTTCACCTTTTTTTGTTATGCATCAAATCTCTGAAGCAAAGTGAATTTATTCTGCCAGTCAAAACTGAGGACTGACACTGTCTTTTAAGATTTATTCTGTATCTTCGTCACCCTCATTTCTTGGTCTGCCCTCTGGTCGCTCCCTGGAAGGATCCAGTGGGAGGGAGAAAACAGTTTAGGGCCACCCCTGACTAGGGGCAGGCTGGGCTGGAAGGCGTAAGGAGTGGCAGGACGCTGCAGTCCGTGGGTGCTGTCTCCCCCTGAGCGCTTCCGCATCCCCTCTCCAGCCTCCACTTCCCTACGGCTGCTCTGAAGGAATTCACAGCTGTCCCTCCTAGCAACAAGGGCTAGTCCTGAATGATTATTTAGAGAGTTATTTCCACAGGCTTTTGTCCTGTTTTCCTTTGGGCTTTTTCTTTGTTTTGGGTTTGTGGGTTTTGTTTTGGTTTGGTTTTTTCAATTTAAAAATGAAGTAAAGCCAGAGCTGACATAACAGGCCAAACTCATGTAAGAATTGCTTTGGACAGCTGTAGTTGACTCTGACTTGTGAATAACTTTTTCCAGAGTAAAATCTGGAATAAGCATTCTTCAGTTCTGCTGTAGCTACTCTGAAGTGTCATGTGGGGTACGAGGCCTTTGACCCCAATCCCATAAATCCACTCCAGAAAACAGACTCTGGATAGATGAAACCCTATTACTTTTAGTGCCGTTTCCCCAAAAGTGCAGCATGGCACATGTAAACAAGGTGCTGTGAGACTAGCCATGAGAACAGCCACAATTGTGATTGGGGCCTGTGCTGCACAGCACTGGTGTGTGACTCCTATAAGAAAATTTTTGAAACTTTTTGGCCTACAAGCAATCCCATCTTGTAAGAATCTTTTTTCATCTATGTTAAATTTTCAATGGGAATTTGAGATTTCACATTCACTATTTTATTGATTTCCATTTGAAAATCATGTATGTTAAAAACTTATTTTTCTACATTTGATTAACTTCTAGAAAAATAATAACTGGAAGGAATACCAGAGGGTTTCAGTCAGCCAGGGGCATAATATACAGCTTTTTCTATGACACAGCTTCTGGTAACACAATAGTGATAAAACACAGACTGCTCCAAAATGTTACAATGGCAAGGAGAAGAGAGATGATCTGACTCTTCAGCTTTCTTCCTTTACCTTAAGGCCTCTTTACCTTTAAAAAGTAAGAGTAAAGCAAAGATATATTGGTTTTCTATTTTCTTTTTCCTTTTTATTTGTTCATCAGCTGTGTGTCTACCAGGGTCCCCATCTTTAAATGTTCTTCTAGACACTGTCTCAGTACAAATAATTTCTATTACCTCACAGCTGGCCAAAAAGTAATTGAAATCAAATGCTGGTTTATGAGCTCCTGTCCATCATCTCTAGATCTTCTTCTTTCTTTCAGGAACAGTTCATTTTTCTTTCAATTCCCTTCTGCAAACCCAGAAAGAGTTTATTGATGAGCAGCACGCTCGTAAAGAACTGAAACACTGTCTTGCCAAAATACATGTACATTCACCTACAATTCTTACACTTGTCTATAATCTGACTTTGCCCTCTAGTGCCCATTCTGGGTTTTTTCCTGCACTGCTAAGTACCCTGTTGGCTGAAATATGTCAAAACATATTTTTATTTGGCGGTGAGATTTTTAAGGGTAGTTATGAACTAAAAAGAAAACTTAACGGTATGAGTGTTTCTGAACAATTAGTGGGACATGAATTAATAACATCAATGAGCATATTCCCACTGCAGGCAAGTGAGGCAATAAAAAGTGGGATGCTTCATGAGAGAGCAGCTGAAAATATTTCCTGCTATTTCCAAGTTTCAGTAAAAACGGGGCCATTTCAATAACAGTTAATTGCATTGCAGAAGCTACCTAGGATATCGGAACCAGAAAGGTAAGTAGGCTGATTGCCCTTTGTTGTACGGGCTTGAAGAAGTGCAAAAACCAAACAAGCAGCAGAAATAAGATTTGAAACAGTCTTGCAGGGCATTTGAAGTGCTGTTAGTTACAAAACCCAAGAAATACATGTCTTGCTGTAACATTTGTGGCAGGGTGTCACCAGGCAGAAAAAGGGTCTGTTAGTTTGCTCTGTTTCTTTGGTCTCTTCTGTTCTTCTGGATCACGGTGAAGTTCTCATGTGTTTTTATTTCTGGTATTTCAGCTTCAGACCTGATACTCATGTCTCTCATCACTTCTTTAGCTTGCGTCCATGAGTGGTAGAGAGGAGAGTATGTACATCCTGCAAAAGAGACCTGTGTCATAGATATGGTACTTGAGATCTGGTGTTCCGTTGCTATTCTTCTTACCATCCATTTTTTGTTCAGATGTAACTTTTTATTATCACCCCTTTGAATGATACTCTTGGGAATGGTTGGAGATCAGGGAAAGTTCCTCACCTGATGGAACCAGCCTCTAGCAATTTCAGCCCTCTGGGACTCACATCACCCTCTCTTGGGAGCCACAGCCATGCTCCCCTCTTCTTCTTTATGCCAGACCCAGAAGCCTGTGCCGAATGTATACCAGCCTTGGCCACAGAAAAGAGCTTTTTTTTTTTTTTTTTAAGTTGTTGGGTTTTTTACCAAATTTTTACCAATTTTAATTAGGTAATAGAGCCTGGATATAACTCTGTTTTCCCCCTTACTAACATACAGCAAGTGACTAGGGAAAACACAGCCATTTGAAATGGAGTTACCCAGGGACAATCTCCCAAGGGTAAAATCCGGGCTTGATCTCAAAGAAATTAGTGGATTTTTGCTCAGTTTGTTGCAAGTTGTTTTAAATAATTTTATTATATTGCAACTATTACTCAAGGCTGTGTGGTTTGGATGGAAAATTCATTGGAATACCAAGGGCTATATGTTTCTGTGAGTCAATTTGTGAGCAAAGGGAAAGAGGCAGAAAATTTCATGCAGCAATAAAACACAGCACTGAATGGTGAAGTTTGATATTGCAGTAGCCAGGATGAAGACGTCCGTGAGCAAGTAGGATGTGCCACAGGCATATGTGGCTTTAGGGTGCTCTTGTGTAGAGAAGTTATTTCAAATGGGCTTGTGAAAGTTAAACATAGCAGGAAGGGAAAAAAAGCCTTTCCTCCAGACAGTTAGAGGAGGCAAAGACACTTCAATTAAAAGCAACAATGTCCAATTGAGAAATTATTGGAGAAGCCATAGCTACTGCAAACAATATCCTATGTAGACAAATCCCTCTAGAATTACTTTACCTCTTTGAAAAAAGGGAATATTAGAATGACTCAAATGTAAAAAAAAAAAAAATGCTTGGAAAAAAGCTTACAAGCTTTGAAAGTATAATGAATGGTCTCAACCTAAGGCAGGACCTCTTAAATAAACAATATGGTACTCTATTTCTCATGCAGACTCAATCAGTACGAATCTAGCAATTCCTGTAGGGTGAGAGATGTGTAGTCCATTCACAAATATATGATTCTCTATATGTAGATGAAATAGAGATGGAAAGCAACAGCACATTTTCTCAGCCAAAAACACCATAGAATGACACTGTTTATCATAAGGTTACAATCCCTTCCAATGGAATAACCCTCACTGAAAAGTCATATCTGCTTACCAAGGGAAAAATTTACTTACATTGAATAATGCATTGTATTCGCAAAAATAAATTTCAGCAACATAATTATTTAAATATGATCATAATTAACTAGAAGCACTGCCACAAGATAGATGATAGAACAAATAATAATTATAAATATTTTTAAAGCTAAGTTACGTCAGGTCAAAATCTTTGTACCTTAGTTGTTAAGCCTCCTTATGACTTTATCAATCAATTGAAGACATCTCCTCATTTCTGCACGGCTGATCTCCCAGGAGCACAGGTTGTGTTGTTTGTCTTTAAGAAAACAGTCTATTTTTTGGAAGTACTTTTTCAGTTTCAGCCTGTTGACTTCTTTACTCCAAAAATAGTGGGTTTTCTTCTTGATTACACATGCCTCCAATTGCTCAATTTGCTGATAAAGTCCATTTTGGAATTGTTCTAAAGCTGTCCCATCCCAAGCAGCTAGAGTCATATTTTTGCTAAAGATATAGAAGATGTGTTGGAAGATTTCTTCAATGGCCATTTTGACAGTCTCTTTCTGTCTGGGCTTTAGAACCTGCTCAGGAAATCTGAAGGACATTTTCTCTCTTAGACATTGTTCAGGAAACTTTTTGCCCATTTTGTCCAAAAGTCGCAGGCTGTTCTCAATCACTTTTCTTTGCTGTAAAGGAAGGTGATTACACTGAAGGCTGGAGGTGGTAGTGGTGCGCAACAGTATGAGGCCAATTAGTAGCAAGCCAAAAGCATTCATGATAAAGATAAGCTCTCACGTTCCTCCTTCCCGGTGTATAAATTCTGAGAGACAGGCTGGGATGCTTGCAGATCATTTGTAGGCTCCTGTTTCTTCAAAATCTTGAAATTTCATTCTTCTGTAGGAGAAGTTTTCTTTCATCATTTTTTGGTTTTTAAGGTTTTCCCCCTTGTGTATGCTTTTGACACTTACCACTTTCATTTTCTGCTTTATGACTTCATTGTCTTTTTTGGGCAATTTTCTTTTTATTTCAACTGGATATTAGAATGTTATGTGTATCTTAGATTATCTATCCCCTCTCCCTCAAAAAATTTTATAGGAAGTATAATGAGAATTTAAAAGAAAAAGTTACAGAAAGATCCTTAGTTTCTTAATATTTTAACAGTGGAAGAACACGTTGAAATAAAATAACGCTGTCAGTGATGGGTCAGGGACCTGCTGAATACTACTGCCATCCTGTCTCCTCAGTATGATTTATACTTCCAAAATACAGTTAAGCTTTCTTTACCTATTTTTATTTAGGGAAAATATTTTCTTTCTCCTCACCTTGTTTTCTCTTGACCACTTAGACTCAAAGGACAGATATCATATCGTTAGAATATGCATGTGTGTGTATATATATACATAAAATGTGTATGTGCATTAATAGACCTATGTGTATTTTAATACATACACACTGCAAGTTAAATGAGGCCTTGATCTCACTTAGAGACTGTAATTGCCATGCGAATACAAATACTTACATGGGAACAGGTTGGATACTTGGACAAAATGAGTAACTGAGCAATAATTAATATCAATGCCAGTAGTGCACAGGTCTGAATTCTGATGTTAAATGAGAAGAGAATGAACAGACAAGACAAAAAATACTCTAAAATTCAGCCATTTGCTCTATGTAATAGAGGAGGTTAGGACTCTCACAGTACTCTGGGAAATCTGGCTCCTGCCTTTGATTCTATTTTAATGAAAGCTAGTCTTAAACTATCGTTTTGCTGTCTCCCCAGTGTCCTGTGCAAACATATGTCATTGCAAAGGCAATTCTCTGCAGGTGATTATGTCTTGATGAAGAGGTCAGGTAAACTGTTTTTTTAGCCTGAGACCTGGCTCTGTATTTTCATTCTGTTGTTGCACCCATTGCTGTGTGGTTGGCTTCACTCCCAGTTTGGTAGTCACTCTGTGACACTCTTTGTTTTCAGCACATAGGTATTTGGGAGGCTTTAAAAAGTCATAAATTAAGATAAGCACAATTATTCACATGAGCAAACTCCTTGGATGCCCTGATGTTGCTTAAGCAACTTTGGATTGGATGTAGTGTCAGTGTGAGGAAAAAAAATGAATCCCTTATCACCCGTGACAGTACTAAGTAAAAAAGAATAAGACCAATCAGACCGGTATATAAAATGCACAACACAGGACCAAGTCTTCATTTAGTGGGAATATTTATTACTTTGGAAAAACTGGCCTGAAGTGCATTATTGTGTTACATACAAAATGGCCATGGAGATGCATCACTTTTGCAAAAACACAGCTGTAGAAGGTAAACACATAACATACTACAATCATCATGAAATCAATAAAAAAAATCTATTTAGTTCAGGAAAAATATTAAATACTGCTACAGCTATTTCCATAAATTATACACAAGCATTTTTTTTTCCAAACTCTAATCATTATATGAGCTTAATCCTTCTACAGATTTAAACAGGTAAACATCTTCACATTTTGTGTGTCATTCAGACACACAAAAGTTTTTCTTTCCTCTTGCAAAATTCCCTAGATGGGATAGAGTGGCAGACGGGAACTGGGTTCTTGATCTGGATTTGGGAATGCAGGGATCGGGATCAAAGGCAGATGAACAGACAGAGCCTTCCTTGGATGCCAGCCATTGAAGAAAAAGAGCTGACCCCTTTGATCCCTCAGCTTTTATACCGAGCACAATGCAGATGGGCTGGAACACCCTGTCGGTCAGTTCTGGGTCACCTGTCCTGTCTGCTCCTCCCTGCAGGTGGGACCCCTCTGTGCTCTCCCACTTCCGACCCTCCAACAGGCCAATAACGAAGTGAGCTGACCTTGGGTGTTACAGCGATAAGTACAAGCGAGAGCCTCTCTGCATACCATTCCTTGGTACAAGTTTCAGATAATCAGGTCTTATCAGTTTCTGGAAGCAGACAGTGTCTGTACAATATGCTGTTAATTTCAGAGAGTTCAGTACTTTAGAAGAGGCTTAGCTGGAAAGTAAAATTACTGAACAGAAAATTATTTCTGTTTTACCTTGAACCAGGACACCAATCTCCCTGTTTCTGGCTACGGGCATGGGGGGCGGGGGGAGAGCTGAGCCAGGACCCCCCTGCGGTTCCGGCTGCTCCTGGCGGCAGGCTCTGATGCGGGGCTGCCACCCCAGTGCATGGACCGCAAGCCTGGTGGACACTGCCCACCATGCCAGACACAGCCAGCCCCAGCAGTTCTTGCGCCTCTCAAGCCCGCAGAGCAGTGTCTCCCTGGCTGTGCAGGGAGTTCCTCCTGGGCCGTGGGTCCAACACCCCCCGCCCAGGTCTCCAAGCCCCTCTCAGGCCCGCCTGGGTTCCCTGCTCTGCCAAGACACCATGTGGCCTTGGAGAGGGCCTGTGAAGCCACATCACTCTGCTCCGGACTAACAGACACATTTCACGGCTAAGGGGTGGGTTTTTTTGGTTTTTCATTTTTTGTTTTGACCGCAGAAGGTCTTGTGCCTGGCCGATGGCAGTGACCCTGTTATCCTCCCAGTCACCTGCACTCAATAAATCCAGGCGTAGCCAGACTGTCCCCAGTTGCTCTGTATGACAAGTCGGATAAACTGAAAGGCTCTGGGAAGCGTATTCTGCAAAGAAAACACGGCGAAAAAACCCGTCACTCCTGGAGCGTGAGCAGCGGCAGGAGGCCCCGCACGCCTTCCTCTGCCAGCCTGGCCCGTGCTCCGGGAGGCACGGCTCCCGCCCTGGCCGAGGGGACAGCTTCTGTCTCCTTGCCTTTTCCCACCCAGCACCCCTGTGCCTCTGCAGAGCAGACGCCCGGCCTCAGCGAGCGGGACGGGCCCCCGTGGAAACCTGAGGCTTGCTGGCTTGGGGGGAAATGGAGCCCAGGGGAAGTTCTGCTGCTGGGGCGAGGTGCTGGGTGTCCTCCCTGCGACTGCCTGCCCACGTGGGGCTCGGTCTCTGTCCCTTACTTTACCAGGGGGAACAAAACCAGCACTGGTGACTTCTGCTACTGTATGTGGTAGATGCACCCACACCAAGAAAGCCCCAACAAAGAGCTGATAAAAAAGCCCGTGAAAAAACTTCCCAACACAGCTCTTGTTGCACCCACACAGGCATGGTCAGCATGTATGCATTTCAGGCCAAAAGTGAGGAAGTTGGGCTCTTCAGGCACTGGTGGGCTACATGACCATACATGACCACACATGACCACACATGACCACAGATCAGACTCAAACAGGGTATAAACAGGGCCCTTGGGAGAGCCATTTTGAGATGGTCCTTCTCAGAGCAGTGCGTCTGCAGTAAGGGACCCTCCCCGTGGGCTGGGACGTCATTCCATGGTTCATCTCCTGTACAGGGTGAGAGCCCTCATCTTAGAGGTGAGTGATTATTCACATTTTGGATCATCATTTCTAAAGCTTATGAATTCTGAAGTTGTGCCGTATTAATTTCCTTGTATCTTCTGAAGCAAAGGAGTGTTGAACGATTTTAACTTACCTCATTTCCAGTTGGTTCTCTGCTGAACAGTCTTTGGTTGGAAAGAAGTTTATTAATCACCTGTCTAAATTTGATTTTGTGATCCTCTGCAACACCATACCTGCCCAAAAGTAACCAGAGGGTTCAGATCACAAAGGAACCAGAACACGCTTTGGGGCCATTCGTAGCTCCTGGGCGATATCTCCAGGCTGATGGTGACCCCTGAAGGGAGAAGAGACCAGCTGACTGTCAGAGGTGCTGGGCTCGGAGGGCCCGGTGGCTCTAGGGTATTCCTAAGGCTGCCTGCCAGTCCTGCGCCCAGCCACGTGCCCTTGGAGGTGACACAGGCAAGAAGGGGATTCCCGTGCCCAGTGATAGTGTCTCTGTGACAGCCGCACAAAGAGAAGGTCTGCGGGCCCTGGGGGATTGCAAGCCCCTGTGGAAAGGGCAGGGGGCCCAAGCTGAGGCCCCACTGCATGGACAGTGAAGGACAACCCGACCACTTTCAGGCCCAGGAAAGCTCAGCAGAGAGGGAGAGCACAGAAATGCTGGCAGGGGCACATGAGGGTCACCTGTGAGGGGCCGAGGGCAGGACTGGGGTGAGCCCATAAGCCACAGCCCTGTGATTTCCTCTCCTCTCCCCCTGCCGCGGAGAGCAGAGTCTGCAGCACAGCCCCCTTTTGGGAGTGCTAAGCAGGAGCTCAGCGCAACGAGACCTGCCTGCCCGCATCCACACCTGCGCTTTTCAGAACCCAGGCAGACATCTGGATGTTCTCTTCCAAAGGCATCGCAGACATTGCCATTCTCATGTCCTTAAGTTCCTGGGAAAGACAGAAATGAAAATGGGAGATGACCATATCAGCCCACCATTCAGTGTGACCACGGAGTCCTGGCACAGAGCAGAGGAAGGAGCCCGTGTCAGAAAGCGCAGGACAAGCCTTGTCCAAACAGCTGCCAGGCCCAAAGCCTTCAGATGAGAAGAGCCAGGGCTCGGCAAGAGCATTTGTGTCCACAGCCATAGTGTGGTCTTGGGTCTGGGCCACACAGCCTTGTCTCCACCTCCATGCTGCCTAGCTCAGCCCACAGATGGGCTCAGCCCTGCCAGGGACAGACATTCCTGGGAGGGCACTTGTGTCTCACTGCTCTCTGGGGCCAGGCCAGACCTACCAGAGGCCCCAGCACACCGGGAGAAGGATTTCAGCAGTCCTCCACTGCCAGACATAGCCCAGTTAAACTTGGCCAGGGGAAGGGGCATTATAGCGGAGAAGCCAGCAACTCCTGGTAAGGGATGGGTGGCTGCAGTGAGGAGGAAAACCCCACCAGCAGCCCCAGGAAAGCACCCTGTGTGAGGCCCCACTTATCGCAGCCCTCTTTCCCAAAGCGCAGGATCACCTTCTTCACATGGCTCATCTCTGCAGCCAGGTGAGCCACCACCTTCCTTAACGGTTTAACCTCCTGGGCTTGTTGCCCCCCCAGAGTGACCAAATTCCTGCAGACGCCGGGAAAGCAGATCTTGTCAGGGAGCTGCTCAGCCCCTCCCAGAGCCTCCAAGCTTGGAGATGAGCCAACACACAGGTGCTCAAGCTCTCTTTTCTTTCCCTGCTTTGACAGTGCTTCCCTTCATCTCTGACTTTCGCAAAAGTTGAGGAGAGGAGGAAAGGCATGAGCCCTGGCTGCTAAACATGGGAGTGCAAAGAGCACGAGGCCAGGTCCCACTACCCCACCAAATGATCTGTGGGCCAGGACAAGGCTCTTTACCGTGCAGACTTCAGCTTGACCACAGGCTACTGCAGCTCCACCTGAAAAGGAAAGGCTCTCTGTTGAGTCCCAGAGCTTCCAAGACTTTCCAGAGCCGGTGGCTCTAGGAAGGCACAGCAGAAGCTGCTGCTGCTTCTTTGGGTCATGGGCTGGAGACAGGTTATTCATCAATTTAGCCAACCACTATCAGCAGTGCTCCTCTGCAGGACTTTCCTGTCCCCCAACAACAGTTACTCACCTGTGGCACCTCCTTTGCCCACAGCATCCACATGGTCAGTGAGGTCCTGCAGTAGACACCAGCTGTAACTCACATCACCAAGAGTGAGTTATTTTACTAGCGTTTCTAATGATCCCTGGAGTCACACTGTCTCCTGCCACACCAGGGTGGTAAAAGGGTTGCTGAGAGGTTTTCTCCCTGTTGCAGTGAGCACTAATACCTGGCTCCATGAACAGGCTGTGAGAGAGCCACCTCTCCGTCCCTCCCCGTGTATGGCACTGCCAAGAAGCCCCACTTCAGCTGGGCTCTGCTTCCCAAGCAATGCCCAGCTCTGGCCCTGGCTCTCAGCATCTCCGCTTCTCCAGCATACCTCTGAGTTACCAGAGCAGTGGTGGCACAGCAGCGCAGGAGCTGGGCCTGTGCCCAGCATGGGCTTGCAACCTGGTACTCATTTCCATTAAGAGAAAGACCTTCTCCAGCCTCCCCTTCACAGCCGCACAGGCTGTTCTCTCCAGCTGCAGCTGCCCATCTGCCTCTCCCTCACACATGCCCCGATCACGCCAGCCAGGCTGGAAGTACGTACAGCTTCCCCTCATGGGCTTGCAGCCTGAGCAAGTGATTCCCTTGCGCTCCGGCAGCTTCTGCACAGCCTGTCCACAAAGGAAAGCTGCAGAAGAGGAGGGACTTCTGTCAAAAAGGGTCCTACTGGCTGCACTTCCTAACACTGTGTGCGTCTGCAGTGGCCCTCGGGCTGGCTGGGATCTGTGTGTAGGCAGCTCCCTCAGCTGCAGAAGTAGGAGACTGGAAGGTCCCCATGGGCATTCCAGCGCCTCTCCCTTACGCTGAAGCTTGTACCTTGCGTGTCCATGCCACCACAAGCAGCGGGTGAACACTCACCGAAAGTGGCTATCAAGGTGAGGCACAGGATCATAAGGAGTCTGCTCCTCCTCTGGGTGATCTCTTTCCTGAAAGAGAGGGAGTCCCAGAGTTACCAGTGCTCAGGGACCAGGACAGAGCCCCATAAGAGGCCATTTCCACTTGCAGGCTGAGAAGCACCAATTCTGCAGGTCAGCTGCTGGCAGAAAGTGGACAGACCAGCCCCTTTCAAAACGGTGGCCACAGAGTGACACGTAGCATATGATGAAAAAGGATCTAGATATTTTTTTCTTTTTCCCAGATTAAGTCATGTATGCATGTCACAGCACAAGGGGAACTGCTGCCCTAGGCTCATCCGGAAAAACACCTTGACTCCATTGAAGATAAATCACAAATTATAACTGTTAGCTAGTAAAAACACAATAAAATAGGACAACAAAAAAAAAAATCCATTTTTGTCTTCAGCATTATATGTAGGCACAAGCAAAGCAACGTGTAGGGGTCATTCCAAGACCAAAGTCTGCTCTGTAAATGCTAGCAGAAATTTGGTTTCCCTGAGGACTCAAAGGTAGTCAAAGGAGGATATATTAGCATCATCATATAAATTTTCCACACCCTGTAGAATACTGAAACACTTCCAGAGTTCAGATAACCCTGATACTGCAAGGAGAGTGAAAGCTGAACAATTCTCCCTTTGAACTCCATTGTTAAACTGTGAAGGACTATTATTTTTTCTGCATTACATGGCACCTTGTATGCACATACAAAACTATTCTGAAGTGAGGGACCCAACACCTTTCCCTTAAAACTTGTCTGAGCAAAATAAAGCCACAGTACCAGAATTGCTTACGGGCTGGATTCCAAATCCATAACCAACCCCCTGGACCACTTCTCTGTAGGGAAAGAAAAGAAAAGAAGAAGCAATCACAAATTATTTTTGCTCACTTCTACACCAAAGAAAGTGAACAGGTGAACTTCATGTCAAGACAGTTTAGTGTGTCACCCATACTGCAAAGTTCTCTGAAAGCCTGTTGCCAAACACTTGTACAGACACTCAGAAGTAAGCAAGTAAGGCACAGCAGCTTGATCAGGGAACAGTATATTTCAACAGACGCTTCTCTCTAGCTTTCCAGAGATAATTAAAGCCATTAGAGTGCACTGAAGATTCTGTTGGAAATTAGGAAAAGTAAACAAATGCCTATTTATCTACTATTTGTGACTGGTGTAAAGGGTAGGGCCATATACTGGATACCAGGAAAAAAGAAAAGAAAGAGCTGAATAATTATTCATTAAGTGAGAACTGCCAATGAAGTCAATGGGAGAAGGATCCTGGGTGGGGGAAATCACATGGAAGAGCTGATGATCATGACTATCTCTTATTTCAGTTTATTGCACAGCTGAACTATTAGCTATATTCTCATGAAGGCTGTACTTAACCATTTCAGAGTTGGAGTTGTAGTACTGAAATTCAGATGGACCTACATCTAAGAACATACATCAGGAACACAAAAGGTTTAATGCCAATAAATTCTCTCAAGCTGAGTATAAAAAAACTTAATGAAAGCAAGTTATGGTGAGCAGCACAGGTTTCCTCATCTGAGATGCATCTATTGCTTTGTCCTTTGTTCCAACAAGGAAATTCTGCTTTCTTTAGGGTTTGTGGGATTTTGGGGGGTTTTGGTTGGTTGGTTGTGTTTTTTTGTTTTTGTTTTTGTTTGTTTGTTTATTTGGTTTTGGTTTTGGTTTTGGTGGGGTTTTTTTGAGAGAGAGAGAATTGGAAATGTATTTTCTATTTTTTATATATTTTTTAATATATATAAAGAATTCCATGACCATTTCAAGAATTTCTACCCCCATCTAGCAGAATAAAGGATAAAAAGAAGGGTTGTGCTACCAAAAAAACCTGAAATCCCCTTTCCCATCCCTGCTTTCCCCCAACAAAGGCCATTCCGTTTCAGGAAGAATTATCAAAACTTCACCAATCTTGTCCAAACCAGCCTTTGTTGTGGTGTTTCTGCGGGCTCTGTGAGACAGTCAGCTGCACTACAGTCTCACCCCCTCCAGTGGGGGCTTTGGCTGATTTGGGTCCAGGCACAGGGACATACTGTTTATTCCTTTGAGCAGGGAATGTGTCCAGTCCTGTTTCTCTACTGTGACAGAGGTGTCTCTTTCCCTGGTAGCGTGGAGTCCATCACTGGCACAGCTTAATAAACACCTGCAATGTTGGTTTTAGATGCTTTCGTTACTTTTGATAGCAATCAGGAGACAGTGCCAGGCCAGAAATTCTATCAAAGTCTTTTGCATCATGGTGAATTAGTCATACATGGATCTCTTAATGAGTGTATTCACCATGATGGCTGTTCTTCTTGTTCTTCTGAACATGTGTACTCAATGTCTGTTCAGAGTTCTGTGTGCCCAGCTGGGGCAGAGCAATGACTTGTTCTCCAGCTCTGGAAGAAGCAGCAAAGCTATACGATACTGGCTGAAATACAGCCTGACAGCACACCAAGCCCATGGCCTCTGCTCACCACGAACACAAGAGGGTGCTGGTTACTTTGTGGAGACTTTTGCTTTTGGAAATACTGTGTCCCAGTTTTGGAATGGGAAATCTTGCCGAAAATCTGCTGCCCTGATGATCTGTGAGCTGAGAACTGAAGAGATGTGATGAAGCTAAGCAGGGTGCATGAAATCTCTGATGGAGCTAATCAAATAAGCTTCCTTAACAGTGTTGAAGTTACAGAGGGATGTTATGCCTTTACTGTTTGCGCTGTTTATTCTTCCTTCTTTCTTTACCCTGCTTAAAGAGAGTAGTATTAAAAAAGGATGCAATATCGTTGTGGCAGTGCAGCATCACTGTAGCAGGATCTGGACATTTGGATACAGCTGCTACAGGTTTCTGCTGGGTGATGCTTCTGCAGAGCCGTTGCGGCTCAAAAATAACACTAGGGACGCCACAGTTGTGGGTGAGCCTTTCTACTCCCTTTTGGCCTGGTTTATTACCTCATTGTGAGACTATGCTGACCCAGGCACAGATGATGAGTCTGCTGGTAAATTCTTGCATGCTGCTTTATAAATGCAGCAGAGGCAGGAAGCGATGGAGCGCGCCTGGTGTTCGTGTATTTGTTGGGGATGTTTTGGCAACTGATACAGAAATGGCCCTTTCAACACGCTGTATCATGTATATTATGCCTGCAAAGTAGGATATCTGCATGGATGAGTGGCTGGCAGCCCTGATTAGCAGATCCCAGTGATAGTGACTGCAGTAAACCTGGTATACTGCCCAAAGATGTACTACTGAAACCAAAATTAGTTGAGATACACAATTTGGAAAGAACAGTAGGAATCTGAAGATAGACATGAGACAGACAGGGACTTTTGCTCTTGGTAGTTTGTTATGAATGATAGGAATTTATTAATAACTGTTTAGATGATAAAACAAAGATAAAGTAAGAAACATTCAGTTTGTTCAAAGAAACGGTAGCTATCCCCTCTAAGGAAGAGATATTGATTTGCATTTATGGTCTACTCTTATGTGTATGGTGGTTCATGAAAGATTGATTTTGACATGCAGAAGCTAACTGAGGAAGGACTACAAAACCCATCAGATTTCAAGAGAAACCGTCAGTTGGGGGAATCAGAATAGATCCGGAAGCCCAAGAGAGGTGAGGCTGCAGCAGCTCCATGTCCCCAGGTCCAGCTACTAGTGCTCCCAGCAGACACATGTACGTCAAGCATGTGTGTACAACACATGGCCAGACACACAGGTAACACAGACAAACACAGAGCACTCACATGAACACAAACAGTGCCGACTGCCTTATTCTGCTGCTCAGAAAAAGAAGACTAACATGTTATTCATTGTACGGACAGTAGCAACAAGACAGTATGTTTAGTTGCTCCACATGAGGAACCAGAAGAAATGACCAAAAATACATAGTGAAAGCTGTTACAAGGTGTCCTGCCTTGGCCAAGTGTGGCACATGTCCATAACACGGAGGCCATGGTGGCCTGTAGAGGCAGATAGTGGCCCTGCAGGCTGTCTCAGCATCCTTTGCATCCAGAGCCATCCTTGTCCCAGCTCCCCAAACCCTGACATGGAAATCAAGCAAGGGTATGAGTATTCATGAGTCATGTGTGGCTAATACTCCCTGTGTACCTGGGGGAGGAATGAGCCACTCAGCTGAGATTCCCCAGCCTCTCAGAAGTGGCCCCAGACTGGGTTTCTCCTGTACAGAAAACAATGACCAGAGCTGCCATGACCTATTTTCTCTTCAGGAGTGTTTTTTTGAGTGACCATCATCACTGCTGAGCTTTGGTAATGATTTGAGGTAGCAATTTACTTTCTAAGTTCTAGTAGTTTGTCCTTCCAGTTGACCATTTCCAGATTTATAGGTTACATTCCTTTGGGTAAGGCTTTTTTTCTCACCTTCTAGGAAAGAGATTTTACCTTGCTTGTCTCTTAACCTGTCTATCAATTAACCAATGTAATCCTGATTTGCCTTTTCCTTTCTTCAATTTTTTCCAATTTTTCCACCTTTTAAACCTGACCAAATTGCTATAGGGTCAATTCAGTTTTCCTCTACCCATTCAGTAACCCTAGCATACATTATCATATACCTCCTTTAGAAACTTTTGCCCTAAATCTTTCCACATACCACATACTCTACACATTTATCTCGTGGCAATGGTCCCAGTAGTAATGATCTTATCACTTGCTAGTGTTATTTTACCTCATGAGCCATGCTAAACACTCTTACTGGTAAGCTGAAGTGGTTTGCCAGAGGGATCTTACTGACTACACCAATTTAATGTCATGGTTCTTTATAATCATCCCAACAAACATACACATGACACCACAGTTCTGCTTAGGTAGATCAGGTATTAATTAGGTATCTACTTATTAAATATAATAATTATAATATAAAGTGCTATTAGTAATACTAACAGTACTGATACTACTAATAAAATAATAGTAGTAAACTTAACAGTCTCACACTATCTCATCTTCTCTTATGGCCTTAACAAGTCACTTGCTCTCCAATTATTCTGAATTCATCCCCAACACAATGTGGGGGTCCTCTCCCATAGGGGAGCCTGACAGAGATAGAGCCAAGGCGTGCACATTGGCAAGAGGGCCTCATTCTCCTGGGACAGGTGTTGCTAGCCAGCCAGCACATACCCAGAAGAGCAGAGCGAGGGCCGCCTGCCTGCCAGGCACAGCCATGGGGTCTTGGGCTGGAGGCATCTGGTTGCTGTTGTAGAGGGAAAGGCTGAGACTGCTGTGACTGGAGAACAACCAGGGATGTCTGGGTGCAGAGTCATCAGCAGGAGGACCCATCAGGGCTGGAGTTGTCAGCATGATCTGTGTCCATGGCAGCTGGGTGATGTGCAGGTCTTTGGGACGCGCAACCTGGCAGGTGCTCAAAGGGCTTGGACAGCCCCGGGCTGGTGCTTGGAACTGGTAGTCTGGGAGATCATAAGGGACAGATCTCCTCTTGCAGCAAACCAACAAGTTAATCAATTATGTTAAACGAATTCATCATACACCCCAAGAAATTCTTCCCTTGGCTTTCTGGTGCTGCTGAGACAGTGTTGGAAAGTGTTCCTTACAGTGCCTGCTGGATGAGGGAACCACATACTCCTCATAGTGGTCGTCCACTTGCACCAAGTGCAGGAGCAGGTTGAAACGCTCCCTGCAGTGCGGGCACCGAGCTCTCCCTCCAGCCCACTCCCTGTTGCAGGCAAAGGAGAATCGGTGGAGGCAGAAGTCCACATAGGCTGTGTCCTTGATGCCTCTCAGGCAGAAGGGCACTGGGAGCATTCTACTGTCTCCTCCAGCCCTGCCTGTGGCAGCTGACTCATGCCACCATCCGTCACAGCAGAGCCACGCTCCTCCAGGTCTTCCTCGGTGCTTGAATCCATCTCCTGCCAACAGAGAAGTGCAAAGTGACAGGACTTTTCTGGTGCTGGGAGGAGAAAAGCAAAGAAAGGCACAGAGAGAGAAAGCCTAGAAGGCTCTTCTCTCTGTGGGAGAGATGGGTGTCCTTGCAGGCTGGAAAGCAGCAGCAGCAGCATCTGCCCTGTGGGCCAGCCAGCCCCAGGGTCTGTGCTGCACCCCAGTCTTCCCCAGGCAGGCTGCCCACTCTGACGCAGAGGTGCTGGGGGAACCTCCTGCCCCAGCACCAGGGGAGGGCAGGCTTGGGCACAGGGTCCTAGGCAGGAGCCGTGCGTGTGTCTCTGGGTGTCAGTCTGCTCTCCTAAAGCCCAGGGTCTGTGTTCAGCCACTCTCCTGCTACCCTCCCCTGCCTCAGGAACTCAACCTCCACTACATCAAAATCAGCGACTGATTACCCCATCCCCAATCAGTTGTTCCTTGTCAGTGAACAGCAGATCCAGCTGTGCATCATCTGCTGTGATTCAGCCCTGGTTGGCCCATCCAGTACCTGTATAACAAGAAATTACCCTCGACATCCTCCAGAATATCTGCTAGGTGGCTTGCATCCAGCCATGTTACCATTCCGGGAGGTGTCAGGGATATCCCTCTGAGTGAGAGTTCCTGTAACACTACAACTTCTCTTAATTTTTCAAAGATTTTGTCCTTTTTCTCACCGTGATCAGTGATCACCCCACCACCACAGTTAGTGGTCTCTCCTCTGACCCGCACTTGCGAATTCTCACTGTCCCATATAGGACGCTCATATAGACGAGCTGCTCCTTCAGACAGAGGGCAGCCCCTGTTCTTGTCTCCTCCGCCTGTCTCTCCTGAAGGGCTTGTATCCAACTGTTGTGGCACTTAGTCAGTCCCACCACATCTCAGCAATAAGCCCAGATATTCTTGGTCTGGGTTACAAATGCAGCCACCATGCAAAATATGTCTATTTCAGTTTAGTCCTCTTCTATGGATATCACCTATCTGGACTTCTGTAAGGCCTTTGACATGGTCTTTCACAACATCCTTCCCTCTAAATTGGAGAGATATGGTTTTGATGAATAGACTGTTCAGTGGATGAGGAATTGTCTGAATGGTTGCATCGAGAGAGTTAGTGGTCAATGGCTCAATGGTCTCCACATGGAGATCAGTGACAAGTGGTGTCCCTCAGGGATCCCTATTGGGATCAGTAATGTTTTATGTCTTCATCAATGACAAAGACAGTGGGATTGAGTGCACCCTCAGCAAGTTTGCAGATGACACCAAACCGAGTGCTGCAATTGACATGCCTGAGGGATGAGATGCCATCCAGAGGGACCTGGACAAGCTTGAGAAAGTTGGCCCGTGTGAAGCTTGTGAGGTTCAACAGGGCCAAGTGCAGCATCCTGCACCTGGGTTGGGGCTGGGGGATGAAGGGATTGAGAACCTTGGGATTGAACACTACAGGCTGGGGGATGAAGGGATTGAGAGCAACCCTCCTGAGAAAGATTTAGGGGTACTGGTGAATGGAAAAACTGGACATGAACCAATAATGTTCTCGCAGGCCAGAAGGCCAACAGTATGCTGGGATGCATCAAAAGAAGTGTTGTCAGCAGGTTGAGGGAGGTGATTCTGCCCCTCTGCTCTGCCCTGCTCTGGTGAGACCCCACCTGGGGTACTGCATCCAGCTTTGGAGCCCTCAGCACAAGAAAGACATGGATCTGTTTGAACAAGTCCAGAGGATGGCCACAAAAATGATCAGAGAGCTGCAGCATCTCTCCAATGAGGACAGACTGAGAGAGTTGGGGTTGTTCCGTCTGAAGAAGAGAAGGCTCTAGCCTTCTCTTATTGTGGCCTTTCAGTACTTAAAGGAGGCTTATAAGAAAGATGGGGACAGACTTTTTAGTAGGGCCTGTAGCAATAGACAGGGGGTAATGGTTTTAAACTAAAAGAGGGTAGATTTAGATTGGACATTATGGAAGACATTTTTTACGATGAGACACTGGAACAGGTTTCCCAGAGAGGTCATGGGTGCTCCATCCCTGGAAGTGTTCAAGGTCAGGTTGATGGGGCTCTGAGTAACCTGGTCTAGTTGAAGATGTCTCTGCTCATTGTAGAGGATTGGACTAGATGGCTTTTAAAAGTCCCTTCCAACCCAAATCATTCAACGATTCTATCATTCTTTGGAGTTTCAGGTACTTGGAGTGACATGTAGCATGTGACGAAAAAGGATCTAGATATTTTTTCTTTTTCCCAAATTAAGTCAAGACAGTAAAAGGCTACAGAGAAAGCAATGTGCTGATCCAAAACACAAGAATTTTGGGTTCATGAGCTCGTACACGGTAGTTTGGCATTTTTGAGCATGAAGTAATCACTTGTTGTTTTAGACTGAAAATAACTTCTTGTTCTGATATAGGTGCTTTTTTTCATCTTGTATTTTTTAAAGTTTTTAAAAAAAGACCATGCTTGATGAAACTGGAAATAAATAAAGGCCAAGATTTACAAGATCCCATTCACTAGATGAAGTGCAGATACCCTGTTTTCACTTGTTACAAGGAAGCTGCTAGTTCGATAGAGCTGAAACCTGTCCTTTGATGGGGCACCTCATATCTTTGGCTGTGTTTTGTGCATTTGGCAAGGTGAGATTGGGGTATCTAATCTGAAGCCCTGAAATATATGGACATAGCATTTTTCCAGTGTTTCAGTATTAGTGAGCTTTAGCATATTTACAGTATCTGCAATTCTATTTTCATTTAACAGAATAAAAAGCAAAATCATAGAAATTGCCATGTAAATTAGCATTTGTACAACAGTCTTTAGTCTCACATATGTGGTTACAGTCACACGTTTACTAATTAATGGCTGAGTTAAAAACTGGGAAGGGCATATAGTCATATGCAAGGGCAGTAGCACCTGGGCAGCCCACTCACGCAGTCTCGCATGCTAAAATCTATTGCTCCAAACCCTGGTCCATGAAGCCTGGCATAAAGGATGATTTGTGAGAGTTTGATTGCAAGGTGGTAATCCAGGGTGGTGGGTGATTTTTTTTTTCTTGGGAAGGAGTGCTCTAAATCCTACATCTTCAGGTATAAAATCAACAGAGATGTAACTCCAAAAGCAGCCTCTCTAATGATGAATCTTTTCCTTTCTTTGTGTAAGACCTTACACGTTACTGTAGCACACTTTCAAAATCCTTTCCTGAGTGCTGGATCTGCACCTTTCTCTGCAGAGGAGCGAGTGCTGCCACCTGCGTCCATGACACCTTTAACATGTCTTATTTTCCTATAATATTAAAAGCTCTATTTTTCATATCTGAGATACTCTGTTTTTCGAAGTCACGTCCAGACAAGCCCAACAGGTATAAAATTGCTTCAGCTGAGCTGGAGAGAGCAGCGCACACGGCTGAAGTAAATTCCTGAGCCTCCTTCCTCGGCGCGTGTCAAGTGGAAGAGAAGGACAGACCATGCTCAGGGCAAGCTTTGCCCGAGGGAAACATAGGGGAGGAAAAAGGAAACCAGCGAAACTCTGCTGGGTTGGAGAGACTTCTCTGCCCTTATCTTTTCCCAGACAACATGGCATCGTGCATGCGCACGGGCACACCCACCATAGACAGACAGACATCGTTCTGTCTGCCAAACCTTCTCCTCCGAGTTGGGAAGGGTGCCAACAATGCGAAATGCAATCCAGTGGCTTCCCCCCACCCTCCTCCCGGGAAGAGTTATTTTAAAACTTACAGCTTACTGCTCGGTGACAGCAGTGACCGGAGGAAAAAAGGGCAAGGGAGGAGGGCTGGGAGGGAGGCACTTTAACAAGGGGGGTGGGGAAAAACCCGCCGAGACTGGTAAAAAATGGTCCATGCAGCAGCAGCAGCAGGGACACCTATGCCGGGACGGGACGGGACGGGACGGGACGGGGAAGGACGGCTCTGCGGCCGGCAGAGTCCGGGGCGCGGGTCGGGGCTGTGGGATTGATGCCGGTGTCGGGGGTGGCTCCGGGTGGGCAGGTGGTGCCGCGGCGGGGTGGGCGGCCGGCCGCTGGCCCTGCTGGCCAGCTAGAGGCTCCGTGCGGGCCCGCGGGGGCTCCTCTCTCCCCGGCGCCGAGGTGAGGGGAGGGCGATCGCCACAGGAAGTCGGCGCCGGGGTGGGCTGGCACAGGGGCGGCGGAGAGACCCGCCCCGCCCGGCCCGAGGCCGCAGTCGTCGTGCCCCATGTCCTTGCCGGTGGTGGTGCCGGGTTCCTGCTGCCCCGTCCCGGGGCTTCACCAAGCGGCGGCGGACGGCACCGCCGGCACGACGGGCTCGCTGCGCGCCCCCCCTCCCTTCCTGTCGCCCCCCTGCCCCGCTTTGCCGCCGGCCGGCCACCCGCAACCCGCCGCCCCGGACCCGGGCACCGCGCTGCCGCCGTCCCGCCCGCTGCTGTCGGTGGCGGTGCTGCAGATCGTGCTGGGCTGCTCGCTGGTGGCCCTGAACTTCGGGGCGCTGTCGCTGAGCAGCGCCCCGCAGGTGAAGAACGTCTGTCCCTTGTGGGCCGGCTGCTCGGTAAGTCACTTCAGCCCAAACAAACCCACCCGCTTGCTAGACGCGGTCGGAAACGGGGGTTTCTCAAGTCGTGGGGTATGTAGATGTTGTACATTGCTTTTGTGCCTTGTACACCGTTACTCTAGTGAGAGAGAGAAAATAGCGATGTTCCTGGCGAAAAAAAAAAAAAAGGATGGGTTTATGATAGGTTTGTAAAGAGTACTGAGAGAAGTTATCCCGTCTCCCATTGTGCCCTGCTTTAAACTTCACCTTTATAAGTACAAACGATGTAATAGTTTATATTGCAGAAGCTAGGCAGCAGTAAGCAGAAGTTACTAATGAGTGGGGGACAGGTAGATCGCACCCAGTTTGTGGGCCCTTGAGCAATGAGCAAGTGATGTTCTGAGGCTGCTGCTGGTGTGAAAAGCATCGGCCAGTCCCTTGGTTTAAACATTTAAATTGTGTTTCCAGTGTTGTTTAGAACCCGTGGAAATGTGTTTAATGATCTGTGGTTTGGGGATCAAGTATTTCCTATTCGTGTGTATAATGCAATTCTCATCCCCAAAAGTATAGACAGACTTTACAGCAGGGGGAGGGGAGGAAACCCACAGCATCCAAATATGTAAGTTTGGTATCTCTCTTGTGATCTTTCATCTTTTTCTTTTCTTACCTTAAATTAAATCAAGTTTAAATATATGAAAGCTACGGACTGTCTTTGGACCCTGCACACAGAACCATGCTTACACTTTTAAAATGTTTTAAAATTGCACATGTGAAATAGAAGTATTTAGTCTCTTTAATAATGAAGAAGGGAGTTTACTTTTTTAATGCTAGCTCTGAAACAAGAATATACTCAGTTGGAAAAGTTACCAAACATGCCTTTCAGATGTAGCAGCATGAGTGAAAATTTTAGTCCAGAAGCAACCTGGAAAGGTTGCAGCAATTAAAAGCTGGAATTGAGGATGTGTCTGTTTTTTTTTTCATTTTAGATGTAACATGCTGGTTATAATGCACTGGTTAAGGGCACATCAGGAATATTTTGAGACTGACTTTCTTTTCATATATCTTACAGCTTTAACAAATTTAATGAAATAAGTCTTGTCTTTAAGGCAAAAGAGCAATTCACATCAGTACTGATGTGCTTTGTTATAAAATCATGTGACTATTTTGCACTCACAGAATTCAAAAAATAATTGGTTATGAAACTGCAGAGTTACGTATGTGGTTTTGCAACACCAGTGATGATATTGGTAGGTGTTTTTTTGGCCAAGTCATATAATGCACGTTACGCTAAATCAGATTGATCATGTCAAGTGAATGAAGTTACGGAAGAGATTTATTAAAAATGCTAGTGGGCAGCTTCCTGCTTGTTCTAGTCTTCTTGTTTCTTTTTAGGGTAGGAGTTTGTGTGAATTGGCTTAGTCACAAAGTCCCACGAATTAAAAGCATACCGGCTTATTTGCGGGACCTACTGAAAAACTGATTTGCCGTTCTTTATAGGGTTCTCATCCTTGCAGTGAGAGAGTATTTGGGTATGCTGTTTGCTTCAGTTCTACAGCAATGCCTTCCCCTTCCTTAAGTGTTTTGCCCTATAAGTTAGAGTCATAGGGTTCAGTTCTGTGATTCAGAAAGTTTGGTCTAACAACTACTGCTGCAGAAGAGGATGCTTTTACTTATTCTTCTTTGCTCGTGCTGATGCTGGCATTCTTCTGACTAGACAGCAAGTCAGTTCAGGGAGATCGTTTTAGTGCTCTTCTGTGTTTTTGGTGCCATTCATGCTCTGGGAGTTAGTTCATCAAAATGGTCAGAAGAGGGACAGAGTCAGCACAAGGGGAGAGGCAGGAATGGGTACCCACAAGCACTTAATGAAGTGATGGGGTGGTGACCGAGGGTAGAAAAGAGATAGAGAGTTTTTAGATTTGCTCTGCCATTTTGCAGAAAACAAGTACTCAGTTGACCGAAAGTAATTTTTTAGGCAATTGCTGAGGTTGGAGTTGCTGGCATAACTTCTTGTCCCCATGCATGTTTTCTGGGAGGAAAAAATAAGAAAACAGCAGAGTAAAATTTGGTTGTGTTATTTCACAGGATGCTCTTAGGAGTGAAGAACCTCATCAGCACAGGCTCGTATTCTCTGCTTTAAAGTGGATGTTCGTATCCTTCATAACACTTCTGTAGTGTTCCAAAGTACCTTTCACCAGAGCAGTGATAAATACCATGTAAACAGCATTTTGTGAACAGTTGTTCTCTTCTTGGTGATGCTGTGTTTTTTTTGATGTTGTAGGTAATCTTATCTGGAATCTTAGGCTTGATGGCATGGAAGAGACCAATGGTGGTTTTGGTAAGTATGGATTAAAGGTTCTTGGAAGGAAATTATTAGAAGATGATCCTGATTTAATACTCATTGGTAATTAAAAAAAAGAAATCACTTCTTTGTCCTTAAAAATATAGACTGTACTGTTAACTTTTTTTTTTTTAAATTGTAGAGTCGTAATTATTGAAAGAGGAGTCAAAGCCCATGAAAGGGCTGCACAGATGGACTCCCCATAAAGGGCGAGAGTGGACCATGTCTGGAGAAAGTGTTAATGTTATAGCAGAGTGCTTTTTATGTTCGTGTAATTATAAGAAAACACTGTTTTAGTATAAATAACTTAGCACTCTGAGCTGCTTAAGCTTAAACAAGGGAGTTCGTTTTAAAGCTTAGCTCAGTTGTACTCTGTTAGTGTCTGATGGCAATACTTAGGTTAGCTCTCAAACCTGCTATCCTAGAGCAAGGATCCAGTGTTACTGTTTCAAATACAGTTGACGTTACATTGCTCTGAGAGAAGTAAATTGATGTGCGGGATATGTAAACTGTTTCTGTTTGTAAGTGAAATCTGAATCTGTGTGGCTCTTAATGTCAGAGTTGGTATTTGAAAAAATAGTTTTGAAGTAGGTTTTGGTTTGGTGGCTTTATTTATTTACTTGGTGGCGGTTTTATTCCTTTTTTTTTTTTTTCTTCTTTTTTTGCCTTACTGTCACTTCTGAAGACTTTTTTGAGGCCAAAGCAGTTGTCTTATTTTTATGCAGCACTTGTTTGGGATACGCATGGTCATCAGAAAGGAGTACCAAGGATCAGATGCATGAGCTGTGGATGAATTGCCGTTCTCAGTGGTGCATTGGTTAGCACAGGCAGAGCAAAGCAAGTTTTTTACCAGTTCTGTGGATAGAAGAAGGAGCTTGGTGTCTGGGGCTTCCAATCTGGAAGGACAACATTTTCATAAAAATAAATGTAAATGCAAATGCCATCTGTCTCAAAATGCCTGCAGCTTGCACAGTGCTCCCTGTTTCTAGATTGCCTGTGTTCGTTGCTGTTTCTACAGCATGTTGTTGCTGTAGTTTCCTTTTGGCTCTTGTATCTCTTTCACCCTTTCATATTGCCCTTTGTATAAACTTTATGGGATCTTCCCAGTTTTACTCAAATATGAAAGCATTAAACCCTTTCTTGTCCTTTCATTTCTATCAGATGATCTTTAGGACAGCCAAGTGCTGGAGCAGATTGCCCAGGGATGTTGTGCTGCAGATGGGGATGTTTCTGCAAGGAGACTGTTTAAAGCCCTGAGCAGCCTACTGTGATCTTGTAGCTGACCCAGCTTTGAGGAGGAGGATACACTAGAGTCTTCCTGAGCTGCCTTGCAGCCATGGTTATTCTATGATTATGCAATTCTATGAACCTGTATTTTTTTTTTTCTTATTTCTATGGGTATTTTATAGAGGTCTGATTTTTGAAAGCCAGATTAGATCAGACTTGACATTGGGAAACCTTTCTTTACCAAGAGGGTAGTCAAACACTGGAACAGGCTTCTTAGGGAGGTGGTTGATGGCCCATGCCCGTCAGTATTTAAGAGGCATTTAGACAATGCTTTTAATAATATGCTTTAACTTTTTGTCAGGCGGTTGGACTAGATGATCATTGTACATCACTTTCAACTGAAATATTCTGTTCTATGTGCAAAAAAGGAAATTATCATTAAACATTTCGTGAGGCTAAGGAAATTATGCACTGAAGTAGCTACAGTGTATCAAGGACATATTGTTAGTTTGTGTAAGCATATTTATTTTGGGCTAAATTTCTATTATATCTACCCTCTAGTAACTTGAACATTTTCTCTTGGGAGTTACGAGGAGTTGTATGAGTTATAAAAGCAAGTTTCCTAAATATTTAAGCAATGAAACTCCTTATAGAGCCATGGCTTAGAGTTATGACATTCATAACTAAATCTAGAAAATGCATTCATAGCTAAAATGCTGTGACTGCCTTCCAGCTGTGACTGCTTTCCCCTTTTTACTCATATGCAAGGTCCTTTGCACTTATTTCTTGTAAATACACTTCCAATGGATTCCTCTCTCCCGACTTTTGGACTGAATCCCTTTTCCCCTTGCCTGCACAGAGCCACCTCTCTGCTGTGAAGGAAGCAGAGATTGCACAGCTGTCGTGTAGAAACGCCTTCATGCAGCAAGTGAGCTTTGTGGAAAGGATTGGTTGCACATGAAGGTGGCTTTATAAGATTGCTGTTGAACCCAGATATTTAGCATGTTGGGTATCAGAGCTGTGCCAGAAATCTGAGGAGTGATACGAATTACCATTTTTTATGTTGCAGCAACTTAATGTCAGTATTTAGTTGTCTTTATACGGAGGTGTTGGACTGTACACAACAGTTAAAGTGTAAAGTTTGGCATTAAGTGGTCATTATTCTTTCTCATGTATAGTTACATCTCAATCTACAGGTACTCTCTTGTTCGTAAGGAAGGGCCTCTTCTCATCTTTCTTCTTATGCAGAGTTGTTTTCAGTCACTCAGTTCAGTTTCATAATTTCTTCAAATTGTACAAATACCCACTGGAATTCTTCATAGGCATCCAAACCCCCCAAAATAGCTTTGTTTTCAGCTCAAATTGGATAATTATGTCTAGATTTTAATTTATCATGGTGTGTACTAAAAGCTCTCGGATGTAGCCATTAGGCTGTAATTAAAGGTAGATGGTTGAGCTCCATAATTTAGCCCTCTTTCCTTCCCAGAGCTGGGTCTTGAACAGAATTGTGGTGGCTGGTGAGTACCACAGAATTTGCCCACGAGGAAGTGGTGGTGGTCCTCAGAGCAGTTCGTGGTGGGGTTTATGCTTAAGAACATGGTTATGCTGTTTCTTGTGACTTCCTGTATTACCTTATTTGTGGTTTTGATTGTGAGTTTGTAGTACTTAAGGAATTTTATAATGCAATTCATGTTTATCTTTGCCCCCTTAAAAAATACTGGTTATTTCTAAAAGAAACCTGTTTGCTGCTCTGATTTAGGATTTTCATCTCTGAAACCTGCTGGAGTACACCCATTTGCCTGCAGCTCCTTTGCATGGCAGCATCTAGCTCCTCCAGTAAAAGGGTGGTGTCTTGCCTCACAAGATGTTTCTCTCTGTCTTGCCCCTTTAGGTGATGATTTCTCACTGCCTGGGTTGGTTTCCTTGTGAACAGCCAGGCTGTCCTATGGCTGACACTTCAATCTGAGGCATTGGTTGTGGGGAAAAACAACCCAACTGTTGTGTTTTGTCCATGGTAGCAAGGCTCTGGTGCTGCTGGCGCTCGGAGAAAGCACAGGGCTGGGGTGTTGTGAGAAAGGAGCTGGGGGTGGGATGTGATATCAAAGGCAGAGAGAGCTGCTGTGTTTTGGTTGCTCATGTTTTTCCCCTGGAGAGGAGAGAGGAAGGGAAACACACAAGTTGTAGCAGACCCTTAGTAGCACTGTCTGTGGGAGAAAACTAGCCTTGAAGAAGGCTGGCTGTGACCTGCTGGTAAACAAAATTGAGAGCCACATCAGTTGTTTTTTGCCACCTGGGCTGTATTATAGCATGGGAAGATACTAAGTAAATAATATGTCCCAGGGACAGGGTACTGCAAGGCAAAATCAAATTATAATCGTTATCTTTTGAGGGATGTTCTTGCAGGGGAGGCTGGGCCTCCAGCAATACGGCTGCTGAGAAGCCTTGGCTCTGAAATCTTCCTTTGCTTTTAGTTGTCTGAGGCTTATCTGATCCGGGTATCAGTTGTCATTTGACTTCAGAAGTCAGCTTGTAACACTTGTGCTCTGAAGCTGATTTTTCTTCCAGAGAAGAAGCTGCTTCCCGTGCATGCCTGTCTGAATGTATTTAATAGGGAACGGGAAACTTTTTTCCCCCCCTGCAAAGTTGTTTGGGTATTGACTGTCAACTGTTCTGGTCTCAGTGTTACTCTCTACTTGTATAGAAGCTAGTTCCTTCCTCCCTGCTTCTAAACTCCTTCATTTCATAGGGCTTTAAATCTTACTTTTAACTGAAGGAACGTAACTTCTTTCAGGAAGTGTATCAGTTCAGCATTGTTTATTTGATTTTGTATGTATTGAGGGCAGTTCACATCTTCGATAGGCCAAGCTTCCTATACATTAGCCTCTGTCCTTTGTTGTATACCATTTTGGACTAGCCAACTTACTGTGAGTTTGTGTTGCATTCCCAGGTGTTGCCTGGAGCCATACGTGCTTTGCTGAATGCAGAAGCATTCTGCTAGTGAAACATCCTTTCCTTCCCAATCACATACAAATTAGTTGCAATCCTGTAAAGTGTGCTTTTTAGGAGTCTTTCTGCTTGTGTTGTTTTGGTTGTTTTGTTGTTTCTTTTTTTCACCAACTGTAACAGAGACTTCAAGTTAAGCTTATCTCTGCTGGCTGCTTGGGTTCTGCTGCTAAAGAGAAGATTTAGCCGTGATGGCATGAAAAGTGGTGGGAGTGCAAGCGTGCAGGCAGATGCCATCCTTTTATGCTGGGTCATGTGTAACTGCGGCATCTGCAGGCACTGGGGAGCGGTTTGGTACCCACAAATGCATATGGGATCCAGAAATTAACAGGGCAGGAGCAGGCTGGGTGAAAGCAGCTCTGGCTTTCAGCTACATCAAGTGCTTTCTGGTTGCACAGTTAGCTAGTGTGCCAGCTTTTGTGTTCATACATGCTGTCAGCTTCCCTGTAAATGTGGGGGCTTGACCTTGTTGTGCTGAGGACTCCAAAGCTGCACGCAGTACTCTAGGCGGGGTATCACCAGAGTGGAGTAGAGGGGCAGAATCACCTCCCTTCACCTGCTGGTCACAATTCTTCTGATGTGGTCCAGGATGTGGTTGGCTTTCTGGGCTGCGGGCACACGTTGCTAGCTCATGTTGAGTTTCTCATCCACCAGCATCCCCAAGTCGTTCTCCTCAGGGCTGCTCACAATCCATTCTCTGCCCAACCTGTATTTGTGCTTGGGATTGCCCCGACCTACATGCGCTTGGCTTGGTTGAACTTCCTGAGGTGACACGGGCCCTTCTCTCAAGCCTGTCAAAGTCTGTCTGGATGGCATCCCTCTCCTCCAGCATGTCAATTATGCCATACAGCTTGGTGTTGTCGGCAGACTTGATGAGGATGCACTCAATCCCACTGTCTGTGTCACTGATAGAGCTGTTGAACAGCACTGCTACCTGTGCTGATCCCTGAGGAACGCCTGGTTGCCTCATGGCCTGGTTGTCTCATTGCCTCAGTGCCTCATGACTGGTTGCCACTTGGACATCAAGCCATTGGCCACAACTCCTTGGGTGCAACCATCCAGACAATACCTTATCAACCGAGTGGTCCATCCATCAAATCCATGTCTCTCCAATTTAAAGACCATGCTTTGCATAAGTCCAGGTAGATGATGTCAGTTGCTCTCCCCTTATCTACCAATGCTGGTAACCCCATCATAGAAGGCCACCAAATTTGTCAGGCATGACTTCCCCTTCGTGAAGCCATGCTGGCTGTTACTAATCACTTCCTCAGTTCCCACGTGCCTTAGCAGAGTTTCCAGGAGGATCTGCTCCATGATCTTGCCGGGCACAGAGGTAAGGCTGACCAGCTTGTAGTTCCCTGTGTCTTCCTTTTTTCCCTTTTTGAAAATGGGGGTTGTGTTTCCCCTTTTCCAGTGAGTGGGAACTTCACCAGACTGCCATGACTTTTCAAATATAATGAAAAGTGGCTTAGCAATTTCATCTGCCAGTTCCCTCAGGACCCGAAGATGGATTTCATCAGGTGCCATGGACTTGTGTACCTTTAGGTTCCTTAGATGCTCTCATACTTGATCTTCCCCTACAGTGGGTGGTTCCACATTCTCCCTCATTCTCTGGTTCTCTACATTCTGCCTTTGCCTTCTGCAAGTTGGGTGATGTGGTTAGAGCACTTGCCAGTGAAAACTGAGGCAAAGAAGTCATTGAGTACCTCAGCCTTCTCCATATCCCGAATGACCAGGTCTCCTGTTTCCTTACGGAGAGGGCCCACATTTTCCCTAGTCTTCCTTTTATCACTGACATAGAATTTTTTCTTGTTGCCCTGGATGTCCCTGACCATATTTAACTCTATCAGGTCTTTCAACCACTTTAGATCACTAGCTGCTCAGATAGTTTCTCTGTATTCCTCTCAGCTACCTGTCCTTGCGTACATCCTCTGTAGGCCTCCATTTTGCTTTTGAGTGTGTCCATGAGCTCCTTATTTATCTGTGTCAGCCTTCTGGCTTTTTTTGCCTTACTTCTCTTTTTTGGGATGTATTGCTCCTGAGCCTGGGGGAGGTGATCCTTGAATACTAACCAGCTTCCGTGGGCCCTCTCCCCTCCAGTGCTTTACCCCATGGAACCCTACCAAGCAGATCCCTCAAGAGGCCAAAGCCTGCTCTCCTGAAGTCCAGGGTGGTGAGCTTGCTGTGCACCCCCTTCACTGCCCTAAGGATCTTGAACTCTACCATGGTCACTGCAGCCAAGGCTGCCCTTGAGCTTGACATTCCCTGCTAGTCCCCTCCTTGTTGGTAAGGACAAGATCCAGCATAGCTCCTCTCCTCGTTGGCTCCTCTACCACTTGGAGAAGACAGTTGTCATAGACACATTCCAAGAACTTCCTGAATTGTTTGTGCTCTGCTGTGTTGTCCCTCCAACAGATATCAGAGTTCTTACATGTGTTTAAAATCCATATTTCAAGTCTCATGTAAGCACAGATGGCAGATTGTAAGGGCATACATGAAAGTAGGACTTCATTTTATCCACTGCTCTGCTTGTTCTTTTTCCAGTACTCTATTACTCCTGCCACTGCTGGTCTTTCAGATGGTTTATAAAACTGAAGATATTGTCCAATTTATGAATGGGGGTGTTCTGGTTTTAGTAGCCAGGAAGAAATAAAATCATATAACCAAAGTCCCTTTAAGTATCTCTGTCCTCGCTGTCCTCAACAAATATTTTCACTTTTTTGTGCTGCAAAATAGTTTTGGAAACTCCACGCAGAATGAATGTCATCTTAAGATGTTTCCTCTTCAGGTTTCGTACTGATCTAAATGTGTTGAGAGGTGAACTTGATGGATATGACATACAGTGGAAGTCAGATGGCTTGCGAATCGTACATTGCACTCCAGAAGAACCTTTAGCTGCCTGTACTTTTCAACAGTTGAATGTATTTTATTAGTGCACAACTAATAAGGAAGGAGAAAAGACAAAGGTGTTTGGAGTAACCATCTACTGGGTTAAGATAAGACACCCAGGGCACTGAAGGCATGGGGAGTTTCGAAAAGAGAAGGACTGCCGTTCACAGCTTCAGTTTGGGAATGGGATTTGCAGTGCCGTAGGTTCCTTGAGTTGGGTTCGTGATCCTGTTCCCATTGCTATTAACTTTGTTTTGCTGTTCCAGGCTAACCTGTTTGTTCTGCTGTCTATCATCTGTGTTCTGCTGAACGTGGCTGGATTTATATTAGGATGCCAAGGCATTCAATTTGTGTCCAGTGTACCCAAATGCAATTTGGTGAGCAGACGTACTGATTTACATGTATTTCTTCACGGCATGCTACATAAGCTTGCCATGCTGGGATCACAAAATGTGCTAAGGGAGAGATGCAAGTAATGCAGCTGGCGTGGGGGCTGGTATGGGGAGAGAGGGGGAAAGAAGGAAAACTCTTTGTTTCAGGCCTTGATTCGGTTCAAATTGTGAACAGCCTCACTGAAATCCACAACAGTATTTTTGTTGTCTGCATTCCCATACACTTCCTATACCTGTAGAGTGATTTATGTAGGTGGAAGACCTTTGACGCTATGACTCTAGAGAGTGTGGCAGCTAAAAAGGCAATTATCTCTATATACAGAAACATTGAATTTCTACTTGAAAACTAAGATGACAACATTAATTTGAGGATTACAAACAATAGTGGCGTACACATGTAACTATTACTGATTTGACTGGGAGGAAATTATAGCTGTGAGTTTCACTCTATCTGTAGAGATGCAAAATATACTCATGAATCAAAGAAAATGCGTACACTCTGTAGACAGTGGCTTACACGTTAGTCAAAGAAAGAGTTTCCAGGCTGCTGTGCATTTGAAGGAGCATGGATACTAAAATTGCTTAGTAATCAGTGCAGCTTTTATTACAACTAAGTTTATTTAAATGTCTTGAGCATATCAGTAATACTTCCTTTCAAATAAGAAGTATGCATTATATAGCTTTATAATGCATGAATCACTGGCATACCAACTGTATAAATTTCATTTTATGAGCCTGTATTTCCACTTTGCTTTGTGGTCAGAGGTATAGTTTATTTTGCAGGTAAAAATGTTGCATAAAACAGCTAATAAAAGTGGAGTTTTGTGTTTTTAAAGGTGGATATGGGTGAAAACAAGATTTGTTTCTGCTGTGAAGAGTTGCATCTCACCAAATGCACAGAAGAGACTGCGCTGAAGCTACACCACATGAAGTCCTGCATTGCTGCACACCTTCTTTTCAAGGTACCCTGCGCACACTGCTTAACGTGGCTGCTTTGATAATGTCCACACTTGTGCGACAATGACATACTGAGGTGACTGCTGTGTTTACTGTGAAAAATTTGGTTATTTTTCTGGTCTTCCACACTGGTCAGAAGCTCTTTATGGCTCTGTAACAGGTGGGTTTTTTTCTCGTATCTGGGTTTTGACCAGTGCATTGCTGATCCAATATGCAGTTCTTGTCTTTTCTGTGTTTTATGCAACCAAATCCATAGCTGAATTCGGACAAGATTACATGGGTAAATATGGTGTAAATTTTTGCTAATAGTTTGATGCCTTCACTGGTCTTTTGATCTTTTCAGCCTTCCTTGGCTTACAAATTGCTACAATACAACTTCCAAACAACATCATCTTCAAACGTAAAAGTGCTTTAACATTTCTTTAATGGTGATTATCTCGCATCTGGATTTCCCATGGGAAAAGTTAAGAGAAAGGCTATAATTCTTGGCTGAATAAATGGACTATAAATTACATCTGAGTGGTATTAAACCCTTCTGTGTCTCTCTGTCAGGATACACAATAGGGCAAAATAAGCTTTTGCAAATTACTGCAGTCTTGCAGATTATCTCTGCTGAAGACTTCGTGGCATATGTTTCTAAGTAATTGTCATGGTCATCCATGTGTTTTCTCTGTTTGTTTTTGTTTCAGATTATATTATTATTATTATTATTTTGACATTTACAAATACCTTGACTTAATATTTTAATTTCCATAATCTTCATGTTCTTCAGAAAATTCTCTTTGCTCTTTGTGCCCTGAATGCTCTCACCACCACGGTTTGCTTGATAGCGGCTGCCCTGCATTACTTACAGATTTTTGCAACAAGAAGATCCTGCACAGTAAGTGAGGGCAAGGCATTGCCTGCTATAAACAGTGGTACCAACAGTATTGCTAGTTTATACACAGTTCAGCAATTTTTTGTATCTCGGAAGGTTTTTAACAGAAGTTTCATTTGATTAGGATGAATCTCAGATTGAAGACCAAGGTCATGTTTTGGATCCTGATGATTTTGTCCCACCTGCGCCACCTCCCTCCTACTTTGCAACTCTTCATTCTTATAATCCAGAGACAAGTTGCAGGTAAACCTCTACATGCTTTTCCTTTCTTTTAGCGTTTTTGAAACACTGCGTAATGTCTTTTCTTTTTTTTAAGATAATTTTCCTTGTTATTAACGGGAAAAGGTTCGTGACTTTAGTGGGGGGGGAAAGAAAAAACTTGTTGATTTAGGAGGCAGCGTAAACACAGTGTCGGTGAAGGGTATAATTCTGTGGTTTTCACTTTAGATTCTGTAGGAACTGTTTCTGGGTAAGAGAAATACTGCAATTTGACACTGCTGAAACCTTTTACGGTGGTGTCAGAAGCAGGTTGGGACAGCGATGGAAATCCAGGTGCAACCTCTTGCCAAGGCTTGTGCGAGAGACCCCTGAATGGCAGCCTGGGGCCCTGTGGATCTTCCTGCCAGGGTGACTCCCTTTCTCCCTCTTCGGCAATTAGTGCTGACTGAAGGGCATGTTTTGATTATACTGCTAGGCTGCATACCGTTGTCTCAGTACTTGCACCTGGTATTATTGCTGGGCTTCCCTGCAGTGTCAGCTGAGGGATGGAGGATAAGGGGACCATGGGAGGATGGGTTCGCATATCAGAAAGAGAAGGATGATAGTCAGAAGCCGCTGCAATCTCTTCCCCCTCCACCCCTCCTTTTCTTTTTTTTATTAATTACTACAAAGATGAAGGGAAGAAGGATTTGGAGGAGGATAAAATAATAGCTGTATGAATTTTTTTGTAAGAGAAAACGTGCAGAAAATGTTTATGTTGCAGAAGGCTGCCTTTGGTATAATTAGTCTTATGAAACACTAAAATGTAAATTTGGTGGGGTTTTTTTTGTGTTGAGGAAGAATAGGGCTAAACATCAAGTAGCTTGTCCGTTAAATACAAACTTTGTTATTTTGTGTACTGCTATTTAGTAGCGTCTATATTTCTTGCAATTCAGTGGTGACTTCTGGGCTTTGCTATCCTTCATTCTACAAGTGGTTATAAACTCTTCACAGTAACTTGCAGGTTAGGTTTTTTATTAGTTTATAACTCAGGTGGGGCTGCATTATTCTGCTATGACCACACCATGTTTATACTTAAAATACCATGATGCTCAAGCAGACTGTATTACTTTGCTCTTGTTCAAAACTCCTGCTTTTGCAGCATACAGAACTGGTTAGTTTATTTCACTGTTTCATCAGGAATAGCAGGCATGATGGTCAAGATTCTGTGGTCCTTGCAGAAGTAATTACAGATCCTGGGATTACCTGAAAAATGGTAACATGACACAGGAATAGATTTTAGAATGAAAAAGTTGTCTAAAACACCAAAGACTGGGGTAGAATTCCAAACATTACTAAAAACCTCCAATGTGAGTCTTGGCTCAAGCTAGTTATGAGAACAGAATGGAGTGCGTAATGATCTCTTTGGAAAATTATTTATTGAAATATGCTTGTCACAGTTCCCCTGCTTTAAAACGAGGCTGTCGTTCTTTGTCTGGCATGTCATTCTAGATGGTTATCGCTTTCCCAGCAGCAGTATTTCCCTTTGTCTATTTTCATCACAGTAGGAGCCACTGAACTACATTTAAGGCTTCTGTGGTCTAACATTGGGTAGTTACCTTGCCTGTGACTGCGTTAAAACTGGTTGATAATAACATTTGAGCAATGATGTCGTCTTTCTGAAGTCATGCTACTTGTTTCAAGGTGCTCGGGGTAGTTATGCAGCAGTGCAGAAGTTAAAGCAACAGACAGACTTAATTTCCGTTCTTGGCAGCTGAGGAAATATGACTCACCCCAGGCTGGATACAGGGTGTCCAGCAGAGTGGCTGAGGTGGGACCTGGCCTTTTCTCAGTTAGACTCTTCACACTTCTCCCTCCCTCCCCTCTTTTCCCCTCCCTGCCTGGTCTGTACCCTGAGCGCCGTGCTACCTCTGTGACCTGGCTCTCTGTGCCGAGGTCTCACGCACCCCGCATCCCAAACCTTTGTGTGAAAGGGGGGTGGCAGCGACTGCGTCCAGGGTGGTAAGCCACCATCTGCAAGCTGCACCGGGGGCGCCTCCAGAACGGATACATACCCTTGAGAAAGGAAGCACTGCGGTGATCAAAACATGTGCCAAGGACATAGTTGGAGTGGCTTGCCGTTCTCCTCAGCCCTGTAAATTGCAAAGTCAGAGGCACTGCCAGCAAAGCTAATTAATTGGTTGGTTTGTTTGTTCATGGGAAGACACATTTGTCTTACTCAGTGGTAGACAAAACAAACTACCAGTACAAATGTCTGTTCAACTCCTACCTCTTATCATATATAAGGAAACGGCAATTAAGTTGTTTTTCAGGATTGGCACAACAACATTAACCATTACAGCCGAGTTCCCATGTGAAGAATAAAATACAAAATGTTATAAGGCATGTGAATTCAAGGGAAGAGGCGATACATGTGGGGCAGCAAACTAGTCACACGTGGTCTAGAAATCTACCCCAGTCCAGTTTAAAGTACCATTTGGGGACCAGAGGCATTTGCCAAAATGCCAATCTGCTTATGCAGGTCGTGTATGCTCAAATTCAGTATGTGTCTCAAATTAGACCCATGTGCTGCTGACAGTTGTTTCTTAACCACCGAACACGTTCCTGCTATTGAAACACTGAAGTTTCCGGGAGGCCAAAGCCCTGATGCTGCTGTTGATCTGAGGTATGAGTGCAGAAGGTAGGCGAGAGGTGGCCGAGGATGCACCTTCCTTCTTCAGTATCCCGCTTACCAGCAGCGGCACAGAGCCTCCCCACGGTCTGGAGCAGTCTCTTGGCGGTGGGGTTCCCTGAATGAAAAAGCTTTGACTCCTATTCCCTACCTTCCTGTATCATCACTTCAAAAAGAGCTGCTGGCTTTCTGTCTGGCACAAGAATTCACCTTGCTTACATAAAAAGAGAGAATGGCAGTAAACAAGTAAAGAACAGATTGACAAGTGTGCACATCCTGGAAACGACTTTTCGATTAAGGGACTTAAGGGAAATGCTTTTCTAGTTGTGTGTTCTGTATTAAGTTTTGACATGATATAATTCTTGGATGCCACATTAATTTTCAAGGCATGACTGAGCTGTGTAGGACAGGTGTGTTTAAAAACAAAACTAAGATTCAAGAAATTTATAATTTTGCGGCCTACACTGAATGTAAGCTCAGCACAAACATAATGGAAAAATGTGAAGAAGTAATGTCAATGGAGCATCAGTCTCCATCGTACTCCAAAATTATTCTGAAGCTTTTAGGGACAGATGAAATAGGCTAAAATTAAAAGCCATTTTAAGGTGTTATATGTCTTCCATTTTTAAGATTAAAACAGCAATGACCAGTTATCAAAATCTGTTCTTTCTTTTCCTCAAATTTCTCCATGCAGTGCCTCCATTACTTTGGCAGGAGCATTTCACAAAAGTGCTCCACTGTTCTCTTTTTGGAAGTTTTATTCTTTTCCTCTGTAAGCAGCCTTCCACAGGTATTTCCATTCACTCTGCCCTTTCCTCTTGGCTTGCAAGAAAATAATTTTCATGGTCATCTTTGCTCTTTACAGCCAGCGTCCAGAGAAGCCATAAATTCTGGGAGGAAGGACTTGCTCTTGTGTAACATTTCTTTGTAGAGAGATCACATCCACTGGTGATAGCTGTAAGCCTAACATGGGTCCTGAGACCAAAATACGTGGAATTCTGTGGGTTGCTTGAGGTTCCAGCTCAGTACCAAGCCCACAATTTAAAATGTAATAAAAAGCAGAGAAAAATTGAGATGCTTTGGGTCACAAACTTCTCTGAAGGTCCCCTTGGCAGCTCTGCTGTTGACCACCACACTTTCTTCCGGTGTTAATGGGGTAACAAACTTATGTTATCAAAATCAGCATTTGCCAAGAGGAATTTGTCCAGGCGATGTTCTGATTTCTTCCCTACCTCACAAGAGGAAGATGATACAGTAAAAGGCCTTTGGGACTTCTTCTGTAGTTAAGGTTTCATAGAGCTCTTTCTTTGAAAAATGAGAAGGAAGATTAACCATGAGATATATTTGCCTTATACAAGCCTTCATGAATTGATCAACTATGATATTATACAAGCATCACCACAAAAATAGCCTTTAGTTTGAGTTTGCCTTTTTCTGTGCAGCTGCGTCTGAACATAAAGCATGAGATCAGAAGTATCTTGAATTTAAGTTATAATTAAGTAATAATTAAGAATTTAGTACACAAAAATTGGAGGTAGGCTATCACATTTGGAATGACCACCTGTATTTGCATCTCTTGAAACAAAACTGGATCTCCGTGAAGTGAAACTGAAATGGGTTCCTAGGCGCAGTACTGCCCAAAGGCGTGTGAAGCTCTGGTGAACTAATTGCTAAGGAGCGATTGCCTGCCATCTTCTGGGAAAATCTCTTGCAGCTCTTGGCAAGTTCATTATCTGTGGCTGAGATCCCAAAATCTGAGCAGGCCCAGCAAAGCCCTTGGAGCTTGGTAGCTGACAATGTTTTTCTGCAGCTGGAAAGCTGTACTGGTGGAGTTGCTCGGTGTTGTTTGTTGCAGGATGCTTGGCTCTGGTGTGATCCGGTTACCCCATGCTTATGGAGCGCAAATCAAAGATGTTGGAGCGTTCTGCCCCCTGGACCCACCTCCTCCTTATGAAGAAGGTGTGTGCAGCCAGAATGTCTCTGAGCAGGTATGGCTCGCAGGAGTTTAAAGTGTAACTTGTTTTTCCGCTATAAAGTTGCACTGAGGCACGGTAAATGTATGCCAGGAATCTTTTCATTTCAGAATAGCAGGAGAATATGTTTGGTTACAAACGTGGCTGGCTGTAAATTTCACTGAAGACTTTAATTAGTCGCTCACCTTTAGAATTGAAAAGTTTTCCCTGGTTGGAAAAATGTCTTTAAGCATGGGAGAAAGATCAAAATACACTGTGTTATTCTAGAGGACCCCTGTGCTGTCTCCTTGCTTTACTTCCCTTCTGCACCTGTACTCCTCCCATGTGGGACTAGGTCAGGGTTTTGCCATGGTCCCTTTTCACTGGTGTTTTCAGAAGACAAGGTGCTTTTTTTCCAGAAAATACTCAGCAGGATAAAATTGGCTGACCCGCATGATGAACATTAATTTTAGACGTTCTCTAGCCTTGGTTTTGCAGTGGAATTAAACACATGTCACATAGTCACTTGTCCCGGTTTGAGGTAGAACCAAACCAGTTTTCAGTAATTTTACTTTTCAATTAAGCCTCTTCTAACTGAACTGCACTCCCTGAAATTAGCGGCATATTTTTCAGACAGTGTCTGCTACCAGAGTGATAAGGCCTGATGTTTATGGGAATGGTATGCACAGAGGCTCCTGCTTATACCTATTGCTGTAACACCCAAGGCCAGGTAACTTTTGTTGTGTGCCACATTGGAGGATCAAAGCAGGAGAGTGTAGAGGCGTCACACCTGTGGGGAGGAGCAGACAGGACAGGTGACCCAAAACTGACCCACAGGGTTTTCCATCCCATATGCATCATGATCAGTCTAAAAGCTGAGGGATCAAAAGGATCAGCCTCTTTCTTTCCCAGTCCATGTGTTCCTGAATCCAGTTCCTGAGTTCGCTTCCCATGTGGGACATTCCCAGTGCCTGCAGGTGACGTGATCGTCATCATGGGAGCTCGATATTGGGTTTTTATATATATTTTATATATGTATATATTTATTTTCTTGCTGCTATTATTATAATTTCTTTTTATTATTAATATTTCATTAAAGTAGTTTAGTTTCTTTTCAACCCGTAAGTCTCTGTTATTCTCTCTCCCTTCTCTGGGGAGAGAGGTTAAAGAGACCATCTGTCATTTGTTTTAGTGGCCAGCCCAGCCCAAACCATCACATTACTGTGCAGTTGCTCAGTTTCTAAGGTGGATGTTGCAGTTCTCAGAAAGTACCAGCAAAAAGATGGTGGCTTGTGATTGTTCAACTTTTCTATTTTATTCCAGGAAGGTGCACCGGAGATAAGTGGTGTGGAAGCTGTTGATTCGAGGGAAGTGAGTGACAGGGAGGCCTCTCAAGGTAAAAAGTACATTTTATATTTTTCTCTAGAATAATTCTACCCAACCCAGATGACTTAATGTAGTAGCAGTGTTATTATTTCTTTGAAAGACAGACACCATGTTTCAAGTCAGAGATACAGAATCGTGATTGTTTTGGGCAGTAGGAACAGGGATTAATGTTTAAAATAAATAAAAAGTTGTTTGCTCTTAAGATACAAAAAAAATTTATTTCCTTCTTAGTAATCAACAAGTTAGTTGTTGACTCTATGTCCATACATTGTAAGAAATGATGTCCAGCTCAAGTGCTTCCATTTGCTTTGTGTACATGATGGTGCCAGCTTACATTTTGTTGCTGATGAAAATAGGAAAAGGATAAAATAATGTGTTGAGCTAAATGTGGGAATTACTCTATTACTTAGCTGGCAGTGGAAGAATCACTAAATAGTGATTTAGTGGCAGGGGGAAGCCCCAAGCCTGTTATTTGACTTCTCAAGCTACAGGAAGACTTCGGTGTGTCAGTTGAAATTGTCCTTAGTAAGTGGTGGCAGCAAAAAAAAAATACATAAACCCATACTTTAATCAAATAACCAGTCTTTCAAAGTTCGCTTATACTCTGCCAGTCTGCCTGAAAACTCTGAAAACAAGCACTTAAATGTTTCTGATATCTCATCAGTTATGATAACCAGAAAGAAATTCAGAAGAGGTGCACCAAAAGTTTAATTCTCAAGGACTTCTTATTCATAGAACTGCTGTTGCTTTCTCCGGGCACCTTGAGCACAAATGAAAATGAGATATATCGAACATGAGGCTGCGCCATGGTGACTGGTGAAATTTAAGGGAAGGGAAAACAGGGAAAGAATACTATAGAAAATGCAACTGTTGTGAAAAAAAAAAAAGCCATGATGACTCATTTTGTGAGGTATTGTTTGTATTTAAAAACTTCCTTTGCAAGCAAGCAGACCTGAGCATATCTTTTGAACTGGTTTGTCCATCTTTTTTTTTCTTCTCTCTTTCTTTTTTTCCTTTTTCTCTCTTTTTTTAATAAGAAGGCCTGTAAAGAGACATTTAAATCTCAGCCTGACCAGTCTCTTCGTTTATTTATATTTGGGGAGGTGTACTGGGTCTGCCGGGGATGGAATTAATTTCCTTCATAGCAGCACATATGGTGCCGTTTTGAATTTGTGACCAAAACACTGTTGGTAACACACCAATGTTTTATCTCTTGCCAAAGCAGTGCTTGTGCAGCACTGAGGCCCGCCCCATTTCTTACCTGCCCCCTTCCCCAGCGAGTAGGCTGGGGCTGGGCAAGAGGCTGGGAAGGGACACGGCTGGGACAGCTGACCCCAACTGACCAAAGGGGTGTCCCGCACTGTATAACGCCCTGCTCCGCAATAAAGGCTTGGGCAGAGTTTTCCAGGGCTGCCATTGCTTGGGGACAGCCTGGGCATCGGTCAGCTGGTAGTGAGTGATTGCTTTTGCGTCACATGTTTTAATTCGGTTTGGTTTTGTTCTGCATCCCCTCCCCCCTCCCCCCCCCCTCCAATAAACTGTCTTTATCTCAACCTGTGAATCCTCTCACTTTTGCCTTTCCAATTCTCCTCCTCATCCGCCTGTGGGGGAGTGAGTGAGCAGCTCTGTGGGGCTCAGCCGCCCACTGGGCTTAAACCTCAGCTGGAGGGAAGTATAGAATCATAGAATGTGTTGGGTTGGAAGGGACCTTTAAAGGTCATCTAGTCCAACCCCCCTGCAGTAAGCAGGGACATCTTCAACCATGAGGGCATATGTTGGAATTGTCATAGAGTAACTCCACGGGCCGTCTCAAGTGATGCAGAATAACAGTCTGTAAATAAAAGCCGAACTTTCAGTTTTGCCGGTAGTCTGTCATGCCAGGGCATTTGTGTGTGGTGCCATGATTCCCTTGGCCTTGTCAGGACTGATGGACCAAGTGTAGCTCCCGATGGGTGTTAAAGCTTTGCACTACTCTCAGGCAGCAGAACGCGGGGAGTCCCGGCTGCAGGAGGGGCCATAAGCTTCTCTGTGCCAGCCAGAATGGTTTCAGTGACTTCAAAAGCACTCCTGTCAAGCAAAATGGGGCTTTCCTTGCCAGCTGTAGCAGGAAGACATGCAACCTTCTGCTGATGGCTGGGGATGCTTGGCAGCTGCTCTATATCATCACATACTAGGTACATGCATTTCTAGTACACAGCAGCTTAAGCCAGTTATCTCTCTGACATTTGAAACACTAATACTATGAATTATTATAAGATCATGAAATTGGTTAATTAACTCGTTGGTATAGTAGTTTAAAAAAACCCAACTTCTCCAGAGTACCAGTAGCACTGTACCTCAAGGACTGACTGCTAGCACAACTCCACTGATTTTAAGAAGTTTATATTGGCGATGGATTCTTTAATCCTGCCCGACTCTTGGTCTGTCACGCTTTGTTGCTGGGTCCTGCCTCCTGACTTGCCACGCTGTTGTCTGCTGTGTCACTGTTTCTTCTCTTTAGAGATTCTAGGCTGCATTTGTGTAGGAGATGATAAGGTGCTAGGCTCAATAGGTATGTATCATCCAAGCCTTAATTTTCTCAAATGCTCCAGTCACTGGCACATTTCTGTCAGAGTAGCAGCACAGACGTTTGCCATGCCCTGAATAAGAGACTGTTACATTAATTTGATTTTTTTGCTCTTGCATAAGCAAGAACATTGTTTCCTGTGATATGCCCGGTGCCATCAGATGGAGGTACAGAATCAGGCTGGGTGAGAAATACATAGCTTCATCTTGCCTTGTTAACTAAAAAAGACAGTTGTGGGAATCACAGCATATAATTTCACCCCAAGGAAAAGGAGGAATGTTGATTAATTGGAAAGATGAACCATATCACAAGAATTCAGGAAAATCTTTATTTTAATAAATAATCTGATGAAACAAGCTTTTTAATTCCCTTGTAGGGCCTGGTGACTGATTTATGAGCTACCTAACTGCAAACAGTGGCTGACCTCTGTGAGCATATCTTGGTACAACTTCTTATATGGAGGAGGATTTCAGGGTCTGTGAGATTTGGTTTTCTCTCCAAGAAAGCTGCAGCTCCCTTCTCTCAGACCATGTAGTTTAAAGTGAGGTTTATACTAGATAAAACTGAACTATTTTTTTTTTTCTACTCCAGCTGAATAAGACTGAACAGGTTTCTGCAAATGTTTAAGCAGGCTTTAGACCAGTGTTACTGACGAGTGTGGGCATATGCACGCATATATGCACCTCCAGGCTTTTGTGTCCAATCATTACAGCTTGATGGGGAGGGGGCACAAAAAAAACAGAACAGAAATAATCTCTAATAATGGCTTCTACAGATCTGCTTTATTCTCACTACTTTTCCTTCACCTTTACTATTCGTAACTACTCAGGTGAAGAAATTCCTGAGTCTTCCAGCAGAGTGAGCCTTTCACCTTCGAATGCAAGCCTGGTGCCTGAAGAAGGAGCATGCAGGAGAGCCTTCAATCCTTTGCGGAAACGGTCTAAAAGTTACCCTGTGCTGCACAGCCAGTTGCTTCAAGGTGAATTGATTTTTCTGTATCAGTGCTTGTCTAATGGGTCCTTAAAAGAACATTTGTCAGAGGGTTAGTACTTCAAACCTAGTGCCTGCGGAAATCAGCTACCGTCTCCCAACAGAGTACCTACATTAGAGCAGTTTGTGCTTTGCCAAATCTTCTCCACCCAACACTTTAGTCTTGCAGCTCTTCAGGCTTTCACATCTTGGACGCGGGTCTGTAGCAGACATTGCTGGTTTCAGGCGGAGGGAGAGATGGTGGAAGATGAGGAGGAGGGAGATTTCTTCATGTTTTCAAACACTGGCACGTAAAAGCTTGCACAGGCAGTTGTCAGTGAGAGCAACTTAAAGTAAAATTAGCTTAGGTATTTGGTATTAGCCTATAAATTTACACCCCTACATATCTCAAAAAAACCCAAAAACTCAAAACAAAACCCTCACTGGAGAGCTGATGAAGTCTGTTGAGCTACCTTGATGTCAGTGATCTAATTCAGTTGCTGTGGGAAAACTGCGAGTGTGGCCGTAGAGTCCTTAATTCTGCCTTAAAAATCCACTAGTCAAGAGTCTTGCAGGTTTTATTAGAGGATATTGTATACAGTAGCTGCTGATACACACTGGCACTCACTAAATGTAAGGGGAGAGGGGGCATGTTAGTAACAACCAGTTATTTTGAATATAGGGAGCCCGCCTGGCTGGGTTACACTTACTGTTTCGTGGAATGGTTTTATGTCTCTGCAACATCATGTGTTTTGTCTTTTCCTCCCGTCAACTTCCACCGCAGCGCCCCGGAGAATCTGCTGCTGAAGCAGTAGTTCGGTGACACAGAGCCTGTTCATAGCTGTGCGAGTGGAGCAGAGCGTTCCTGCCGTAGAATCCATCGGGCAGCAGCATGTGGGCGCTTTAGGCTGGGTGTGAGGGAGGCTGGGTCTGTTCAGCGCTGCACCCGAGACTTAAATACACGGGTGCTGCATAAAGGGAACAACGGAAGTTGCTTCACGTTCGTTAGTGCTGTTCTTGCTGGAAAGTCTTGGATCGCCTCCCGGTGTTGTTGTGTTTGGCATAAGGCCAACATTAAAGTGCTTCTCCAACAACCTGTAGGTGCTCTTACTTTTTTTTATTATTTTAACAGGGCCAAAAATTGGTGATTGTTATTTAGACCAAATGCAAGGGAACTGATTCCCTGCTGCCCCTTGTTTAGTATTTGCAAGGTAGTTTTATATGGTTTGTCATTTTTTTTTCATTAAATTTCCACTTTGTAGTATTACTAGCTTCCAGCTTGACAAAGATTTATTTTCAGATATTTTGTAACTAGCTGAAAGTTACAAAAAATTTAGGAGAGATCATAAAAACCTTCAAGTTTTGCTTAACCAGCCTCATATAACTGTATGTTAATGTGAACACTCAACGCTCATTTCAGGTCTATTCAGAACAGAAGCAAAAGAGGAAGGAACTGATGTATGCTAAATGGCAAACAGCTTTCCCAGAAACGTCCCTCCAGACCCTTTGACGTGTGATAAGCACTCAACCATAGCTACAAACTACTCTGTTTTACAGGCATTTTCTCTAGAGTACATCCAGTACAGAGTGATCCTTGTGTGCCACCCTGACCATGCCAGACCATGAGGTTTTGCATAGTTAAACTCTGCACTACATTGTCACTGAGCCGGGGTAGAAATCTCAGGGGGTACTTGTGGAACAGTCCTGTGAACCAAGTGGATTGTTTGCTTTGTTTGACCTTTGTCTTCAGGGGGAGCACCCATCTCTGAAGCTGCAATGCAGACTGACGTAAACCCACAACTCTGCCCTGTCACCTTGCGGAAGAGTTTAAGAGCAAGAACTTTGAGGGGAAGACCCCAGTCTTTGGTAGACTACAAGTCTTACACAGCCACTAAACGGCTGGCGGCCTGGATCCTAGAGCAGTCCTGCAGCATGAGCCCTGACATAAACGAATTGGTGGAAAATATCAAGTCTGTTTTAAAATCAGATGAGAAACATATGGCAGAAGCTATCACCAGTGCCACCTTCCTTGAGGAGGTAGTCTTATGACTTGTATTTATTGGGTGATGTGGAAACCCAAGCTGGCCTTGGTTTGGGACTATAGGTTTATATTTGGCACTCTGCTCTGTGTATCAAACTTTGGTTTTATCTAGAGAATGTGTGAGATACTGTGCAGCTGTGATGTCTCTTGCTTTATCAAGCATACAGCCAGGAAGGTTTTCAGAAGGCGGAATACTTGTGTATTTAAAAGCTGAAGGACACGGTCTTCTGTGGTAGAATCATGAACTGTAAATAACATGACAGTGTTTTATACTGAGCGTGGCAGGGAAGAGATATTATAAAGCATTTACTATTATAAAGTGGAAGGAATGCAGGCTGACAAGAAAATTTTTATATAAACCCACTCAAATCCACTTTTTGTAATTGGCTCCCAGTATAATAATAAGATCTAGTACTAGAGGAAGAAAAAGCAGAAAGTAGAAAAATGTGCTTGCATTAATGGAATGAATATTCAGAAGTTTCAGATATTACAGACTTCATCAAACAAATGTTTTGGTAGCTTACAGACCAGTTGGATAGATGAGTCGATTCATACATGGTACAAGTGATTTGCTGCAACTACTGGTTTTGGTTTGAGTTCTCATGCAAAACACATCCAAGATTTTAATTAGGCTCTGCAGATAAAGTGAGATTTCCCACTGCAGCCTACAGGCAACAGAAGCCTCAACAAATTTGACAGAAACAGCTGAAAAAAAAAAAAATTCCTCATGAGAATTTAATTTATCATACTGCCCTGAAGCTTATTACAGTCTGGTGGCTTCTGCAGGAAGCAACATTTAGGTTCCTATTAAGCAATACCTGAGATGCCATGGTTTGGGGTGAGCCAATTCTTGTGCAGCTTAAAAAAAACCCACAACACTCACTCCTTTTCCCAATTTGGATTGCTTTTCCCATGCCTCCTTGGCAAATAGCAGTTTTAGTCTCAGAACTACAACTTGCTTCTTCCTAGTTGGGTAAGAAACTATTCTAATGGAGTAACAGCCTGAAAACAAATCTGATTTACATTTATTTTATTTTTTTTTCCCTTTTAAAGGTGATGACATTTGGCCAACAAGCCGTGTCCTCAAGTGCCCACAGGTCACCTTTCAGGCGGCATCCCAGATTGCTGCACCTGGAGAGCTGTGGTGACCTGAGTACTTTCACCACAGATGAAGATCAGCTAGCAGAGTGGAGGGTCCAGAGAGCACGACGTGAATGGCCCCACAGTCCTACTGGTGTTGTCAGGGAAACTGTACTTTGAGCTGGTTTCTGTCTTTCTTTGAGCTGGTTTCTGTTTATTGCTCAGTAGAGCACTTCTGTCAGACATACATGCTGCACAGGAAAATCATCTCTGAACTGTGGGTAGAAGAGTGTGTTGATAATCCTTTTTTTTTTAATATATATATATATACCGGCACACTCAGACTCCTGAGGGGAAGCTTGTTCCACAAGCCTATGAAGCAGATTGTACGCTGCCCTACTCTGTTTGTGATGCAGCACTGCCCTGTTGCATCTCTCTGCTCTATCCCCACATAGGCCAGATTTGCTTTTTTTACTCAGCTTACACGAGAGACAGCAGACTGGCTCTGTGCCTGGCTTTACCAGGGTGAGGGAGGGACAGTTAGCAATGCATGTGTGCACTTTGTATCTCATTGGAGAGCAGGGCCAGTGTCGGCCTGTGTTTGTCTGGTGTGTGTTATCGTAGCTCCACTGATATTAATATTTTGTCCTTTAATTTTTTTGCTGGCATATAGCAATTTACCTCCTAGGAGAGGTACTTGTTACGTACCAGCTGACAGCTCATACACAGTCATCTCAAATCCTCTGCTGACATGCAGGTGACTACCTAACGTTGTCCGTCACTAGGATGGCTAAGTATTCCTGCTGCCGTTTTAATGATAAAACTTCATGTGAAAATTTATTAGACAGCTCTCCCACTGAAAACCAAAAAGCTTTAAAGTGAGTTTTAATTAAGCTTGTTCAGAAGTTGAAACTGTGCAGTATGGTTTGACTCACTAAAGATAACTTGAATAAAATGAAATACTTATCTTTACACTAGAATTGGTGCTTTATTTTTCCTGTGTAGTAGGAAGAATACATTAGGGATATTGAGTTTTCTGCAGCACTGTCCTATTGCTACATTTTGCTCTCAGAAGTGCGAGCGCAGCAAGTGAAAATTGAGGGATTTTTGTCTCGGAGAAGGAGGAAAACACCACAGGAACACACTGCTTCATTATGCTAGCTTTTACCTCAGCTCTGTTATGTATTTTGCCATTCCACCACATTTAAGACTCCAGCTCAACTTGCTGGAGTTGCATCATCTTAAGTGGGAGTTCTTTCAGATCTTCAGCATTACGTTCCTTTTCCCAGTTGTTCATTGCCCTTACAAAACTAGATTGTGGAAGAGGACAATCACGCACACCCCAGCAGTGGAAACTGTACTCACAGTAGCTTTTGACAGCGCTTACATCGCTGTGTATAAACTCCCGGCAGCACTACGGGGAGCAAAGTCTGCAAAGGTCCCCAGGCTACAAGTCTGGATGCAACATAAGCTTGTGCTTGACTTGATCACAATTCAGTTAATTGCTCATTATCCCAGTGGAACGGGACTAACCTGAGCTAAATTTCTAATTGCCAGGTAATTACTCCAGGACAAGTGCCAAAATTGTTTATAAAAACTATCAATCAAGTTATTACACAGGTAAGGTGTTTCCTTCATTACCTGCAAAAACATGACCTGTTTTTTAGCCAGTCATGCTTTAACAGGCACCAAGAAAAACAATGGGGGAATGGAGGGAAAGATTTAAAAAAAAAAAAAAAAAAAAAGAAGAAAAAAAAGAAAGTATTCAGTCATCAACTTTTCTGAGCAATACTCACCGCTCTGCTATCCCTGTTCCCTGTCCCAGAGGTCTGCACCCAGCGTAACCAGCATCACTGCATGTGGAGAGCGCTTATGGAGCAGAGTCAGGGTCGGAGCCGATCTGTTCTCCATGTACCTCATGTAACACACCTGCAAATTTTGTAGCTGAATCAGCGTGTAAAAAACAATACTGGAATTCCCATATTTCTTGGAGCCAGGCCTGAACACCGAGCAGGCCAGTTTCTGCAGCCAGGCTGTGCTCAGTTCTGCACCAGTGACTTGACAACCTGACTGGGTATGATGGACTGGACTGGAACTGCCGGGATTATACACCACCCAGGACACCCTTTTGCTCGCTAGCCCCTAGCCCATATATCCAAACAACGTAGCAAGTTTTAATTTCATTATCCTCAGGCACCCAGAGACACAGTAGCATAGTCAGTTTCTTTTTCTTCCTCATAATTTGAACCTCAGCCAGACATAAGGTAAGGGACACACTACACTTAATGCTATTTCAACAAGTTTAAAACATGCAAAGATTTCAAGAGCTGCAAGGTGTCTAGCAGCTAAGTTAATCACCACAGTTCCAGTGAGAGTGCAGCCCTTAGCAACAGAAGAATAATTTTCATTTCCTAAAGTGTTTTTTAATCCCTTAAGGAAAAATTTATGCAAATCTCTTTCATCAGAACCAGTCTCCCACCAGTGACTTTTTTTTTTTTTTTAAATAAAAAACAACATACCAGCTTTATAAGCTATCATACATTCAAAAGACAAACTTCTCATGCCCCTTTCATTTGCAAAATGCAGTCTCAATTCTTGTCCAGGCAGCCTTCAGAACTAACGAAAAAGTCCCCCTTCATCAACAGCACTCTCAAATCACGATGCCTTTGCCGCTCATCCTGCAACCCTCACCCGATGGAAAAGCCACCAGCTAGAGCAATGGGAGTTTACTAGTGGGCGAGACGCCCGCTCTTACTCCCAGACCACCTCATTCCAAAACACGCGGCCACAAAACTCAGTGCAGTCTGTCATACTGTCTCTCTCCCCACTGCTGCCAGGGTACATCATCTCCTGAACTTCCATGGTGTCGCCTGAACATGCTTTCTGCAGAAGGCGTGGTACACACAACTCCTCACTCAGCGGGGAAATTCACCGATGCCATGGAAGATGCTCCATGGGATGGAAGAGGGGGGAAGGGCAGAGAAGATGCAGACTGCGACAGGGTAAAGAGAGTGGGAAGAAGCATCAGTGGGTAAGGGATAAGTGGATGCTTATCAGAAGGCTAAGCACAAAAGATAGACTCACGGTGGAAAATAATTGTACCTGGTTTCAGTTTACTCTCCTGAAAGTCGTTCTTATGTCTTTCCCCCATACACACATGCACACTGTTAGCCTAGCTTAGGCTCGGGGAGACATTTTTCTGTTATCTTAATTTGATCATTGGTAAAATCATCCAGCGGGGAAAAATTCTGCACAAAATTGCTGCTGTGAAAGCATGAGAATTAGCATAAATTATAGATACGTTGCCTGTCTGAGCTGGAATATAAACACTTAAAGTAGACACTAGGTTTCAAGTCTGGCAGAGAAAACGAAGGTATCCAAAAACATTTGTACTGGAGAAGGATAAAAACAAGTCCCTTCAGGAGTGTTTTACAGAAACAGTAGTTAGGATTGACACTTGGAGCAACAACCAACCTCTTTAAGAATGAACTACAGCTCTCTTCCCATACGTGCTGCAGTTAGTTACTTTGCACTACGTCTGAGAAGCATCTCTCTTAATTAGGATGCTGTTACAATTCTTTGGCTTCCTAAGAATTGCTGCCGCAGTCCTTCAAAAAAAGTCAGCACGCAGATCCATGGATAATGTCCATGAATTATACGCAATTCTGTTTGCTAAATGTATACATACACCTTATTCCTGTACACCAAGCTCATCAACATCTAACAGTTTCTCTAATGATCTATGACTATTACATACACCTTACGACCTACAGCCACTCTTCCTTGTGGAGGCCAATGAAATCCCTGTTCAGTGGTTGTCACCTTGCTGAAAGCACAGAAAGAAAATCTACCAGGATGCACATTCACAGTGTGGGCAATTTTATGCTTTTTATACCTTATTTGAAGGTACAAACCAGACACATTTTCTTGGCTCTGAAGCTTGGTAACCTGTGCAGTTGTAGGGTGTGATTATACACCAGTCTTGTGGAGGCAGCAGCCAAAGGCAGTATCGAAGAACCTTGCAAATTATCAGTACTATGGGTTAAATTAAAAGCTCCAGTCATAAAATGCAGACCTTCAGATACAAAGCAGGCTTTCAGTAAAAACTGGTGTCCAGAGTTCTAACACTACCCTTTATAAAAGAAGGTTCTTAATTTGCAAACTCTAATTAAAATACAAACTGTCTGAAAGAAGCTGCTTCTTTGGCTCAGTGACCTTCTCGCTTAATGGCAGGACATTATTCTTGCCTTACTGACAGAACTAAAACCCAAACTCCAAAGCATACGTGTTTCACACCAGGGGGTGCTAGTTTGTTATCATCCCAGTAAGAAAGGCACTCAGGCTCTGTAAAGTCTCATTTAAAATGCTATTTATTAGAGGTAATGCTATAAAGAAAGAGGACAGTATAGATAATTTTACATCCCTTCAGATGCTAACCTCAAGTTGCGTAGCATCGAACAGGCCAACCATCAGGGTGCAACAAGTTGTGCAGACCCCACCCGTGCAAGGGTTACCTCGTTTTGGTCGTCTGAACTATTACAAGATTTTCTTAGAATAAAACAACTCCATTCACCACTTCTCCTGTCAAACAAAAGGATGTTCACATGAGAGCTTATTGCTGCGCTTCTAGGCAAAGGCAAGGACACACAAGCAGTGCCACCACCAGTAGCCAGTGGGGGCTGCCTGCAGGGCCCCTCTTCTCTTGTATTCGACCAGCTAAATTTATGCTGTGGCCAAGGGACGCCCCTGAAGGCCACGCCGTATGAGCGGCACAGAGCAGGAACAGCACGCACCTGGGCCTGCTCACGTTCACCGACCGACATGTGGATCACCGACCCCTCCACATACGGTGCTCTTCAGGTCAGGTGTCGCACGGACCATTTCTTAAAATCACAATCCCAGCCCCGTTCTCAGGCACCACCCGTCCCCACAGGGTATCAGCAGCACCTCTCCAGCCTCCAAGGCACCCCAGGGTGCCGGAACTGGGGTCCACTCGTCCTCCCCATGTGCATACAAACCACTAACATACTGGAGGTGAGGGCAAAAGAAACGTCCCCTGTGAAGACAGCAAATCTGTGCCATTTATATCTGTACTGCTAAAGGAAAAGCCAGGCTTAGGTTTATCCACTGAAATACGAAAAAGTTTGTAATACAGAAATCAGAACGTAAAGCTTTAACGAGAACAGTAAAAAACGGGAGGATGGAGGGTGGCACGCAGGGAAACAGAAAGCAACCTCAGCCTGTCTGCTGCACCATTTACCAAAGACTTCACTATTTCTCCAATCAATCATTTAAGCCAATAAGGTGAGAAGTTAAGCAATACTTCATTCTCCCATGCTGGCAATATTTGTATTTCATGTTACGAACAGCCACCCTGTGGCTGAAGGCCCACGTTTAGTTTTCTTCTGAATCAGCCATGGTGTATGTTTTTAATTTCCGTAGTTTCAAAGTACTCACGACAACCCAGGAAGCACAGAAAAACCTGTGAAGCCTCACCTGAAGAAATGCTCCTTTGTTGGCTTTTGCTGGCTGACTTTCAAATACCATCATGTTTTTCATAATCAGTCTCTCATTATATAAATATTTTCTAACCTTACCACAGGCAATTCCAGGATTTATTCTAAAGACAGACATGTTACAATTCTACTTTTTATTTATTCAAATGATAGTAGGTTTTTAAGAATAAACCATGCCGATGACCTTTGAAGAAAAATAGTGGTTTCAGAAATTACAGTAAGTGTAAAGAAGTTTTAGCAAGGCCTCATTTATGAGAAAAGCATATTTAAAATAACTCTGACAATGAAATAATAATTCTGACACTTATTTATCTTGAAATAACGTATTTTTGGAAGATGCAAACATAGTGACATTTCACGTGGTAGAAACTGGCATGCAACCTTAGATGAGGAATCAGCTTAGTTTAGGAGTGCTCGTATCATTTATTACCTGAAAATAATGCTGTTTTAAAAATAAAGTTAATAGCATCGGTTCACATCTGCAGAAATACGTATAGTATTACTCCAGACTAAGTGGCAAAAGAGAAATTCAGACACCTTCCAAGTATTTACACATTCAGTATTGGCAAGCCAACCCTTAGATCAGTATGAGCAAACTCTCAGCCTTGTCTGAGGTATTTTTGTTTTGTATTTTATTGTTGCAAATCTTACAGACATTAGCGCTCTGTTAAATAAAGGAATGTAGCACAGTAAATACATCACAACAAAACAGCTGGCCAGAACCCCCCCAACACCCAAAACAAAAAGCCCACTCCTCTCCCCCTGCCCTCCCCCCCAAATCAAACCACTGCAGCTTCATTACAGAGGTCGGAGACCTGTGGCAAAAAAACATCTGAGGAATTACATTCAATAGATGTGCAGTATCAACATTCCAGGCTCACATATATTTATATATATATTTATATTTATATAGAGAGATCATTAAATGTTTACAAAGAACAATATTGTTACAAATACAATACTATACTTTTCCCAACGCTTTACAATAATTTCTATTCACCCTCTTTACAGAACAATAGTACAACTTCATAGTCTAGGTACTGAGCTAAATATGTACAAGAGATCTCAACCACACTGCTGTCTTCAGAAACACATTTAATTAGAAAACAAGAAAAGCAAGCAAACCTGTATATATCCCCACTGAGTTTCAAATTCAAACAAGATTCAAAACAAATGTGTGAAGCTTGCCAATAAAAAAAAAAAAAAGGGATGTTTCATCCTTAATGTAAACACTGAAGACTTAATTAGACTGTATGAAGCAGCAAGGATGAAAAAGAATTCAGGTCTGTCACCGAAAAAGGAATGTAAACCAGCAGTTTGTTCCTTTGAATCTGTTAAAAATTCACATATGTAACCTAACGCTGCAACAGTCTAGAGAATGTCCAGCTTTCCCTTTCAAGCTCCTCTTCCTTGAAACTCTTTCCCTTTACAAAGTAAAAGGGGATTGTTTACAAGACTGTTACCAGAAGTGTGCGCACACTATGGATCTCCCAGCTTAGAAATCTTACGCGCACTCTGTAATTGGAAAACCCAAGATTTTTTGCTAGACTCTGATCCTGCAAGCATTCACTTGCTTAATGTTAAGCACCTATTTACCATGAACTGTTCAAGCACTCAAGTGTGAGTAAGTTCACAGAATCTTGCAAGACTTTCAAAGAAACAGTTGTTTCATCTCTAAATACATTTGCATGTTCAGGTCTTCACCACCTCCCAGTGAAGAGAGTTAAAGACCCCACCACACGAGCTGGACAGAACCACAGAAACAAGTGAAGCTGAGGGTGTAAACACAGCAGGAACCAGAAGCATGATAGCTGTGTCTTCAAGAGTTCACTAAGTTTCCTCAGGCAACTTACGGAAAGGCTGCACTGTATATAATCTTCTAAATTGTACATGGTTATATATCATATTTACATATATTACTATATATATGGAAAGTTCTGGAAAAAAAGTTAAAATGGTCATAAACCAGATGTCTACAGTTAAACAATATACTCACAATTTATTCACTATCTAGTTGCATCAGTCAGGTAGCAGAGGTAAGTACTGACCTGGAATACTAATACCACTCTCTTGTGCAATCTGCTATTCAGGAGATTGGGATTAAATCATATAACAACAAGAACTGCAGGAAAATCAAGTCATCATACAATAATCTCAACACTAAAAGATATTCACTTACTACCATAGTTTATGCATGACTTCATTACCTCCCTTAAATATTTACTGCCTACTGAAATACCAAGTTTATTCTCTACCTCTGATCAGCCCACGGATATCCATGATTTCTGAAAGCCAAAAATGGACCTCTGGCAAGAGTGCTCAATGCCTCTCAGCAGTGTTCACACCCAGCGTGCGTACGCATGTACACACACATGCATCCACTTCCATGGATCTCCATAGTAATGTCTAGGTATCATTACTGGACCACAAGCAATGGTTAAATTGCATGGTCCAATGGTTAAACTGCCCCACAATAACTGAGAAACAACTGACTGTGACCAACAGTATATTTGCAAAGCAGAAGTGGTGTGTGGCTGTGCATGGCCTGCTCTTGTTTTCATCCCACTGAGCCTTTCTATCATAGTAAAACACAGCAGAAACTGGTTTTTGAAAAGAAATCAATATATTAGCGTGGACCAAATGCATTGTTCAATTTCAGCATAAACACCAGTATAAAGTCCTCATAAAAAATAACTACAGAGAATGGAGAATTTTCCTCTCACTAGGAAGAAAAGCCACTGCTTTTTTTTCTCCTCTTAAAAAAGAAAATATAAAAAAAATCAACCCAACCCCTGTATCCCCTTTTGTCTCTAGCATGCAAGTTAGAGGCCAATCAAATCCTAGATTTCATACATCCCTACAGTTTATCATCTTCATACAAGTGCATATAGTACACAAATATCTCCTTTAAGTGCCATACATATGGAAAAAAATCACAAGTTAAATTATATAACAAAATAAATAAGTTTATTCCCACCTCGTCCCTTCTACTGTTATCTATACCATGAACTAAAGAGGAAGTCAATAAAGTTAGACAGGTCTTTGGACAAAAATATATGTTAAAACTGGCTCAGACAACAAAATTACTTAGAATAGTCTGCAGATCTCTTATATTCAAACTTCATAAATAGCAAGCACAATCTTAAAAATGTCTATATACACCGGCACACATGGCTGTGCGCACCAAATTCAGAATTAAGAGCCTAGAAAAAGTGAAGCTATTCAGGAAAGCCCCTCACTATTTCTCTTGTAGATATTTAAAGATCCCCACCCTCCTTTAACCTCTAAAATAGGCAAGGGACTACAAAAGACATGTTGCATTTAAAAACAAAGCAGAAGAAAACAAAGAGTTAGAAAACTGGGGGCAGCGCAGGGGAGGCAGCTGTAAAAAATGCCTCCCAAATTGCTTAGTGTAAGTAATGCAGGTGTAATATGTTTCAGCAACTCACAGAGTACCTTTTGGGGTCCTACTATCACGAAGAACTGATGACAGAGGGGAATTCAAAGGTGTGTATTTGGGCAGTCCATTTTACAACAGCAGCGTTCACTAAGTCTTCATAAGCAGGTAATTCTTCCTAAGGGCACAACTGTCCTTCTCGTATTCTACTTTCCCTACAGACATAAAGCTTTAATAATGAGCTCGGTGTCTGTGGGAAAATAGGGCAAGAAAGGCAAAGTCACATGCAAGGATATCCAAGAGAACACTCTGCACCCTATACTTCTATCTAGTCGGTAAAGACACCTTTCATTCAGCAACATTTAATTTACTCAAATTTACTACAATTTGTCAAATTATAACCACAAAAATAAAACTGATTATGTAGTATGAAGCAGAGTTAGTCTTCTTTGTGAATCCTGCTGTGAACAATGCTGCTGCTGTTTTCCTGTTTTGCATGTGGAACTGCATGAAGTTTTACTTGTAAAAAGATGCAACCAAAATAGTCCCGCAGAAATATTTTGCCCCTTCCCAAAATACAGGAAAATGGTGTGGAGAAGAGGAAAAAGGGAGAGAGAAGAGAGACAGTGTGTTTGTGAAGGAGAGAGAGAGAGGGGGAAAGAAATGTCTCTGCAGACACAGAAATGCAGCACTAGAGAGACAAGCACTAACGAGGAAAAACATCCTCCATGCACATTGTGACAGTGAAGTGTTGGCTTTAGATGTAAACTGGTTGCTCTTGCGCCGTCAACAGTCTGTACATGGCAGCTGGCATAGTCTTCATATGAATCTAGAGGAAATACGACAAGTTAATCAATGTTCCTAACATGCATACTACAACACAGCATTCATGAAGAAACAGAAGGGAAAGGTAAAACCTGAGAGGTTTCATACCCTTAATTAAAAGTATTGTAGGTGGTGCTATTATGAAGCAGTATGTTTAGTATCAATGAAACATCTAAAGTTATGGACGCTTCATATTTTCAGATTAGGGTTCTTCTAAAACATAGAAGAACTATGGGTAAATAATAAAAGAAATGGTGTACTGGCTTGCTCTCACTTACATTTTTTAGATTTGAATACCAACAGGCTAGTGGAGGTAGAATCACAGAATCATGGAACAGTTTGAGTTGGAAGTGACCTTTGAAAATCATGTAGCTCAACCCCTCTCCTGCAGGTAGGACGCCTTTCACTAGATCATGTTGCTCAAAGCCCCATGCAACCTGACTTTGAACGCTTCCAGGGATGGGACGTCCTCACCTTCTCTGGGTAACCTGTTCCACTGTCTCACCACCCTCATTGTAAACAATTACTTACTTATGCCCAATCTAAATCTACTTTCTTTCAGTTTAAAATGCTTGACCCTTCTCCTGTCACTACATGCCCTGGTAAAAAGTCCCTCTCCGTCTTTCTTAGAAGCCCCCTTTACATATTGAAAGGCTGCAATAAGGTCTCCCTGGAGACATCTCTTCTCCAGGCTGAACAACCCCCACTCTCTCAGCCTGTCTTTGTAGGAGAGGTGCTCCAGCCCTCTGATCATCTTTGCGGCCCCCCTCTGGACCCAATCCAACAGTTCCATGTCTTTCCTGTGCTGAGGACCCCAGAGCTGGACACAGTACTCCAGTTGGGGTCTCGCTAGTGCAGAGTAGAGGGGCAGAATCACCTCCCTCAACCTGCTGCCACTCTTCTTTTGATGCAGCCCAGGATGCAATTTGCTTTCTGCTTGCTGTGAGTGCACATTGCTGGTTCATGTCCAGCTTTTTATCCACCAGTACCCCCAGGTCCTCTTCCACAGGGCTGCTCTCAACCCACTCATCCCTCAGTCTGTACTAATGTTGGAGATTTCCCAGACCCAGCTGCAGGACCTTGGACTTGGCCCTGTTGAACTTCATGAGGGCCACATGGGCTCTTCCTTCAAGCCTGTCAAGGTCCCTCTAATGGCAGCCCTTTCCTTAAGCTTATCAACAGCACCACTGAGCATCCTCAAACTTGCTGAAGGTGCACTCAGTCTCACTGTCTATGTCATTGATGAAGATATTAAAACATACTGGTCCAAGTATGGTCCCCTGAGGGCCACCACTCGTTACTGTTTTCATTTGTTACTGGTAACAGTGAAGAACTATGTCATATTGTCTAGACACATTGCCTGCTCTTACCTCACCAACAGCATTTGAGAGAATGTGAACAATTTTCTCATGGGGTGTTGCTACAACACTCTGTCCATTGATTTCAATGATCCGATGGCCAACACGCACACCTCCTCGCTCTGCTATGCCTCCTCTCATAAGGCTACAGATCTGGAAGGGGAAGGACAAATTTATCAGGGCCTGGATAAGGAACAGGCTTTAGATTCCTCATTTTTGCCTACAAACTGTAAATCAGCATTTAAACACAGAGGCTTGCAACAAATTCTAAAATGTAATCCATCACTGATTCAAAGTAAAATCTGTTAGTGACAAATTTCTCTTTCAAGAGCAGAACAAACTGTCAGAAAAGGCTGTTTGCATTGTACATCACATGTGCTGTGGCTTGAAAATTTAAGGGTCAATGAAGGACCACAGTTTAATAGTGTTCAGGATGCAGATGCCTTACAACAAAACAGGTCGAGGTCAGTCGTTTTCTTTTGAGATCATGCGATGGCTTGGTTAGAGACATGAATGATGCAGATTGAAAACAGCCTCTACTACACTTTTTTTTTTTCCTCTAACTTAAAGCATCTTTTCTGTTCCTCTGGCTGACTCTAAGTTGTGAAGTACGTAGAGTCAAAGAAAAAAAAAACAGCTTTGATTAACTCAGATTTTACATCTCAGACTTAACACGTGCAAAGTCCCGCTTGCTGTAAAGGCAGAAAATGTCGGCTTCCCTCTTCCCACAGTGAAACTTATCCAGAAATGGATAAGAAGTTTCACATCTATTAAAGCTTAACCAGTGAGTCTGGAAGCTACTTACAATCCCATTCTGCACACTGAAGCCCAACTGATATCTGAGGTCCGGTCTCCTGATCAAGACTGTGGTTACTGGAGGACACCTAACTATGTTCAGTTTAACTCGGGCCTGGTTTTTCAAACCCTGTGGAAAGAAATCAGCATGACAAATCCCAGCAAAGATAGAGTGAAACATTTAACATAAGCATTGGGGGGCGGGGGCGGAAGTGTTAAAATTTTGACATGGAAACGGCCCTGAATAAACAGCTCTTTGTATGCATTAGTAACAGAATCTCATCAGTGAATGCTACACACAAGTATCACAATATTTAGTGAAATGGCGATAAAATAACAATTTTTTTCTTGCCAAGAAGCTGACACAGTTGTTTTAAGAACACCAGCTTCCTGTCAGCAATTTCTTCATTTGATAATGCAAATCATGTATAAAAAGAATAGTAAACAGGTCTACACAGCTCACCAAAAAAGCCAATGACTGTGGATGGGAAATAAAATTTTAAGTAAGCAGCTAAGATAGTTACAAGTAAGCGGCTTCCCTAATAGGATATATTAAATTCTGTCATGCAAATGGCAGGTCCTGCTCCTATCATGCTTGTATAAGCAGTGCTCCTAATTTCTGTTCCTCCTACCTTCTAAATGAGTTATATCACATTTATCATGAACTCCTTGCTACCAGAAGAAAATTGAAGGAGGACAATTTATTTTTACTGTCAGGGTGGTAAAGCACTGGAACAAATTACCCAGAGAGGTTGTAGAGAATCCAACCTTGGAGTTATTTAAACCGCAGTGGTCACAGCGCTAAGCAATCTACTCTATTTGAACCAAAGTGTTGGTCTATATCAACTTCAGCAGTGACTGCCAGCCTCAGAGACTCTGTGATTTTATGTCTTCACGAAAATTCAAATGTAAAACTACAGATAACTGCAATCTGACCCCTTATACAACTTCAAGTATTCAGAGCTCTTGGAGACTGTTAAGATATTTTTCTGAAATGCTTCATTCACACAAAGGATTAGCCATAAATAAACACATACATGGAATCTACATCAAGAAAGAAATACTTTATAAAGAATACAGCAATTTCCACCTTACCTCATACAATACCTACCAATTCCAGTACCTACTTCTGAATTCCTTTTCTATGAAAAATTGAAATCTGGATCCCACTACAACTAACAGGTGTCTGACAATGACTTCAAGAAGTTAATTCTGAAAAATAACTCCTACTATAGCTAAGGTAATACACTGAAGTCTCTACATCCAGTTTACTCCTGCTGATTCTGTTGAGCTAAACTCCAGATTCAGCAGTGACTTGAACAACTAGACTGGCATTCTGCCAAGATATATTGCCTTAGAGTCTGTTTTTTTGTCAGTGCCTTAAAAACTGGATGCAATCATCACATGGGAAACAGCTACCCTCAATTACACACAGTGCTGAGCTCAGCTTGGCTCATTACTAAGAGTGGCTCCAGGAGAATGGGTGTGTGAACACAAAATGACAAAGCACACGGCTGTGGGAACTGCCTCTACCCCACTCTTATCAGAAAGAAGGTCCAACCACCATCTCTTCCATGACTCCACCACTCTAGCGAGGAGTTAGCAGCACACACCACACGTGCTCAGGGGCCATTCATCTTCTATATGCAGGTCTTCGCAACAACACACACAGTAGAAGGCAGGGACCAAACAATCGTGGGTACAATGTTTACTCAAAAGTCTGAGGGGTTTCTGCCTCAGCCTGCTAAATCCAGGAGGGTAGGATTCATGCGGAGTACTGGAAATGGTCATTTCTATGAGGAATTCAGGTGTCTAACTTCCGTCATCTGAGTTCACTCAGGTCACATGCCCTCAGCAGAGATGATATAATTGCATTGTTACTTCCATGACAAGTGTGCAAGTTATTTATATGTATTCCTTGAAAAAAAAGTACTGTAGTCCCCAACAAATAATTTTCTAATTTTACAGAAAGCACATGTATTTCAAAAGTGGCTGATTTTCAGTATTATGCAGACTGGTAATATATGCTGATCAGAAACAGAACAATTCCATCATTTGATCAACTATTTGCTTATCTAGTCCCTGAGTCTGCTTCTGATAGGAGCCAGCACCAGATGCTTCTGAAAAGGATACAAGTAGCGTAATACAATTAGGGAATAACCACCACGTATGGAAACCTTCTTCTGAGCTCTGTCAGTTTGCAACTGGTTTATGGTCAATTAGTAGCAGAGATTACATCTATAGTACTGAAATTATGTTATTTCAAGTACTTGCAACATATTCTACATAATATCTACAGAATATTCTCATCTTTTCATAGGATACCTTACAGCATGCTAAAGAAATCTGAAATTCTGAGATATTTCTGCCACATTTAAATGTGTGCTTAGATCATTCAGTGGTATATGTACGTGTTACCAGAAGCGCTGTATGAACAGCTCCAGATGTATGGTTAGGAAGATCTGCAAACATACAGACTATCTTCTCTTTAGAGAGACAAAATAAATGACTAGCAGTTCCTATGGCAACAGCAGCAAGTATCAGTGAGGAAAAGAAAGGTCTGCAGAAGCTCAAAACAGCAAAGCTGGTTGTTTTTCATTTGAGAAAGTACAGATGAGCACAACAAAACTCCACCTGAAAAGGCTCAGAACCAGAGAAGCGTAACTCATCGCAGTTTAGAAATAAAACTGATGTGGCATAGGAAACACGCGTGGCTACATGAAAAGCCTAAATTTGCTGGGAGTGATGTTCCACTGAAGCTGGCACAAAGATATTTAATATGATTCTTTTTTCCTTCCTTCACAAATGTAAGATCCTTTTTGCCATGTTTTTAGCATGCTACGCTTCCAGGCTGTCATTTCTAGTCACTGAATCTAAAATGGCTGGTTCAGTGACTGTCACATCTATTACTCATATGAGCTCAGCATTAACATTTTTGAAAACCAGAATAGGAATTCTTTACAGCAAACATCTTAATTCAAGTATTAAGAAACTAATCCATGGACAAAAAAATAAAAATTTACTTTGTCAATATTTTTTTGCTTTGTAAATACAAACCTTACTTTGCGATTTAAAAAAGCACAAAACGCAAAAAAACATATTACATAATACAACTTGTTACCAGAAAGTTGCTTAAATAAATAAGTTTAACAGTCATATTTCTAGAAATCAGAGAAGAATTTCTGTATAGTACACTACCAGCATTACATTATGTGTCACCATGTTATGATCAGCAGAAGCTCCGTGGGGCTATTTCAATAAATAACAAAGTCCATATAGCTCCATCTCAAACATTCCCTAACAATGCATCTTTCCAGATCTTGAAACTCTGATATTTAAATACCTACGCCCTTGTATGCTACAGCCACCCCAGGCACTGTTCAGTTTCAGTTGACCTGCATGATTTTTGCAGTCACATACTTTTCTGACAACTAGAAAAAAGCTCTTCTAATTATAATATCCCATTTAGCCAAAAGAAAAGAAGCATCACACTTTCAAGTAACTCAGGCAAAGTTGCTACAGAGGATAAGTATGTCTTCAATTCAAAGTTTTACAGTTTTAAAAATAGTTATAAACAAAATACCAAAAAAGCATCAGATCTGTTTCAGCCAGATACTAGAAGGCATTTAAACAGCTAATATGGCCTAGGACCCTGTGCCTCCTTTTGTCACATAAAACTTCTAAGTGTCTTCAGATGCATAATATCTTCCTTCTTAACGAAATATTGTCTTGTGGAGTGAAGTTCTGCAGAGTCCTTATCTATACAAGTAAATGGCATAGCTCACTTTCTGGGAGTCAGAAAATTGGTGTAGCATAATTCCCACTGTAGTTTAAAGATGATGAAATGGAAAGTGCTATACAAACCCTTGGTAAGAATTTACTTTAGAGTTCTATACTTTCTTCTCTCCTATTAAGTAATCATTTTAAAACATGTAACTTCCAGAAACATTCTCCATACCTTTATAATGCTCTGACATGTTGAGAGTGGTAAACCAACCAAACTGGTCCCGTTGATTGACATGATCTGATCCCCTATGTTCAGCTTTCCAGACTTCTCTGCTGGTCCTCCATGCATCATGTTGGCTATGATAACTGTAGGCAAAATGGATCCCCAGCCAGACTCCACAATCACTACACCTAGGATTTCTCCCTTTTGCTTTTCAATGTAAACCTGTATCATAAGAAAAAATGTTTCAAAAAAAAGCTCTTCACACCTATGGAACTGACTAATACCCCAATTCCAAACATTCATATAACCAACAAACACACACCCTTCCTTATTTGCTAGCTGTGTTTCTAATTCAATAGCAAAAGAAAACAGGGTACACATTTTACTACATTTCATTTATATTGAAACATGAAATAATCAACACTACATAATATAGATTCTGCTGAGCGTGAAAACCCCCTCCAACTTATTCCTGCATAAGAGCAGAGGAAACTGGAGTGGAAGAAAGCCTGGTGCCGTGGTTTTTGGTGGACAAAGCTAAACAGGAAGAGATTGCACAAGTTTATGACTGTGGATTGGAAAACTACTACTACCTGTGCGTTGCAGGGGTGCACTGGTTCATCTTTATTAACCAAGCTGCAAACCCTTTCAGCGAACACAATCCTTTAAAATCTGGAATCAGCAACTTTCACAGACACCCATGCCTCTATAAATTTTATACTGTTTACTGTAACCCGTTAAATTGTATTACTCTCTTAATCTGTTCTAAATTCATTTCATTAACATACAATGTCAAACATGTCTGAAAATTGTTTGGTAAAAAGAACACAAACAGATGGTAAATCATTTCACTGTTGATAAATTTTGGGTTCACTGTTTGCATTTGAAACAGAACTGATGACAGGGTGTCCTACTTGGGAGAATACTCTAGGCTCACTGAGGTCATTTATAGGAAGTATTAATGGTTTTCTCATTTCTGCCAGCATGGGCCTGCAACTGGTACAGAGCAGCTTAATGCTTTTATGGAAAAAAAATGAGACATACATCTTTGCAGTTTTCAGATTTGGAGAAGTGAATCAGGTCATCATTGTACATGTCCTGAGTATTGAGCAAGTCACTATATTCCTTCTGGCTGAGGTCTTCTGGGTTGATTCCATTTGCCCTCAGAAATTCCTGGTAGGCCACACTAAATGCTTGACCTATGGACTGTGCAATCAGCTGTGCCTGTAGCAGTTCGCAGAGAAGAGAAAAGAAAAAAGTGAAACATTCTGATGGTCTTGTCCCCTAACACTTTCTCTGTTACAATCACACTGTAAAATGGATCAGATCATCAAGTCAAGTTGATGAACCTACAAGTCATGTTACCACAACCCAGTTTTAAAAAATATTTGTACATTAAAAATTAATGTAAAAGACCCCCAAAATGTCAATACCTGTGCCATGACTCCAGCTTGGTACGCAATTATAAATGAGAAATACAAATAAAGCCATCCTTTCACAGGCAAGAACTGCCAATGTAAATGTAAAGGTATACCTGCTGCAGTGACTGTAGCTTGCACCTACAATTCTTCCCACATGTACAACCTCCCAGACAGCCCTCCCTTCTACCAGAGGCAATGCCATTCTCTGACAAGCCAGCAGTGAAAATGAAAATGTCTACTAGAAAACACACAACCGCATTTAACAGGATATTTCCTCTTTTTCTTACCCTCCTTAATGTCCATATTGGCTGCTCCTACCTCAGTCTCAGATGAAACAGGAAAAGGGCAGGAACTAGTGACCAGATCTGGGCATTGAAATGACTGGAAATGGTCACACGTATCTCCTTCTCCACTCCTTCAACTTCTCCCTCCTACATTCTCTGTTTCCTTCCTCCCAGCTCCCATGACTCTGCCAAGCTCCCTGCCACTTTCCTTCTCAGCCTGTCCTTTGTGTGCACCCTCTTGCACCTGCCACTTCCTGTAGCCTTCTCTGCACCTAAAACCATCAAACGTGCCACTCGTTAAACTGCATTGCTCCCACCATGAGCTGTTCTACAGCTGCAGCAGTGTGAGAGAAAACGGGCACAAGGCAGATAAAGGCAAAGCTCCGTGTGATGCAAAGCGGAGGATACAGATGGAAACAGCAGACCAGAGAGATGCCTCCCTTTGAGGTTGTGATCATGGTTAGTATGAGACAGGTAACGGACTGGAGAGGAAAGCAGCACAGCATGGTGCAGAGTACTGCTGTGCGTTAACTGGAGCGATATGTGCAGTAAGGACTGTGTTGCACACAGGAGTTGGCCACAACGTGCACTGAAACAGTCCCATGGAGCACAATGCTGGCTGCAGTGAAGGGAGGGAAGAGAAGAAAGGGTCTACAGCTGACAACACAGGCCTGGGGGAGTGCTAGTGATGAATGAATACTGTGGAGGTGTATTTTTATACAGCCTATGATCTGTATTTAAAGTCCAGCTTGGTCCCTAATCAACCCTGAAATAAAAAGTTGATTGTATCTTAAAGCAACTGAAACTAGCACTAAACCTACTAATGAGAATAGCATGGTTGCTGTTGCTGAAAAGGCCAATATCTAGACTGGCAGTATTTTACCAATGCTCAGATCAAGCCAGTTTTGACAGCAAGAAGACGACAACAAGAAAATGGGAAAACTACACCTCCATAGCTCAGTAATATAGGTGAGGAGACACATCCAGACTTTACATTCATACACATGTATCTTGTCCCCAAGAAGAGATCAACACCCATTTAGACACCCAGCATTTGGACACATCACTAGGGTTCAGCTCATTTGAAGATCCAGTTCTAAATACAGTTGAAAATCTGGTGCTGTCCTCCTTAGATAAGGACTCTTGCAAGGAGAAACACATTCTGGCCAACACTTGCTTGAGGGCTTACAGCTTCTGTGTTAGTTACTGGGTAAATTCTAAACACCCAGCTGTCCCACAAGAATAAAAGGTGACAATGAGTTTTATACATGACTTTTATAATATAAACAGGCTGTATTACTCCACTGGATATACAGGATCTTTTAAGCTGATATCTCCTGAAGCTGCTAACAGGTGCTACAGTGATTCCATTCTAACTCTTTCTTAGTCGTTTGGGTATTTGAGATAAAGTTGGCAAGCTACTTGCGAACTATACAGTGACTAAGGAGAGTTGATAGAGCTGCAGTTTCTTTGCACATTTTCAAATCACCGAGCAATGATTCTATTGGATCTGCAGGCCTGTACTGTCCAAGCCAATATCTAGTGGCATAGGGAGGATCCCATCTGACACAAATGTGGGCTGATTCAAACTAATCACAGAAAGTAATGTCAGTGATCCCCAAAAGGAAGCACAGATTCCAGATAGCCAAAGTATTAATAGCAGCCTGGGAAACAGATTCAGGAAATCTGGACCGTAGTCAAACCACACATGCTGAAGGAAAATAAGCCCCAGCCTCTGGAATCTAACAGTCTGATTTCTGCTTTTTCGACTGGCCAGTAGAGCTAGCGGTGTCCAAACTTGCAACAAGAAACACAGGAACAGCAGCCTCTAAGTGGGCAGTGTATCAAGTAATATTAAGCGAAAATAACATTGGCTACTCTTTTTATTTTCACACCAGTTTCTTGAAAGGCTTTGCAAAACTGGCTTACATGTTATTCTGGGGAGAAAAAAAAAATATCCACAATTTTTTATGCTCTCTGTCAAAATTTTGGTAGAGGATTACTTCTGACAGTGCTCTTGTCCTTACTTTTTAACCTCAGCAGTGAGTCGTATATGCACATTCATCTGCAAACAGATAATTTATCCACACATGGGTTTAGAATAGATTCACCATGACATAAAATCAGCTGCTTATTCAAGAAAACCTTCTCATCTCAGAGTCCTTGCTGACACACTGTAGAGTGGAAGACATATGAGGATTTTATAAGAAATTTATATTTTTACCTTATTTGTCTTAAGTAATACTCTGCTATTTGGAGGGCTTAGAAATGAGATTTTTTTGTTTTCCCAAATTATTAGGGCTAACTTGATTATGATCCTGGCAACTACTTATTTAGCCACTTCAATCTGCTACGTTTGATTTTACTTTTCAGTTTCTGAGCTTTAAAAGCACACAAAATCAGGAAGTTACGCACATTGGTTGTGAAGACAGGTTACCAAGTCCTACATAACCTGTACCATAGACTAAAATTAACTCAGCTGCATCTCTATTCAGCATACTTTGAAACTGCTGAAATTACCATCTTTCTTTGCTGGTTTTTTGATATGATGTCAGCAACTACTCCCCAACCCATTTCCTCCTCCTCAAGAAAGAGACAAAAATCACCTTTTTAGTATGTATCAGTGATCCTTGATGCAATACTTGGGATTAGAATTTCCCCAGGAAAACAAGCATCTCTGATAGACTTTCACTCTAACATGCAGAGTCTGAGCTGGTATTTGTAAACTGTGGCAACTGGACCCTGTCTCATTGTTACTGAAAGGCACAGAAGGAGCTTAAAAAGGGGAGGCATTTCTATAAACATCAATTTTGTGAGTAAATTGCCAGGTACAGAAAGTAAATTGCCACATACAAACAGAACACAAGTTCCTCTGCTTAGATGAAACACTTGGTTGCAGTTAATGAACAAGCAGGACCACTTGCTATGGACTTCAAGCCTTCCAAAATATGCTTACATTTCCACCCCTAGTAAATTACAAGACCGAGTAATTCCTTACATCCTCAGACTCAAAGACATGGCAAATCATTTTGTACTGCCTCTTTCCGTCTTGGGAAGGGTGAGATGCTTCCACATTATCCTGGGAGTTAGACCGTGGCATTCGCCTACGAGCCATCAAAACAACTATATTTCCTATATCTGCAATGTAAGAAATGGTCCGCAGGGGATGATCCATCATGGTTTCCTGGGGAACACAAAAAACACCATGAGCAGCTGTTTCAACAGAGTTCTTATTGCACACCTAGTATTATGAAAACAAAAAATTGGCAGTATAAGACCTTTGTTAAGTGGAGTCTGTAATACCTGTCATGCATGAAGGGAGATGCTGATAGAAACAAAGATCTTCACTTTCTAAAAGTAAAGCAAAGACCAAGTTTTACAAATTAAAGTTGTGTTTTCTGTGGAAAGGCACATAAAGACCTCAATATCAGAACCTGAATAGGCTGGGGACACATGTGCAAAGGACTATGAACTTCAAATCATCACAACCAAATGTTCTGGGCTACTCTGGGCACAGTCAATACTTGACCCATCACAGCTTGTAAGAAATGTGCTGGCTGCAATTAGCTTATCCACAAATTCTAATCATTTCTGCAGTCAGACACACCAGGGTAATTGCATGTATGACACAGTTCTTGAGCATTGATTTCTTACTAGGAAATTCTGGAGGGAATTAGAAGAGTCATCACTATTTGAAGAACAAATTTTAGCAGGTAGATCAAAATCTATTTCAGCAGCCTGCTACCACAATACTGACAAAGGCATCTTTGTTTATACCTGCGTGTCTGCATTCAGTACTTTTATTCTCTGTGTAGAAATGAAGAGGTCCACTTCAGTCATGGGTTGTGATTCACCTTCTGGAGCCTGCAAATAAATGGATTAGAGTCAAACAAACACATGAGGTAACACACTTACTAATGATGTTAGCTTACGAACAGGGGTGCACTACGACACAGTCACCAGAACAGCAATGCAAGATACAGTATTAGACTGCAGAAGCTAAAGATAAACACAAAGATGTGAAAACTACATCTATATATATATGTGAAAGTGAATTGGGTATTATTTGAAAAATTGTTAACCCCATAAAAGCTTCCCTGATATTTTTCCTGATTCAGTAAAATTATACCTGGCTCCAACATAAAATACGTAAAGATTTCATGAAAATCAAAATGATTCTCCCATTTTCTCCACACTATGAATCCCACTTTAAAGAAGGTTTTTCACACAAGCCATAGAAAAGCCTAACAGTATCTCTTGCCTGAGGAATTTCTATATGGGCAAACAGCAACTGCCGAGACCAATGGAAAAACCTGTACCACGGGTGGGTACAGTTTAAGCAATTCACAATGCAGTTCTGGTAAGAAGACCTTCACAGTCAGACAACATACTATTCAAGCACTAACCCACTTTAGAAGTCATATTTTGTTAACAGAAAGCAAACGCTTGTAATTTTTAAAAAAATTAGATTTGTTAAAAGATACTTAAAAACTCCATGAACACAGCTTATTACTAAGATGAGTCAATCTCAGCATATTACTGTGTGTATATACATAATTTTTTTTCTTTTTTTTTGCATCCAGCAATTTGACACATCTGTGAATCAAACAAAGCAGTCTTAGATAAAGTAAAATAAAAAGACTTCATTTTAATCTATCATTTTACAGAGTTAAAACCTTTGCCACGTCAGTCCTGTTTCTTTAGTAAGCACTTTGGGTACTGCCTAAAACCATTTGATAAATCCAATCTTTACTCTATTTCTAACATGGAATGGCTAATGATAAGCAACAAAAAATGGCCAATCAGGCAACTGATTTCTGAGAAATGTCAACTTGTATGGTGGCTCAGAAATAAATCTTAAAAAAAACTTGCTGGATGCAGAAAATAAAAGCACAAAATAAAAAAGAAAGGCTAAAAAAAAACCTCCCAGAAACAAAAGAACAGGCATAACATCAAGCTGATGGAGTTTGTACTGCACCTTCTTCCTGCTTTTGGCTAATTTCTGGGCCATCTGCTTAGCATGGAACAAACAGAGACAGGAGAATAGTTAGAAAAGAACTTACAAAGACTCCAAGACAAGCAGGAATCTGCATGCTAATGCCAGGGCTCACAGACTATTAGCTGTTCTAAATTAGTCCCTGCTTAGATTAATTTCCTCCTTTTCTTTTTGGCATAAAAAAAGTTTTAAAATTTCATGTTTAGCACAATTACTTTAAAAAATGAAAAGAAACAGCACCAAAAGAGTGAGGAAGAATTACAAAAAGATTCCATTTTTTTTCTTCAATTAAAATATTACCCACAACAAATAAGGGTTTTTTTGTGGTTTTTCCTTGTTTGTTTGTTTTTTTTTTTTTAAGGAAAAAAACCAACGGAGCTTCCCCTCATTTACAGCAGTGTAAACCATGAGGTTACTTCTTTTGAAGCAACACCTACGTAAAAGGTGAGAGAAGAATCTTAACCATTATTATTCCAGCTTTTTTAGATCTAATGAATTTAGATTCAAGTTTTGTAATGCTCTCAAACTTATCAACAGTCTTCAAAAACTAACCTTCCTAAAACTATGCTACTTTTTCCTGGAAAAACAAAATTACAGAAGGCAACTTTCACCTCCACTTTCGCCTCCTTCTGTGCAAATATACTCATACTAATGTTAGCATTGCATATCTGGACAACAGGTTTTCCTGTGACACCTGCACATAGATATGTCCATACTACCACGGTTTTTCAGGAAGGCAGTGGAGTATGTACTTCAGTTCCACAAACACAAGAAAACAGGCCTCTTGTCACTAAGCAGTTTAATAAATTTATGTCCAGAGATATATCAACCCATTGCAACAAATCAATTCCTTACGTGCTACTAGTGTGGCAAGAATAACAATACAAATAAGCATCATTCTCACTGTCTTGTAATAATTAATTCAGACCAAGGTGAAATGAACTTCAGACAGACCTGCTTACTGAAGGAGTGCAATACTCACCAGGATGGCAGATATCCTTTCATTTCCAACAGTAACAGCCTCTTAGCTAATTAAATTAACAGGTGTTCTTGTGGTAGGAAGGAGGCTTACTATCACAGGCTTCATAGAGATTTATGGCTAACTACTTTTATGAAGAACAAATAGGAGGCCTGAATCACAAGACACATCAAATGTTTTATACTGATCCTCACGACTTAAGTCTGTCAGGTTTTGCCTAAATAAATCTGAAAGCAGCCACTGAATCTTTAGACTGTGCCACTTATTTACAAGTATAAACGCTCACACAGCAGCTTTTAGTCACCTTTTTCAAACTAAGAAATATTTGATAGCCTGCTGATTGCAAACTATTGCAACAAGTAATTATAACTGCCTCATGCTGAGGCTCTTCTTTACATTAACTTACACTGGTACTCAGAAATAATATATTTATCAACAGCTGCCTGACATACACTAGGCAAGGGATAGAGCACTCATGAGCTGGAGCATTTAAATTGCTTTTCAAAATCAATCTCCACTTCAGAAAATTTCCTCCCCTTCCCCAAACTTTACAGAGTGATGGACCTCACAAAAGAAGAAAAGCACAGGCCAAAAAGAAGAAAAAGGGGGGGAAAAATCCTTGAGCTAGAGATTTACAATACAGAATCAAAGATTAATCAAAATACACTATCCTTCAATTTACTGAAGATTCTACTCTTGCAATGGAAGCACCTGGTCTTACCGGTATTTTAATTTTTTGAAGAATGACTTTCAAGTATTTCATAAAACTAAGGTAATGATATGGAACAACCAATTTTAATAAGTGACTTAACACTGCACAGAAATGTCATAAAAGAAGTTATGGTCCATGAAAAAAAAAATTTAGAATAATTCTATGCAAGACGCTTTATCATACAAATGCTCTTTATCACACTATTTGCTAATTTAGATCAAAAGATTCTTTCTATATTCTTAGAAAAACCAGAAACTATCTAATCTAAACAAATTTCTTTTTTTTTTTTTTAAATATACAGACTCTAGGCTTTTCACTTAAGGTAAATGAAATGTAACTATGTATCTAGTAGCAATTTCCAATATTATAAATTGTTAAAACCCAGCAATCTTCCACTTTTGCTACCGTGATGTCTACAAAAAAATGTACCACAACTCAGTGCGCACCCAGAGGACACTGAGTAAACAAAACATGCAGAATATTAAACTACTTCCACATTTGGGTTCTATCTTAAATAACATTCAGTCATTAAATCAGTTGTTATCTAAAAATGTTCATATCTGCCACACAAGCTCAAATCTTATGATGAAAAATAAAAACAAAAGTTAATTGTTAAGTTCACATGTAAAATTCACAGATTAGCTGTGAATTATAACCGTGAACATCAACTTTTTTACTGCTACAAGTATTGTGGATCCACTCCAAGTAAAATGTGAAAAGATACTTTTTTCTATGCTATCCAAAGAAGGGGGACTACACTCTGAAAATCGTGAAATACCTTTTCTATGACTAAAAGTACCTCCTAGTGGAAATATGCAATAACTACATTTGACAAATGCAGTGTATCTCTTCAAAGCAGTGCATCTCTTTTAACTTAGTTGGACTTCACAAAGATGAACGCCCAAGCAAGAAGACCCCCAACTTTTGTATTTTTAATGAAGAGGTACTTGTTTAAAGAAGTAGCATGGAGAATTTTTTTCAGAATCTGTTCATATTCAAAACGAATGAATATGTGGTCTGAAGGCTCTGCTAAAAGGAAGCACTATAGGAATTATTAAATTTAAAATGGAACACATTCATATGGAAGCTATGTGCACACAGTGGGCCTTAAACAAAGCTCCTCCTCCCCCCCCCCCCCACTTTTTGATGCTCTTAACTTCAAGTCTGCAAATTTTTAAAGGCTTTTTCTTCATTCACAACCTTTGTTTAACTACAGAGAAATGTTTCATGATGCAACACCTAACACACTGTGTAAATAAACAAGAGTAGGGCACAAGTGTCGCAGTCATTGTGCGAGCAGTATTTTACACCGTGATGAATCTGGCAGCAGGAACTCCATCTGTCATAACGATCTTCCACTAAAAAAGTTTAGCTGTAATGGCAATCAAACACAAAACCAGCCCGAATAAACCAAAGACCCTAAGGTGCAGGGAGGTATATTTACATTGCCTGAGCAATGCCTGTGAAAGAACTGTACAACGGTATTGTGTGCCACACAGTAAGACAATTTTCTGAAATACACTTATGGATTTAGAAAATTCTGTGCAAAAGCTAGAATTTTACCAGGTGAAAAATGCAGCTGCTTTGTCCTCCACCTTGAGACAAATTTCCTAGAACCCAGAATATGCATGCCTGCTAATTTATATGGATGTATAAATTACATATTTTATGAGTGAAATGAGTTAAACAGATTTCTTCTGTGTTGAGGCATAGCAGTGCTAAGGCATAACAGGATCCTCAGAAAGAACTTTGTTTTGTTAATGAATTTCTAAGAAATACATTTAGTATTGGAGAAAGATTTTATACTCTTACACCTCATAGACCCGCTCTGAATCAATTCTGTTCCAGCCATCTCTAACACATCCCTTCAATCTTTGTCTATTGTGTACTCCCACACAAGCTTTACCTCCTAGTAACTTCCTGCCCAACTCCATGCTCAAGTTCAACTCCTGAAGTTAAGCATGAAGTTTCCTATGACAGCTGATGCTAATCTTTCCTTTCAGCCTCCAGTGATGCATCCCTCATAGGTCCAGCCTCACTGGAGCCCTTATTTCTCTCCCTTCTCTATCTTACCTTTAGTTTCCTGTGCATTCAAATCAGGTAACTTCTCTACCATGCGGCCAAGTGTCAGGAAAGAACACATGGGGACTACTAAACAGACAGGCATAGCCTTACTTGCACCCAGAGCAGGAAAGAAGCAGACTCTGTAAGGGAAAGTTTCCACTGTAGCTCTGGGAAGAACCCACCAAGACCTGCCAGGGTTGAGAAAGCTGAGTGAAAAATCTTTTTAAAAAATGTCACTGAATCCACAGTCTCCATGAACACGGATAAATCATTCTTTTGCAATAGGCTCAGTAGTTTCTTAAGTTAGTGGAAACTTCTACAGAGATGACAGAAGATGACTTATCTGTAACAGGAAGGCAACATCCCTGCCTCCTCTAAAACGCTAGAGTGTTAGTGATTTTCAGAGATAAGTTTACAAGACTTTATGTATTTGAACATCAGCAAAATTACAATTTCTCGAAGTGTCCTCAATGCTTCTAGTTGGAGCTTCTCTGTGAAAGTTTCATAGACAGACCGAATTGAACACCTGGCATGGAAAACATTGGAAGGAATAATAACAGTAGGAAGCACCAGCCAACCTTAATACACAGTGCTATCGGCCTTGCTGCTAACATGCTGTCTCTCTTCCTCTCCCTTTTATACAACTGCACACAGAGTCTGAGTTGGAATCAAAACCAGACTATACAAAAGAAGAACACACAAATATTAAACTAAGGAAAACTTTCAGATGAGATTGTGTTCATTCGCTGAATTAGCAGAAGAGGAGCTGTGGGCCTACGACCCAGTCATATATAGGTAGCGGCCGTACTGCAGCATCCTTTACAACCCTGCAATACTTCATCCACACACCTGAATTTCAGTTGACAACGTCATCATTGTAACTTACAACACAGCAGCATGCCCGTTGCTTGTCACGGCCTGTACAGAAATCAGTGGGCATTTCTGTTTTCCAAACAAACAAAGCAAACATACTGGATTCCAGGACAATTTTTTTTCCCCGTACATCTCTGTACTGTCACAGACGTTTCTTTTTCTTTTTAAATCAGCTCATAGCTGTCACGTGGTGGAGAAAATAGTATGCACAGCAGGGTCAAAAATAACTGCAGAGATTATCACAGCACCAGTTTCATCAAGTGCCAAGCCAGAGGCAGCTGCAGTAATTACTAGTTATACCCTAAACCTGTTTTCCCTTAACACACAGGTAATATATAATTTAGACCACCACTCACTCCTGATTCTGGCTTAGAGCACATGGCACAAATATTACTATAGGGAATGAAAATGATCTTGTAACATTTCCTTATCAGTCTTTTTCTAAAAGCAGCATTAAACGTGATTTATTTTGCAGAAAAAAAGATGAGGTACTTAACCTTCCTGAAACCACAGTTAACCCCACATGAAAAAACTACTGCATACATAAGAAGTTCATATCCGCAGCCTTAACACACCCATATGAGAAGCAGCAGGAATTATTCCTCACCTTGATCCTGCTGACAGCTTCCTGTGCCTGCATCATTCTCACATTCTTGGAGGGAGTTTTATCAGAAAGGAGCTGAGTTGAGCCAAGGTAATTTGCAGCAAAAATTATTCCATCGATTAAGTCTTCAGGATCGCAAGGTCCAGGAACTGTAACACAGGAAAGCAATCACTGAAGAAAATCAGGCTGAACCATGGCAAAACAGCTGCACTCTGGCAACTTGAGCCTGCACCTGATGGCTGCAGTTCTGAAATACTGCAGGCTGAAATACTTCAGTTTAGCACGGTGATACGGCAGCCAGTACTTTCAAAGGTACAAAACACCAAGAAAATGTTCTCAACATCCCTCCAGCAAAAGCTGCAATTGCTAATCCAACCTGTCTCTAGCAATAGCTCATTCTTTTGTGAGCAGGGATCACTCTAGCAAAATAGTCTCTGTGGGTTTTCACTGTTAAAAAGGGACAGACAGTTACCCATCTTGCCTCTCACCCACCAAAACCAGCCTTGCAACTCTAAGACCAACAGTCACAAACAGAAAGAGGAAGGGTGCAATTTAATAACAGCCATCAGCCACTTGCTCACTTGTGTGTAACTGCAGTTACTACAACAGCCAGAGGAACCTCCTCAGGAATGCTTTACAGGTACAGCACGTCTTCCCTTTCCAAGAAGACTGATTGCCCAATTAAGCAAAGTACTCTTATGCCAGAGACCTTTAAAAATCATTCTTACTGTCAACAAGGATATTGAGGTAAAGTATGGAGTTACAGAAAAATGTTGTTAAATACATGGAGCATGGGCTCTCCTGATGCCAAAACAACTCTCTTAGTCCCACAGATTCTTAATGATCTGACTCCCCTCAACTTCTGTGGAAAGTTAGAAGGTTCGGTACCAAACAATGCAAATCCTTATAAAGCAGTATTTATGATCTGCAAGTGTTCTGTTGTTTGGCGATTATACTTATAAGTTGTACATGCAAACACCTTGCTACATGTTAAAATTGTCATGATCCAAAAAGGAGGCTGGTTAACCTAAGAAGCTTCTTGTTTTCTTACAAGTAAGGAAAAACAATTGATGTTCAAGACAAATGAAAATGCAAATTATCTTAAAGAATGCTAATGGTAAAAGTGTCCACATTTTATCACGAAAAAAACCCTGTTTCTAGGTTTACCTTTTTTTCCTCTAAGAACAAAGCAAAAAACCCTACAGTATCAGAATGGAGTTTTAATTAGTTCAAAGGGTATCTTGAGATATAAATTGAAGGGGATTAAAGTTTAACGCCAGTTTTGTTCTGATCATAACAGGAGAGATTAACAACCAGTCAGAATGACCACGGGTAACTTTAGCCTCAGAAAAATGCAAGTCATTATTAAGATTAAAATAACAGAAGAAAGAGCTGGAGATAAGTATCACACTGAAACTACACACACAGAGAGAAGTAGATGTATGTTATGAGCAAGCTTGTCTCCTTTATGTTTTCTTTAAATATGAAAATTCATGACTAAGATGTTCATCTCCAGTGTGCAGAATCTGTTCAGATACTATGTATCTGGAAAACACTCAAAATGAAAAAGTGACTTTGAAGTACATGACCCAAGGAAATGGAATTACTTCCTTAGGGAAATTTATGCATCAGGAAGGTCTATGTATTTGCACACTCTTCCCATCCTGAAACCATGCAGCATTTTAAGTGTTGCTATTTATAACTCTACATGTTAAGGCCTTTTCACCAGTTCTACCACTGCACTATAAAGGATACAAACCCCTTTATCATACAATTTTTGATCAAAACATAAATATAGACTGACAAAGGTGTAGATAAGACTCCCAGAAGGAAGTATGTTAAAACCAAAAAAGGTATGTGCTCTATTTTCATCAGAGGCGAGCACACAGACAGAACTGTTTTTTATAAGACCCCCTCCATTTATTATCTCTGTCAATGAAATTATTAACTGAACAAAAGTGTAGCATAGGTGCTTGGACTGTTGGTGCATAAAAATGGAAAATTTGGTTTTTTAAGGAATTTTGCACTTGACCAAGATCCAAGAAAATTTTAGTTTACGGTTGCTTTTGGGTTTGTTTGGGTTTGGGGTTTTTTTGTGGGTTTTTTTTTGTTTGTTTGTTTGGTTTTTTTGTTTTTTAAAGGAGGAGAGGATTACTTAAGATAGCCCTTGATAGACAGGGCTACCACTAGCAGATGAATTTCAATTCTAAGACAGATCCTTCACTGCTGCAAAATTCCAAAGCTCAGCTACTTTCAAAACAATATATGAAATTTACTTTAGTTGAGATTCTGGCCACAAACTCCAAAACATTCAGCTCATACACTGAAGACTAAATCAATGATCAATTTGTAGGCTGAATAGAACAATCATGCTACTGTTTAAACACAGCACACTGTAAAGCAATCCAAGGAGTTCCAAGATAGTCCAAATGGTGTATCACATCATCTGTATTTCTGGCATTTCATCAAATATATGGAACAACTGCTCTCAGAGGAGAAAAAAACCGAAATGAAACTTCCAATTTTCTGCTTCTGTCATGGTCTCGTAACAAAATAATTGGGGTTTACAGCATGCAGTCTTCCTGTATACACACGATGCAGACACATACAAAAGGTAACAGCAATTCATGTAGCAGGTAACTTGCTTTTTCACATTGTTCTGAACAAACTCAGCACCAGTACAAGTGCAACCTTAACTCTAAGACAGGAAGCACTATATAATTAGAGGACAAGTAGCTGTAAAGCAGTGCAGATTTCCCCTGGCAGGCCTGCCAATTAATCCAATTAATTCAGTTCTGCTAATGAATCCAACTGAGATTGGAATGAGCCTGCCAACTGAAATCAGTGCTGGAGAGAGCACTACACTATTCTTGTCTAACCTATTTTCCTTGTCCACACTTGTGTAAATACCATAACAAAATTAGTAGTTTTTTAAGTGATACTGATAAAAAAAACCAACAGAACCGAGACAGAAACTATGAATGAAACACTAAAGAAGTAAAAGCTCCATGTTTCTGAACTTCCAAAAGAGCATAGCAGGATTAAGCTCAGGTTCCTCACTGGACACAATTTAGTCTAAATCAGTATACTCAACCCTTGCAGCTTTTCTATTCAACAAACAGAAATATAATTTTATACATTATAAACATTGGAGTATTTTAGATATGAAAAAACATTCAGAAATTGTAGAACTATCTTACCTTCAACATAGGTTGGAAATGAAGCCAAGCTTTTTCTGGACTGTAATTAAGACAAAAAGGATTTCAAACAGAACACAGCATGCACAAATATGCATTAAAAATTTCTCCATGCCAAAAAAATAAAGAGGTAAATCACTCATAGCTATTAGCAGAAGATCACAATTTATTAAGATTTTTTATTATATTTATTATTTTCAAACCCTAAGCACACACTAGAATTAAATTCAACGTATTCTGTTTGTGTCTTTATCTATCTGGCAACATGGTAGGTCCGGTTTTCAGTTACTTGTTGGTGCTTAATAGTATATTAACTGTCTACCAGTATGTGCTCTACTTTTACTAATCAGTAATGCAGGAAAATGCATTATATCTCAAAGACACTGGATCTTCCAACTACAAATAAATACATGCAGGAATATATAAAATTACACTATACTGTCACTATTCGTGACTGAAACCATCAGCCTAGTTAGTCATTTATTAACAAAATTCTGTTGTTCATTAACCAAATTCTGTTATTCATTACAACTGTTCTTAGATGTATCCCTCAAAATAATACAGCCTACAAAAAGCTTTCTAAATTTTAATAGGATAGGTAGCAACTTGTATTCTGTGCAGTACCTGAGTTCACCAACACCTCACCGTCAACTATGTTTACACTGTATCAAGCACAAAACCACATCCCGTAGCTTCAATTTCATAAAAGGTGAACAAATAAAAAAAATCCTGACTTGCACATGTAAATACACAGTCTAAAGAAAGGCCTTGCTTCCAAGTTCAATTTTATGTGAAAGACTATGTCTAACACTTCAAACACCTCAACGGTACAACATCCAGTGGGTAAGACTCACCATTTTGTTATAAACAATAACATAAAACACATCGGAAAAATTATGAAAGAAAACTTTGTGTGGCAATATATAAATGGTAATAGGTATATTGAAATATCTGCTGCTATCATACGTGTTGCAGGTAAGAATTTTGCGTAGTCCAAGGACTACAAAACTTTAACGAATCTGCAATCAATTGTATTAGCCCTAACTCCTCCAACAACTGCTTAATATATTTTTATTAAAAGACAATCTACATATTTATCATCATTTTCCATTGCAACATGTGAAGAAAACGGATGTATCAAGTAATATATTTCAGCCAATGCCTCTCATCTTGCTATAAAATAAAACAACTTGGGAAATAAAACCAAAAGGCGTGTGACACAGACAGCAGAGCCTGTGCAGCCTTAAAATACTCGCTGTTCTTCATGAAAACGACTAAGCTGTACTGCAAAATCAAGAAAGCTCTGCATCAGAGATTGTACTAGCATAAATAAAGACATGGATAAACAACAACCTCCCGCTGCCAAAACATTTAAGCTCCTGTGAGGACAGCAACATGCCTTTTCAGATCTCTGGCTCTTTCATCTCTTCAGATGAATGACTTTACGGGACCACCTATCCATACAGACCTCAACAATTGTTTGTAATTGCTGCTGGTGTAGTGCTATGAGGGAAGTTTAATCCCTGGACTCTGATAGGCCTAGAGGACAAATCCTTTACACACCACGGACCGCTCATGCATATAAATCCCCTTTCCAGAGTACTTTCATTTTTTTAAATAGAGTGAACAGAGTCTGTAATTACAGATTTGGCAACAATTCAGCAATCTGACTAGCTCATGCAACTTCTTTTCAGGATAGAATGGTGTGAACTGTCATCATATATCTTTTACTGCAAAAACTCACACACAAAATTAAGGTTTTTTGTTCATTACCCAGGTTGAAAGACATTCTACTAAGACCACAGGACTAATAAAGTAACAGGTAAAGTTACCAATAAGAGGAACCTTACCCCTTTTAATTTTACATATCCATGAATAATGAAATATCAACGTCATTAATGTTACATTACTCTTGTAATCTTGTTGGCACCTAGTACTATAAAAGTTATATTTAAAAAAAAAAAGGTTTTACTAAGACCTAAAAGTCATTCCGGAAAATTATAAGGCTGCTTTATCACTGTTCTTGCATTGCAAGTACTACAGCGGCCATTATATTGCTCGTCTGAGGGAAATAAACAGCCTGACACATCCCACTGTGAAACCTGGTTTACTACATCTGACACCACATGTAAGCACATCCTCAAAACTGAAACGTGTAGCATCTTGTTTGTTTTCTTCCTTTGGGTAAGTTTATTGATATCTAAAACCTGCTAAAAGTTAGGATACATATAGAATCATAGAATCATTTAGGTTGGAAAAGACCCTTGGGATCATCGAGTCCAACCATCAACCCCATTCTACAAAGTTCTCCCTTACACCATATCCCCCAACACCACATCTAAACCAGTCTTAAATACATCCAGGGATGGTGACTTCACCACCTCCCTGGGCAGCCTATTCCAGTGTCTGGCCACTCTTTCTGTGAGGAATTTTTTCCTAATGTCCAGCCCAAACCTACCCTGCTGCAGCTTGAAGCCATTCCCTCTTGTTCTATCACTAATTACCTGTGAGAAGAGACCAGCACCAACCTCTCTACAATGTCCTTTCAAGTAGTTGTAGAGAGTGATGAGGTCTCCCCTCAGCCTCCTCTTCCTCAAACTAAACAGTCATATAAAATATGAAGTGACAGAATCTCTACTGAAGAAAGCTAAAGGCTTTAACAAGCTAACAATATAGGAAATGAAAATATAATGGCATAATCTACTCTTGAGGGCTTTAGCATACCAGAAATTATGAGTTTCTTAAGTCTTTTGAAACCTTTCATTATTTTCTAAATGCAAATATAGACTGGCAAATACACACATATTACAAGCTTTTTTAGGCCTTGATCATAGCAAAAGAAAAAAAGAAAGAATGGATTCCTAATTAGTGTTTCAATTTTAATCAATATTTCCAGTTATAGCACCTCAGGTTTTTTCATTGTGGAAGGTAACCCATGCATTGCTATCAGTAACAATATGGTATTGTTAGACTACGGTCTCTACATTTTTTGAAGTTTAAAAAACAAAAAGCAAATAAACCAAATATTTGCAAATTATATTTTTTTTGTTTACAGAGATAGCCATTCTACACTAATCCAAATACTTTTTATGCCAAATGATCTCCTTATCACACTGCGAGAAGTTCTACTCACATTTTTTGTTGGTGGAACTACTGCAGTGTAAAAAGATGCCAGGTGAGGAAAAAAAAAAAAAGTAAGTATTTAGCTTTATTTTGAGGATCCTGGAGTCAGAAACTGAATTCTGACTGTAAATCACTGGCAGGTCAGTTTCTACAATGACAAAATATTAAGCTGCATAAATTACTAGCTAATTAACTTTATTTAAGCAAGCTTTTTCATCTGGCTGAGAAATAGTCTTTTCTTTGCAGGAAGACTTTCTGCATGGAAAAAAGGAAAGGGCTTCTTCCTTTTGTTTCTAATACAGAGGTGATATTTGCTGTTCGGCAAATCAATACCTCCAAACCTGTTAAATAAATGTGGAGGCAGCTGAACACAGTCAGAAATGCCATGATAAACAGCCGTAAGTATGTTAGGAATTCTGCTAAGCAGACAGGCAATCATAAGGGAAAGGAGCTACAAATCAGCTTTTCAAGTTTGTTGCAATTTTGGAAGAAGAAAAGTGATTGCACAGGTACAAGGGGAAAAGGAAAATAAAAAGGTATAAGCAGAACAAACAAGACTGTGGCTTTTAAAAAGATTTCACTCTACCTCTTTATTAGTGGAGGCCTCTGCTGTACTGCAGACATCCTGGTGACGTTGCCTACTTGACGATTCAGCACCTCGAGGTGAAGAGGAATCTGGAGATGGAGACTAACATGGCAAGAAAATTAAATAATAATCTAAGTGACCAATGTAGAAATTGTTCTTTCTTATTTTCTTGTAACTTGGCAATGGAAATAAGAGATGAGAGGGAAAAAAAAAGAAAAAACATGGCAAATGCTTTTACAATGTTGTAACCTTGCTTTTTATCATAATGATCACACATATGAGTATCTCAGTGGACTTACTCCGAACAGCTAAATTGTTTAAAAAACACCTGTGCTTATTTGTCAGTAATGTATGAAATTAAGCCATTGGAAAAATAAAAAGCTGTACTCAGTGGCAAGCAACAGTTAGCCGAAAAACGTGTCACAGAACTGTATTTTTGCAAGGTGAAAGGAGGATCGTCTGATATTGGTATTAGACTAACTACTTACACTTACTGTCAGCATTCAACGAAGCTGCAGTTACAGGACTTTCCGTTGCACAAGTACACGTGTACAAGCAAGCTAATGACTATGAGTTTACTGAAGGCTGCAGGGAATGCAAACTGGTGCCCTAACCTCCGACATTTTCGGAAAGAAAAGATAAAGTCCCTAAGAAGTAAACTGTGATGGAAGACAGGTGAATTGGCCATGATCAGAACACAGGGATTCAGGTAAAGATAACTTAGTTGTCAAATTGGGTACAGTGAAGAAAAGACTGCAATTTCCCTGTAAGCACACCTGCTTTCAGGTATAGTTAATCTGAAGTGCTAAACTAATCTAATCTGAGCAGATGTAGGCTGAAGTTGTTGTCCATAAATGTTATTACATCATCCTAGAAAACAACTTTTATAAATTGTACAGTGTAATAATAATGTATTCAAGGTCTTATGAATATATTCAAGGACTACTCAATACCAGTGTAATCAAGAACTATGATTCCTCATTCTAGATACAGTGCAAACTTGGAAAATATTTCACAGTTTGTGCTATGATTTTGGTATCATACATGCTCTCTAGACCAGATTTCCTCATTTTTCTACCATCACCATAAACAGTTCAGTGGAGAAAATATCTTTCCAATCATGTCCTAGTCGTTCGTCATCATCGCGAATGTCACAGCAGGCAAACAAAGGGAACAGCACAGAAAAGCAGTATCACAGAATATCCAGATCTATGTGGTCCATCAGCAAGTATCTTGGTAAAGAGAAAGAACGCTTTGGGAAAGGACATTCTAATCATTGACAATTCCTAATGAACACTGGTGACACTAAAAAGCTGTAGCAAGCTATCTAAAGTCCAGGCTAGGGGGTACTGCTATGGAGGTATGACACAAGAACACAGAATGTGGAATTAATGAAGGTGACCAAAATGAAAGAGACTACAAAGCTTCAACCCGGCAGGCATTTTTAAAGACAGATCTTAAGGAGATAACTGCAAAACGTGTCAGTGCCCATGACAAAATGTGAATCCTCAAAGGAAGGTTTAGCATTTAGCTACGCAAGCTGGGTGTCTAGCCCAGCAGCCCTGGCATTCTACACTCCCCTTTGACATAGGGAGTTTGGCCCTAGCTTTACCTGGTCAACAGTTCATCAATGACAGCAAAACAGCCAAATACTATTCTTCCGGTTTCATAAACTATTACATGGCATGGCTTTTCTCTAAGTCAATTAGTCACACCAGAAAAGGGCTAGACTTCCACTGCTCTGAGCTGGCAGCAGGTCCAATCTAGGAGTGCCTTCCTGTTATGCCTCCACTTCAGCTGAAACATTGAGTTCTGTGAAATAGTGTGTAAAACCCCCAAAGTTTTGCAAGCTTAGGTTCACAGATATGGAGCAAAACAAGAAAACAGAACTCCCTTCTCCTCCCTCTTTCTCTTTACCCTCATTTCTTTAAAAGGTTTATCTTGGCGAATTACTAAATATTAGAATTACGGTTAACTAGTAAAGGCTTTCAAAGAGTTAAAAAGCAATTCCTTTTGCAGATATCTCCTAGGTAAAAGAGCAGTCCCTGCATGTCCCTATATTTTGAATTACAACTGTAGGGCAAAAAGCTGCATTTTTTGCACCATTGTGAAACGGTCCCTGACCAGATGCATCTGTGAAAAGGTCCTAGAATGCTGGCGTGTGCTTGTGCCGTCAGACTGAAGGACTGGCCATTGCACCGCTGGCATTCACGCAGGGGCTCTGGGAGAGATCAGGTTCCCCTGACTTGCTGTGGAGCTACCCAAGTTATAGTGCCACAGTGACTCAACTGCACAAATGGAAACTCCTTTTTACTTAAGGAAACGTCCTCATAGTGCTCACATTCCCAATAGTTACACAGTACTTCTGTAATAGGATTAAATATAAAAGGTGCACAATACCATCAACCTAGTAATAGCATCAGGATACTCTAGGATTGAGCTTTAAATAGTAAAGAAATAACACAAAGTAAAGCATATCATCCTTTAGCATCAAATGTTTGCACAAAAAAAAAAGTTCTTTAAAATGCCTGAAAGCTCTTTTATTCACACACTAAAATGCTAACAATAAATTATTTCATTTAAACCAGTTGGTTGCTGACATTAAGAAATTTTGCACAATTTAAAATGTATTAACAGTTATTCAGTAGCACTACAAATACCTTTACTCAGCTATTTTCACCTACAAAGCATCAGAATTAAGCAACTATCAAAATGATCACAGATTTCCACGTGCTCTGTTTGAATGCTCAAATTTTTCTAGGAAAAAAATCCCCAAACCAAAACTACCTACAAAGTTTCCTACATGACATGACATGAGAGCTGTCCCAAAAAAACATTTGTTCAAAAAAGTCCAATCTTTGAAGAATAAACACTCAGTTCTCTTCTGCATCAAAATGCATTTTTAGAGGTAGCCCATACACAGTGCACAAGGAAATAATTCAGTCACATTCTGGAAGTAGCTTTCATTGCAATATTAAGAAATATTTTGATAAATCATAGTGGATAGACAACTTGCATAGCTGCTCAGAACACTACAAACTGAAGTCTAAAATAAATGCTTAGTGACTGCTTCAATGACTGTTAACAAAATAAGTTTTAGAAGCCTACCAAAAATGCTGTCAGAACAAACACAGTAAGTTCATGTGAAGCATGCTGTAATTATTACAGATGTCCATCAATGGAATTACAAACTGTTTGCATAAGTGCAGCTACAAAATAGTACTGGTTACCCCATTTCTCCTCTTGAACATCTACTTACATGTTTCTTACGATACTCAACCTGGTACATCCAAAAATTCTCCATCTCAATTTTGGCGTCGTTTGACTCTAACTGACATGCAACTCACTCTGCCTGAGAAGCCTTCCTTGCTGTTGTGAAGAGGGATTCAGTAACAGAACTTGTAACAGGAGAGGACTGTGTTGCATTGTGTTGCATCTAACCTATCCAGGTCAAACCAGCTGGCTACTGAATAGCTCATGAAGACAAACATAACAGACACTGAAACATCTTCAAATACAACCACCTGCTCTTGCTTTATAAAAGCAGTGTTATTTTACCTGCTTTTAGCAGCAGCTTATCTGAAACGAGTATGACCTAGTGGGTCACAACATCACACACAAAGCTGGGACAGAGGGAATAAAATCAACAAATACTTCAGCAGCAGAAGATTCACTTAAACAAAAGGCCATTACTTGTATGACACTAATACCCACATACAGGCTTCTTGGCAGAGGAATGGCAAGGATAGTCTTCTTGTACATTAGTTCAGAGGAGACAACTGGATAAAGCAAGGCTTTTAAATTTATTCCATTTCAGTGATAAAAAGTATTCTGAGAGGTACCCATACGTATTAGGCAAAGGTCAAAGCACTATGAAATATTCAGGTCCAACATGCAAATATAATCACATGCATAATTGCACAGCTATGGCAGTAAATTGCTTAAGTTTTATCACAACTATGTTGTGACAGAGTTATCTACTGTGATTTGAACAGTTCAAATTCTATTCACTAAAATGTAGACTGAGACTGCCAATGTATGTTCATACCTTTCAGATGTCATATAGTACACATGAAGAATGGAGCTGAAAGCTAAATTTCCTTACAAAATAATTAATCATCACTACTGGTCATCTTTGTTCAGATTTGCTTTAACTATAGTGCTAAAAATGGAGGGTTTGAAAAAATAAACTCAGAACTACTGTACACATACATGCATACTGTGGCACAACCTATGCAATTTAATTTATAATTGTGACATAAGGATGAAACTTAAGTTTGTACTGCAGTTGTGATGTAATTGTAATTGTGGTGTAACTGCTTCTGCACAACCCCAGGGCACTTACCCATCAGTTTGCAGGGTGGTCCATGACCCGCCCCTGTCAGTTTGTGCACAGATGATACAAGGAGTTGATGTGAGATAAGGTAACTGACTGAACGGCTCACTTCAGGACAAAGTTCTTGACTAATTGGTATAGGACCTCTCCTCAATTTCAGGCAGCCTCATAGAATCATCCAGCAGGCTCTTCCTTTACATATGATGATAAGTGAGGGGCACCATTCATCGCTCCAGGGTACTAACTACCATCCTCGGCAGGGACTGTGGCTGACCCAACAGCTCCCCCATGCAGTTTCTGCTGCAAAAATTACCCAAAAGTACACAGATAATATACTTGCCTGTAGTCCACAAAAACTATTCCTGCAGATGCAGGTAACGTCATGTACAACAGCCTTATGTACACAGATAACATAGGAAGTGTTTTGTATGTAGCTTAAGGTAAACAATAGCAATGGATCACACATGCTAGAGTGGTCATGTAGGATCACAGACCAGCTGTATGTAAGGCCTGAGAACAAACACAGTTTGGGGAGTCTTCATCTAGGGAATCTCCTCTGATCCAGCTGAAGATGCCCTGCAAGGACAAAGCCTCCTGCCACTTGCCACCATCTGGACAATGACTGACAATCCCACTTGAGAGATCTGACTGTCCACACATGGTACACTATGCAAAAACACTGAATAAAATAGCTTTTTTAAAACAAACTCACTGTCCCTGAGTGTCTGCACAACACCACCGAGTTGTAATTCTCCAGTAAAATTCACTGAAGATACAAACACAGAGATTTTGACCTTAGCAACAACTGTGTGCCTCTGCCAGTAACCCCCACCTGTTACTGTTATATTACTAAGTCTCAAGTACAGAAATATACCTAATAACACAGAGAAGTTTAGATCTGACATAGAAAAGTCCGAGTGAGCAAACAGTAAGTGCAACTGAGCCTGTGTGGGCAAGACGGCCCTTTATCTTTCTGGTTTCAGCAGGGCTCCTGGCAGCTGGTTCAGTGCTGGCTGTTTCTCTCTCTCAAGTATGGACTTCCTTAGCTGTACTTTCACTAGAACTTCTAGTACAACTGCAGATTCATGTGTCAGTCTGAAAAAATTAGTGTGGATCCCTCCTGTATTTTCAAAAGACTTTAAAAGCGTGGCAAGTACTGTTCTAGCTTTCAACAGCACAGGAAAATCACTTGAAATTGCTTTCATCTTTCAATAACTCAGAAAAATAATAAAACAAACAAACTGATATATTCAAGGGGCTATGTATCCAGTGCACACTGTAATTTAAAAGCCCATAACTCATCTGGAGAGTGTCTTCAAGCAGATTAATTGATACATTTAAGCTTTTTTCTGCGTGACTAATGAATCAGCATAAAGCTTTCTGCCCTGGACATTAAAATGCTTTCTGTTTGGGTTTTTTTTGTTTGTTTTTAAAAATGGTTTTTAGTTTGGTGGTTTGGCGGTATTTTTTTGCTATATAATTTTAGGACTGTGGTCTCGCATAGATGACAGAATGATGACCTGTATTCTGTGCACTGACCAACAGTTCTAAAAGGTCTGCTCAGAAAAAGAAAACAGTATCCTATCAATATAAACTCATCTTTATTTAATTTCTTTTCTTTGCCTTTTTTCCCCCCTTAGTTCATCTATTACCAAAACCTGCTTAATTATTTAAAACAAACTTCTCTATTGCCTTGTTAATAATACATTACTCCTGCTGTGGAAAAAGTGAAGCAAACTCATCTCCATGAAAATACTTCACTTCTGGCGTTATCAGAATTGAGAAAATCCTGCAACTGAGAACTCAAAGGTTGAAATAAAATATATGTAACCAAAAAGAACGGAGAAGCAAAACAATGCAGCTCAGTTCTGCTCTACCTGAAAGGCTTGTCTTCAGCTCTGAATTTCTACGTCACAAATCCAAATCACCCACGTGTTTCGTTTTACTTTGTATTAGGGTTTATTCTAACATTGCACCACCTCAAATGTCTGCAGAGGAACAGAGTCTGTAAACGCTGATGAGAGGGATTCACAAAACCAAAGTCTGGCCTGCAGCAATGAATTGTGCCCTGCAGGTCAACAAAACTTGTCTTTCAGATCTATATAATCCCACAGATAATTGAACGGACCTCAGAAAAAGGTCATGGTATTTAGTTCTGAAATGGAGAATTTCTACCTCCAAAACACTGTTTTCTCCTGATTACGGCAGAAGTGAAGCAGGCAGCCTGCTTCTCTTCTCTGGACGTGAGAGCACAGAAATGCTCTTAAAATCCTGGACAAAAAAAAACCCGACTTGAGCTTTTGTGCCTTTCAGTGCTTTTCTCAGCAGGCCTCTGTACTTTCACAACTAAGCACGTCACTATTCTCAAAGCTCTATGACATTTTAAAGATGCTTTTTTAGACCTTCCTTACAGTTTATACACCAGAATATTTAACTGTATTCTGAGTTACCTACTACAGAAAACTATACCCTTTTCCACTTGAACATGTGTTCATCCTGAGGTCCAGATGCATGCACTGGAGATGACTTCTATCTCGACCTCTAAACACCACTGTTTCTGTGTTTGGCTAGACACTTTCACAGCAGGTTTCTGGTGGAGAACCTGACAAAGAAGAATGATGGGAAAGAGCTACCTAATGGGATATTGGACTTCCCTTCCACTGAGATAACTGTGTGCATCTAGAACAACACCTTTTCTTAAAGGGTACCCCCCCACACCACTCTCAGACACATGCGCACGATAAGCTCTATGGTCGTCTCCAGCTGTGAACATTATTCAGTATGATGTGCACAAATTCTCCCTCATTTCACACTCAGAAAACACAACCTAACTGCAGATCCACAGTCGTTTCCATCGTGGGTCAGTTTCCTGATGTCACATTATTGCGGTTGTGCATCTGTAACTGCTATTGTATTTGAAAAAGATACCCTCATGAGGCCATATGTAAGTGACAGTCTGCTTTGGTTTTAAAAGTTTTCTGATAAAGAGATTTTGGAAATACATGTCAATCTTTCATATTTCATATGTGTGTCAAACTTAAAATCTTACTGCATTTATTCAAAGGACATTGAGATAATTTTTCAGCCTTTATCAAATACACAACACCTTCCCCACAAACTAGACGTCCAGAACGTCTCTTATTCAAGTGAAAGCATGCATCACTAAACCAGGGTGCACAATGCACAGAACGGCAAATACTCTCCACTGTTAAATATTAAGCAGGTACTTTCGTACACTATTTATTTATTCACAGTAAGTCTGTTACCTGCCTCCTACATCACAGCACTATCAGAGTCTATTACAGTAGAATTGTCCATGGGTTGTGAGCAATTTTATTTTTTCAGATACCTACTAAACATTTCTTCTGAGGAGGAATACATAGGAAAGACTGAAATTCCTGGTAGATTAAGCTGTGAATAAACCTGATAACAGAGTGTCTTAAAAACGAATACAGTGATCTGTAGCTTTCTTACAGTCACAGTCATTGTCTGTCTCTCTTAACATTCCTTTCCCAAACTATACCCAGCTGCAGGCCAGCTGAACACTTACAGATTTTTAGCTTCTCAAAATAGTCTCTGGACACTTCCAACTGGTATTCTACCAAACATTCTGCTGTGAAGGTATCACCCAAATGCTCAGCACTGAGGAGTGACAGTCACTTTCTTGTGAAAAAAGGCAAAAGACATTGTCATATTTAATGAGACTCAACTGCAAATCATTCTTCTGACTCCCTGGCTTCATTGTTCTCTCATGGAGAGCTCCTAGCTAAATAAAAAGTGACTGCTATTTGGATCTAAAGAAGCCTTACCAGTTTGAATACCATGATTAACAACACAAAGTGATTAGAAATATTTTCAAGAAATTTTTACCTCTAAAAGCAAAATGGTTTTGTTAAAAAACAACGTGGTGACAATTTTCAAAGTACACCTGCAAAATAACTGAAGGTAATAAAAGCACCCAATTTTCGTCGCTTATCTGCAGCTCCTTGATACTTCGTGGGGAAGAAAAGGGTGTCTGCCTGAAAGTAAAATACTCTCTTTATGTAATTCTTTCTTATCTCAAGGACAGTGTTACAAATCAGACTGAATAGCATCGCTGGCATACACTGGTTACACTGAAAAGCTCCTGTCTGAGATCCTGTTTCTTTCTCAAGGGAGACAGAAGAAAAAACATTGATTTTAGATGAATGGGCTTTAACTATATTTTTATTATAATTGATCACTCATGGTCACTTAGCCAAGACAACAACATTGTGCCTAATTTACTGCTAGGCAATTCTAGTAATGCTTTGTTAAACAAAGCAGACTGCTCAGACTTCATTAGTTGGCATCTGAATAAAAGAACACAGTAAAGTAAATACGTGCATCTTCAGTGAAAACTAAAATTCTCACCAAGTACCTTCTACAACATGTATTCCCCTCAATTTGCTACAGATCTTCTAAACTATTTGCTTAATTTATTTCCTCTTTCCAAGAACACAGACTGTCTGTAACCATCATTTATCTTTGCACTGAGCTATACTAACTGTCATACATCACTGTTTTGATTACAGCCAGCACTGAAAACCTCCGTCAGGTTCTTATCTGAAAGGCAATGAAAAATATTGAATGAGAAATTAAATTTTGGTGCAAAATGGAATCACCTATGTATTTCAATACCTAGTGTAGATACAGAGACCAATGGAAACACCTGTTTTGTCTACTATATGAACATACCAGGCTGAGTCCTATCAGCATACCTTAGAAAAGTTAAGTTCTGCAAGGTGCAGCAAGATTTTAGAGAGCAGATAGAGCACCTTCAGGAAGGACTCAGTGCTCTCAGGATCCCCAACCTAATGTCACTGAGACTATCATGGTACTGGGTGTTACAATCAAAGAATCAGGAAGCAACTGATCCTCCCAGACAGAGACAACACAGACAACATGGTGAACAAAATGTACAGCAAGAGAGTAATGTGATCTATTTGAAAAAGGGGAGAGAAATAAATCACCTTTTGGAAGTTTTTAAAGAAGTTAATAATAATTGTTCTCCTGTACAGAATAATCTGGGAAGACTGCTTTAGCGCTCCACGTGACTGCTAATCAACTCTGTAGCAGACATAATTTTAAAAATATTTGTGAAAGTAATTTTTGCAATATAGTTTTAAAAAAAAGTTTCAATGAAACTATGAAGAAACAAAAAACCAGCCCAAACATACTATTCACTGTGTGTTTCCAACAGTTTTCAAGGAAAAATAAAGTCTGGAAGCTACATGTCTCAATCAGCTTGCATGTTTTTTCAGCAACTCGAACACTATGCTCCAAAAATTTCTCCCCATTTATAGAATACTAGCCTTCATCATTTTGAAGGCAGATTAAAAAAAAAAATCAGAAGCTTGTCAGAGATCTACACAGTGATCTTTTTTCTGAATTCCCTTTGCAGAGGCTGCTGTATTTTGTAAAGTTCTGATGCTTTCTTAGAAGGTCACAATAGTTCAGTGTAAAACACCAAACAACAGACAAAATGTTCTACCTTTCAGTGTTCTTCCAAAAAAACAAAGGTCACAAAAAACATTCCACAGCAATAAAGAGGATGGAGCAGATGTTTGCAGTGCAGTTATCCTTGAAGTAATAGCATGGGTCCATATGATAGACTATTTTTGGCCAGTAAATTTAGCTTACCAGCTCTTTTCACATCAGGCATAAATTTAATGTAGTTAAAGGTTGTTTATGAGTTTATTTTATTAGAAATATAGAAACCCCATGAAATTTCAAGTAAAGATTACCACACAGGCAGCTGGAAGCACAGACTGTGAACTGATTCTGATCCAAGTTAAGCCTCACGCCAAAAGTACAGAATTTTAGAAATGCTGATGCTGTAAATCTGAACGATGGCCTTCAACACTTAGTTGTGAGAGAGGAGAGTGACTACACTTTACAGTGATAATCTAATATAATGAGGTTCATAACACATTTCTAGAGCCTGCAAATGCACAAAACCCTTGCAACTTTTCTGGAACATGAATCTGATCTATGATAACACCATAAAGAATATTAACAGACCTGTGATAGAACTGTTAGGATTGTTATGTGACAGAAAATGAAACTTAGAAACCTAGAATTAACTGAAACACACAAGGACAGACAACAGAAGACAAAGTGTTCAGTAGCCATTCTAAAATACCGCATGGCCGTAAAAATCTAACAGCATTTGTTTCAGAAAAAAACGAAGAGCTTCATGTGACAAATTGTTGTATTGTATAACTGGGATCAGCACTGCTTCATACAGAAAAATTTGGTGCACTGATAATGCACATGCTTACATCTTACATGTCCTCTAGAGTATAAATTTAAAATAGACAAAGCAGTACATACTTTACTGAAGGACAATTCACAGAACACGAAAAAATATGCACCCTCCTTCACTGCCATATATGTCACAATTAAAAGGAACGAGACATACATAACATGAGAGCTTAAAGCTTTGTATACTCACATCTCCATCTAGTGGCCTCTGGTCGTCAGAGTCCCTTGTCGGACTGATGTCCTGCCTCATCACCCAGATAGGCTCCTTAGGTTCATCAGGGGTATAAGGAGAACGGATGGTCCTTGTCTTCACTTCCTCAATAGCCTCTTTAATATCCTTGATGGCCAGTGAAATTGCATCTCTCTTTTCCTTGCTGTACCTCTGCACAGGTTCTCCCGAGCTGGATATAACTCGAGAACCAGCTGGGAGCTGGCCATTACTTTCATGCCCACTACTGGCAAGAGCATGACCATGCTCCAAACTCTGCTCTGCCTCTGGCATGTCTTCAGCTGCCTTGTCTAAGCTCTGGGAGCTCATGCTCTGCTTCACCTCTGCTACAATCTGATCAATGTCCTCCTCCTGTTCATAACTATCCATTCTTGGGTAGGGCGCAAACTCTGCCTCCTTCTCAGGGCTGTCAGACTCTCCATCAGACCGTTCATCATAATGGTGAAGGCGGGCACCAAGTGCCTCCTTGCGGTAATTGTCAGCTTCCTCCCTTTCCCGCTCATACTGTTGGATCCCCTCTCTAACATCGAGGTCTGGTGTATCTCCTATCTCCTCATACACATGCTCCTGCAGTCCATAGTCAGCATAAGGCTCAGCATATTGTTCATCCTCTCCTCGGTGGAAAAGGCGATGCGTGTAGACATAACCCGAGTAGGCTGCATTCATGGCTTCCTCGTGTTCAATGGAATGGAAATGCAAGTGATTGGGCAATGTTCGATTACGAATGGCTTCGCCATGCTCAGCCTCAGCATTCTCCGTATACTCCTCAGACTCAGGCCTGTACTGCACCGCATATGCACTCTCGTCCTCATTTTCCTGAACCCTCTCTGTGTCATAACTGTCCTCCACTGTGGCTATCACATCCCCTTCTGCAGTATCCGTGTGATTGTGGAAACCACTCTCAGTGCTGGCTGACCGAGCTAACATCCCTTCCTCCTCCTGCCCAGACAGGCCCCCTTGGCTGCTGTTTGTATGCCTTGGGTAGCGAGTTGCATACCGCTGTTCCTCTTCCACCTCTGAGTGCTCCAGGTCAGCCTCCACTGACTCGTTCACTGCTCCAGCTGCCGGCTCTTCACTTACCTCCCCGTCAGGCGGTCCAACCAAATGGTTCATGGCAAGTTCTGGTGGGTAGGTCACTTATTCTATTGACATTTTGTCTAGCACAGCTGGAAAGAAATGAAAAAAAAAAAAGACAACCTCAGACGTTACTCTTAAAAAAAAAAAACTGGAGTCAATAAACAGAAGCAACAAAGGGCACCCTTCCTTCCCCAGACAAACATTTGACTTCAATAGCTCTGAAGTCAGATGACAGCCAGCACAATCATATGACCTCCCATGCAAATCATCTCCAACAGCAGCAACCAACAACGACCCCCTTGGGGACTGCACTTCTCACTTCTATGGATAAATTCTTTGTGGAAGAATCATCTCAAAGCAACTCCTTGGAAATGCTTCTACGGACTGCTGCGGCATTTCAGTGACGTTGGCAGGCACATGTTAGAGGGGCTCAACCATGGTAGAGATATGACAAATACTCCACCTTTGCTCCACTGCTCTCCCTACAGCTCACCCACGCGGTGCAAAGGAAGGTTGCTGTAATGTAAAATGACAGATTTGGTCCCAGCACAGGAGTCTGCAATTGCTCAGATACATGACAGCTATGCATACTACACTTCTTCAATACAGTATCTTCAGCTGAGCCTTTTAAAAAACCATTAGAAATAAAAATGCACTCTCAGGGTATCTGAAGCACCTGCTCCCTCTCCCTAGAGAAGGACATGACAACTGGATAGAACATAGGTACCTTCATGGAATGTATCTACAATCACTTAAGATGGCTTCTGCATCAAACATCTTTCCTAAAACATGGTGAAGATATTACTAATATTCATAATCATAAGCACATTGAGACTAGTGAGGCATCTCAAAAGATGATATAATTACTAGAGAGGTCTGCCAATAATAATAAATATGCAGGCCACAGAAACAGGAAAACCCCATAAGAATACAGATTAACTTTTACAAGTTTCATAGAGCAAACAGGCCTATCTAGCTCAAAAGGTTTCATTTTTACATAACAGCTTCAGCTATTTTGAATCTTGACCTATTTTTAAAATGTAGCGTCATAAAAAGGACATTTTATGTCCTTTTAGGTCCTTAAGTCAAACCACATACCTGGTAAGAAAAGGTAGCTGTTGGAAGACTTCTAACTTGAAGGATCTATAAAAGCATGTGTCAATTACCAATTAAAAAAAAAAATAACATGAATGTAAAATAGAACTTGAACCAAATCTACTGAACTGAGGCAGGGAGGCTCAGGTGACACTTTGCTGATTAAATGAGCTCTGTGCAAAAGAGCCATGGGAATAACCTCCTGTGACGAGAAAGCAACAGTCATTTCAGCTGACCTCTATTAGAAAAGTTGACAGGCAGACAAGGCCAGCTGGGAGTCACTTGTGCTATACTTCTATGGGAAATCTAATGGGTCCATCTTCCAGTTCAGTGAACACTCCTCCTTGTTTTAGTCACACCTACTGTCTTAGCCTTTAAAACTTACGAGTCCTTAAAAAAAAAAAAAAAGAAAAAGGAAACAAAATACGTCTTGGCCCTTGTTCCAGACAGATCTCTTCATTTCCAGGAACAGCCCATACATATAGCTTTAGCAAATCTAGCATGCTGTGTTTAACCTCTAGGACTTGCCTTTCCCACCATCACCACGAGGGAGAAAAATGTATAGTATATCATATAGTATGTAAAAAATGCAGTTGTAGGATAATAACTGACAAATCACATTAACTGGAAAGATTAAGATGTTCTACACAAACTAATCCTTTTTCAAAATAACTATGAAAAAACTCAGTTGTTTTTTCCAGCTAAAGAAGGTATGTTAGTAAGAAGCCCCCAGTGACATGGTAAGGTCTCTTCCAGCTAAGGCTTCCAAGAAATCAGGAAATAATGGGCAGAATACAGGTGAATATCCAGGTCTGTGCCAAATGAATAAAGCAAATGCTCTCCTCCCTGCAGCATACGACATATTATTTAAGTAAACAAGAACAACAATATTGGAGAACTTTCCATTTTAAGCCCAGAAAAAGAAGGGTAAAGATGCCAAGGCATAACAGCCATTTGAAACATCCATCCCAATTGGATGTCATTGGGATGGATTCCATTGAAGTCAGTTATAAAATTTCCATTGCTTAGCGCATGGACAGACTTAGGCTAAAATAGAGGACTCTTTAAAAATTCTGCCTTAAATCTGTTGCATTCAAAGGAGCCCCTGATTCGCACCTAAGTGTCATTGGTCATCCACAGAAAAAGGCAGTACTAGTTGAAAGAAATGAAGTTACACATAAACACAGGATGATGAACCGTCGTGGTTTAACCCCAGCCAGCAACCAGGACCCCCAACACTCACTCCCCCCAACACTCAGCGGGATAGAGGAGGTGAATCAGAAAAAAAGGAAACCTTGTGGGTTGAGATAAAGACAGTTTAATAGAACATCAATGGAAGAGAAGATAACAATAACTATGAAAGAATATACAAAATGAGTGATGTAATGCAACTGCTCACCACTGAAAGATCAATTGCCCAGCCCTTCCTGAGCAGTAACTGTGGATTCCCACCCCCCAGCCAACCTACATTTATATGCTGAGCACGACGTCTATGGTATGGAATATTCCTTTGGTCAGCTCGTCCTGTCTATGCTCCCTCTCAGCTTCTACGGGAGGATGAAAAAGTCCTTGACTTCATATAAGCATTACTTATCAACAACTAAAACAGTATGTGTTACCAACATTATTCTCATACTAAATCCAAAACACAGCAGCTACTAGGAACAAAATTAGCTCTATCCCAGCTGAAACCAGGACACCAACTTTCTGAAATCTTGATCACATATATCCTGCTACACTTTTAACTGAGTTATGTTTAGTTAGAAAAAAGAAGGTAAAACTCAACTGCATGAAGACTACATTTACCTCAAGTCAAATAAGGTATCAAATGCCACAATACTTATGACAACTGAAGTTCTGATAATATCTGAATACATGTGATCCTTTTTTAGAAGCCTTAATACAGGCTCACAGCATAATAGCACACTATGGACAAACAGCATCGCTGACACGGCCAGCTATGAGAAACAAATTACGGAGACTACAAATCATACAAAATACTGCTAAAAGCCTCAACATTTTCCTTATGCAAACTGAAAGTTTCCAAAGTTCCACTTGTGAAATTGCCCTCATTTGAAGAATGATCTCAGGTTAATTTCAAATATTGATAACCTGAAATTTTCAAGGTTGTGTCTCTCAAGGGGATGAGGAAGAAACTTCAAGCTTCACTTAAAGCTTTTTACTGAAAAAGGTCCTCTTCTGTTTGCCCTTCCTTTCAATTTAATTTCACTTTTTAATTTTGCAAACAATAAAACATTATTTTTAAATGTATTTTGAAGTTTTCAAAAGAAGAGAAATTTTAATTGTCAGAAAAGAAGATAAGTTTGCTTATAAAATTGTAGATCTGAATAAATGCCCTTAGGTCACCTAACCCCCAATAATCTTCAATGAAAAGTAAGTTTCTCAGTCAAGTACGTTTATTTGACTGTTTAACAATCAGTCTTCAGGACAGTATTTAAAGAACCACCTATTAAGGTTGGGCATTAGATGCACTAAATCCCTTTTCATACATGGTAGCTGGAAGACTACTAAAACCCACATTTTTGTATTCACAGAATCATAGAATCATTTAGGTTGGAAAAGACCCTTGGGATCATCGAGTCCAACCATCAAACCCTCTCTACAAAGTTCTCCCTTACACCATATCCCTTAACACCACATCTAAACGAGTCAAACATTTCCAGGGATGGTGACTCCACCACCTCCCTGGGCAGCCTGTTCCAGTGTCATTCTTAGTAGTATTTCCCTCAAGTATATACAAGCTCTGCCTGATATTTCTCACCAGGCCTTCAAAAAGCACTTTAATTTCCAGCAAGCAAACAAAAATCAATAACCTACATAACATGCCAGACAGAAGAGAATATAAGCAAGAGAGGTCATCTGACCTTGGAAATAAAGACACAGCACCCATCTGAAAGATATTATACTCTCACATTAATTACTCAGAACAGCAGCTGTGCTCCAGTAATCAAACATATATGGGAAAGTGCTCTGTAAGCACTCTTAGCTTTGCACTCAGGACTTGATGGATGAATCTGTCTCCAAAATAGAGAAATCAAAGGTTGATTACTACTGCAACTAGCTCTTTGCTGAAGGTTAAACTACCTTCTTGCCTGTAAAGAAAAATTAAACATCTCCACATATTTCTCAAATAACATAAAGAAGAACCTTCCAGTTTAAGGATTTCTCTCTGCTATTTTATATCAAAAAAAATATTTAAAACACCACCAAAGGGCATATTATCATCTCGGAGCAAGACCACAACATCCATGCCCAGTGCTATTCAGGAAAAGACATGCCACAAGAAGAGGTGAAAATGGGAGTGTTCAGATTCCAGTTTCGTTTGTTATTTGTCTCCCAAGTCCAGATGTATAATTGTTTGCTTTCTTGCATGCAGGCGGAAATTAAGCTTCTTCAAACACATCTTCAAAATCTTTTCTTGTTTTTTTAGAAGAGCCATAAAATGCCTAGGAATTCAACAGTCTATGCGGTGCCCCCTTAGGGAGAATCCCCCACCTCTCCTGTATTACATGACTCTCTTTTCTGAACTGTTACCTGCTTGGGAAGCCTGGTTGCGTCTGCTGCCATGTGCTAAGTAAGCTCACACAAAACAGCTTTAAACAAAAAAAGCTGGGAAATGTATGTTTCTTGCCAGTCAGTGAAAGCAGCACCTGGAAAGCGACATTAACACCCCACCACATATACCCACGTCATTGGTTCATACTGATGAGGCTGAACAACTGTGAACACTCATTAATATTGTAATTGCAAAGCAGAAAAGCTGCATGCACAATATCGCTCTACACACAGAATTTTCTGCATGTGCTTGTGGAATCCTTGTATCACTGTGATATTTTAAACAAGTTAAACACATGAGTTTTAACATTAAAATTTGCCTTTAATATTTTCTGCAAAGTCTTTCACTCCAATTTTGTTCACAATAACCTTGGAAGCTTCCATTTCTGAGTCCCAGGTCTGCTTCTGAACTCAGTAGGAGCGAAGTTTAAAATACACACTAGCCTGTGTTCAACAGAAAAGCCTTTTGTTTTCTAGTAAGGTTCACAAATTTCAAAGGCAGGTAGCTTCTACCTGCATTGGTCTTTTCTGACCACAACTAGCCCAAAGAAACACACAGACTCCTAATAAAAAGTAAGGAAATACTGTTATTAACATAAAAGAGAGATGTACACTGGCCCATGCTTACGACATCAGCTTGGCCATGGCACCTAAAAGATGCCCTGTGTCTAACAAGAGAACTACGACTAGCCAAAGATCAAGCACTGTGGCACTATGTCATGTCATGTCATGGTTTTAATATGGTTTAAAATGATAAGAAGCATTTTACAAGTCTTCAATTCATTAGAAATTCTTTTAGAAAACTAATAATTAGCTTTAGGCATCCTAATTATTAAACTGGACATCTGAAAAAAACCACCAAACCAGTTTCCAGTTCCATTGAACCTGAGCACACTGAACAACTAATGACCAGTATGCAGTCAACGATGAAGCCAACATAATAGACACAGGATTAAAAAAAAAAAACAATCAGCTCCTTCATTTCCTGCCCATGGGGCTCATTCCTCCAGGCCCACGCCTGACCCCATGAAAAGAAAAGGGAGCTGAGAGAAATCTGCACCTGACATAGAAGAACCCCAAACTTTTGTTAATAGTAAACAGATCTAGAATTAGCAGAACTAATGAGTTCGCAAAAAAACATTAATTTTTCTCCCCTTCCAATTCCCATCTTATCAAAACTAAAATTTAAACTTGAGCACAAAACAACATTCAATAATCTTCAATGCAGACAGGTCAGACCTCATAAGTGCCTGAAGATGAGCAAGAGAGAGACAGAGGTCTCTTGAGGACAGAGCTGGTAATATGCTCTAGGGCACTGGAGAAAGAGAGTGCTCTGATCAGAAAATTAACAGAGCATTCCCATCACCTTTTAACACTGAAGTCCTGCCTACGCAAGAAACAGAGGCAATGGACTCTGTGCATATCTGAAGCCATCCATCCGCTGCCAGAGGAAGACTAACTGATATTATGGTCCAAACAGAAGAGATGAACCAAAAGCAGAAAAGAAAAATACTGACAAGGATCCACAGGCAATTTCTGCTGTAAAGTATAACAATTAGACAAACTAGACCAAAAGACACTTAAAAAAATAAATAAATCACAAATTCCAGATTGTAATTGGCTGAAAGAATAAATCTGACTGCTCTCACCAACCAGAATGATTAAACAACATAAGTAAAAGTCCTATAACAGCTAAGCTGAGGAAATTTGGGTTCCTCTTTCACTCTGCTGTGAGCCTCTGACAGGTTACTGTTGATTTTATTCCTGGTTGTATTATGGATTGCATCTTCAATTAGCGGGCAGATAATCTAAAATTTTGACCACTGGAATTGTTTCTCTGGTATTTAAATCACAGTTACTAATAAAATTCATTTCCAAAAAAGAAAAAGAAATTGAAAAGAGAAGTGTATAAGCAGGGTCAAAGCACAACAACGTTTAAGATCAATATTACAATGTGAGACTAGTTTCGACCTCTGATACAGGTACAATCATTCAAAATGAATCTTTACTAAATCTGAGCATATGGCTGTTTGTAATTTACCATTTTTTCTCCTCTGTGTAAAAGGGCAGAACTGTCTCAGACAGCAGAGTGGAAATCGCTAACTCTCCAATGATGAATTCTGAATGCAAATGATGTTATCTTCACACTAGTGACATTTTTATAGCAATGAAAACTATGTATTTCTCTCTATTTAAACAGAGGGATTAGATCTGTGCTACAAAAAAAAAAAAAATCAAAAAAAACCCCAAAAAAACAAAACCCCAAACTGACCCAGCAAGCCCAATAACCCTTCCATCTCCTTTCAGATGCCACTAATAGCATAATACAGAACAATTGCAGACAGACCTAAAAAATATGATCCAGTAAGCTGCAGGGCATGGCTGTCTTCAAGGTGAGTAAGAACCTCAAGCTTCACTTGTGAAGCCCTTGGATATTCCTCCTCTGCCTACACATCAAGACTTCATCCAGCCTTTCTGGTTAAGGCAATCTCACTCGTCTTTATTCTTGGTCGGTGTTGCACAGTCTTGATGGAATATGTCTTTGATATAAGCGAGACAGAAGACGTACCAGCCAAGAATCAAGATCGAGAACAGTCTGCTTCTATTGGAACTTTCGAGTGACTTAGTCCTCCTGATTTAGTAACTTGAAATTAAGCAAAAATCAAGTTTATCAATTTTGTTATGGAAAGCAAAGTTTTCAAGTGACTTAAATTCTTTTTGAATTCTTTAATGCAATCAAGCCACAGGGTTGTGTCAGGTTCAAAGAAACATTTGGATGGTTTTAAGACCACTTCAAGAAAAGAAGAGGAGTCTCCTAGAATGTGAGAAAAGGCTCTTCAGCAAATATGCAGCTTTCAGAGAAAACAAGTTTAACAACATACAGTAAAGTCCAAGTAGTTAGTCCAATTAGCTTCCTTCAGCTGAGAGAAGCAAGTTGCAGAATACTGTTACCAGGATTGTTTCAAAGGAAGAAAGTGGCTAAAACAACAGAACAGTACACATGTGGAGGAAAAAAAAGCCTCTAGGACACATAAGCAATACTTTTTTTTATTTCTTAAATGCATCTGTAACAAACCTAGTAGTTAGCAAGACAACTAGCAACTCATCTTGATCTAAAAATCTGTTTCCTGTCTCCCCAAAGCCAAATCCAAAAGTACAGGATCAGCTTATTGAAATGGTACAGAAATAATGCTGAAACCCCAGTAACCTCCTAGAATCTGTCATATGATCAGTAAGAGGATTGTAAAAGTAAAAGGCACTCATTATTACCTGAGAGCTTCAAGCTAAGGATACTCACTCATGAAAAGCAATCATGGCTCAGACACCATAAAAGTAAGAGACCTGATCCTCCTTTAATTCATTTTATTTCACAAATTTCAAAGGAGCTATACCCAAATTAAGCTGGAAAAGCGGGATAGATGGGATACAGAACTTGCTTTCATAGCATAAGATGTACATAAAAACATACCACTGCCTGGCAACTGTAACACCTTGCTACTGAAAACACTAGATTTTAAGATCCAGGCCCCCCAATTCCACCTTCACCCTAAAAAAATAAAAACCTCAAAACCAATAGCCCTTATTTCATTTGTTACTTTGATTAGACTTACACTTTACTACATGGTTTTTGACACTGATTTTTTATAGAAAGCCTTGAAAAAGGCAATATGTAAGATGTGGAGATATTATTCAGACTGGGGAAGAATGAGAAAGATGGAGAGATGAGGTAACTAATTTTAGTTAAAGTTCAGCAAAGTACTTGATTACAGTGGGCATAACAGCTCTTTTCTACCTGCTTCTCACCTTCCAAACCAACTGAATTAGCACTTTCCAGCTGCCATACCATAAGCTCCTGTTCAAGGGCCTGATGTATGTCTCGGATTACATTATTGAGCAGAAGGTTTTAAGTGTCAGATAGTTTGTTTCTTCTTTCTGAAAGACAGCAAGACATCACAGCCCGTATCTACTTCCATTCACAGAAATTAGGTAAGCAAGAGCATGTAAGGATTGCAGGCTATCAAAACCCCATGAAGAAACAGTGAAATCACACTAGAAAAGAGATTTCATTTAAAGGTATAGTCACAGCTGAAAACTTACAAAGTTACCAAAAAAACTCAAAACAAATGAACCAAAAAAAAAAAAAAAAAGAGAGAAAATTTTAGCAGTTTCACACTGCAATATTCCTGGAATGAAATGTTACTTCAATAGATTTGAGCTTGTATCTATATAACTTTAATTCTCAGGAAAATCAGTAAGAATCACAAGAAACAAAAACTACAGAACAAAACAACGGATGCAAAGGAGGAAGAAGTAGGAATGCACAGCTATAGGCTACAGGAGATTAAAATTAACTTCCCCCCCCTACATGGACAGCTTTCTCTTCTACTGTATTTTCTGTTGCTGTTTTAGCCCACATAGTAAACCCAATCTCATCTCCTACCATCAAGTTCTAATAACACCTGCACATCCTTTTACTTCTTCTATTTCAAGGACAAGCTGCTGATTCAGTCCATATTTAAAAACTAAATAAAACCAAACCAAACCAAAATCCAACAAAGCTGTACAGACCAGCTCATAAGTTTACAAAGACTTGAAGAAAAATTGGTCTGCTACTTTCATTTTCTCACAGAATCACAACTGTGTTACAGTGCTATACTGTAAAGACAGCCCCAGGGTCCTCTCCAAAACCACATGGAAGGATGCCACAAATTTACTTCCCAAGCATAGTCCTGAATGATTAGAGAAAAAAGTCTCATGCACATCTTCCACTGTTACAACCTTTCTGAAATACTGTGGACACTTGTCAGCACTGGAGGAGATGCACCACTAGGCACCACACACCAGATTTTCAGCTGCAAGAGGCCTGCCTGGCTGGACCGGCGCCTACCTCCATTTGACTGGCCTCACCAGACCCATCTGTCTGTTCCAGGCTCCACAAGAGCAAAGTTTTTTCTAGCCTGAAACGTTAACAATTTTTGCACTTTCAGTCACGTAGGAAGTAAGAAACACCCTGTGCTCCTCCCCACAGCTAATGAGAGAAGGGTTAGTTATTCAAACAGGGACGACATCAACATCACTCTCTTTTCTCTGAGGAAGATCTTGACTGGGACCTCCTTTTCAGCACAAGCACATTTCTGTTACTGGAACTAGCTGCTCCAAGGCAACTTACACTTGAAATCTGTTCCCCAGACATAATTAAACCCTAATGAAGGCTGGCATTTCTCCATATCTGCAGCTCAGAACAGAACTTGAAGAGTATTAGTAATTGCACTGCACACAGCTCAGGGTCCTCAGATCTGTCTCTCAAATGGTGGTTTGCTCAGAAAATACAATCTGAGCAAGGGAGATGGGAGCACTGCCTGGTTACAGCCACAGGTGTCCCATAAGGTTAAGCAAGAAAATAAAACTCTTGGTGCTAATCAAGTTAACCATATCACACACTACTGCCAGATCACGAAAATCAAAACCAGATGCATTCTGTCAAAACCACAAAGCTTTCCGTACATTTGCCAGTCTCTACCCACTAAGAAAATGAACTTACCAGAACACAGTTACATAGTAGAGTTCAGAGCAAAACAAAGGAAACTGAGTGGAGTCACCCAAACATACTTTTCGTATCTCTATGCAATATTTACAGCTAGAACTTCCACACAAACCAGTCCCAGTCAAGTAATACATACAGACAATGGGAAAAAAAGATTTAGTGTAACAACATTTAAAGATGTAGTCATAAGCGAAACAGAACATAAATAAAAGATTTTCTAAACACACATAGGGAGGCCATTGTCTTATTTTTTAAATTATTTGTTTCCCCCCCCAGTGCTTTTGTCTCCCTTCCAAACAGAACTGACTAAAATAAAAACTTCAGATGGATCATGTTTCTGTAAAAGTGGGTTACTTTGTCTTTTTATATAGCGATACTTAGATTTTAGTAGAAGAATACATTCTATTTAAAATATTTTCGTTAAGCATTCTTAACCTTATAAAATCTTTTTATATTATTAACACATCCAAGTAGTGGAATTATAGCAGAGAAAAGCAGCAACTAAAAAGGGCAGTAGTAAGGTAAAATACATTTCACATGTATGAACTTACAGGAAGAACAGTACAATCCTGAAATGTTTCAACACATGAAGTAATTAAACTATTTAGGTATTCCTCTGTTAACCTTTTCTCCTTTTTTTGCTTGCAGACAGTTTGAGAGTCAATGGTTCCTTTCACTTATCCTCAGAAGCTATTATTAAAGTAATGTATTGCAAAGACACTCATGACCCTTTTTCTCCAGGAAATGGAAGCCCTCATTACTTTGCTTGAGTATCTTTTATAAAAAGAAAACAAGATGCCTCTTAAATGTTACATGAAACCTAGATAAGAGGGATTCTATAATGTCAGTAAATGGTATATCTAAAGTTATTCTACTTTTATCTTTTTATTCGTTTTCTAGGAAGGATCATCTCTCCTACAATAGAATGTCTTTCTCTTCTGACATCCAAGCTTAAGTGTGGTATTTAAGGCTCTATTCTCTAATAGTATTCAACTCAAATTAAAAGCCATGCTGCTCTGGTCTCTGCTATCAGGCAGAGGAACCTTATCAGGCAAAGGAACAGTTTGGACCTCTCTTGAAATATCTGACCTTGGCATAAGTGACCTGATGCAAATACTAATTTCCCTTTTCTTTGCCATACTACACCATCATTCGTTTCTTAAATTCAGGACAAAAAGTACTGAGGATGTGATCTCTCTCATGGAAACATGCTTTAAAATGAAGGTACGAAGACACTGAATTAACTTCAAAAATGGAAGTGGATCTAAAAAGCGATGAAAAGAACGAAGAATTTTATATTTCTCACAGCTCTGTAAATTGCTACAGGATTATGTTAAGATTGCCACTTTACTACAGAACTCGACATTGTCTTTCAAATCAGTCAGGCAGATGGCTACCGTTGGTATCAAGTCACATGGAATTCTCTGGACAAGGAAAGTTTTTAGCTCTATAGAAGTTGTAAAAACCCATGGTGATCGGTAAATCTGACCTTCTAAAAAGCACAAACCATTATGAACCCCTAAACTCTTGCTTGCTTGAACTGCAGCATAAACCATTCAGAAAGAACTGCAATTTTCAAAGTTTGTCAACCCACAACATCCACTCCATTATCCTACACAGGACAAATGTTAAGCCATCACACTACAATTACCCAGTCATTCACTTTACCTTTTAAAATATTAGCATAACTTAAACTTCTTTACAGTCTTCTGGGACTCTGGCATTGTTATAACAGCTATTGAAAACTAAGAATCCAAAAGGCTCTTTTGCCACACCCTTCTAAAGATGTTAAATCAGTTACCTGAATAGAATAATTTTTACATACAAATGCAGATGGCCAAAGTTTAAGGACTTTCAAACAGGCCAGTTTCTGCAGATAGTTACTCATGCAGATCCTGAGCTCAAATACACAACATCCAAGCTCTGGAACTAAAAGTGAGTCACTACAAGCTGAAGTAATGTTTCAAAAATGCAGTTGAAGTAGGCACACAATTAAGAAAAAATAAAAACCACAGTCAGTCCTGCGAAAACATTGTTTGCTCTTTAAGGCTTATGCAGTACTGGGCTTTTGGCTTTTCCAAAAGTCTATGGACTTCTGAGTCTCATCAATTCTAGTGGAAAAAAGTCTGGAAAAAAGTGGAGAGGAAGGGGAGGGGAGGAGAGGGGAAGAGCACAAAAAATTTCCGTAGCTTGCAAGAGTGAATAGATTGTCATCTACACTTGTCAGAGCCAGTTTCTCAGAGCGGGCCTTAGATTCGTGTTTTAGTTTGGATCCAAAGCACACTTTTGAAGCGCAACTTCTGATGGTCCCCACATACTGCACTTCAGCACACTCTGCAGAGCAGGCTTGGAGATCACATAATGGATTTCTTCCAAAGAACAGTCAACTGGCAGAAGAGAGATCGAAGAGTGCACCTAATTTGTTCAATCTCCTGGTGAGCACTCTCCTGGAGACCAGTCCAGGGCTGATGTGATATGAGACTCCTCAAATGTGTGTAAGGCTGTATATTATGTCCTTGGTACCAAATGTTTTGCCCTACAGATCCACTCATGCTGCAGCTAAGTCAGGGACAGCCCCAGAACAGTTCCACAAAACATTTGCTTGATAATATCAATCATCATTTCTAATTTATGTTCACTCTTTTAATCACACAGTAATATTTTCTTTCAGATGCATTTTCACTAGTGGGACAGGGAAGACAAACAAAGAGAAAGAGAAAAACAGTATGGATACAGATTAAATATTTGAGAAACCGGCATATGCTGGTACCCACTTGCATACTCAGATGCTTCTTACAAACTTAGAGAGTCATAAAAATATTGACTGGAAGTGACCACTGGAGATCACCCAGACCAACCAGCTCCTCAAAGTGCAACTAATGCCAATATCAGACCATGTTGGTCATGGCTTTGTCTGGCCAAACCTTGAAACCCTCTGTAGATGGGTTATTCCACCATCTCTCTGAGCAACCTGTTCGGGTTTTGCACTAGCCTTACAGGGAAGAATTTTTTTTTTATTATGACCAATCCAGATATGCATTACTATGATAACTTGATGCAGTTGAAACATCAAAATTGACCTTACCAACAAATTCCTCATTTGTTCATGTAATATGCCTGCTTATAAGAGTAAATATGAGCTTGGGAAAAAACAGAGGACCAGGAGACAGAACATAAGGCAAAAAGGAAGGGTAGAGTGGCACAGAAAAGATGGGGAATACAACGCACAAGGTATATTAGCATGGCAAGAATTTCTTCATAATAGTGTCCTCTGCAATTATCTCTCATTCAAACAGCTGCACGTAATCTAGCTGAAGATCTGGCATTCAGTTTTAAAACCTTGCCAGTGGTATATTTTTTGATTGTTTTATTTAAATTTTTCTTTACTCTTCACATTACTGTTTGGACTCCTAAGTCTTGCAAAAATAAGTAAGACAGGAAAGTCAATGACACTTGTTTATTATTAAATCCATGGCCATGTTTTGCTTTTATTTTCTTTGCATATGTCCTGGCATTTTTCACCTTTAAAAAATATTTTTAAAAATGCATTAAGAATCATAATTAAAACTACATGAACTCTAAAGAAAAATAACAAGTCTTGGGGAAACAAAAAAGATGGAAAATTGGTGTCTAGAGGCTAGACACCAATTTTATTGGTATTTTTAAAGGTTATTTATAAATTCCATCTTTTATTCCTGAATACATTGCGAATTTCATTGTCTGGGATCATTAGACATTGGCTAAGATTTATCCGGTGGCACTGAAAAATGTAAAAGAATCACATTAACCTAATTCAGTTAAAATAACAGTCATTCAGAAGTCTGTTTTTAGACTGTAATTGTTAAGCAAAACTACACTCCAGTATCTTCACACACATGCGATCTTTTCTAACCAAAATACTGTAACTTTCATGTAACCACATTCGAAAAATGCTATTAAGAGATCCTCCTTTCATGTACCAGGGTGTGGAGGTTTGACCCTAGCTGGACGCCAGGCGCCCACCAAAGCTGCTCTATCTATCGTTCCCCTCAGCTGGACAGGGGAGAGAAAATAGAATGAAAGGCTCATGGATCAAGATAAGGACAGGGAGTGATCACTCAGCAATTACCATCATGGGTAAAACAGACTCGACTTGGGGAAATAAATTTAATTTATTGCCATCAAATCAGAGTAGGGTAATGAGAAATAAAAGCAAATCTTAAAACACCTTCCCCTCACCCCTCACTTCTTCCCAGGATCAACTTCACTCCCAATTTCTCCACCTCAGGGAACAGTGGGTTCCTGACACAGGGTTGTGGTCAGTTCATCACAGATTGTCTCTGCTGCTCCTTCCTCCTCAAGAGGAGGACTCCTCACACTCTTCCCCTGCTCCAGCATGGGGTCCTTCTCACGGGAGACAGTCTCCTCAAACTTCTCCAACGTGGGTCCTTCCTACGGGCTGCAGTTCTTCACAAACTTCTCTGGTGTGGGTCCCTCCCATGAGGTGCAGTCCTTCAGGAACAGACTGCTACAGCATGGGTCCCCCACATGGCTGCAGGTCCTGCCAGCAAACCTGCTTCAGTGTGGGCTCCTCCATGGGCCCACAGGTCCTACTAGGAGCCTGCTCCGGGGTGGGCTTCCCATGGGGTCACAGCCTCCTCTGGGCATCCACATGGTCTGGCGTGGGTTCCTCCACAGGCTACGGTTGGACATCTGCTCCACTGTGGACCTCCATGGGCTGCAGGGGGACAGCCTGCCTCACAGTGGTCTTCACTGCAGGCTGCAGAAGAATGTCTGCTCCAGCACCTGGAGCACCTCCTTCACTGATGTTGGTGTCTTCAGAGTTGTTTCTCTCACATATTCTCTCACTCCTCTCTTTTGGCTGTTGTTGCACTGCAGTTTTTTCCTCCTTCTTAAATACATTATCCCAGAGGTGCTACCACCATCACTGATGGACTCAGCTTTGGCCAGTGGTGGGTCTGTCTTGGAGCTGGCTGGCATTGGCTCTACTGGACATGGGGTGAAGCTGCCAGCAGTTTCTCACAGAAACCACTCCTATAGCCCTCCTGCTACCAAAACCTTGCCAGGCAAACACACAGGCTACAAGAGTACCAGCTGTACCAATGTAACACTTTAGCTATGGTCAAGAAAGCACTTTTCACTACTTGAGGAACAAAACAGCTTTCTGACTTAATTCTCTTACACTGTCATTCCTGCAAGGTAAGCACTAGTCTGCATGCATGCACACAGATTTTTTCTTTGGACCAAGTGGACCAACTTTGCCTGACTTTGTACATATTACAGGCTAAAAAAAAAAAATCATCTTATAATTCTAGAGCAACTCTGTCTACATGTTAGTTTGTTTACCAGCTCCTAAGCATACTCACACTAGTCCCTAAAATTACTAACAGTGCTGGCAAGATGAAGCTCCATCACAGTCTAATGACTCTTCCACTTGTACAAGCACAAAATTATGGCCTTCAGAGCAGCCTTGGGGAAATTCTCAGGAAAACACCTGCAAGCCTTAATAAGGCATTGTAATTTGCCAAAAGGGTCCAATCTAACACCTCTCGACACTTCACTTCTGTAAGTAAATTTACCTCTGAACCACTGGAAGCAAACTGCTTCAAGGCACCATAAAACAAAGGAAATGCAGTAATGTCCAACAGAAAAAATCCATCTCTTAACCAACTGCACCAACTGCTTTATCACTCACACACACACACATACAGAGCTTTAGGCAGAATGAAGGAGCATGGCCCACTGTACAGAAATTGAAACAATTTATGATGCTTCGCCATGAGTCGAAATTATGCCACTCAGAACTCCTCAAAACACTTTCTTCTTTTACCTGACAGAGTTTTTCTGTCTTAACAATCACTGATGAACATCAATGGATTTTGAAAAACATACCATGTTAAAAATGTTTTTCTGTGAGTTTCAACTTTTGCATCTATTCTTCTTACTGTGGTACATCTTGCATGAAGATTAGAGTCAGAAATTTCTCTTCAGGTCCTACCAAAATAATCCAACAGGCTATCAAAAAAAAAGCTGCAGCTTTCCGAAAGAAAAATATACACCACCAGATGAATGCTTAAACCAAAAAACATTGCCACACAAGTTATCCCAAGTAGCTTTTTAAGAAGACCAAATGTTTAAGAAAAAAAACCCGCAACCAAACCAGGTTAGGCCTAATGACAGTCTTTTCTTTCAAGATTACTTAAGATTTGACAAAGATGCATGTCTTCTTTAAAGCAGTGTTTGAATCCTTTTTCTCTTCTGCATGTCGTTTTGAGCTAAGAAACGCATACGGATAGCTGCTTTAAACTAAGCAGATCTCACTTTTTCTCAGACAAGATTACAGTAGCGTGTCATCTGGCAATATGAACAAGGTAACAATGTCCACAGGTCAAGTCCCCAGGTTATATGATCTTTGTGACAACATGGGGGGTTGGACTAGATGATCTTTAAAGGTCCCTTCCAACCCAATCCATCCTATGATTCTACAAAAAATGAGCTAAAACTAAACTCAGTGCTGAAGATGTAGCTTCTATATCTCTATACTTGACAAAAGCTCTCTTTTCAAGCCTGCAGATTGGCTTTTCTATCCACTCAAAACATATTTTTTATAGCTAGCTGCATCACAAGAGGCATTGTTAAATGTGTATACCCCTTTCAGGAAAAAATGATGCAATGTATGAATCCGTATACAGACTAGGAAAAGCCAACACAAAATACGCCTATAATTTCTGTTAATATGTAGGAATGACCCTTGTAAATACACACATTTCTGATGTAATTTGTTTGCCATCAATTATATTTATCAAAAGAAAAACTAAATTTGAAAACTTACGTGACCTATTCCCTTCTGAGTCTTATTTTCACAATCATCTCCAGTAACAAAGAAAGATGTTCCATATAACTCTTTGACTTACTAACATTCAGCTATTGTAAAGCTCAGTATGAAATTTGTCTCAAATATCTACGTACCAACCACTTCACACACTTTAAGAGATTATCGGCCCCAAAGTGGAGATAAGCAGCGAGTCCAACGTACATTAATCAAAGCAAACATGCAAACCTCAGATCAGGCTGGAAGCTAAATGTACAATCCAAAAAGCAATAAGTGCATAACAGGCGTTTGGAAGGCACTGGTCAAACCATTTGACATCAGAAGGTTATTTTAATCTGATGAGGCAGGCACTCCAACACATACAGGAAAAGTTGCAGGACTCTATGGATCAGAGAGTGGGAGTGGATCAAATGATGTCATGTCCTGACTCCCTGAAAACAGTTCCTCCGAAGTAGAACAGACCGTTCAGGTTTTTCTGCAAACTTTCCAACTCAGGATTTCATGGAGCAAAGATGTAACATAGGGACAAACTCCAATATCACAAAACCTCTAACACTCACACAGAAAGGAATCTCACGATGACCTGCCATGCTGCTCTCTGGGTATGTCTTTGCAAACCCAGCATATTGAACTGTAAGCTACTCTCAGCCACAAACACAAGAAATACCACAGAAGTAGATACATCCCCACCAAGCTCTAAGAAGGAGGCCAGCATTCAAAACCTTAAAAGCAGGTTACGAGAAACCCAAAGGGTAAAAATAGCTTTTCCTTGCATAGCTCAAACAAGACTGCTTTTTGCGCCCCTGGGTATGATGCCAGAGTATATAAAACAAATACCAAGTATTTAAATGAGACAGTTGGGAAGTAAGCAGTGAACATCCTGCATCAGTTATATTGGTGTGCTAAGTCATCAAGGAGAATGCAAATTAGCACACACTAGGCTGATTATTTTCTCAAGGGGACACTGTGTAACCATAAATGGAAACACTGAAAGCTAGGAAAAGGTCAGCAATAGAAAACCGTGCAGATAAACTATGACCTCAATTCCTTCATCAAGTATAGAAATGGACCTAAATAACAGCAGCAAAGCAACATGCCCAACTCCACATATGATTCCAAGCACCTCAGAACAAACTTAAGCATTGTGTTACATGAGCAAAGCAAGATACCTCTCATGCAAATACCTGCTCTAGCAAAGTTGAGAGAAAATACAAAATAGATAAACCTAATCTGACAAAAACTAACAGGAAAAAAATCACTGTAGTGACAGAAAAACTGCTACATTATAAAAAAGAACACAGAAAATGCCTTTACTCCCTGAAGGCTCAAAGGAAAAACAATTAATTATTTGTACTACGATATTTAGTTTGGGAATAACATGGTTTGGGAAGAACAATAAGAATTCAGGTAATCAAACATGTTCAGGTTTGATAATCAGGTAATCAAACATGTTGAGAAGCCAAAATACAGATTTATTTTTCAGCTTACGGGAGTAACTGACAAACATTTTTGTGCAGACAAACATTTTAAAGGGCTCATCCATGAAATCTGAATATTACAAAAAACGAAAAAAATAAATAGATCAGCAAACTCACCAGTCTAACTCAAGGCACAACAAAGCAGAGTCAACCGCAGAGTCAACAAGCTCAAGACTGATAATCCATACTGACTGCGAAGAACTAAACCACCGGAACACATTAAAGAAAAATAAGCAAGAGGGCGTTGGTTGGGACCACTCAGGGAACAACAGCATTTGAGTGACGACAACACACAGCAGCCAAAGGCCGCCAAGCAGTGACAATGCGATGGCTCCCTTGGCCCTCAGCCACGGCAAGCACAGCTAAAGCCCATCCCTGCACACAGGTCACCAGAGGGGTCGGCTTTGCTGGTATCAGGCTCTGTAGCATCACCCCCCAGGTTTTCCTCCCCACAGACCCGCTCCTGCATTTTAGAAAATGCTCCAACCCTTTGCTGCCTGTTCTGCCCAGGGCAATCTGAACTCCTCAAAATAACAGTATCAAACAAATGTGGAAACAAACTATTTCAGTTCTCCCCCCAAAACCCAATTCTTTTGGTCATATGCCAGGCTGTTCTTCCTACGCGTGTACACACATGGGGAAAGATGGCTCCCTTCTGCGAGAGCTTAGCCAGGCAGCGGGGATGGGAGCAGTCCATGTCCAGGACACCTGCAGCTCAAGCTGGCACAGGGGCATCGCCAACCACAAACCTAAGCACTCTAAGGATGGTACTGATGGACCACCTGCGAGCACATCAGCTTCCCCTGAGCTCCTACCAAGGTGGGGATTTTGTTTGTTTGTTTTTTTTTCTTCAATACATCCCACTTTCTACCCTTTTTGTCCCAAGGCCTGCATTTCTCTTGTCACCCCACAAAAAGCCCCCAGCAGCTGCACTGCCCTCTCCTGGCAAATCCCAAACCCAGCCACCCCGCATCCCCTGAGCCAAACTCGAGGCTACCCACAGCTCGCCAGCTACATGCTGCCGTAACTGCTCCTAGGCCCTGTTTGGGCTTCCCAGCAAAAACACTTGCCCAATCTGAGCCACGATGTAAGAACAAGGAACCACCTCACTCTCTCCCCCTGGACATGGCCGATTCCAGCCAGCTCCAGCTGACCCACAGCAGGGCAGGGCTGGGCCCTGCAGCCGAGATGGTGGTGCCATGGGGAAAGCCTGTTTAGGAAAGGGTACAAAACACCGCGGAGCAGGGAGCAGTGAGGAAAAACATGTGAGAGGCAGCCCTGCGGACACCAAGGTGGGCAGAAAAGGAGAGGAGGACATGCTCCAGGCACCAGAGAGGACACTCCCTTGCAGCCTGCGGAGAGGGGCCCAGGCTGGAGCAGGTTTTCTGGCAGGAGCTGCAGCCTGTGGGAGACCCAAGCTGGAGCAGCCCGCTCCTGAAGCCCATACGCCACGACAGGGACCCACGCTGGAGCAGTTCATGAAGGACCCAAGGTGGAGCAGCTCATGAAGGACTGCAGCCCATGGGAAGGACCCATGCTGGAGCAGGGGAACAGCCCGAGGAGGATGGAGCGGCAGAGAAGCTGTTATGGACTGACCACAACACCCATTCCCCATGGCCCTGCCGCCGCTCAGGGCGGGGAGGTAGAAGACTCAGAAATGAAGGAGTGAAGTTGAGCCTGGGAAGAAGGCAGAGGGGATAGGGGGAAGGTGGTTTTAGTTTTGTCTTTGTTTCTCACCATGCAAGTCTATTTTAATTGGCAATAAATTAATTTTCTCCAAGTCAAGTCGGTTTTGCCCACGACAGCAACTGGCAATCAATCTCTCTATCTCAACTTACACACTTCTCCATCTTATTTTCTCCCCAGTATCCTGTTGAGGAGGAGGGGTGGGGGGGCAGGGGAGATGCTGGCAGCCAGCCATAGCCAACCCACCACCTGCTCACAAGAAGAGAAAAAATATATTCAACTCTCCTTAATTCAATACAGGTATGGGGAGAACCAACTTCACATGAGTAAGTAACCAGGCTTTTCTCTGTAGTGTTCTCAAGACAAAGCCTTCTCAACTCTTTGTTCAATGCAGAAGAAAACATACATCTAGGTTAGAGGCTGCTAACAGGTATATGACTTAAAATTATTGGAAAGGGTGGCAGGGTGGAGAAAATGTGCAGAAGATTTTTTTTTTTTCTTCTAAGCTCTTTCAGTACTAGTAAACACAGGTGGTATTTGTAAAAATGGCACAAAAATATCAACAGAATTGAGATTTGAAAGGTGTGTTGTCGGTTTTTTTCAACCCTCCAACTATCTTGGCACTGAAAAACCCATTTTACATATTGCACTGTAGGAATAAATTTAAAAAAAAAAAAAAACCAAAACACTGAAATTGCCTCACCTCAGCAACATCAGTGATTTAAATCCACAGAATTCTTATCTACATTCTTGTCTTTTTTTTCTGAGGGCTAAGTCTTGTCTTAAATAAAATCTAAATGGTGTACGGTGTGCTTATAATTTTGTGTACTTTTACGTCTGAAGACAGGTTCCGACACAAGACTCTCAAAGTGTGACACCTTCCTACCCAATGTAGGACTATGAAAAAGGTAAAGCCATTGTGCCTTCTCATTATAATATATTAAAAAGCAGCACAGATGAGCAGCAAGAAACTCCAGTGGTTCTTCCAAGTTTCATGACCATGCTCTCCTACAGGCCATTTTGTCATAGATGGAAGTGCTTCCATGCAGAATTGCTTTGCATCCTTTTTTAATAGAAAATTTCTCTAGATTTTTTGATGCGGCAAAACACAAATAACATGATCTTTAGTACTATCAAAGTCTTCTGGGGCTGCTCTATGGTACTCGTGACCTCCACCTGCCTCAGGTGGTGTTACCTTAATAGGACTGCAAAAAGAAGTCAAAAGATCGTAAAGAACTTTCAGAATTCAAAATTAAATACTAATTTTATGCCCAAATTTATCCTTTCCTTCTATGAGAATTGCAATGTTTTATACCAGTGTCATGGTTTAACCCCAAGCAGCAACCAGGACAATGTAGCCATTCACTCACTCCCCTCCACACCCAGTGGGATACAGGAGAAGAATCAGAAAAAAAGGAAATCTTGTGGGTTGAGGTAAAGACAGTTTAATAGAACAGCAATGGATAATAATAATAATAACAACAATAAAAAAATAGACAACATGAGTGATGCAATGCAATTGTTCATCACCCGGAGATCGATTGCCTAACGCTTCCCAAGCAACAACCATGGATTCCTGCCCCCCCACCAACTCCCATTTATATACTGAGCATGATGTCTATGGTATGGAATATTCCTTTGGCCAGTTTGTCCTGCTTATGCGCCCTCTCAGCTTCTATAAGAAGCCGAAAAAGTCCTTGACTTAAGCATTACTTATCAACAACTAGAACAGCATGTGTTATCAACATTATTCTCATACTAAATCCAAAACACAGCACCTACTAGGAAGAAAATTAACTCTATCCCAGATGAAACCAGGACAATCAGTTAAGTAAATTGTTACAACTACAGGCATCATACACTGCGCTAAAAAACAGACATCAGCAGCAATATAGACACTTACCGATTTCTTACGGATAGGATTTTTTAAAAATAGACTGCATTACTGAGAATATCAAAGATGTTATTTTTGTCTCGGTAAGTTAATACTGAAAAAAATAAGTTGAGTTTTACACTCAAGCTACAGTTAACATACTGACTACTGAGTAAAAGTTTCTTGATACCCTCTGGAGCTAGGCATAGAATTCCACAGAAGTCCAAAATCCTAACTTCAGTTCAGTTTTTCTTGTAAGGAACATCAGATTATACAAAACACAAAGCTGATGTCCAAATATGATGAACTCTTCAAAAATGCCTCAAGTAAACTAAATAATGTATTATATCTCTTTTTTGTTGTAACAATATTTTTTTTCAAACCAGTTTGCAGTTTGTAAAGGTCAATATGTTTATTAAGAATTAGTTTCACATAAGTGGTTATGTTTTTAATGTCTTTTCATTAACAGTGTAAAGAATCACTGGTGCAACTTGCAAATCATTGATAAATTCATGCAGCTGGAGCAAACTAACAATCTCCTTGACTAAAACCCACATACTTGTCTTTATTCCAAGATGTGGTACCTGATGCACTGAAGTTAAGTCAGTATACTAAGTTTTCAGAAATAAACGTTATCCGGTTTGCAAGAGGACATCAGCTTCTCCTTCAAATCCATTCCTAAACAGTTCTATTTTTCTGCATTTCTTTAAACCAACAAGAGGTAATTATTCTGTTACTACACATTAGTTCAGCAAGAGGAAAAACAAACAACAAAACCAACCAAACAAAGCACGCACTTCCAAAACTCTTCAGCTGGTCAAATACAGTTTCTAGGACACCTCAGAGTAACATGTAGTAACTCTTGCACCAAACAGTTGACAGATCCCTGTATATGTTTCTGTCTGCACACATCTCATTGTAGAAACATGTCTGAGGTCTCCGCAATTCAAGTAGGTGGACAAAAAAAAAAAAAGAAATGGCAGTGATCACCCAATCAATCTGCAGAGCACAGACTGAGAACATAAAGTTAATAGAAACTCCTCTGCACTCATGCTCTGAAATACTTCTGAAGACCACAGACGTAGTCAGAAGTACCCACACGAACACTACTGCCTAAGGCTCATTTTCAAAGGTGATTTAGGAGTGCAAGACTTTAAGATAAAGTACTTCTTTAGGCTTCCAAATGAACCTCTAGCACTCTATTCCGTAATATTAAAAGACTCCTTGCTTCAGAGAGTTTAATTACCTTTTTACTCTCCCCTTTGGGGCCCCTTCTGCCCTATGCTTCCTAGTCAGCTGGTACTAATGACATTGCCAGATATGGCAGCAACAGATCAGAAATATTTGGTTTCTAGGAGACTGCTGAAGTAGTCAGAGACACAGGTGGCTCACTCTTCAATCCGGTAGTCAGGTGTAAAGACCCAGGCAGGGGCAGATGCATAACTGGACATGAACACATGGCTGCACAAACAGTATCAGCAGAAGAGTTTTAATTTTCTCAGCTGAGAGAGCCTGTTTGGCAAATGAAGGATGCCCCAAAAACGCAGAGACGGAAGAGCTGTTCAGAACACCATCTCAGCAACAGCAAAAAGGCACTGAACTAGTTTTTGGGGGAACTAATGGGAAAAGCCCTTACAGATTAAGACAACAGTAACTTTGTCTTAGAACTAGACTCTAGGAAGCAGTTGGAAATTGCAGTAGGATCATGGCAAAAACAAAGACAAAATGTCAAAAGACAGTTCTCTAAACACCAGTGATGTCCACACAAATGCCAAAAATACCAAGTTCTGCAGCATGTCCGACCCAGCACCATTAAACTCTGTGGGACGACTCAACCCAACTGGAATAATAAGATAGAAGGTGACAGCGTTTTCATGAAGGACAACCATGGCAAGGAGAAAAGTGTAACAAGGTTCTACATTGTACTTCAGTAATAGTGCATTTATTCTGAAATGCAAGAAAAGATAAAAGAGTGGACTAAAGTTAAGGTGAAAGGCAGGGAAGAAAACAACAAAGGCAATATTACAGGTGAAACAGAGTCCCAAATTTTGAAGCAAACACAGACAGTTTTTCTTAACTAGCTATCTCAACTACCTGAAAGATAGCCTGTGATGGTAAAATACAAGAATTCATTAACTCAGGCACTTGGTGAGAAAGTGATGCAACACAGTTACTGTAAGCTTGCAAGGATCTTTGTCGCTTAAGAAAGTTAAGAAAGATTACCAGGAAAGGACATTTTATTCTGACTAAATATGGAGGAATTAGTGTTGAAAACTGAGATGTGATAGATAATTGTGTCACAATCACAAAACAATGAAGTTTAGCATGGTAAGAACAGCAGGATTCTGAGTGTGACAGGATGAGGATAATGGTCTTGGGAGAGGCAGCAGAGAAGAACAAATAATTACAAGATGCTTAGAATACAAGGCCTCTGAGAAAAGAGTGAAGGAAATGAGTTTGTTTAGTCCCTTGGGGAAAAAAAAAAAATCTGCCTAAAAAGGCAACTGAAAATACTGAGATCAGATTTTAGGGAACAAAAAAAAACCAAACCAAAAAAAAAAAAGCAAACAAACAAAACAAACACACAATTGTAACTTTAAAGGATAATGAAGTTTTAAAACTGATTACTTTTGGAGGCCAGGGAATCTTTTGTCTCCTTATCTGGAGACCTAAAAAGAGATTAGAAAATATCTAATGAAGGATCATTTAAGTGAGTCATCATACCTATATACAGAGGAACAAATTAGATTCATGTATGTAAAAACCTTCTATATTTTTACATTACTGATACACAGATTTCACAGCAGTAAGCTTTTCTTGCTTATTAAAACACTTACAGGCTTCTTTAAGGCAAGAAAATCAAGTGATTCAGCTTTACATCTTTCACCAAGGTACTTATTTATTTCCAAGTAAATTAAACAGAAGGACTTCAGTAAGAAACAGATTGTATGTAAAGGAAATTGCGAGTAAGAAGTCAAACTGGAACACAAGGCCTCAGAATAGCTAAGGTCCTAGTGAGGAACCATGACAGCCCACAGCAGAAGTGTGAAAAACAAGTTACCCTGCTGATCTGGCACATGCTCCAGCACGTACGGTGGGAACCGGATCATGAAGCATTGGATCTAGGTAGAGAACTAGGGCTAAAATAGAGTAATTATACCCAGTAACTGAAAAATGTAAACCAAATCCAAACATCCAAACACTCTAAGCTAGTGAATTCTGGGCTGCCAAGCCACTCACACTGAGGCAATCCTGTTGATAACGCTACATAAGGCTTACCTTGCCTGTATAGCAGTATGAAATATGAAATCTGGGTATGGATGTAGCAAAACTGGGACCAGTATCAAAAAAGTAATTACAAGAGAGCTGTTTACTTGGGAAGAGTTTTGGCAGAGACAAGGAGCTGGAAGGCTAATGAAAAGCTGTCCCAAACTCAAGAAAAAAAGGGAGACTAAAATAAGGAGAGTGTTCCCACGGTAGGACACCTGCAGATGGTAGTAATGCTGACATGCAGATTCAAGTCCACAAGGAGGCTGGAGGAAATCCCCTTGGGTGACGTGCTGGACTCTCCATCAGGTTTATGTTCTTAAGATTTGAGGGGGTGGAGGCAGGAAATAAGAGTTGCACCTCAGTACTTAAAAAGCTGTAATTTAGTAGTAATCACATATATGATTCACACGTGATAATGATACAAAATCTGCATTCTTTATCATTACAAAACTGTAAATTGGTATATTTGATTGCATAGAGTACAGATTATTTTGCATAGACTATTTCGCTGCTCAGCCTATTTCCACTTAAAATATTCATTAATCAATAAACAATAGTTCACACCAGCTAAGTCTCAAGTCTCCATTCTAAAGGAGGGAGTAACAAACTTTGGCAGTAACAGAAATGTTTCTACATAGCAATTATTTTTGATGTTCTTATGGGATGTATGAGTGAGGCTGTGATAAAATCTCACCTGTGAAGCAGCACAGAAAGACAACGGCAGGGGTGAAGCCCAAGTAATACATCTGCTATGCGTCCAGCTACTCCCAGGCCCATCCCAGGAGCCATCAGCTCATTAAAGACCCACCTCCACAAACCTATAGGAGAACAGGGGCACACAATCACAGATGGGAACCCAAACTACAGACCCCCTAAAGAAGGCACACCCTGTCTGGGCCCCTCCCAGAGCTGAACCAGAAGAGCCTCAGTCCCCGTGTCCAGGTGTGGAACCCACCAAGAGGAGTCATGGAGAGCAGCGCTCTAGATCACCTTCGCTGATGTCCAGGGCTGTGGGACACATTATGGGATGCATGGGAAGAGACAAGGCTGTACCTACTCTATAAACCTGACATGCAAGCAACACACTTTACTCCTACCAAGCTAAATAAAAATCAGTTTGACTTATATTACCATTATTAAAAATTATTAACTAAAATAGTATCAACAAACATGGAGTATTTCTACCAATCACCACCAGAAAAGTGTTTTTGAAGAAACATTTTAAGAGTCCAATTTCCTCCACTAAGACTAACAAAGAAATAGGTAGCTGCAATGCTTCAGCAATTTCTATGATAAACCTTGTGCCACTGCTTCAAGGGTGCAATATTTTGATTATTTTTGTACTGAGACAGAAAGGGATGCTCCAAGAACATAGCTTGCAGTCAGAAATTCTTGATTACTTCCTGACAGTGGGCAAGTCACATAAAATCTCTTATTTAGTTTCCCTACCTATAACAAGCAAACAGCATGACACAAAAAAATTATCAGGCTACTAGACTGCAGTGAAAATTAATCAGTGCTTATTTGTACTGAATTCTGAAAGTGAAAAGGACAATTTGCATCAGCAAGGAGTCCTAAAATGAAACAGCACTGGCAACATGAAATACAGTCAGGAAGAGGAACAATTTTTTTGAAATACAATTTCTATAAGCATAGGGAACAGTTACACCCTGTTTCCTTCATCTATTTTATTTTCGTAGCAGGGACAAAAATAAAGCTTAAAACAAGGCCAGTCTACTTAAACACTCAGTTTATAAATACAGAAACGATGTCATCCTGAAACAAGTCTCCTGAAGATAATCAACTGCGAGAATTTATGAGAAATGTGTTCTCAGTACATAAGCGCATGCAACAGCAGTAATTAAATCAAACATATCTAAAGCACAGTAATTATATGTGATGTGAATTTTTCACTGTAAGTTAAATCAGGCGTACTGCAGCTGACTGAGATTTAAATATCTATAAATATAAATTTAAATGTAAGATGTGTCACCAAATTCTCTGTGCACCCTGACAGAAATGCAGAAGGTTAGGAATAGGATTATTTTATTTTCTTTAAATCAAACTGGACAGCACTTGAAATCAGGCATGCTTACAAGATAGTGAAGAAGTGTCACAAATGTAGTGAGTTGAGTTACTCTTCGTGATGCAAGATCATAAGGTCCTCCAAGTATTAAATAGCAGGCGACAAGCTGAAGTGGTACAGCTTTTTGTTTGAAATTGATGCTAAATTTTTCAGCAAAAGTACAGAATTACTCATTTTATGTGGTTTAGGACTGCTTGGGCAGTCCTATTTGCTGCAGCTTCGTTGAATCGAATGGGCATCAGGAAGAGGTCAGATTCCTTGTAAAAGTCTCTATATATTACAGGAAACACTTCTAATGGCAGAGAGCAATTTTGCAGTTCCACAGCACAGCAGTACCACTCCCACCGCAGGGCAGACCCAGATTCTCTTCAGAAGGCTCACAGGCCAAGACACAGACTGATCCCTTAATCCACGTATGCTGCCCATCTAATCTTTAAACTACTTTGCAAGGAAAACTGTCACTGGCACCAATGAGAGCGCTAGGAGTGGCCACAGGCTTTGTCACCTGCTACAAAATATTTAACATCCGTTCTTTTTTCTTTAAAAAATTGCTTGAAAAAATGACATGAAAATGGCAAATCCTTCTTCTGGTAGAATTCAATAATGACATTTTATTAAGCCCACTCAACTCAGTAGAGTGAGGTGACAAAGAGAAAAGGCTGAAAAACCTTCCAAACACAAGTTTTGCATTAACAATGCCACCTGACAACCCATTAAAAAAGACTACATAGTTTTATGACATAGGGTTTAAGAACCAATAATCTCACTGACACTGGCCTCAAAATAATGGCCCAATTCAATTTAGTTGAATTTTATCAGGGATTAATGTCACCTGCTTTAAGCAATTTATTTTCCAATGTCACAGACAGCAGGGAAGGCAAGCTTAAGAGAGCTTGTTCCCAGAAAAAGGGATCAGATCTTTCCTTCCAAACAGTAATTACAGGTATCAGTCCCAGCTTCTCAGCTAACTACATAATCCCAAGGGACTGGACTTTGGTGGAACCATAGCAGGCGCCGTACCATTTGGCTTCCTGAAATACAGACTGCTATTTCACAAAGCAAACTTGTGCACTGTCCCCAGTGATGGAATACGACTACCGAAGGTACAAACAACAGGTTGTCATCCACATGTTTTCTCCCTTGGCAGACAGCCCCAGAGCTGAATGCGCATGGAGATATGGAAAACAACTTATGTTTTAACTATTTAGGATCAACAGTTGCAGGTGCACCAGCAGGCTGAGTGAGTTCAGCGTATAGATAACCATGCTGTATGGAAAAACTTACAAGGTCAAAAGCCTACCCATTTCATGTTCCTCAAATGCAGCTGAGCGACAAAACAACCTCAATCTGACAAACTCCAGCCCCAATACCAGTAATACAAGTGGACCCCACAGTCCGTGCTACAAACAAGCAAATCTCTGTGTAGGCACAGAAGGATCTGTTCTTGCAGTCCTCCCTTTGATTCAAGAGTCCAACAAGGTAGGGACCTTACATTGCAGAGCATCGAGGAAAATACACAAGGAAAATACAAATTCTATTTTTTTTTCCAGCTAATTTCAAATATGCCTTCACAACATACTTGTCAAAGGTGTCCTGGGAAGACTGAAAAGGTACTTTAACACCTGGGGGTTTAGTCTGAAATACTTTTAATGTGAAGCAGCTTAAATATAGCATTGTGAAAAATGCTATGAAAGTTTCTTGGTTTCTCCTCCTTGGTTCCGACTTCAGAAATACATTCAGGGCTGTTTTTCTGAAAGCAAGTGTTTTGCCATTCTGTTCAGTACTTTATGTACACGTTCAGCGTTGAACAAAAAACCCCAAAGGATCAAATTTTAAATTTCAGATAGTGGTTACTGTGTACAAAAAGGAGCACAGAATTTGCAAAAGAATTAATGAAATGTGAAAACCTGTAAGGACTTATAAAGTCAGGGTAATCAAGGTAAAGATACAATTTAGAGGAATGAAATATGTAATAGCATGGATTTAATCATTTAGACTGCTTGTTTTTTGCATATTTCTAATACCCTCTAATACCCTCTAGACTACTCGAGGGCATTAAAATTTACTGCTTGAGAACTTGGCGTCAGTTTTAAATGCTGTAACCACATATTCACGAGCCAAAAGAGCAGTAAATACACTCCTTCATGTATTAGCCAAAGAGAAATCATTATTCATATTCAATACAGAGGGCTCTCTTGGTCTGCGTAGCCCAGGATTGCTTCTGTTTGGAGTTCCCAGGAATCGAGATCAGAATTCAAGCAGCAAACCAAATAAACTCACAAGCAAACTGCAAGACGTCACGCAGACCTCAGCTGGACTCTCACAGTCACAAATGACAAACAGGCACCCAGGCAATGCACAAGGATATAATTAGGACAAGCTTTCTGGTTCCTTACAAGAAGAGACTAGAAGACCTGAACTTGATCTTAAGAAAATAAAAACCTCAGATGTTGGAAGTAAAAAACCCCAACATTTTTAAACTGAAGGATGATCATGGTAAAAGAACGAATAGGTATAAATAAATCTAGACAGGAAATAACAAGTTAGTTCTGCAGCAGCTTTCAAACGGGAGTTCTAGTGGAAGCAAAAAAACCCAACAAATCTTCAACCCTAGCTGTTTTTAAAACACCAAAAATTTACATAAGGGATTATTTGAGACATCAAAAAGTGGTGAAAACACACCAAATTGCTGTAGCATGGTATTTCCACAGAATTTTCCCTCCCTTCTTGTTTTGAAAAGCATGAATGAAGAAGCTCCTGAAATGCCGTGAGGTTGAGAAAGTCTCACAACGCTCTGGTTTTATACTTTTTTCTAAGGCATTCATGGCTAGAAACAGGACACTTGGATAATGGAGTTTACTAGCAGCATAGAACTGTTCTTGTGTGCTTTTTTTAATCAATGCAGTTTTGTAAGATTTTTGCAAGAATGCCACAGCAAAGCAGTGTAGTTCTATATAGCTTACACTTAACTAACTAGCATTTAGTTGATCAACATTTTCACGGCATGCAACTTAGTTCTCCACTAATAAAAGGACTATCACAAGCTGGCTTTCCAGCAGTTGCATCACTCAACAGCTATGGCACCGTCACAGCAAAACAATCTTGACTGAGGGAATTTTACTTCATTTCACCTATCTCCAATTAACAGAAACTTTGGATTACTGGTTTGGGTATTGACAAAAAACCAACTACTAAACACTTAGAGAAACACTCTTCGTTTCCCTTCTCACTCCAACACCTTTTCCTCTCCATTCCCAGTCTAGCAACTTCTCTTGCTATCACATTATATTTAATCTCTCCCAATCAAGGTCAAGCAACAGGCAATGCAGGAGGTTGGAGCCAGTGTTGTATGGTTTCTTTCTGCTGCTCCTTGCTTCCTACTTACCTTCCTCCACTGCTGCTTGCTTCTAACTCATTTCCCCCACTCCAGCTTGAATTCCTCCATGGGCTGCAGTCTGTCAGAGGTGACTCTGCCCTGGTGTGGGTCCTCCAAGACCTGTGATCTCTTGGGACAACCTGCCCCAGCCTGGGTTGCTCAGAAGCTGCAGTCCCTTAGGAGTGATGTTGGTCCAGTCTGGGTCACCTCCTTCCAACAGTGCAGCTAAAGTCATGTCTCCTCTATTTGTCCTCCCTTCCAGCAGCCAGTCTCTTAAGTAAGTCTGAGCAGCAATGCCATGTACTTCCCTGACTGGATGAGGTTTTGGTGCACAACAGGTTGTTTTCATGAGTTTTAGACCTGGCTGGAAATGGCCGTGACTGGCTGTATTGGGTTTATGTGGCAAAGTTTTGGTAGCAGGGGGCTGGAGGGCTGGCCTCTGTTAGAAGAGACCAGATGCTGCCCCATGCCGCTTAACAGAGCTATTCATGAAGGACTGGATCCCCATGGGAGGTACCCCATGCTGGAGCAGGGGAACAGTGCGAGGGGGAAGGAGCAGCAGAGAGGAGATGTTATGTACTGACTGCAACTGCCCCCCATTCCCTGTACTGCACAGCGTGGGGAGAAGTTAGAGAAGTCATGAATGAAGGAATGAAGTTGAGTGTATGAAGAAGTGGGCAGAGAAAAAGTCGTTTAGTTTTGTCTTTGTTTCACACTATCCTACTCTTATTTTAAACTGATAATAAACTAATCTTCTCCAAGTGAAGTCTGTTTTGACCATGACAATAATTGGTAAGTGGTTTTCCTATTCTTTATCTCAACCCATAAGCTTTCTCATCTTATTTTCTTGCCCTGTCTTGTTGAAGAGGGGGAATGCAAGAGCAGCTGGTGGGCAGCTGGCAGCCAAGGTCAAATCCACCACACTGGCACAGGGTATTTCATGGTCTCTGCAGAGCTGTTCTCCAACTTCTTTTCTCCAGCGATAGACATTCTTTTTGAATCTGCGACCCCTGGAGCAGGGCTCAGCCTTCGTCCTTTTAAAATTTCACCAGGTCCCTGATGTTCAGTTCCTCTGAACACCAGTGCTGCCCTCCAACGCATCAACTGGTCTGCCCAGTATGCAGTCATTTGCTAAAATTTATGAGAGTGCCTTTTGTCCTCTCCTCTGGGTCACTGAGAGAGATGCTGAACACAACAAGTCCCAGAACACACCTCTCTGAAACCTCTCTTGATATTGACCTCTAGACAGACCCGTTAACCATGACCTCTGAGCCCAACCAACCAACCAGTTTTTAACCCATCTGGTTGTCCTCGCTCCCAGACTGTAATGTTCCAGTTGGATACAAGAATATTTCAGAAGACAAGGTCAAAACCTTGCTAGAGTCAAGGTAAGTAACATCCACTGCTCTCCCATTGTCTGCAAACCTGGTCATAACAGAAAACAACCAGGTGGGTCAGGCATGATCTACCCTTGGTCAATCCATGCTGACTGCTCCTGAAGACTGCATCCTCCCTCATGTGCCCAGAAATGTGTTCCAACAGAACTCACTCCAACAATTTTCCAGGGACAGACGTGAGGCTAATCAGACCGTAGTTTCCATGACTGACGATTTCTTTTGAAGATGGGTGCAGCATTTGCCTTTCTCAAGTTGAGGGGGACCTTTCCCAATCCGCGTGACCTTTCAAAGACAACAGAACAACCGTGCAAATCCTTCCAGGTTAAAACTTGACTCCTGGAATACAGACAGTATAAATGATCTCTGTGTAGTCACTAACCACCCAAAACTAAAAAAAATTGGAAAACAGTTGTACTTGAAACAGAATAATTCCTGATTGTTCTTTTTTAGCACCCGTTTACTTTGTTTTGATTTAACATATTATTGTTTTGCTTTTGTACTGTGAAAGAAACTTAATGCCTATTTGAAGCACTTTCATAAAATTAACTATACCTTTCCCTCTGAAAGCTATAGAAACTTCATACCACACCAGACAGCAAGACGTGCCAAGGTACCATTTGGATTGAAATTCAACACACAGAAATGCTGATAGAAACTAATTACGTTACCTATTCATTTATAAAGAGGCCCTGTGTAATACTACAGAGAGAGGCACAGCATAAGAATCTGAGCAGAATGGATTTGTGGATTACATTTACAAAATAATACCCAAGGTATTGCAGGTCACTCTCCCTTCCTGCATAAGCAATTTCCATTTGTGTTGTCTCAGACATACTGTTGTATTTGTGACATGAACCAGATTATATTGCTATTCTCAATTACTTAGAGATATGACAGTATTTTGCACCAAACCAATCTCCTTCAAATTTCTTAATTTCCTCTGGGAATTATCTTGGACATTTTCCCTGATGTACAATCACTCAGTAAGCAAAAAGAGCAGAGCTGGTTTTAGAGACAACACCCAGGAAAATTGAGCAACAGCAACAACAGCCTGCAGAATTCATTACTTCAGGCTTCGGTTGTGGCTTTGAGATTATTAATTTGCAAATACCTATTCTCCGTTTAAATTGCATCGCAATACTTGCATTCAAAGGAAACAAGGAAAGAGGCAGGAAACAAGCCATAATCACAGCTCCCAGAGTAAATGTGGAGCAATCCATGCTCCACCATAAACCAAAGCTTTTTGTCAGACTACCAGCCACGCAGGATCTGTGTCAGGTGAAAATACTTCACATGTATTGACAAGTGTAGAGGCTTCAGATTCTGACAGAGAGAGGCTCAGCCAACCTGAACTTCGTGGGATTTCACATCTACTTGAAAAGCAAGAAAGACAGACTCCTTCCACTCCACCTACAGATTACTCGTGTAAAAAGGATGCTCAGATGTGTTACAATTTCTAACCAACATGGGAGACAGCTAGCATTCAATACAGAATACACATTATCAGGTTTAAAACATTGGTAAACAAGCGGACACTACGTTGGGTTTACAGCCCTCACTTAAAACCATAAACCTTAAACCTTTTCAGATGCCTCCTGGGTATGTGTCACTAGATTTCAGCTCAGCATCTAAACTATGTATTGGAAGTCACTGGTTACAATTTTGACAAAGCTGTTGGTATTCTCTCAAACACATACATCATTCGTATCTTGTCTGCTATAGATAACATATGAAATCTAATCAGTGCAAAAGAAAAAATAATGGCCAGAGTCAAGGGACGTAAAGGTAGTCATAAAATGATATATATGAGTATTGTTTGTGATGGACATACTCTTTCCGTGAACACTTGGTATTACTGCCTCATAAATTAAAACAATTCTGTTGCTCAGATCCCTATGCCTTTCTATTCTTTGTCTGCTACACCACCTTCTATTATTATTATAACAAGGTTAATTCTAGCACCTCAAAAAATCCTGATCAGACAAGAAATCTACAATGAGCCCAGAGCTACACAAGCAATGGTTGCCCAATACACACAGCTGCCTAGTCAACTGGCGACTGCCAAATTTATATATAAATGAGTTCAGCTTGTCGTCTTCTCAGAGGAAAAAGGCAATGAATTTTCTCATTATCTGATCACCAGTTTCATTAAAAATTAATGGCTTTATTTCTGAGGTCTCCACACTTCTTCCAAATATGGCTGGAACTAACCAGCAAGAGTACTGCTGGGAGAAAAAAAGGAGAATGGAGGCTTGTGCAAATTTCTCTACTTCTTTATAATACCAAGTTGGGGCGGGGGGGGGGGGGGGGGGAGGGGGGAAAGAGGGGCATGTTTAAACCGCCTCCAGTGGATTGATTTTACCCCTGTCTACAAAAACAATCAAACCACGCAGTTATGTGACAGCATACCAAAAACTCTGCAGTCACTGAGTCATACATTGAGACACCATCTGACACAATCATATCCACGTTCCTGTCCCTGAAGTCGGCATCAGAGACACTGATGACATCTCTGATATGTGTATGTGTATTCATGCATTCTCAAAGGCCTCCAACCATCTATGGTTACTTGGTCAGATTTGAGTGTTCCAACATTCTTAATGTTGCTAAAGTTTTCCCAAGATCTCATCTGATTCTTCACCGCTTCGGTGGAAGCTGGTTAGTAAAACCCAGTCCTGCCAAAACAAGCACAGACTGCCTGCCACCTTATTACCACAGCTATTTAGGGCACTGATCATCTCTTCTTTGGCCTAAACATCCCCACTCAGTAGTGGAGATTCACCCTTCATGGTCTTGCCTGTCCACCTATAGACTTCCAGCACTCTCCTTCAAACTCTCTCCAACGCAGCATGCCAAACAGGATACGCCATCTGAGCCCTCACACTTCGTGCCTGTCCTAAGGCTATATTCCCTTTCACTCAGTACAGCAACTGCCTTTCAGTAACAACATGCCACTGACAACGCATCTTACGCTGTCATTAGCTGCAGCCTCCCCAGAGGGTTCTGCAGATCTGCCAGCTGCTCCCTCACTGCAGTACCACACACCTTGCTCTAGTCCCTGCTGAAGAACACCTCCCTCTCCCTTCCCTCTCCAAAGACTCATCCCAATTGCCCTTCTGTCCTCTAACACCCTGGTGGGTTGCCCCAGACTGCCTCCTCTCTACCTTAGTTTTCACACCTCTAACAAAAATGTTGAGTACTACTGACAAAATCTGGCAAAATCCACCTGCGTGCAAGTTTCGATTTCAACAACAAGTTGCTAGGTTCCTCTCTGAGGTTAGCATAATATGTCTTACGGCTGAGATTAAAATGAATCTCACCAGAAGCATAAAGTGAAATTCACACAGCCTCTTTCCACTGCCACTGAAAAAAATAAATAAATCTAGACCAGAAGCGTATCAGGAAACCCTCTGCAAAAAGGACAGAAATACTACATTCAATTTTTTTTAAAAAAAAATTACCCAAAAAAAGTTGACTTGTCTGGTAGGACAAGGATACCTTTGTACCTGACACTTACCAGAGAAAAAAAGTTAAAAACATTGCCAACGTAATCAATCATCTGAACAGTCACAGTCTTTAAACAATTCTCCCTTGGGAAGCGGAATTAAAAATGCACAAGACAACAGATTAATAAACTCATACATTGGTAAAATAAAAATCAATCTGTAAAATTCTTAAAAAAGGAAAAAAAGAGTAGCTTACTACAATTAGATTCTTTGTTACATCTTTAACCTGCTTTTCAAAGTAAATCTCTTGATTCAGCGCTGACAAAGAACACATACATCTCCTCAAGCTACTTAACCTTGTTCCACATTTCACAACCTCTGAAAGCACTGTGTTGTACCGGTGTCAGGCCCATGTAATTTTGCACAATGCTAAACGTGACAGAATGCGATGCATCCTGTTTTAAAACTCCTACAGACTGAATTGCTCTTCCACTGTAACAACACACTGAGCACACATTACTTTAGTACACAGGCACTTCACAGAACAAACACTAATTTATAATAACTAGCAGCAGGCTAAAAATCCCTTCTTCTGCCACTAACCAACAAGTTTTCACCCATGAAAAATATGAGGAAACAAGGACAAAACACCTCAGTTCAGGTTCAGTCAGTAAACCCCACACAGTGCACATACCCTCTTCTGCACTCCAGCAGTAAAAACCCCGGTACCTAGAGAGTGCCAGTCTGTGATACCACCAAAGGGCATCGCTGAATTCTGAGACGCACTGAAGTACCATCTCCTCCATGAACGACACCGAACAGCATCCTCCGAGGAAGGCACTGAAGAAACCAGCAAGTCATTCTTCCAATCAAACAGGAATTGCTACACTAACAGAAGGTGGTATGCTTTTGAAGGCAGATTGTTACCTGTTCCTACAAAGATAGACTATTGTTTGGCACTCTTATGTCTCCTGCTTATGTGGAATTAATAGGGATTAACTTCTGAATGAAAACTTATCAACTGGAAAAGAATAATGGGAAATTGAGTAGAAGGCCAAAGCATGGGCTAGAAAAGTAAAGAAATTCAAATCTTCTGAGATCCAAACAAGCTTAGTACTCCATTTAAAGTTTAGCATTAAACTCCTAACCAAAAAACAAACAAAAACCCCCCACCATCACTCCCCGCCCCTCCTCCACAAAAGAAAAGTAAACAGCCTCCATAGCAACTGCATACTTTCTGATACAGCAGATTTCTTTCATAGTCTACCTCAGACATACAGAGCTAAACCACCACAATAATGTAGGAAAAGGAAAACTATCAAGAAATTGTGCTGGTTTTATTGTTGTAAGGTGGATAAAAATGCTGGTGAGAGACACACCCAGTTATCATCATACTGCTGAGAATAAAACTTGTCCACTGTTTTTTCATCTGTCAATTCAGATAATAATATCAAAAATAGAAAAGAAAATACAAAAGAGAAGTCTAAGCCGTTTCCACTAAGCTATGCTAATACATTAATTTTCATGGCTTAAATTCTGTTTTATGGCAGTGAAAAGGTTACACATGAAATCAGCCTACTGTCTAGCAAACCTATTTCTAACTGATGACTTTTCCTCTCCATAACCCATCATTTTTCATTGTACAGCAGTAGTGGCACAACCACTGCTGATGGCAGGGATTCAAAATTATTTCAAACGTTTATTGAAAAATGTCAAAAGAAAGTACTTTTTAAAAGCAGAAGTCTGACTATCAGACTGCTTTTCTGTTACTGGTTAGCAGTAACAGAAATAGATCTCTTGAAGAGCTCATTCACTGGTAAAAAAATTGTTTGTGCAAATAAAACTACTACTATTAACTGCATGATCTTTTTATGAAAGATTACTGCAACTGCAAAACAACAAGTGCTGAAACTAAGGAAAGCCATATAAGGTTTCTAAAAATCTCCTTCAGTAATTGTTTATGCAATTAATCATAACTCAAGTGTCTGTGAGTAAGCAAAACAGAAGTAAAAAAGGAAAAAGTAGTAGTCATGGTCTGATATACAGTGCATTCAGAATTAGAAATTTTCTGTTTTAAAATCAAAACATTTAAAAACTATTTTAAGATTAATCCAAATTCTATACTTCATACCGCATCAACACTTTAAAGACCCATACAGAACTCACACAAACTAACACAAGTGTTCACCAAAGCCAAAACCAAGAAAGAACGTCTTTGAAATTAAAAACCAGATGTATGCTATTTTATCTATATGTGAGCAGTTTAGTGGAGAGGCTATGACATATGTGAAGTATACATAATCTCCTTGTACAAGTTGATATTACTCAGACAAAAATGCAGACATAATTAAAGCTTCATTAAAGATTTAGTATATTATAATTGCTGATTTTCAATTACTGTTTATCAAAAAGGAAACAACGACATCAGCTTATAAGATTTACAACCTATGCATAATATTATGCTGAAAAAAAACCCAGCCTATGATTAAACAGCCTGGACGCTAGGCTCTTTTATTAGGTTGATAATCCACAAACAATACTTTAAAGTTATTAAACATTTCTTTGTTTCTCATCCTTAACTTTTTAGCCACTGGCCAATTTTAAACGTATTTTATAAGAGCCTCAAAGATAATAGACTTCCTTTAAGATTCACGGGCAATCCCGGTTCACCCTCCCGGTAGGGGAAAGGCAAGCAGAAGCCCGGCAGCAGCTGGCAGACCGACCTGCAGACATGACCGGGCCAGCAGTTCAGCAGGTCTTCAGCCTGATGTTATCCTCATCCTCTTCTGCTTCTTGACCCATTTCCTGGCTTTCCTGGGAGATGTGTAGTAAGGATATATGGAGGGGGATAAGAAAGCAATAGAGCACTAAAAGAAAGGCAGACTTATTAAATCCTTATGAACCTTATGAAAATCAGGTTCCATGTGTCCACGTGCTTGTGTCATGCCTTATGGGTTTTCTTCTCTGGTAATTCTGGGGGCATCGCGGTCCTGTGTCTGCCTTTAGAGCATCACACAGAGCCCCAGTGCCAGATTATCTTCATTTAACAAGTCCTGGCTTCAGACCAGACCCAGCTCCTCTCATGGAAGCTCTTCCCTATATAAGCCCTTGCACGTCCATGCTTAAAACCTTGGACCCACCTGTCACTTATAGGGTGTCCCTGATGCCAGCCAGAAGAACCTGTCTGTCCCCTTCCCAGCTTCTTCATGATTCTACACAATAAACTTCCTGCAGATTACAAAACACACCTTAAAATCCCATGGGAAAAGCCCCAAGGAAGCCATATTCAAAAGCCACACGTGTTCTGCTTGGGACATGCAAAAGACACAGAAAGGACATTTGGTCTCTGGTTGGGGAAGGCAGAAGACATTGTGCCCATTCCCTGAGAAAATCTGTGCTAGCCACTCTCGTGCCAGGTTTCATAAACTTTCAATCATCTCCAAACATAAACTAACTGTATTGTGAAAGCCAGAGGCCCAGACAGGCTGCTGCTTTGAATTATACAAGAAACTGAAAAGGCTTTAAATTTTGAAACACTTGGAGCTGACACAGTTATACACCAGTGTAGCAGGGACCAGAAGGTGTCCCACTTTGGCCTGCCAGGTGCTGATGCCGGGACAGTGGAGGAGGTATGCAATGTAGGTACAAGCCATACAAGTAAAGATATTCCATTTGTCTGTCGTAACCTTAGATAATGCAGGTTTAATATAAGAGAGTCTATAAAAACATCCAAACATCATACTACCCAAAAGTTCAGCTCCTTCCCAGTGTACAGAACCCGTGTACTTAGCAATCATTCCTTTGATAAATGATGCTCCTGCTTGGCTTTACTCCAGGACTGATTTCTTGTAAATTTCGCAACCTGCCTATTGAATTTTGCTGGATTCTGGTAAGACCATCAAATAAGGACAAACTACGACAGAAAGCAGAAGATTATGCATAGGAGTAACTGCACAAGAGCACTTCTCAAATACAGAAATGCAGCTCTACTAGTGGCAATTTCTTGAAAGAGCATTTTTCCACCCACCTAGTAGTTCCAAGGAGAAGTTAAAAATATAGCTAGAAAACAAGGATAAATGGTGCCTCTTTCATCCCAAAAGCATACACAGGATTTCATTACTGGCTTTTGTATTAATCTATACATTCTGTCACTGTGGACAAACAACTGAAGAATCCCGCACAAGAAACTCTCGTAATCCTTATTAATGCCAAAAGCACTGACTAAATTGTGTGGAATCTTAGAAATAAACAAAACCCACCAATAATTAGAAGTTTTTTGGAAGGTTCTGTACATTATCTAAAGAAATGCATCCACATTGTTAAAGGCAGACAATTTAAAACACCTCAGTCTTTTATGTGGAAACTACTATATAACGATTGATTTTGAACGCATTTTTCACCCTATCTACATTCCCATAAATATGATCTGTCTAGGAAACAGTGACTTTTTTTTTTTTTTTTTTTAATTCCCTCAAGCTTCATAAACCTGTGCATTAGAGGAGAAAAGCTTTTAGTCTTTCATAATAAGAAATACCTTACCAACACCAAAATTGCCTTAAAACAGATGTCCAGAGTCCAAATTGACCAGTTTCTGGGTTTGGGGTGTGGGATTTTTTGTTGCTGGTGGGTGTTGTTTGTTTGTTTTTACTATACTGCCCAACAGACCTCCTAACACAAAAAAACCCCAACCACCAAACAACGAAAAAAAGGAAAACCAAAACCAAAGACACAATTCTTCCAGCAAGAACAGAATCAAAGCTACCAAAGTGAGGAAAAGAAACAGAAGAGTAATAAAGTCATTTTGCCTGAAGAAAGATTTGGATAAAAGCACTATTTAGGAAACAGTCTACTTATTCGGCACGTTTGTCCTCTTACAGATTTCTTTGGGTGTATTTTTCACAGCTACGAGCAAGCACACAAGATTTTAAAAATTATCTTTGCTTTTCAGCTCATCAAAATGTTGAAAAAGCCATTCATCAGCCACTCTGAATTAAAAAGAGTGCAAGCATGATACAAGTATTGTACACAGCTTACAATGAGAAAAAAATAGTTACTTAAGCAGGACTTTCTGTCCTGTTTAAGAGCGGGACAGACAAACGAAATGTGGAAATTCATGTAGCAAAATTGCTTCCAAACAGAATATGGGCATACCCTCCAGAGATGTCCACAATCCCTCAGTCCCACCTCAGCTCAGTTCCCAAGTTAGCCTTTGACAGTAACAAACACATGGATTAAATACTAAGGATAGACCTCCAATTTATTCTAAATAAATGTAACTCCACAAAACTGTATCCAGCCTTGTGCCACCAACAGGATTATAACAGAGTTACAGAGATTTAAATCAGATGCCTCTAAATTGTTTTTCCTCATTAAAAATACTGTTTCTTCTACATTCCAGGAGCAAATGAAAATCATTGTTTGGGTCTTGGCTAGTTATGCTAGAAATGGATCAGTGAGACCTGCTAAGTCGAAGGGTCTTTGAGACTCTCATATTTTCTATTTCCTACTCATGTACTTTTTCAAATTCCCAAGGATTTGCAATCCAGGGACCCCTAGGAAGAAAATCCAACTTAGGGAAGATATAGCTAACTTAGAAAGAACACTGTTGATAATACCTTTCACTTTCATTAATTTCCACCTCAGAGATTTTGGATGTTGCGGCTCAAAAGTGTAGCCTCAGCTGCTATCCAAGGCTTCCACAATGCCCCGCTCTGCTAGCCCACCCAGTGCTCAGAAAATGCCAGCGTGCTCACCTCTGTGGGGCATCTGGGAGCTACTCTGGAGCAAGCAGTGAAACTGTAAACAGAGGCAGCCAAGGTAATAACTGCTATCAAAATAAACTAAGTGCTACTTTAAACAAAAAAGGTCCTCTCCCATGCACAGAGAGGATTATTAATTCATTACTACTACTCCCCCACTGCTGAAGCAGCAATGTCCCTTTTTTTTTTTTTAGTTGCTCTACATAGAAAGAAAGTAGTTGAAGAGCACGTGGATATTTTTTATTTCCAGGTATTTGCACCACTTTTCACACAATACACATACAAGTTAAACCTTTGCACAAGCTTCAATGAATTTAGACAAATAGTCATGAAAGACGGTGAACCGCCTTAATAACAAGCCCCAGGCATCAGGCAGCAGTCAGTTAATTACATGTTTTGTATTTATTGAAAAGATAAAGTTAATGTTATTCTAAACCTTAGTAGGTTCCTGGAAGTCACAAACTCTGCACCAGAGCCGCCCTACCATTCCACCACTCTCTCAATGACTTCTGAACTGGGTTACATATGCAGAAACATCTTCATATCAATTCATTATCAAACCTAGAAACAAAAACAAATGTTGACAGCTCCCTGGCAGGTTTCCTGGTGTGCCTTCAAACTCCTCAAAGCTACGGTGTATCTTCAAACTCCTAGCACAACACAGGAAAAGTACATGAGAAGCACAACTGGCAGGCAGACCACCAGCACAGCAGGTAACGTCTCTGTTTCACTGAACAGGCTTCCACATCAGAAGCCATCGACTTGCAGCAGCAGCAGTCATTTGGGTCACCTCAACAGAGTGAGCAACCCACGCATAGCACGTGGCTATGGGGACCACATTACCTTCTCCACCCTACTTCACCGTTGTTCCAATTCTAAAAACCTGAAAAGGTCTGGCAAATTAATGCATTTCACACAGCTTCCAAAAGCAGGAGAAAGATCTTAAAGAAATAAAATATATCAGTATGTGCTGTATACCTTTTATAGAAGCTGCCTTATTGGAGATTGTACAGTTTTTCAGCTCTGACTCAAAACTTAGATTCTTCTTTGGCAAAAAAAATTAGGGAGGAAAGGAAGGAGAAAGAGTACATACAACCTGCTAGACCATTAAATACTTGCAAGCAAAACACATACGAGGAATCAGCTAATTCAATGACATGCTGACATCTTCTCCATTCTGAGTAGCACTGAAGCCACACCACCAGCTCTACACAACTGGAATCACAACATTTGCAATCTAAACCTCACCACTCAATGGAGCCAGGCTTGATGCCTAGTTATTGACTTTTGGTCCTGCGCAAGCATGGGTTGTGATTGCTCAACAGGCAGCCCTGCCTGCTTTGCATGATGAAGGTACCACAGCGATGAGTAAAATGTGTAAATGTGGGTATATGATAAAGAACTTCCTGAAATCCAGGATGACTACAGAGACAGCAATAGTGTACAGAAATAACGTTAATCGGTCTTTAATTACTAACAAGCATTTGCCACAATGCCAGATTTTAAAAGCATGGAAAACAAGGTTTGGAGAGAAGTGACAATAAGAATCCTCAGGGCTACGGTGGTACTGCTTGAATCACCTGTGGGGAAGTGAGATGTTCTGAAATAGCTCAGGGCATCTTGCAATCATAGTATCTACTTCATCTTTCCAGTAAAAAAAGTTTGTATACAAACACACAGCACTTTCTTTTGATAGCCAGCTGTGGCAGCCAAAGACACCTTTCCTAGAAATGATACTCTTCCTCAAAGTAAAATCTAACAATCAGGACCTGAAAAACTTTTTGTTGATCTATATTAACTCCCAAATCCTACAAATCATTTCCAAACATATTCCCTAGCAGTGTTTCAGCTAATCCAGCATTATCATCACAGTTTCTCCAAACATTTAGAATTATTTTGTCCAACACCTTTAACTCCCAAACATCCTTCGTTTTACCACTTTAAAAAAAAATAACTAACTCCCTTCCCACATTACACTTTATGTCATTGAGTGTTCTTGTACACTGTTACCTTTTTTCTCTTTATCTCTTTTTACCCAGCACCTGTATTGTGCTGCCTCTGCCACTCCACGTGCATCTATCTGATCCTTACAATTTAAGTTGATTTTTCTACAGATTTTCCTTTCCCTATATTTTTAAGGAGGAAAGGCAAGTAGCACAAATTGTGGTAATGTCTGGAATTACATCAAGGATAGACGCATTGGTACAGGGCACACTTGTTAGAAGCATTCCAGTCACTTGCAAAGGAATAAAAAAATCGCTGCAAAGCATGACCATATGCAACTACACTATGATCACCTGTGAGACAGGTGATACTGACTCACCAATAACTTCTGATCTTCTTTTGCAAGGATCAAACATACCAATGTTCATTCCTAACCTTTGCTATATTTTAATCAAACTTTAAATATCAACCTAGAGCAGTTGACCGCCAAAAGATTCGTGGAATACTGCTTCAAGGGCAAAACTAAAATGGAAAATCATTTACGACACCACCAAATGGTTGTTCTCATGGAAAAAAACAGCATCAGGAGACTACATCTGGTGACAAACAAAAGAAGAAAGAAAAATCTGCTTATATCTCTTTCAAGGATGAAGTCACCCGGGATTGTGAAAAGCAAAGCCACACCAAAATCCCTCAGAAAGAGATAATTCAAGTTGAGGATTGCTCCCTACGGCATTGTTGAAGCTCTTGCACCACTGAGTATTAACTTCTCCGAAAATATATCTTCCCTCAGTCCCTGGGAGACTATTTCACAGTCTAGTAGATCTCAGTGTTGAGATGCTTTTTCCAATGCTTAGTTCTCCTTTCTGTATCACAACCCATCATTCACAGTCAAGTCCTCCTTAACATACATAGCTTTGTTTCCTGATGCTTCTGCCAGGGCTTTTCAGTTAGGGGGTAAAATTATTCCCCTTCATTAACAAAAGGGAGATAACATTTCAGTCCTCTCCAATTATTAAGAATCATTCCTACCCTTTGAACGTCCTTGTGCTATTTACTTCACAACAAACAACTCATATTGTAAGAGACACACAACTAAGGCAGAGCTCAAAAGTTTGTAAGTTCTTTTAAAGCAGAAAGCCTTAATGGCAAGTTAAGCTCCAACACTGGAAACTGGCTATTCAGATTCTAGCATTTCCCTTAACTCAGTCCCTGTACTTCTTGCTGTCTCTCTTCAATAGGTCAAAAATTGTCAGATATTAAAAACCCCTAACCTTGGACTTCTGTCATGTCCCAATTCAAAGAGTTGAACAACAACAAAAAAAAAACCAAAAAGGTTTTATTGATATAGAAACAAAATGTAATTTTCACAGGGTAGACCAATAACTCAGTTTCTGCTCAAAATTACTGTAACTCTTTTCTTTACAGCATAAGATTTACCAAGTAAAACGGAGAAAGTTTGCTTCTGCAATCCAGGAATGCATTTGTCCCTAATAAATCGATAAAACCACGCAAAACCTTGCATAAAGCAGTGCACACAGTAGCAACAACGGAGTAACTTCCCTTGCTAACCAAACACTATGGAAGAGCCACGTACTTGATATGCAGAGGGTAACAAGTGAAATTATGTCCAAGCCTGTCTTCTATTCATGTAATTCACTAAGCATCTTTATTAGAGTGGTACTAGAAAACCACTCACCATCTTACTCAGGTACGTACAGATATCATCCCAACACTACATTCAGCATTAATAAAGAACCAAACATAAAATTGAGAAAAAATTATATTTCTTTGACTCCAAATTCACTAAGCCACAGAAAATGGAAGGACCGTCCCTGAGCCTGGAGTATCAGAGCTACTCAGAACAGTAATGACCCACTGCCAAGCCTTTGGCATGAAGAGACAAAGATTTATTTAGACACCCTGGGCCACTGGCTCCAAAACGTGGAATGTGAAGCTCTTTCTATCACAATGGTGAAGCATCTGCCAATTTTTAAGCTCTAAGGTTTTTCTATTAACCCAGTCCATATTTCCCATATAATTTCCAAGATATAAAGTTAATTTTTTCTGAAACATATATTTCTAGATTCAGTGCACACTCAGACACAAACTCACTCAATTTTCTCCTCATGTATCCTCCACAGGTTGATCAGATCCTCTGCAAAGGCGTTTTTACTAACCTTGATCCCTTGCAGATAAAAATCCACTATTACGTCATCGCTTTTTCTTGGGGAATATGTCACACATACTGGGAACTCATGAATGGGGCTACATTTAGAAGCAGAAGAATTAGCTGCCTCAGGACAAAGAGGAACAAGTGGAAAACATGATGACGTAACTTACAAAGCAGACACAGATGGAAGAGAAGAGAAGAAAGAAGAGGATTAAATCCTCACCACATACAATTCAAAGGCATTTAAAGTACAAAGTACCCACAGCAAAACTAGAACAGACACACAGCAGATGCAAAATAAAACGTGTATATAAGATTACCTTCCAGACCTTGTCACAAGCACCATGCACACGCAGATGGAGCCGAAGGATGACAGTGCTATTATGCCTTGCAAGAACGAATCCAATTTTCACATGCTACACTTAGGGACAGGAAAAATAAAGTTATAACCAGCACACATAAAGGTTTCCTCTGAGGTACCTGGGGCTGAGACTGAAAAATCTGCGATCGTAAGGATAATCCTGAAAATACAAACAAAAGCTCTGCTACTATCCTGAGTCCCCAGACAAAAACTGGCACAATCCCACTGCCATCTCATAAAATGCAACTTGAAATCGGTGTATTTTCACTCCATGTTTGCTTCTGACACTCAAATGCCTCCTCACATCTGAAAGCGTCAAAAATCTCATCAGTTCTCTGTGTCAGTGCTTGGTAAGCTACAAACATCAGCAAAAACAGAGCTGGGAGCCACTAAAAGCGAATTCAGAAACCACTGCCTGTGGGGAAAGTATCACAATTGATAAGCAACAGAACAAAGGACTAAACTTCTAAGGCTTCAGTCGCTCCTCAGCAGAAAATGGCTTCCAGATTTGCACCCTTGAAGCTTAACATGCTGATCCACACATTTTCTCTTTAGACAGGACTGTAGCCAAAAGATTTGCTCTTTGGATAATAAAAGCATGGTGGAGATCCTTAGGAGCATTCCTTCTCTTGGTAAAAAAAAGTTTGTATTTCATAAACTTTGTTCTTAAACACATGGTCATGGGATCTTGGGGTGTCTTCAAAAGAATCAGTTAATAAACAAGCATACTAGAATAAACAGACTTCAGAAATTACAGCAGTCTGAATATATAATAGTCAGGTACAACAGCAGGTGCTTTTTATACTGCATGCCAAGTCCTCGTTATGTACTTGGCATTGGCTTGGTTACAGCAAGTATGAGATAATCCCCTAACATGCTGTGTCATCAAAATGCACCAGATGGATGCTCCAACTACACAAAACCTCTTCCCTTCCCCACTCCTCTCCTCCAAACAGGATGTAACTTTTAAAGAGCAGTGCCAGGTGCCAACATGGAAAATCCTATCTTGATAATTACTTACCCACCAAAGCGTAATCACCACTTCAATTACTAATGGTAAAATTTGGTCTTACCTTGAAACCATTCATAAAGCTGTACTACTGGAGTGCTTGCCAGGCTTTGGGAAGGGCTAGTTTGACCAGGGTGAACACAGAACTACACACAACTGAAAGTCTCAGGCAAGGTCGATTTTATCCTAAATAATCCATGCCTGGATTATTCCAATATCTATAATATATACAATCCAACCTCTTGTAAACTCCCCTGACACTGCCTTAACTGATACTTTTCTGCATTTTCAACATTCCAATTTTTTGTCTTAGGGGAAAAATAAAATAAAATTAACTAGACACCTCTCTTTCCTGTATTCTCTGCCTTATGCACACACATCACCTGGAGACCACTGCTGCTGGAGAGACTGACCACAAGAGCTGTGCAAGGACTCTTCCTCGCCAGGTGGCACCAGTGGAAAACAGGTGGGTTTCCAGTGAAGCTGCAGTGACAGACCGCTGCCTCGCATTGAGCGACTGTTCTCTGCAAGCAGAGTCTTCCTTCCTAAAACCCACCAACATGTCAGCCGGGTCTCTCATGCTGTTCAAACCAAATACGAATAATTATAGGTGACTTCACAGCACACCGCTTCATACTCAGAAGATCTGATGACTTTGTATTTGCAAACATGTCTTCTCTCTGTACCACAAACCCCCACAGATGCCAGGTGAAGACCAATGGAATCCACCCAAAGACTTCACTGGATTCTTCTCAGAGGCAGTAAAGCGGTGGGGTTTATCTGCATCATCAGTTATGCCCACTATTCAGCACCTCGCTCCATCTGAAAAGCCAACACAAGAAGGATGCCACCAAGGTTTGTATGCTACTAGGCTGTAATAACTGTGTGACGTACTGTGAAAGGCCATGAAGCCGCAGGACTCCTGTCATACGCTGGAGAGGGAAAGTCTTCAACAGGCAGAGTAAATAAGGTGTCGGTAGATGTGCACCTAGTTGGAGGAGGTTAGTCTTTAAGTCGGGTGTGTCTGATTTTTTTGCCACACTAGGCATTAATGACTGAGACACTATCATAAAAAGAAGCATAACAGCTTTTTTGTGTACTGCCATTAGCTCCTTGCAGTTCGTATGATTACTAAGCCTTCAGACTGACTTTTAAAATATCTTCCTCTTCCTCGCATCATAAGAAGCCATGATTATTCACCCCACTCTGTGAATTCCTTTCCCAGTAACTTCACCCTCAGGTTTCAGGTGTAAGACGCCTACAAAAGTACAGTACGTATCCCTCAGTGTTTCCAATGTCCAATGGCCCCAAAGTCACTGTTCCACACACTCTGCCGTTTGAAAACACAAGGCTCTTGGACAGGCAGCTGGAAAAGTCCTCCTTTTCCACATAAATGAAGTGCTGTTTCTTAATAAGAAAGGAACGCTTACCTTACTGCTGTTTGTGATATTCCGTTATCCAGAGCAGATCTAACGTATGCATATAAACCCGCACCACAGTGCCTGTGGATGCCACTGCTTACAAGGCCATAACACAGACTTTAACACTACAGATCAAAATTGAGTTTCAAACTGCTCAGATTTCAGCACAGTTATATACTGAAAGGAAAAAAATAATCCAAAATATCTTTGGACCTCTACTGAAAAAGTCATTACCTTCATGGATAAAGGTGCTGAAGAAAAAGTATCTTCAATAAAATATGAATTTGCATATCAGAAACATGACACATAAAAATTGCCTTTGGTCCATGCACAAAACCACTGTTCATTGCAGCTTTAATTCCTAGAGAATCACCAAAAGGCAAACATTTTTGGAGTAGAGAACTTATTACTTTTTTGAAAATTGACTATACGAATATTACCTGTATAAAAGCTAGGACTGTGCTTTTAATATTTACGTTTCATGCAACTTTATTTCCACACTGCCATTCTGTTCAAAATGCTTCTATTAGCTATCGGGGGTAATTTATCCTAAGGAGGACATCTGACAGAGGACCAGATCTCCTCTAGGAAATGTTTTCTTATTCCTGGTCGATGACAGCTAACAACTGGACCCCCGTGTCACCAGCACTCCCATAACCAGCGCAGCAGAAGACATCAGGTGATGCTCCATGTCACCTGCGATAACCAACATAACCCAAACAATTACCTGATACCATTACTGAGACTACTTTTTTATCTAAAATAAGCAGTGATACATGCAGCTTATAGACATCCTAATCAATTTATTCTTCTCTTCTCCTCCTAGATTACTCATTTGGCTTTCCTTGGGACAAAAATTCTTTTCAAGAGGCCGGGATATCTTGGCTCCAAAACCAGAAATAATCAAATCAGTAGCTAACTAGAAATAGTAGTTCTTGTTAATGAAGTAGGTAGATTTGAATCCAGAACATGTTTCAATGTATTGTATATCAAAGCATTAAACGTGTGTAACTCCTAAAATACAGAGGTGTTTTCTGTAGCCTTAATTACCTTCAAATTTGCATTCAAAAGCAGCTTGACCTAAGCTGAAATAAAGACGTTAAGTCTTTGCAGTTTTCTTAGGTAAAGAAATAAAAAGATATGTGAGGGTGTATTAAGTCCCTAGTGCAACTTCAACTACAACTAAAATTGCTGATTCCAAAATCAGTGTGTCCCAAATCGTACTACGCTCAAAATACAACCCATTAAAACTGCCTGACTTGGACAAGACTTTGAAGTAGGGCTAAGCAATCAGACTAACTACCATAGGCTGTACCCTGAATGTTGAAGCTAACACAGAGCCAACATTACAAAGTATGGCGCCGTCCCCTCGGACCGATGCCCAGCTCCTTGCCAAGAAGGCACCACGTCGCTCAAACGTCTCTCCCACGCTCCTCGTAGCCCTGGCACGGTCCTGCACGAAGCAGCTTTCAAGGACTTTGGGATTTTCTCATTGTTATGAAATAAAATTAAGCATGCCAAAATCTGAATGATGTCATGGCAATCTCATAAGTGGATTACATTAATCATTTACCAGCAAGGGAGGATAATTCTTGAGCGAGAGCAGAACCCTGAGTTCATCCTTATTTATCACTCTGAGACAAAAGGTACAATAGCTGTGGATATCAGAAATACACACGAAGTTCGTGGAAAGGGTAGGTAAAATGTCCACTGAAAATGCAATGGAATTGCAAAGCTACAGACTGGTTTTATACTGACTCTTTAATGACAAGTTTCTGTCAGCTTACCACAAAGTTACTGGGGGAGATTTTCTTCGTTAGGTAAAAGTTAGCTGCACAGTAGATAATTAGCAGGAATGCTGCTTAATAAATCTTTCATTTTTAAAAAATAGTGCTCTCATTTTTAAACGGTTGCAACACAATTTAACACACACAAAAAATGTTTTCTAGACTTCTAAATGTTCCTTTTCTCCATTTTGATAATCTTAAAAATCCAATAAAAAAAAAAAAAGAAAGAAATCATCAGGTCACTGGATAAGCTAACACAGCAAATAGAAATTTCAGCCCTTTCCTGGGTAGAATGACTGTGATAAGACAGACTTAAAAAAATGTCACATTCATGTATCTTTTAAATCTTCCATTATGTTCTGATTTTTTTTTTCCTCCTCTTATTTAAAAATACCTTCTTTTACCCACGCTCCAAGCTCTTTCCCATCGTAATACCCATCAGGAGGTAATCGCTGTTTGCCCCACAGGGTGCATGCTCTCCACCCCAACACTCCCGTTGCCCAACCGGCAGAGCGAGCAGCTCCCTGCATGGTGGCAGCCGTGCCCCGTGCCACCAGGGTGATCAGCAAAACCTTCTGCACACTCTGGTGTTTGAAACCCACGAGAGGCGTGGCTCTCGGGCTTCAGAGCTCCACGCTTCAGCAAAGCCAAGAGCTACAAACGCGGCATGTGCAGCCCTCGCCTTAGTCACCCGATTTGAGCACAGCTTAGATCAGATGGCATTCAGGGATCCTTTCCAACTCAAGTTACTCTGTGATCATAAAAAAAGATGGTGTGAGAAAGCTGTTAAGAAAAGAGAAACACCCTCAGCTCCCCACACACATCACACAAAACGTACCAATTCCTTCTTCCAACACTGGATGCAGTACCCACCCTCCCAAAATTCACCTGAGAGAGACAACATATAGAGAAAACCAATGGGTTTGCACGTTCTTTGGATTTGAAGGGTGTTAGTTAAAGTATTCTGCTTACATTAGCCTGGGGAAGACCCAGAGCAAGAGCATTTACGCTCTGCTTCCTCCCCCTGCTCTGGCAGGAGCTTTTTTAGGTATTACTCTCAGCTGTTCTTTTAAAAATGTTTTCTTAATTTGAATTTATTTAGTCTAAAGAAAAATTGTATTTAAGATTTCCAAAGTACCAAGATTTCAAACATGACTAAAGTCCCATCAGAACAGAAGAGTACTTATGTATAAATACACGGTAACAGTAACACTGTCAGCAAGAATTGGAACTCACATATCAGAATAAATTTTAAAAAAATAAAAATCCGCCAATAAAACCTAAGCATATATTAGCAAAAAAAAAAGTCACATTCATGTATGTTTTAAATCTTCCATTATGTTCTGATTTTTTTCCTCCTTCTTCTATTTAAAAATACCTTCTTTTACCCAGCCCCCAAGCTCTTCCGCACCCGAATACCCAGCAATTTTTGAGAAAAATATGTTCCTTGTAAAAAAAAATTACTAGGACCCCACCAGGAAAGGAACAATCAGTAACCTTTTCTCTTATGTACAAAAATTAAAATAATTGCAGAGAAACAAAATTATTTACCCAGATCAATATAGGGCACAAAACCTGTATCTCCTAGATACCAAACCAGTACCTCAACCGCACAGATAGAGAAAGGCTGTTCTTGCCCTGATATACATCCCCAGCACGGAAAAAATAAAGCAACAGTGACTTGATGTAGGGTAGTTGCTCAATCAATCTTGGTAGCAGATGGTCAAGTTTTATAGACTCCATGGTGCTGCTGTCCTGGTGTCTTACTGACCTGTGCTCATCTTCTGGAGTTGAAATTTTGTATACCAAATTCATCTGGGATGCTCTTGATGCACAAAAGGGGTGCCACAGAGGTTCAGAAGAGTTTAATTACTTGCAAAAAGAAATTACCACTAAAAGGATTCAGCCCAAATTCCAAGGATATGCCCTCATCTGTCATGTTCATCCACAGACTTTCAATGACATTTCTCACTCCCTACTCTCACATTTTCCTCAGATGGGTGACAAGATGGTCGTTGTCTTATGGAGAGTAATTTTTATTGAAGTGCTCATCAAAAAGAAAGACACAAGTAATGTTTAATTGCTAGCTTAAGAGCAAGATTTGAAAGACTAAATAGATAAACCAAGAACATATTGGACAGCAATGGGGAGAAAAAACATATCTTAAAAGAAAAATAATAATTTTAAACACCCTAAATTTTTTAAACATTCTGAAATAATTAATTAAACGTTCCAGAACGTCTTCTCCTCCTTTTGGTAGGCAACGGGAAAATCAGAGGCTCCCAGTGTTGTCTACCTCACCTAGACTATTTATTTAAATACTTTCAATCCATTTCTTTCACTGATTTCCCTCATGATGTACAAACCCCCACTGTTTATCTACAAACAGTTGCTTAAACAGTCCTATTGGATGACGGAAACTTCTCCCAGTAAGTACATGCAATCAGAGAGAACAGAGCACAGGAAACACCTTGTAGGACATGATCCTGTGAGGACAACAAGACAGACCAGGTGAGATGCCCTTTCGCAGAGGCATCTTCCCATTGGCTCCTTGGAAACAGATTTGTACTCCCATTCGCACTCCTCCTCCCATGCCAAGATGGACCCTCTCCAGCAGAAAGGGTCTAGTGGAAAAGTGCCAACCTATGGTCCTGGAGTATCTTCAGCTAAGTCCTCTGCCATCCACAGCTGTCACGTACCCATTACGCTGCTCTTGTATTTATTTCTTCAGAATTAGGACCAGTATTACCATCATTATTTGCCTGCATATGTGAAAGTGGCAAATAAAGATGTTTCCCTAGGCCCCTTCAGTAAAGCAAACTACAGCTTTATTGGAAGAACACAGTCTCATGAAGTGGAAACAGAAAAATACTACCACACTGCTCTGAGCAGCTGGCTTAGCAAATCAATCAATACAATGAAGCAAAACCAATCAATCTGTTTTTCAGAAACCTTTAACCCCTATACAATATGTATTACATGCAATCTATTAGAAATAAATGAGCAGAGGGTTGTTTGCTAGACCTCTCATTAAGCAGGAATCTCCACCTTCTGTGAAACCAGAAAAACACATTTAAAAATGCATTACTGGAACATCAAGGCTTGACTTAAACCTACAGTAATAGGATCTTGTTCAAATTAAGCTTTAATGAATCAAGCCGCACTGCCTATGAACAACATGTATTAAACTATGCAAAACACATCTAGTTCTTTTTAAAGTTATTTAATTTTTTGAGCGTAGGAGAAAAGGTCTAATTCTTGTAACTCACAATCTCATGTAAACCCAGAATAGCAGACAATTCACGTGCCAGGGGTAAAAACGCTGAATGTGGTCTGAGGTACCTAGACCATGAGATACAAGTTAAAAGTTTTAGCTCTCTGTTTGATTTTTCCTTCATTTTGTCTATTTGATGGCTCTGAAGTTCACTTCATAATTTAGTTTTTTTAACATGATTGTTAGTTTTGGATACTAAATCTGAATTCACATACATGCAGCAACACCACTGAACCAAAATAGTGTGCATCTTCCCAGACACCTTTTCTGGATTTACTATTCATTTTTCCTGATTTTGTTTGCCATAAACACTACCGCACACTGAGACAACCTAAAGCCAAACAACAAAACCACGGCAAGTGACTACCCACATTGGCCTGTTAAAAAATGTGAAACAAGCATCTGAACAGGAGATTCCATTTCTTTGCACCCATATGTCTCCCATGTTAGCTCTAGCACTGGTAGGCACAGCTTATAAAAAGAAAAGGTTAACTACAATTCAGAAGTGCACATAATCCTCATATTACAGGCTTTTTAAGTTTAGGAACATAAGCATTGTAGATGACTGTGGCTTAAAATGGTACCAAAGAAGTCAGAAGCCAATTCCTGGTCCAATTAAAATCCATCCAAATCTCATATGGTTAGTGTTGTTTATTAGATAGATGATACAAACTTCAGCCTCACAATTAGTAGTCCCTGACTTCAAGGCATTATGCAGTCTTTACTACATATATAGAGCAAACAAGATATTCAGGCTTATCTCCAAAAATCCACACCCACTTCCCCTGTCCTACAAGAATGATGGACTACAAGATTTTCCCTCTGGCATCCACCACGCCGCTACATCCAGCCAGCATCACAAAATTTCTTCCAAAGTGTTACTTCCTACGGTTTAAACACACAAAGACAGTTTTAACAAATAAAAAATTGGGAGCGCATTTACACTGTTCCCAATGCATAACGAACCACAAGCTTATCATAAAAAAAATGAATGAGAATTAAATTACTAACTCAAAAAATTGTGAAAAGGGTTTTCTATTAAGTAACCAAAACCAGTTATACTGAAAAGCTCAGGTGTCCCTCACTCCTCTTCAACACACCAAAACTGTATTTTCTGTCTACCTAGATGTACCAAATCGCCTTCCCAGCATTCTTACATTTTATAACCAAAGGGCCAATCTGTGAATACTTTTATTTTAATAGCCTTCCAAAAGGCTGGCCTTGCATCTGTTAGAAGACAGCACAGCAGCCAGAAAACTGTCTGTTTTAAGTGAGGACAATGGACTAATGTAAGATAAAAGTATCGCTTCAAGCTACAACCAGAAACGTCCAAGAAAACTTGGACCAATGAATTATACAATTCATACTACACAGCCAACCTTGAACTGCCTTTACTTTGTAGAAATCAGTTTGGCCTAAAAGCTCACAGAGCTCTCAATCTCAGATCACATTTTCCAATAAAGGCAAGCCGCCTTCCACTCCAGTTTACATTTAGACACCAACAACATTCATCCCAAGGTGCATTAGAACGCTAAATTTTCTGCTTTTGCAGAGTTTCCTGTAGTCTTCCATTATCATTTACTGGACACTTCATTTTGCAGTACAAGTGCACAGAATTGTACGGTAATCATTCTCCTGTACTCCCCAACAGCGTTTCTGGGCAGCCTACCCTTCCCCTTCCCCCTCCCACCATCAGAGCAAAAGGTAAACACGCACCCCACTGTCGGTTACCTGCACACCACTAACACGTACCACCTGGAGAATAAACACCTTCTACGCCACCGCAGGCCTTTGGGAAAAATCAGGCATCACGTGCTTGCTCCAGCCACGGGCTGCGAAGGCAGGTGCAGCCGGTCCAGATTTTAACAGCAATGCAGCAGAACCCGGAGCACTGTGACCAGAATATCTTCCAGGGCAAGCTGGTTGGGACCCCGTGGGCCACCCGTCTCAAGGGAGATGCTGCAAAACTGCGTCTGCCTGGGCGTACTCCTGTCAGCCGGCGAAAACGCGCTGCGTGTCGGAGACAAGGGAAATGCTACATGCCCGGTCTGCCCTACACCCACATTAGCTCACTCGTAATATATGCAGAGTCAGGCAAACATCCCTGCCTCCCGGTCGCTCGGCAGCTATGAAAACAGCCGGATCCGCAACCCGCTCTCTGAAGCCAATTGCGAATCCACAGCCCCCCCCGCCCACCCCCCAAAAAAAAAAAAAGCTACAACAGGGGAAAGCCAAAAAAAAAAAAAGAAAAGATATTGTAGTTTTCCAGCCTAGGCCCAAGTTCCCGTCTGTCTCAAAAGGCAGATTTACAGACAATGGCAATAAAACAACTCTTGGTAAATTGCTCCTGTTAACACTGATCTTTCCAGAAAGCAGATGCAGCGCATCGGGCTGGCACTGACCGCCACCGCGATTTAGGAGATCGTCACATCCAACTGCTTTTCCGGGAGGAAAAGATGAAGGCGCCTTCCCTTTCCTGAAGCCGGTACGTGATGGTGGCAGATGTCACCTCCGCCCCGACCCCACCACCCCGAGCCCGGCCCAGGGATGGAGAGCAGAACTCGCTGCCCCCCACCTGGGTCTCTCTCCATCGGCGACTGCGGAACCTCCACATCCCCTCCCCTTTCTCCCCTCCCCCCCGTGTTTCCCCTTTCCCTTCTCACCACAGAAAAGATGCGGGGTGAGGAGAAAAAAATATATTAAAAATATATATATATAAAAAAGAGCAAACCAGGGCATTAGGGTATGCACAGCTCCACGCAGTATTATTCCACGCGTATCCCACCAATGTTAAATGGGATAATTAATTAGTCAAATGGATTCCAGCGCCGCTCCCCTCCCTGCCGATGCCCCCCCCCCGCTCCAGCCCGGGGATGCTCCGCAGCCCCCCGCCCGCCGCCCCACCACGGGCCCGCCGGCCTCCCCGCCACCCAGTGCCGGGGTGGGGGTGATGGGGGGAGGGGGGGAACACGGACCCCAACTCCCGCTCCCGCCCCCTCCGCACCTGGTGCGGGTCCGCGCCGCCTCCTCAGCAAGCAGGGCGGCTCCGGCGGGGGTGGCAGCGCAGCGCGGGGCGGAAAGCCCGGCAGCCAACCGCTCCTCCCGCCACCGCCACCATCTTCCTCCTCCTCCTGCGCCTGCCGCCGCCAGCACCACCCGGCCCGGCCCGGCCCGGCCCCTCCTGCCGCGCCGCACCGCCCTCCTCGCGTCAGCGCAGGGGCGGTGCGGGGCTGAGGGGGTGGCGGGGCCGCGGGGGCGGGTGACGGCCTGGAGCTGCCCCGGCGGGCCCGGGCGGTGCGGCCGCGGGCGGGAGCAGCCAACCCGGTGCAGAAACGGCCGCCGGCGAAACGCTCAGCGGCTCCCCGACACGGCAGCTCCTACGTGGGTGGGGGCCCAGCGGGCCATTAACCCAGCCTTATCAGCTTGCCTTTGGGCTTCCCGGGGCCCACAGCCCCGGCTCGCCCCAAGGGAGAGCAGCCGGCGGGGTGGGGGTGCCGGGGCAGCGCGTCCTCCCCGGCTGCGAAGGGGCTGCCCAGGCCGCGGCCCTCACCGAAGCGCACAGAAACCGAAGGCCGGTGTCCCCGATATAAAGTTGTCGCTTCATGGCCCCTTTCCTTGAAAGGGGGGCTGCTGACTCCTGCGGTCGCATTGACAGACGGAGCATTTGTCCTCACGTGGCGTCTGTCTCATGAATTAACCTCATGAAGTTCAACAAGGCCAAGTGCAAGGTCCTACACTTGGGGTGGGACAATCCTCATTATCAATACAGGCTGGGGGACGACGTGATAGGTAGTAGCCCTGCGGAAAAGAACTTGGGGGTACTCATGGATGAAAAGCTGGACGTGAGACAACAATGTGCACTCAGCCCAGAAGGCCAACCGCATCCTGGGCTGCATCAGAAGAAGTGTGGCCAGCAGATCCAGAGAGGTGATTCTCCCCCTCTCCTCTGTTCTCGTGAGACCCCACCTGGAGTACTGTGTCCAGCTCGAGCCCTCAGCACGAGAAGGACATGGACCTGTTGGAACAGGTCCAGAGGAGGGCCACGAAGATGATGAGAGGGCTGGAGCACCTCTCCTATGAGGACAGGCTGAGAGAGTTGGGGTTGTTCAGCCTGGAGAAGAGAAGGCTCCCAGGAGACCTTATAGTGGCCTTCCAGTACCTGAAGGGGGCCTACAGGAAAGCTGGGCAGGGGCTGTTTGCAAGGGCACGTAGCGATAGGACGAGGGGCAATGGTTTTAAACTAGAGCAGGGCAGGTTTAGATTAGACATTAGGAAGAAGTTCTTTACTGTGAGAGTGGTGAGACACTGGAACAGGTTGCCCAGAGAGATGGTGGAGGCCCCATCCCTGGAGACATTCAAGGCCAGGCTTGATGAGGCTCTGAGCAACCTGATCTAGTTGAAGATGTCCCTGCTTACTGCAGGGGGTTGGACTAGATGACCTTTAAAGGCCCCTTCCAACCCAACACATTCTATGATTCTATGATCTACAGCCCAGGCTGTAATGGCAACGGTGTCTTGTAGCTGCTCCTCAGGGTTGCTGCTCCCCGTGCTCTGCTGCCTCGGTGATTCCATATGAACGAACAACATCCTGAACTCCTCCAGGCAGTGTCTCACATTTTATGGTATTTAAATCAATATGGCTGGACAGCCATAACCAAAATGTAACTATCAAAAGAAACACACTTCTTTTTCTCTATGGCCAGTTTGATATCTAATCAGTATTCCATTTAAAAATGGGTAGCAGACTTCAAGGTGCCTAACAACTAATGCAAAATTGTAGTATTTGCAGCCTAAATTGGTATATTTTGACAGCATTGTGAATTTGCCTCTTTGGAAAATGTGATAAACATCTGTAAAATGTTTAGGCATACCTTACTGCAAACCATCATAAGTAATCGGTACGTATAAAGGCTTGTAATTAATTTCTATGATAACATGGTGTTAGTGTGGAATATAATTCTGCTTTTCCCATTCCAAAAAACGTATCTGAAAGAAACTTTCTGGTTCTTGTTGCCTATTCCCCTATTATGATATGCTTCAGCCACTCTGTAAGCACAGCTGTACCTTTATATCCTAAGCAAAATGCTGCAATACTCTGCAGATGAAGACTTTGAAAATGAGAGAATGAAAAAAATGTTGTTGAAAAAGAAGGAAGAAGTTACGAAAATATGAGTGACTTTTGTTGCTTAAACAACTGCCACCAGAATCCTTTCCTCTGTTTTTAAGGCATTGCAATGCTTCATTATTTTTTCCTCCTCTGCTAATAGTTTTTATTTATTTATGTTCTTCTTTCCTATCCCGGAGACATCTTTTGTAGCAAAAATAACAAAACATGGAGGAGATCTCTGTTCCCTTCGTCTTTTCAATGGCGTGGATATTATGGCCCTGGTACGGTCCCAGGTTACCACAATTTAGGGTGTATAGAGCGTGTGTGAGTGACTTCCAAAGCTATTGATTCTCAGGCAGTTACATTAAGTAAAAGACTTCACTTGTGATTAAATTCCTTCTTTCTGCCCTCCCTCTCAAAATAGTGAAGCAGCTAGGTCTGAACACGATCTAAATTTGCCCTGCTTTACGAGGGAGATTTGACCACACGACCTGCCTTACTCTGTTATATTCTTACAGTTTCAAAAGACTAATAATAGCAGTCTTCGTGACTGCTAAATTATACGCGAGAAAAGTTCTGTACCCTAAATGCGTTTTTCTTCCAGAGCTCCACTTTACCCAGTTTGTTTCACAGCGCATCATGACAGGTCTCCTAGCACGCAGGTTGTCCGTGAACCTGAAGACATGCTACTGCACCACTGTTATAATGCAGTATCCTGCTTTAGCATTGGCCTTCAGGCTCTTACGTGTTTTCAATCTGATCATCATTGTTTATTCTTTGGCATTTCTTTCAATTTTTGCAATTGAAATGCTGGAAATTGCAGTCTGTTTGTTCTTCAAGGTAAAGCTTCCATTTATGCAACATGTTTTTTTGTTCTAGCTCTTTCTGAAAATGTAGAAACGATTTTGAGTTTTGTAAAACCACACTTCTGTGAAATTAACCTCCTGGACAAATGTAAACTGCCCTTTTAAAGCTGACTAGTTCACATTTAAATGTAATAAATAAAACCTGACAGAAAAACTCGTGTCAAAAGCACCAAAGATTAGTCTGTAACATTTATAAAATGAAGTAGCGCTGTGGATGAATCTATACAACCTGCATTAAATGATAACCTTGTGAGGGTGAGTTTTCTAAGTCATTGTCGTAATCTATAATAAATAATCTGCAAATCAGGCAGCTTCTGGCACATGCAGACACTCCTGCTATGTAAATAGTGCTATTTACACTGCACCGATGATTTTTCATTGTATATAGGTCGTCCGTGTCCCTCCAGTATTTCAATATAAATACAAGCATTTGCATTGTCCCATGTGTCAGTCTGTCAATTAGGGTCAATTTGGCACAAGCTGCTGTGTGAGTATTGGCAAAGCATCTAACAGCAAAGAACCTGGACAAGGTTTCATGCAGACATCTCGTTAACTGGGCCTGGATGTTTCAAAGGGCAAGAAGTTATGTGGAAGGTTTCTCTTTTCACGAAAAAACCTACACTCTATAAAGCACATTAATTGGATTCAGCATGTCTACATTCCACCTGTATTTATATACCCATTAGCCTACATAAAAGCCTTGGCCATGGCAGCTCAGACACTTTTTACTACTAATTTAGTCAGCTCGTATGCATTTTAAAGAATTGGACATTGCCATGGTCTTAGGTCTCTGACTTTGCTACTTTCAGCCTTGGGCCAAAGGCAAAACGGCTCTTGCAGGCTGAAAAGATGAGTGCAAGCTTGACATAGTTTTAAGGTCAGATAGCTCAAGATCCACGTGGGACAGAAATGAATGCTTTTTACTGTCTGAAAGCTTGGGATTACAGCTTTCATATGTCAGAAAGGATTAATCTCTGACTCTAATGGTGTGCGAATTATCTGTTGCTAGAAGAGTGTGGACTGCTTCAGAGGTGCTTGCTGGTACTGAATTAGGTGGCTTTCAGGAATGGAAATGTTTTCAAATTCTGACAGTAGACCAATGAACTGAAGGAAGGCATTTTTAGGAATAAAAATCTCCCAGACTCAAGTACCTTATATTCTTGATTATCTTGGTCTGAAATAGCTAAATCAGGGGTATGGAGTGAAATCTATGGTTTTCAAGAATGGAAATCACCAGTATTGCAATTATTGTGGCCTGTCCACCCATAGCCTGTGAAAGCAGGTTGTCCCTTTTCTAATGTAACGATCTGAGGGGATGGTATATCACTAGTTATGCTTTGAAGCATTTACTTTGCGTGAGGAGCCATATACTAAATATTTAATTTAAATTATAAAGAATGCAGCCTCATCTATGAAGAGGCCTTAAATAGACAGTTGGCAAGGAGAAGGCTCTTCAGGGTATAATAAAGTAAAACTGCTGTGCCCTCCAGAATACTAGGCAATAGACTTAATCGCAAAATAAATAAAATTCCAGAGATATAAAAACATTCTGAAAGCTTGAGGTATAATAAAAAGGAACAAATAAACAGTCAGGAATCAGCCATATGGATAATACCATGGTACATGGCAGTATTTGAGGAATTCAGAAACAACACGTTGAAGCAGGCAATTCTGAAAGTTTGAAAATATGCTGAAGGAGTATAATCGACTTGAGGGTCACTATCAATTTACTATCCCCTTTTTTATACAGTGTAGAGAATTTTGGTCCACTCTTCCCCTTCATAGTGGATCAGTCACTTTTTTATACTGTTTTTACAGTTTTTTGAGACATAAGTGTAGATAAGCAATAGAGCCGATAGTGCTTCTTTATATAGAACTGTTGAATAAGCCAAAAATGTATCTTTTTCTAAAAAGCTGTAACAGTGTAAAGACAATTTGATAAAACCTCCTTTGTAGTATAGATTATAATATACATTCAAACTATGACATGAAAAGCCAGTGATGGAAAATAAATGCGTTTTCCAGGTATGAGTCAGAAGTATTTGCGGAGTGAGTGTAAAGCACCTTACTTTATAATCAGATTGAAGAATCTATCTATGTAAAATACCTGTCTTCATACTGCTTTGGCTGTTTTTTCTCAGAGCAGAAACATGATATTTACTGAAGCCAATGAATTCAGACGGAGTATCTTGCACTTAGTACACCCAACTGGTATTTTTCATATAGGTGCACAAGGGAATCTCTAGCAAAATTTACATATCAGGAACCTCTTAGAAGGAATAGAAAGGTTAAATTAAATATGCCAGCTGCCCTTGTAGTTTTACCCTGATAGATCTGTTGGAGGTTACGGGAGCCAGCGTGTGCCGACAGGGGGAAAGAGAGCACAGGGAGCCTGGAGAAGTCTTCTGGAGAAGACCGACTTGATTTACCTTACCTTACCGTACACTCCTCCTCAGCTGCCTTCAAACCCGGGGTTTTGAGCAGCGGAACCTGTTGGGAGCATACCGATTGTTTGCCGCTGCTGGAATCAAGAGCGGAGGTTTGGGACTCCTCGTGGCAACCACAGGCATTGCCTGTGGCTGTGTGGTACGGGGGCATTTTTCAGGCATGAGATAAGAAATAAGGTCTTGCTGAAAATGACTTCTCACTGCCCTCACCAAAAACTCCTGTGACATGAGCATTTCCTTCTGAATATCTTTTCTGTTAATTTTGTCCCGTGCTATCTGGGTTTATCTGGTCTTTGTCATAAGGGGCAGGGGAACGAGCTGACCCTTTTTTTTTGCTCCCTTGTCACCAGGTTGTCTTGTGCTGGTACTGATGGGGCTGGAGTAGCAGCGGTTCTTGTTGTCAGAGCAGCTGGATTAGCGGCGGTGCTTGTTGTTGAGGCCAGAGTAGCTCATGCCAGTACGGGTGGTGGAGTAGCTCATGGGATTTGAGCACCAGCAGTCCGTGTCTTACAACATCTACTCCCGCACTGATAATTGATATAAAACCACCCCTGAAACGAATTCAGGAGAATTGATAATAAAATCATGATATTAAGAAAGTAACAATCATTGCCGAAATCCAAAAAGCATCCATCCCCTAGCTCTGGTGATTTCAATTGCGCAATAAAGGGTGAGTTAAACTCTCCCAAGGTAAAATTGAAAGTCTAATTAGAACAGAATCTATTACATGATGCCCAAGACATGCAGAAAAAGCCCTTCTCCAATTTATCATATTATACTTCTGCATCAAACACCACAGCAAAGTAGCACATTTAAACTACCACAAACAAACACAAAGAGTAAATAAATTATACAACATGTTCAGCAGGCTAAGCAGCATTGCATCAACTAACTTTCAACAAAGCCCTATAACAGCACGATATAACATTTTGCTCAAGAAATACACGATGTGAGCTGTTTGTTTTAATTTCCAACCCCTTGAGACTCTCATAGAAAAAATCTGATACTCTCCCAATTGAGCAAGCTGGAATTCGAACTATTCAGGCAATCTGTCAGAGTCCTGGTCAAGCCCCACATTGGGCGCCAATATATATGTTGTGGTTTGGGCTGGACTGGCCACTGAATGAATGACAGATGCTCTCTTTAACCTTCAAAGAAGGAAGAGAAGAATGAGAGAGACTTATGGACTGAAACTACTTTAATGAAATTTTAATAATAAAATAATAATAAAATTTAATAATAAAATAATAAAAAGAAAAGGTAATAATATTAATAAGAAAATAATGAAATACATACAACATACACAAAACCATATTGAGCTCTCAGGATGACGGTCATGTCCCCAGCAGGCACTGCCCCTCAGCGGCAGACGGGAACTGGATTCTTGATCTGGACTCAGGAACGCCCGGATCGGGATCAAAGGCAGATGAACAGACAGAGTCCTCCTTGGATGCCAGCCATCGAAGAAAGAGGCCAATCCCTTTGATCCCTCAGCTTTTATACTGAGCATGGTGCAGATGGGATGGAACACTCTGTCGGTCAGTTTTGGGTCACCTGTCCTGTCCGCTCCTCCCCGCAGGTGCGACCCTTCTACGCTCTCCCACTTCCAACTGTCCAACGGGGCAAATAACAAAGTTATCTGACCTTGGCTGTTATAACAATAAGTATAAGCAGTAGCCTCTCTGCATACCATTCCTTGGTATTTACTATAAACATCAAACTTTATCTGCTAGAGGCGGACACTGTCTGAAAAACATGCCATTAATTTCAGAGAGTTAGAAGAGGCTTAAACTGAAAAGTAAAATGTCTGAAAAGAAAATTCATTCTGTTTTGCCTCAAACCAGGACAGCTTATTAGCAAGGACATTTCAGTGTCACTTGTATTTCTTTGACTTCCCATTTTCCAGGCCATTCTGTTCAGACCTGAATTATTTCCCTCAGCAATCTCTGCCAGCACACTGCCAAAGTGCAACAAATAGCTCCACTGCTGGTTTTATACGTTAATTTACCTGTTTATGAGATCTACACAGTGGATGGGAGAACCTCGCTCTTCCCCCTCTAAGACCTAGGAGAAGATGGAGACAGGGCATTGTCAGTCCACTCAAATGACCTTCTCTAACAGCAGCTCTGCACAGTCCCAACCTCTGGTTCAGATTCTTCTATGCAGGGAAAAAAAATCAAAAGGGACGTTCTGGACTGTGTCTCTTCTAGCAGTGTGATTTTGGCAATAGCTTCACCTCCATTTCACCGTTCCATTACAGCACAGTTTCTGAGGTGTCTCAGGAATTCAAAGCCCAATTCGGAGAAGGCAGCAGTGGCGTGTGGTTTGCAAGGTTGAAAGAAGAGTTGGACTTGGCAGTCCTGTTCCAGCTGCTGGTGAGGCAGGCGAAACCCCTCACCAAAGATGCTGGCAGGGAGCACACACAGTAGGAGTGCTTTGCTCTACAGAACATGAAAATACATGATAATGTATTTATTGAATGAATTATTTAATGAATTTTGAATTCATTAAATTAATTAATGAATTTAGAATTCATGAATTAATTATTTAATGAATACAGAACTGTATTCATTAAACAGGTGACTGGATTTTTTTCTTGATGTGGATTTTTTGTCACTGCAGGAGCAGGGCAAATGGTACCCTCAGTGGTGGGCTGGTTTCTGGAGTCAGGTACTTCTAGCACTGCATGCTATCCATAGAAACCAGTCATGGCATCTGCCTAACTGCTTGGCAAAAACAGGCTAGAATTAGGCTCAGCTCCAGTTTTTCAATCCATAGCCTCCTGGCTGCAATTTCAGGTTTTAAATTGATGACTTAGCACTTGTGTCCTTCATGATAGCTTTCTTTTTGCATTTCAGCAAGTACATTTCAGCTTTGCACTTTCAGCAAGTGAGACACTGAGGCACTTCCACTGGTAGCCCCAAGGAGTCCAAGAGAGAAGGAAAGGAGGTGCTCGCAGTGAAGGATCCCCAGAGGCACCAACTCCCGCCTGCTCACGATCTACTGGATCCAGCTCATCACTTGCAGGTGGGGGCTTTCAGAATGCGCCACAAGTCTTATTTTTTCCAAGGTGAAGCTTGTAACAGATACCAGGTGTGATCTTTTACTGTTTCTTTGAAGCACATAAATATCACAGTGGTAGCCATCTTATGCAAAAGAATACATCACATTATTTCACACCTGCTGCTTGAGCACTTTGCAACTGTTTGCATCTTAGGCCTTACTGCACTGCTTGAAAGAGAAGTGCCAGTGAAACCGATTTTTTTTTTCCATTTTAAAGTGACCGCTAATTGTACGTGATCGCTTTTCAAGTGTCAGTCTGATGATAACTTGTGATACCTGGGCCTTGCTTATCAGAGAAATGTAATGTAAGTCTGAGGGAGTCGGTCAGTATCTTGTCTGAAACTCAGTCAATACATAAAAACAAAACAAAAACCTAACCCAGCCTAACTTACTCCAAATCAACGAGGAAACCCTCCAGGTGGGGGCCTGCATTCAGATTCAAATATAAAAATATAAAAGACAACAGTTTTCACTGGAATATGAAGCAATTGAAATACACAAATTGTCTATCTACTCAAAGCAGACCCAACAGAAGAGAAGCTGTCATAGAAGAAGTCAGGAGTATTTCTGAGGTTCAACGATGAGTAGAGTTGGACAATAAGGCCTTGTGGAAAATTGAAGTAGTCTCTGTGTTCTCTGAGAACACAGAAGAAACAGATTAAATGAAAAACAATGGTTTGCACAGACTTCTGCTTATGCTAATATTTGCATTCATTCAAGTTACAAGAGCTACATTACAATGTATCTGAAGTCTGTTATAACACAATCTTTAAGGTGATCACAAATCAACTTCTAAATGTTAAGTGTGTTACTCTGTATGCTGAAAATGGAACATCCTCCTTGTCAAAGTAAATTAGCCCAGGAGGAAGCCTGCTTGTTTAGACCAAGTTCAGATACATCTGTTAAGTTCATTGTAGAAAGATCCTTTTATACCCTCCATTTGTAAAAGCTTCACTTAGCAGGGGACCAAAAGGTAGACGGCAGCGACAAACGAGATGCAAAGTCCAGCAGATTTGAAGGATGACATACTTCATGCACAGTTCCTCTCCACTGACAGTTTTTCCTCTTACAAAGTAAGATTGTGGGGGTCAGGTTGAAGGATGACTCTGATTTGGAGAGGTGAAAAGAGTGGGCGGCACAAGTAAGTGAGAGGGATCAGTGGATGGCTAGTTGAGAAATGTTCCGGCGTTAGCATATGAACCCAGTTAAGGTGAAAGGCAGCCCTATGGCTGTTGCTACAGAAATGGGATCTCTGATTACTTTGGTGAGGAAATGTCATCCCTGCTCAAAATATGTACATAGGTACATAAATGTATGTTCATATTAGCCTTTTTTTTTTTTCTACAAAGAAGGAAGACAGGAGGAAGAGAAGCTCCTAGATCTACATTTTTGTCCCTCTTCGGAGAGTTAGAGGAGACAGACGTGCTTCAAAACCAGTACAGACAAATTTAAAGTATTGACAGCACAGTTCCTTTAAAAAAATCGTGTTAGTCTTGCTGTAAAGATGTAACCGTTGTGGTTACGTGTACTCTCTTTGTTTTACTTTAGCTTAATTTTAGCTGAAGGTAGTCTGATATTTCTGACCTCTCTCGTGATTTTTTTTGTTGTCATGGTTTTACAATATACCACTATAAGAATAAACTGAAGTATGTTAAAAACATGAAGAAGGAAGCACTTTTTTTAGATTAACTTTTATTAAAATAAAGCCCATTTTTACTGATTTGTAGTATTATTGCTTTCTGTTGATCTACGAAGAAAATATTTTCAGAGATAATTAATGCATAGCAACGCTCCACTATTTGCAAGCTGATTTTAACTGTTACAATGTAACTAATGACATGAAAAGGGAAATGGTGCTTGAAATCAGCACTTCTGGTGTTAGAGACCTTCCTCAGTAATGGCTGGTGAGAAAACAGCATGTGCAGAAATTAATTTCATGAGCAGTTTTTGAAGCAAGCTGTGGTAGGTAGGAGTTTAAACAGTTAACCTATTAAAATTTCTTTCTATATGCAATATGTTCATACAAGAAGTATTAATACTATGACTGAATACTGTGGTTCGTATGTGGTATATCACAAAAATGCCACAGATTCTTTGCTGCAGTCACAATATTGCAGTCTTAGTAAAAATTATGCCCACTACTTATTAATCTAAGCACCTCCCATCTACTGTTTTTGTGGAATTTAGAAACTGAAATCACAAAACATATATATATATACACACACACGTATATTCTTGTATTATTGAAAAACATAGGAATACAAAGATCACTCAAATCGGAATAAAAATTTTCCACACAGACTGAATTTATCTCCTTTGAGGCCATGATGGAGAGGACCTATGGAGGCTAAGAGCCAAAGCAAAGAGCATTAACCAATTTGCATTTTGTTAAATACATGCACACAGAATATTCCTTGTTTTTTGGGTCCCTAGTAGGAGCTGTGGTGTGCTGAGCAATGCAGAGCGCTGCCACTGAACAGGAATTTTGTGCTGAATGTCAGAAGGGCTATGTAAAATGTGATGTATATCATTAAGTGCTCTGTATAAAATGGCCTCAGGTTTTTCAAAGCAGGATCAAAATTAATGGTTATTTTTCTCAGCGTTAGCCTTTAGCTTTACTGTGTTAACAATCTATATATAAAGGACAGGCAGTACTGCTTTATTTCACAGGAAAACTGAGAAAACTACAAAATAAGGAATTAAAGCACTAACAGCTCCATTGTCAAAATATCAAATCCTATCTATCAAGTATCAATATCAAAATCCCACTCATTGCAATATGAAGTAAACAGACTGTAGACTCCCTGAGGATAGAGGTGCCAGCCATGGCAATGTTGACTACCAAAACACTATTAAGAGCTGGCACTCCGAGTATCAACACCTATAAGACCCAAGAGCTTTGTTTCCTTTCTCTCTTTCCATTACCTTTCGTCATTAATAATCTGCTTTAGTGTAACTAAACAAGCCCTTTCACAACATGCGACATAACTTAAAACTCTTCAGAACGCAAGTCACAGCAGCCAGGTGCTAAACACAAAAGCAAAGATTAAATCCTGTCCTTCTCCCACCAATTTATCAAAACGCAAGCAACAAGTACAACAAATCCCTCCTGTTTTGTGCCACGGCATACTGCTTAGAACATTTAACTACAACATATAATTTTCAAACACAGTTACCTTCTTTGCCTGAGCGGGGACATACTCCCCATTCCTCCTATGGAATATTTGGCACTACAGGAAAAAAAAAAAAAAGGCAAAAAACCTATTCACTGGTCCAGAAAATAACAAAGTGAGGGGAAAAGAAGACAGATGATATCTTGCAAACTAGTTACCATAGAGGGAGATGTGAGGAAGGCTCAAACTTCACTGACATAGTCAGACTCCCAGAAACACTCAGTATAATGTAGCTTTTATTCTTCACAAAAGGGACAGATCAGGCTTGAGATCTTCTGACAAGCAGGTCCATTGGCCCACTCCCTCCAGTAGTAAAGTGGGTTTCTCATGCTGTGTGATTACTCTCCTTCAGGGTAGTGAGTCCATCTCAGACTCAGTGCGACAAAAAGACATAAATAATTCAGTAGGCTTCTCCTCGTCCCCTCCTTTGCCCTCCAGGTTTAAGGGAAAATACGCTTTCTGCTTCATTTATGGAAACATCTAATTAGAGAGGGATGGAAATATGTACCTATGTACCTTCCCTTTCTCTCTCCTTGATGTCCAGAGTCATCAACAGCTGCTGCAGCGCTACTTCCTACTGGCTCCCACGGGTGATGCGACAGTTTCACCCATGTGCTGCTAGGTATGCAGTGGCTAGTACTGTTAGCTGTTATAGAAAAGAACTGACATTTTCCCAGCTCATTTTCCAGTTCCTAAATATGACTCAGTGCAGCCAGCTTTGCCCTGCTGTGTACCAATGAGCACTGGAAGTCTGCATACCTATTTTTAACCAGGTGGCATCCACTTCATTAATGCAAATATGTTCTCTTTCTCACACAAGATTTGGGCTGTTATAATTGAAGACCTACTGCTGACTGAGAAAAGCCGAAGTCTTGTAAGACAGAAAGGGAATTGATCTATTTATATTTTATGTTGTTCCCTTTTCATCTCCATTCTAGCCCCTAAGAAACTACTTCTCATGTCTGCTACCCACTCTCCTCCCAATTCCTCCATTAGAGCAGTAGTTGCAGTTTTCCCTGTAATATGGTGCAATCACATATGGAGAAGCTGGAAGCATATTTTAGTTCCTCTATTAATTCAAGAACTGCTAAACTGTATTTGCTGGGGCTGTAGGAACCCATATCTCTATTCCTTTTTAAGACGCTTTGATTTACATTTCCAGTCAAACTGAAAAGCCTTCAGAAAGTAAAGAATAAAGCTGTCATGGGATACAATAAACTACACCAAAGCAAGGTTTTCAACTTCCCTGAAAACAGGAAAAAAAAAAACCCAAAACAAAATAGTAGGAAAGGGGAGGAACAAGGCAGTGGTTGACAGCAAGAAGTACAAAAGGGGCCAGTCACCTGCAGAATGCAGCCAGACAGTACATCGTAAGACAGCAGTTATGCACGGAGAGGAAGGTTCTTATTTCCCTTTTCCTCAGAAAAAGCCATATTGCCCTTCAATAGTGAAGCCACCCCAACGACGAAAAGAAATTAAGGTCAACAGATTATCAGTGGCTACTTAATTTTCATGGCTCCACTGATTTGTTTGTAGCTCTGGTAAATCTCCCTGGCTAAAACCACAGTTATCTCCCATACAGCTAAACATGCATACACGGACATACTAACCTGAAGTGACACTATAGCGTTGAAACATGCTTTCCCTCAAAAGGCTGTCTTCTGCCCTTAGACACTGCTTTCCTAGTTTGCCAACACATCTGCATGTCAGATACACCTCATGTAGGTAACGGTAAGGCTTAGCCAAATCACAAAACTGCTTCCGTCATGCCTTTTTTTCCCATGCTGCGCCTCACCAACACCTCTCTACCGAGATATTTATTAACATTTCCACTTCCTTTCTTTTTTCACTTCTCTATCAGATACTGCAGAAAACTAGTTCTCAAAAGGTGCTTCAAGTGTCCGTTTACAAAGGAAGCGGTGAATCCATGCCTTCCTTTTTTCAAAGATGTAGCAACCCCAAACGGACTGCAGGGGAACAGCGAGGTGCTCCTTACCTCTGAGAAAACAGACAATGCCACCACTGCCTTCTGGCATCCAGCAAAGGAGTTCTAGAGGTCTTCGTATGCTTATTAGTAGCCGGGGAACACTTAGATTTATTAGAACTGGAAACCAGTGGAAGATCTGAAGCCCTATATCAGAGAACAAATAAATATTACAAAGTGGAACTAGAAAAGAATGACCATGCAGACACATCACATTTTTCATTTCTTTTCATACGTGTTGTTAGCTCATTACTTTGCATGTGTATCTGATGGACAAGATACCAGGAAAACAGACAATCCAAGAAACATCCAAGTAAACTTGATAATTATTTGACCTACAATTCTAGCCATACACTGTAAAATACACAACTGCCTAACTTTATCTGAAGAATAAGTTCAGATTCTTCATGCGCAGTTACACCAAAATATTCCAATGTAGCCATTGCTGAGATAAAACAAGCACAACCACATGTTCTGTTAATAATTCAATATTCTTTTATAGTAATACTTAATAACTTAAATTATTAAATATTTATTTAAATTGTATGAACCTCAGAATTATTTGGGTAACAGCCTGGAATGAAAGCTCTTTAGAGAGCTATTGATTGCCCCAATATACAAGGACTGGAAAGAAATTTACTGCAGCAGTAACTCAAGTCTATGAAAGATATCTTAACATGTAAGTCAGTTTTGATAAACAATTAACAAATTTTGATAAATTAAAACAAAACTATACATAAAGCAGAATGCTATTTGAGAAGCATAACTGCAGGTCTAAAATGGTGGATCCAGGTGTTAATGCATACCTATTTGCACAATTAGAAAGTTAACAAAAACAATGACCATACCTCAAGCATATTTTCATCCAGTTCAGATTAGGGGTCATCTGAGGATTCTTCTTCAGGTAGTTCCCATAAAATTTATACAGCAAAATTTATTTTCTAAAGGCAATGAACTGGGATCGAAGTACCATGCTTCTATATAATACCTATCTTCAACATGAATCAAACAAAAGTGTATTTTTTTGAACAGTTACCTGCTTTTAAGGTCTGTGAAATGTTTTCCCTTCGATTATGACAGCACAGAAATTGTATGGACCCTGGAAAGACTGGCATAAGCTATTCCAGTTGATTCCAGATTTTAAAAAAGGCAAGCACGTCACTGAACATCATGCTGAAATTACAGGAACACAAGCATCATTCAGCTGTCCAAATTCTGCAACTCCAGGCAGCACAGACAGCTATTGCCAGAAAGAAATTTCTTCCACGGAATCGCTGCTGTTCATCTCCACCCTTTCATAAACTAAGCTTGAAGAAAAGATGTACGAATGCGTTTGAAAAATTCTTAACTGTATATGTTTATGTTTAAAAAGACCACAAAATAAGTCTGCAGCCATCACCTAAATTCACAAGGGAAGATGCAGTTACTGTTGAAAGAAGCTTATCACTGAGAAGAGATCAGCAATAATTAGAAAGGGTATCTGTTGGTAAACAATGAAACTGGAGTCCAGGGTAAATATGTTGTCACAAAAAACAGAGGTTTTTAGGAGATGAAAAGTTTATTTAAAAACTGCCAACACTTAACAAAAATGATTTTACACTATTTTCCATTTTCTACAGAAATACAATAACTTACAGCTGTGCTTAGTCCATTCTGTCACTAATACATATAAAACAAAGTCTGCTGATAAATAAGTGAAAAAATCTATTTACCAACCACCACCACTAAAATTGTACCTGTAAATTTTGGAAGACATCTGCATAGAATAGTTAGAACTGTAGAGGTGCTCTTTTTTTTTTTTTTCTTTTTTTAATATATTTTGTACTACTAGGATATGTAAAAATTTAATTAACATGCAATACAAAATATTTGAGATAAACAAGGTAAAACCCAGTGTGCACAACTGGAAAGCAGTGCTAGGATGCCCTCCTATGTTTCTAACTAGATATCAAAAACTGAACTTTTTATGTGGCGGAATTTCAACTTCCCTTCACAGCAAAACTAGATTTACAACCATGAACATCTATACCTGGCTAGGTTCCACTGAAGATGGATTAAAGGTGTGGAGAAAGTTATCTAGTGCTAAATAACAACAAATAATTGTAGAACATCTCAAATCAATACTAAAGAGATGCATTTTAAAAAGGAAATTAGCTGTGAGTTAGTTATAAGCATTTGTGAGATGACAGGGTGACGAACGTGCAGTTTATTGTTGCACCATAAATCTATATAGCATGCTTGGAGAACAGTAAAAATTAAGCCACTCACTACTTATTAAGACTTTCTCCCTTCAATATTGCATCAGTATTATCACATGGCACGTAAAAGTGTACCATTCATCCCTAAGTATCAGGCATTGACCTTTATGCTATTGATATGCAATGCTTCCCAAACTAATGTGTTACCTTGTTTGCACACAGGTATATTGTATGAAACTTTTTTCACTACAAAAGAAAAAGAAAAGAAAAAGAGAAGGAAAAAGAAAAGAAAAAGAGAAGGAAAAAGAAAAGAAAAAGAGAAGGAAAAAGAAAAGAAAAAGAGAAGGAAAAAGAAAAGAAAAAGAGAAGGAAAAAGAAAAGAAAAAGAGAAGGAAAAAGAAAAGAAAAAGAGAAGGAAAAAGAAAAGAAAAAGAGAAGGAAAAAGAAAAGAAAAAGAGAAGGAAAAAGAAAAGAAAAAGAGAAGGAAAAAGAAAAGAAAAAGAGAAGGAAAAAGAAAAGAAAAAGAGAAGGAAAAAGAAAAGAAAAAGAGAAGGAAAAAGAAAAGAAAAAGAGAAGGAAAAAGAAAAGAAAAAGAGAAGGAAAAAGAAAAGAAAAAGAGAAGGAAAAAGAAAAGAAAAAGAGAAGGAAAAAGAAAAGAAAAAGAGAAGGAAAAAGAAAAGAAAAAGAAGGAAAAAAGAAAAAAGAGAAGAAAAAAAGAAAAAGAGAAGGAAAAAAAAGAAAAAGAGAAGGAAAAAAAAGAAAAAGAGAAGGAAAAAAAGAAAAAGAGAAGAAAAAAAAGAAAAAGAGAAGGAAAAAAAAAGAAAAAGAGAAGGAAAAAAAAAGAAAGAGAGAAGGAAAAAAAAAGAAAGAGAGAAGGAAAAAAAAAGAAAAAAAAATCAGCTTTCTTAGCTATTGATACCCTATAGTACCCATATTTCTTTCTAGCTGCCCTTTTAAGCCTGTAATATTCCACAACCTTAACAGTTTCTCCTCAACCACAGTGCTAATGAATACACACTACCCTAACTGTTTTTTTCCTTGAAGCCATAAATATGACCACTTGCAAAAGACAAAGAAATCACTTACAATCCATCACATAAAAAACATCAAAGCTACCATGTAGCAGCTGATATCCCCTCTGCAGCAGGGCCTGATCCTATGTCAGTGAAGCACAGAATGGTGGAGGTTGGAAGGGACCTCTGGAGATGATCTACTCCAACCCCCTGCCAGAGCAGGGTCACCCAGAGCAGGCTGCACAGGAACGCGTCCAGCCAGGTTTTGAGTATCTCCAGAGATGGAGATTCCACCACCTCCCTGGGTCAACCTGTTCTAGGGAGTCAGTGGGAATTTTGTCATTCATTTTAACAGACATCAAAATCAAGCACTTGGATCAGAAACAAACTAATGACCAGGTCCCGCAAATTATTTCTGTACAAGGGCACCAGAGAGTTTATTATTTGCTTCTACTATCCTTTCTGATTTAATGAACCCCCAAATGAAGTAAATCAAGATTGTACTTATCAACTCAGGGCTTCCCTATGAATTCTTTCTACCTTCTGTCCTAGCAGCTAGTGAGACAGAATGAAGAAAACCCCAAAACTGTATGAGCAGAAGAAGTCCTTGCTCTTTTAAGTTTTGCATTTAAGATTATGAGTAATATTTTCAGTAGTACCCTGTGATTTTAGGTGCTCATTTTAGAACATTTGGAATGAATCACATTGTCTAGGAGGAGAGAGGAAAAGTGCTATCATTTTCCAATAAAACTGAGGCCTTTAAGGAGAGCTCTCAGATCCAGTAATTCAAAATCAGACGACATTCAAAATAATGAGTAACTCTGAAAATCTTTTTTTAAATGTGATTCATTTTTATAAAAAGAACACGAGAAAAATATTGTACCAAAAAGACTACTTATTGTTTGTATTCAAATACCAATTTCAGTTCCTAGTTTGCGTCTGACATACTTTTCCCAGTTTCCTGTCATGCTAAAGCACGTCATCCAAATATATGCCTGTCTGTTCCTTCCTGGAGAACTCCTGAAAGGTAACGCCCAGGTAAGACACCGGCTGAGCACTTCCCAGTTCCCCCAGCCTGCAAGACCTTACAAAACTCTTTCACCATCTCAAACACTCCCTACAAGCACTTGGAATAAACACCACCACTAATAATTTGGTTTGTGTATGCACACATTTGCCCAAGTATCATGAAAGTAAGGCAGACTAAGCCAGAGAGGGGAAGCAAGAGATCTTGCTGCGTTCCGCAAAAACCCTGACGTTGGCAATGATCCTGCTAGATTCAGACTTAGGACAGGTCCTCCGTGGAAGAGCTCCTCTTCGCAGATCACCAGTGTTAGATAAAAAAAGCCACACATGGGAGATTTTGTGTTTTTCACAGGACACTACTAAGTACAGTTCCGTCATCCATACATCCATCCACCCATGCATACATCCACATTTACTGTGGGAGAATAAATATAGATGATTTATTCACAGATAAGTTCTCTACTGATGAAAAAAAAAGAAAGAAAAAAGAAAAAAACCAATCCCCCTCTGAAAGGAATAATTCATCCTATGACAAAGACCAGTGAAAAACAAACTTAATGCCTTACATTCACTACCCTGTAGAACACTGGTCATTTATCAGATTACTTTCCAGTGTCTTACTGTCCTGTCATCATTTTATTCTTTCTGCTACAAAACTTACAATTTATCTAATCTATCTGCATTGGAAATCTACGTAAAATTTACAATGGTCACAACTGTGTATCTGAGAACTTTTCATAGAAAAAATATCGCAAAATATTATGTTTAAAACTAACTGTATTTCCTCCTAATATGAAAGCTATGAGAATTAAATGGTTTTTCATGTATCTTGATAAAATAAACATTTTGCTCTAGATAGAATAGTACTTTGGTGGACATGACAGTGTTACAAAATTAGTGTTTAATGGCTCATTTAAATATTGTAGTGCTGTCAGTACCTTGGATCTTAATGCTACTTAAAACCATTTAAGACATCTACTATTTCTATTACATGAAATTAAAGATGACGTTTCCAAGCTCACTTTCCAAGATGACTACGCAGCTTTAAACGTAGCCACTCCAAAAAAGAAAGACTGGAACAAAAGGGAATGAACACAGTAGGTATAAATATAATTTGTCTTCTAAAAACAAGTTCTTGAACCTTGTATCATTCATGTGATTTTTTTAAAATAAACAGGGAACACTCCGTTAAAAAAAAATTATGTACTCATTCTACGCAGCCATTCAGGAAATCTTACTGTATTAATGACATACCAATTTCATAACTTTATTCACAATGAACATACAGGAATACCTCATCCAAGAAAAGCTCTTTGTTTCACCATAATTATGTTCTTTCAGAAAGCATCCCGTGAAGAAAATATGCACCTTGCTGTGGGTTCTCCCCACCTCCATCTATACAGTAGGATTAACAGCAGGTTACAGATGGTGCAGAAAAGATGCTTAACAAACTAGACTTCAGTTAACAGTTCTGCTCATCAGAATCATTGTATTGTACATAAGCATCTGTGAGCTATCAACAACTAAAAGCTTTTGCAGTTCTAGTATTCAGACTCCTAACAGAAGTTTTTTAAAAAAATAAATCTAAGATACATAGTGCATCAACACAGATACTGTAAAAAGCTTCCCCATCATTACAATACAAGTCTTCGTGAGATACTGAATATCCTACTGAATAGTGCTAGGGATCTCTAAGAAGAAACCCAGCAACTGTCAGGAGCTTCCTGCAAGACTGCAACATCAATTTAAGATATAGAACAACAATATAATGCAGACGAGATGGTAAGGTCTAGTGTGAATCATTAGGTACAGCATTAGCCTGTGGGTAGATATAAAACACTATGCTAGACAAAAAAATTTAAAAGCCAGTTATTACATGTTTAGCATTTATGGTGTTTCTTTTAAATCAATAATTATAAATTGTAAAAATGTACCCTAATTCACTACAATAGGCTATGCCCTGAGAAGTAACATTACACACTAAGAAAAAGCCACTAGAAAGTGTCAGGTCTATAATTCAAAAGCATAAACTGTCTACAAAGAATTTCTTGGAAGCACATATTTCCTCCATTTTTCAGCAATACATTGCTTCTTCAGAGGAAAAGACTAATGAAAGTTTATGCTAATTCTAGTTTTCCCCAACTTTAACCACAAGATTTTTATTTTTCCTTTTCTCCTTGTAAACTCTCCTGGGGAAACTAGATGGCTTCATAGATAAAGCTCTTGCTTTTCACCTCTGAAAGAGGATGTAGGCCTAGCATGAGGTTCTGAAAAAACTGAGCCTGATGAGCTCCACTTAAGGATATCAATCAGAGCACTTTTGGGAGGTAGTCAGGGTTATCTAAACACAAAATGAGGCCACCTCACCAATGCTTTGCTACATTCTTCTTTGCTGGTTGGAAGAACAGAGAAGAGGCTGGGAAGGAAACACACCTCTAAGGACATGGTAAAAAAAGAAGGAAAGTTATCTTAGACAGAGACACTGAACTTTCTTTGAAAATAACTTGAATGGCAAGTGTACTTGAGAATAGGTGAGTTACCCTCTTTCCTTTATATGTGACATTAACAAAACAGTAAGATCTAATTGTAAAGACCTCTCATCACCAAATGAGCACAGGACAAACATGCATTTAAGAGTCACATCTACATTTCACTTCACTGCTTCTTTTTCCAAAATTGCTCCAAAAGATACAACTCAGGAGTTGTGGGGGTTCCCCGCCCCCCCCACGGCAAGTGCAACATTTCGCTTCCTACTAAATTAAAAAAAACCCTAAGGAACATTCTTCCCCCACAGAAGGCAAAACAAAACTAAACAACCAACCTTGTCCAAAAATTCAATCTTCAAGTCTCTGAAGACTCAGCACTCAAATTATTCTCTGGTAGTCACGATTTGTTAATTGTATCACATGTCATTCTGACGAAGTATGCTTATTGAGCCTGGCTATGCAGACAAGCCTTTCCAAAACCCCTCCTTTCTGCTCATCAATATTATACAGTACTGTTTTAAAAATTAATTAATTATCCACTTAGGAAAAAACTCACTCCTGTCCATAAAGACTAGCTACACATTCTAATTAAGCAGCACTAACACAAAACTGGAAATGCCAAAAATTTTGATTATAAGACAGAATCTAAGCTTTCTCACTATATTACCACTTTGCTTATTTGTCTTAAAATAAGTTCTATATAAGGTAATTAATCAAACAGACAACTTACTTTATCCCCTATTCAAACGACACAAGGATTTGATTGCATAAAAAATATGCAAGAAGTCAACAAAACACTAATATGTAGGCATGAGTAGATTAACAAATATTAATCACAGCAGCAGAGCAATATGTTCCAATAATAACTTTATACAAGTTTGTTATTGTAGCTATCTTTAATGCTGCATGTGTTGCTCCAGTAACTGTAACACAATATAAATCAAATGCCAATGAAATAACAGTTAATGTATTTAGCAGCAGAGAATTCAACCCCTTAAAAATGTGATTCCTTCCAATTTCTGTAGTTTCAAATTACATTTGTTCCTCAAAACCCTTTGTTTCTAGTACAAAGAAATTTCTACAAAGACTAATCCAGTGAACAAAAAGAATTTGCATCAATTTAAATAACACATACTACAGCAGAAGATAAAATCAGTAAAGATGCTTAACCTTATATGAAGACGTTTAGGGATGTACAAGGTTTGATTTTATATTTGAAGGACCTTCAGAGAACAAGAGCCTTGTATTCTGCAGCTTCTGCTGGACATTTTATCTGCAAGAATGTTCACCGACTACATTATAATTCTCTGACTCTCGAACAGTAAACGACTAAAACACATTACTTAAAGTAGCTGTACTCTGTAACCTTTAGGTATATGAAGTACCCATGGCCTGAAGCCACTTTTCTTTTCCAAGCAGTAATACTGAATGGTTAGACAGGTACATTCCAAAGATCATAGTTCCAGAACATCACACAGTTGTGAGCTTAATGCAGTTTGTTGGAGGTATCTCTTCAATCATTTCATGTAAGAGGCTTCAGGACATTGACAGCTTCAAGTAATTTAGTTATACTTTTTCTTCTTTCATGTAATTTATATTGTTACCATGAAAGAGTTAAAGCTTGATTTTGACAGCTTATTGTTTGCATTTCTTTCAAAGGAGAAGATACGACTTGTTTCAATTTCACTTTTATTGTTTAGCTTTCGGTGTGGCAGAGCCTGGCCAGCAAACATTTCTAAATATAACTATTCTCACTGGATTAAAAAAAAATAAAAAGGAGAATATTTCCACCAGGTATAGGCTTTAAAACCCCACACTTAAAAGTCGTACTATAGCCATCAGTGTTTTGTAAAACTAACAAAAGTATCAGCACCATCTCTGATTAGAGCTCTCGGAACATTTTCCAAGTATGAAAATACAATGCAACTCTGTTCAGTTACGTAGGACCAAATCTTGCGTTCCTACAAGCATGCATAACTCATGCTGACATGAATAGGAACTGCACATGTTATGAGGGCAGCTGTTTGATCTTAAGTGTTTGTGATGGAAAGATTGTCAAATTCAATAGCACAGTACTTCCACGATATAGCTCTAAGAAAGCCAACTAAGACTCCAGGTTATAGTGGGGAAGAAATACATAATGGGTTTCCAGTCAGATTTCAATATAAATCTTTTCCTCTAAAAACGTCAATCATTCCAGTGCAAGAAGAGATCATCTCTTCGCTTCCACAGTTCAAGAAATATTTCTTATCAAGCTCCCCCTTCCCAGTCTGCTCCTGCCACTAATATTATTCTCATGAACAGGTAATTTTTGCCAAGGTAAACAGAACACACAACTGTGTTACTAACTGTCTAAATAATCTAGATCCCTAATACGTTGCCAGCTGACTTCACACTTTCCGGGTTCATACTAGTCATTAATAGGATACTGTTAATCAAGCTGACCCAGGCTACTACACATGCTTTAATGTATCTTTCATACTCAAAAAACATCAGGTCCTTGGGGATGGGTAAAAGTTCTTGCTCAATTCAAGTTCTTAAGTTCAGACTCTGGTTTGTCAGAGGTCAGAGGTCAAAGAGAACATCTTATGACGAAATTATGCTCTCTAGCCATTCCCACACTTCTTTCACACATCGATTACGTTCTTCTGCAAGTGAAACCATCAACCAAGACAGCATCCTAGAGCACCTCAAAACAAATGGCCATATATTATGTCCCTATCTATATTGAGGCAGGTGTGCATGCCCATTGAGACAAAGCTTTGCCATGGAGATGCTCAAGCCTAGGTCAGTCTTATCTAGGTACTGTGAACAGAGGAGTGTACATTTAGAAATATCTCTCTTAGCTACTCTGTGCCTGAAATGAGTTATGAACACACCCTCTGAGACCAGAGGTGGTCTACTTTCATTTTGAAATGCAAAAGTAATCCCCATCCATCAAATTATTTAGAACTCCTGGAATTCCACATATTTTGTGTGCTTTTTTTCTTTCCAATTGATACCTTTTGAGCAGGCTACCTGTTTTTTTTTCTCCCTCATTGTTGCTCTCTGCCCAACAGAAACAGCAGCTTGCAACTTATCACAGTCAGGAGGCACTTTGGGCAGGAGAAATATACAGCAATTTTGGCGAAGACTCTAGCTTGAAAATCTAATCCCCTCAGTGAATAGTCCATTTGGAGCAGAGGCAATGTTGCAATTGTACGAACTTCTAGAGTTGTACAATGTTTCTCCTCTGGGTCTTTGGACCAGCACAACTCCATTAGTGTAAAAAATCCCTTATATAGACAAGTTCTAAGGAAATGACAAAATAAACTATTTATGTTTAATTTCACTGGAACAGAAATGTGTTTCAAATTCCCTTAAAATTTACAGTTATGTAAACAGAAATATATGGTTAGAGAAGTGCTCTTACAGAAGAGTCAAAAGAAAAAAACCCAGACTGAAGCTCTGCAAAAGAACAAAAGTGAAGAGACAGCTCCCTCCTGCTGTTTGTTGGTTTGGGTTTTTTGTTGTTGTTGGGGTTTTTTAATTGTAAAGTCTCAATAATCAATCAGAATTACTTTTTACTCCATCCTCTATTGGACTTACATGGTCTTGGTTAAGTACAAGTTACCAACACGTGATCTAGCAGGCTGAGATTCTGTAGTGTACATAATACCTTCAGAAACGCGTATGAAGTGTCATTAATTCTGGATTGTTGAGATAAAATAAATAAATAAATACCAAGTAGGAAACAAAGGTAAAGTAGGCTGTTCTAAGAAAAGTCTTTCCAAACATAGCTCTGACTGTGAATGTGAACGTGTGTGTTTGAACTATTTTCTGTCACATTTTCCTGTATCTGCTTTTCAGGATCTTAACTTCATAGACTTTCCTGTCAAACTCATGTGACAACTAATAAGCAAACAAAAGCCAGTCACAATAGTAAAAGGCATAGCTCCAATAATGTTACTGGAGCCTTGAGAAAGAGACGCTGCAGTCTGGTGTTCTACCAAAGGCTGCTAATACAAAAGTAATAGCACTCACCGAATGTAGTCTGCATCCAGTACAGTATTAGCAAGATGCCACTATAGCAAAGAGGAACAACCTGGAAACAGGTTTAGCTGATACTGACAGATCCTCCTATTCTTTTTCCAGACACTCTGTTTCAAAAGCTTTTCAGACTTCTTTTTTCTTTTTTTTTTTTTTTTTTAAAAGCCAAATGTTTCAGAGTCCACCTTAATGCAGAAGTTAAAAAGTAAGAAAATGACATGGTAGGAAGCTGACAAAGGGTGATTTCTTAAAAAGATTAAAGAACAAACTGGATTTGCTTAATAAAAAGGTATGCCAGTTCTTGAATAAATAAAGTGACAGACTTCTACTCTGAATATGAACTTTAGGACTGACCATTGAAAGAGTGAGAAACACATGGTTAGTTAACACTTGCAACCAAGACATGCATTTGTGTCTGAAAACAGAATATTGCACTAAAAGAAGAACCCTGAAGGCTTTAAACTCTTCCATCACTGACCTAAAAAAGTAACTAACCATTTCCTATAAGCAGTAGCAAACCTGGCTTGGTCTGCATCCCTGCAAGTTGATAATACTTTATCAATGAACTGGTATTCCATTTCTGGACCAAGAGAGTCCTGCATAGGGGCACGCTTCAGGCGTTTTGTTTCTTGAGTATAACCTTGTTTGCTGCTGGATTCATTCAAACCATCAACATCCATAGCTTGTGCCATGTGACTTGTCGCAGAACTGTGGTGGGAATTATTCAGAGTTTCGTCACTGCTGTCCACAGATGATACCACTGCGCTCAGAAGAGGAATTTTGTTGCTCAGGTGGTGCTGAAGGTAGAACACACGCCTTCTTCAGAGGAAAAGGAAGGAAGAAAAAAAAGAAAAGGGGAAAACAAAAAAAGTCATGCACTGAAAATAGTCTGCTGTTGCTACTAAACTGCTTCAGTTCATTTGCTGTCCTACCAGATTCTCCCACAGACAGACACAAAATCTGCCGTTACTGCTCTCACACTACAAACAAGGGCTCAGTGTCACTTTGGCAAATCTGCTGTTCCCTAGTCAGGCACATACATCCAGCTAACAAAGCAGAGGTTTTCTGCAGCTGATCCATCTTTTGCCTATCTTTTGCTCAACTTTTGCCCTTTAAACATTTTACGTGTGAGGAGGCTGACCAACAGTATCTTGTGTCTCTTGAATAAACTGTAAGGACAAGTGAAGCCTACATCAACAAGATACTTAAACCCAATCAAATTTTCCATTCAATAGCTCTGATTATGCTCTGGAACACTTTCCAAAGGCTTAAGACATGGTAGCTTAGAAATCTTTTATTGAGTGATACCTTTGAAAAGCAGAACAACAATCTGTCTGGAAACACCAGGCAAATAACAATACACACATCAGAAGGACACTCTTTTGACCAAGTCCTCTTACCTATGACACCACAAGGTTTCATGCCCTGGGTAAGTATCAATCAGTTCAGTGCAGAGCTCCAACTCTTCCTCTAAATGGCGGGGGAGATCCACACTCTGCTCCTCTGCACAGGCAGCTTCTGCCCCTGCACTCTCCTCCTCCTTTTGAAGGCTAGGGTTTTGCTCATTTCCCAATTGATTTTGTACCAGTACATTGTTGTCAGTCACTGTTCTGCCTATCAAGGACTTGAGTAAGAACTGGCGGTAGTGAAATCCACTGTGGTCTGAGACATGCATGGATACCCAATATTTAGTGGATGAAAGTTCATCGAGGAGAACCTGAAACAAAGAGCAGCAACAGTTATCAATCAATATAAAGAAGGAATTTACCACCACTGTATCTGTATTAAAGTAACATCTCCTCTAGGGATTTCAGACACTGTGGTAACAGTTTAAGAACACACACACACAGAAAAATGAAATAATCACTGAACCTTTTCCACTGTATGCTGACAAGTATCTTGACATTCCTGCACAAGAGACATTATACTTGTTCCAAACTCTGAAAAGGTAGGTAGCTCAGAAACCTTCTCTTAATTCTGAATGGTTTTAAATCTTCAAAATTTATTTCTAGGAAGACAGGTGAGTGTGGCTACTGGGCAAAGCTTCTTTTACTTTACTTTCTCTGTTAGAGCTAATGGTTCTATTTCTTTAAAGGCTTTAATCTCTTTCCTCACATTGCTCCTCCTCTGGAATTTAAACTCTCCAAAGAGATCAAAACTACCTTTTTCATTTACTTCTAAAGACTTTGGATATAATCTTAATGGTATATTCTTCGTTTTAATCTCCTTTTCTAGGCTACCTATGTCACTTAACAGGACTAGCTGATGCAAAGCAATTTTCATAGGCACAAGTCTTCCCTTTTTCTCCTGCAGCACAAGCAGCACAGCCACCTACAAAGAAGAACATGGAAATGCGCAAGGCTAGTTATACAACTTTTTGTGGTGCATCTGTTCTAAAAGACGTTAGAGCAAATACAAACGATGTAAATAGCGTCTTTTACCTGAGATACTCACCATGCTTTTTAAGGCCTTGGCAAGAGACACCAGCATTGTCTTCCTTTTACAGATCAGCAAACTGAAGGGCACTACTGAAGAACAGCCCACACATGGGATTCTTAAGGAGGCTGAAACTCACTATCTCCAGTTCTGCACTTTAAACCACAAGATCACTTCTCTCTTAGCAGAACTGAGCTTACTCTTTTAAATTTTTGAATATTAAAATTTAACAGCATAATGAGTGACATCAGAAGAATCAGACCAGTCTTCATTTGGCCAGAACTGATACTATGCACATTATGTCCAACTTAGATCTTGAAATAATCTGATTCATTTACCTGACATGTTTATAAGCTACAAAGTTACAGGGGAACATTGTAGTTATGGATTTTTAACTGCCTGCACAAAGCAAACACAATGATTCTCACCATCACTCCTTACCTGGACTAGAAAACCTCTTTTAGAAAAGCAAGACAAAAGATTGTCATTAAACCTCTTGAGATCTACAAAAAGCAAAGCCTCTCTCTAGGAACCTCAGAATAACAGTGGAAGATACTTCAAACAACAGGAGGTAAAACAAAAAGCCAGCTACCGTCTGAATTCCAACGGAGGTTCTTTCTTATCAAGTCAGTTTTCTTTATTTCCACACCAAAACCACAAGCCCTTTGCCATTCTTCTGTGAAGTAACAAAGAAATGATATGAAAACGCCTCCCTCCTCACTCTTGATCACCAAAGGCAGAAGGCGGCCCTTTGTGAGAGGTTGTGAGCTGAGTACCATGGAACTGGCATCCTGCTCCAGAATAGGACATATGCACTCAGTGACCTTTGCCTCAACCTCTGGGTCTGCACTCCCTCTTACAACCTCGCTGACCCTGTGCTTGCTTTTTTAAAGTGCTTAATCACCATAAACTGCAGCCCAAAACTTCTCCCTGCTCTTGGACACTGGGGAAATGAAAAGGAACTGTATCTGAGGAAAAAACTTTAAAGGCTGACCAGATAAATATGTCAATGTCCACTCACACAAAAGACGGGTACCTTTGGAGGTCCAGTCAAGCCAAGGCCTTACTGGGGATGTCTACAGGAAAAATTACTTTGCGTCTTATGAACATACTTCTGTCTTCTGGGCATCACACAAGATAAGTGCTCAGGACAACCACACCATCACTTGTTTCTTTGCTTGTTTTTTAATGTAGGGCCTCATCAGCCACTCTCCATCCTGTAATTATGATCTTGAGTATTCCTATCTAAAGAAAACAAGAAAGTTCGTCCATCCTTGCTGAACTACATCCTGTTTTTGTACCTGCGCTATTTCTCTGAAACATCATGATGTATATGAATTGTAACAGACCATACTGATATTACTGTCTTACTCTGGTTTTCCAATTAAGTACACACCAACCTATTAGTAGGTGTCTGGAGCCCATGTTTTCCCCCCATTAGCTAACTGTACTGTCAGGTGAGAAAGCTGAAGTAAGCTTTCTCATCCTTTTCTGAAGCAAGTACTCCAATTCCATAAAGATTAGACTGGTTTGGAGCAATCTATTCTTGACAAATCCTTAACTGATATTAATGAACACTATTCAAACACTACATAAACTTGGTAATGTGGTTCAAATTCCACAGGAAAAACAAACTGAGGCTTCTATATTCAAACAAGATGATGTTTCTTTACTGTCTAATGTAAGAAAGAAGAAATATACATATTCTGTGAGAAAATCTTTGTAGAGGGCCAAAACCTTCTCCTCTAGTATTTTATATCTTTTTCACAGACTTCGAACTAAGATTCAGTCTGCAGAAGCATTAGGATTGATTATGATTACCAAATCAAAGGAAAAAACCCCAAACCCTACCAAACTAATCTACCCTCACAAATCCTCCAAAACAGGCCAACAGTTTCATAAATGATAAACCTGTTTTGAGACATCTTATTTCAATGATAATACAACATATACATTATTCTTCTGGGCATCTGTTTCCTTGTACACCTTAATAAAAACTACCTATAACTACAGGCAAAGTTTGTATTATAGCAGAAATGTGTTACTTAGTTACCTAGACAGAAATTTTATATCAAGATTCTCAGTATCTTTTATGTTCCACACTTTTCCCTAATTTTACTGCATCCCAAACACCTTCTGCTAGGCCATATGAAGAGGTGCATTGGTGGTGTCACGAAAAAAAAAAAAGAGAGTCAGCACGGAGATTTCCCAATGCCTTAAACACACTGCTCAAGGAACAGCAGCACCAGTGAAATTTTACCAGAGTTAACAAAAGCCTGTTGGACAAAACCAGAAAAAACTATTACTTCCTTACTAATCAGCCTAAAAAGAAGACCAGCAGGGGAACTGGGATGGCAGGCAAAGCAAACAGACTTGGCAGTGATCAAACAAAATTCAAACACTTCCTTCACAGGCATGCTTTGTGACACAAAGCATTGACAACTGCCAATGAATAAACCCACTAGAATAACAGTTCTGAGAAGTTATTTCTACCACAATGCAGTTCTTTCTGTTTATTTAATTTAGTAAGGAACAGGAAGTGCAAAAAGCACTCAGGGTGTTATCTTGATCTTCAAACTACTGTTAACTAAAGCATAAAGTTACTAGAGTTTTAATTAATATTGCTAATTTTTCCCCCCTTCTTTTTAATAAAGCTTTTAAAGACCTAAATAACAGACTTAGTTTTCTACTAATACAGACCTCTAACCCTAACTTCTAACCTCCAGTCCACCCCAATCCTGTAATTCTTCTGAATTTTCCATAACTACTTTTCCATACAAACTTGCTAGGCAGATGAGTCCAAATTCTGGGCTATCTCCCTCATGAAGTCTGGAACATACTTGCTATTTACTACCAATCTGATACAGCTATTTTTAAAGCTTCTCAAGTGAGAGTTAACAGGAAACCTCAGCAAAACAACATCCATTGGTAGCAGTAGCTGGCCCGTAAGACATAAAAATAACAACTATACTGCCTCAACAGCCTCCACTAAATTCCTCCCTCACTCTCCTAAGTATTTACAGGACGGCAAAAGGCAGCTGCACACATCCACGAGTGATGTGGACCTGTATCAGCCTAACATGCACAAGAAATTCACCTAACAGCTTAGAAAATACAGTATTACAAAACTGCCTATATGATTTTAGACCATGTCATATTAACTAATTCAGTTTGCTGCAGGTCTTGATTTTTAGATACTACCATCTGATCTGAAATACTGGCCACTGCCTTAAATGTCCCTGCTGGAGCTGAAATAGCTTGATCAACCCCCAGTTTAAATGCCATTAAAAGATACTGTTGGAGCTGAAGAAACTCATTGCAAGCACTACCACGCTTTCTCTGAAATTCCTGCAGTTTTTACTTAATCCTTCAATATTCTGAAGCCACAGATAAGCTGAATAAGGATATCAAAACAAGACATTGCATTACATTATAAAAAATAATATCTAGCATGTATTACATTTTTCTCTATTATGAATTTCAAAATTAGTACTAGAAGAATTATGTTCAGCTTCCTCTTCATTTCAGCTCACACAGTCCCATCCATTCTCCTGCCACAAGTTCATTAACACTAAGTACACAAACAGAACTTCATACCTGGGCAAGAAAAATCTGTTCTTTCTGCAGAGCAGGACCTGCCTACACTGGCAAGAAAAATGCAAAACATACTCATTGCAGTATTTTACCTGTTTTTTAAAAACATTCTTAGCTACCTGTGCTAACTACACGATACTCTCCATCTGTGTCATAGGATCTGCTTGGCAAACCAGTATTTTCTTTTTTCCAGGCAAGGGAATATAAGACTTTATTCACTATTGTATTATACCTTGACAGTCAGCTTTCCCAAATGCTGTAAAACCCAGATGCGATGGGACCAGGCATTGTAGTTGCTTGGATATCTCCCAGCAGCTTCAGAGCAGACATTCATTTCCTCCTGCACTAGTCGGTGAATTCTCTCCACAGGTGCTGCTCCCAAGTTTCCTTTAGTCACGTGACTGGGCAAGGAGTTTTCCTGAATTAATTGTTGCAGCACCCATCGTCTGATTAAACGACGTACAGTGTTAATGGTGAGAGAGCAATTTAAGAGAAAAAATGCAAAAATGCTTTTTCATTTATATAAACCAACCAACCCTTTCCAATATGTCAATTATCCAAACTACGCTGTAAATAGATGATAAGTAAGAAATAGTAGTAAACATAACGATCTGAACTCTTCCCATACTGAAAGCCATGACTTTATGGTCACACTCCAAAATAATTTAGCTCTAGCTGTATTTGTTGGTTTACTCACTGTAAGTGGTCATGGCTACTTAAAGCTACTAAATTTAGGAAACAGCAGACATGAAAAAAATGCAAGAACTGCCTGCATTAGATTTCTAACCAGCTCTCCTTTCAGAAACTTGTATAGCATTAAAATAAAGTACCCAAAATGAGAGCGAAAAAAGCTAGTCGGTAAAAAAAATTAACTGTGCTTTGTATTTTTTACATTAGTCAGTAGTGCACACAGCAAGTCCAATTAGTTTCTGTACATCACCAGCAGGAAGTGCAAAAGATTTACAGTTTCAAGGGCTATAAACATAACCAAAACAAATGTTTTTACTGCTGAATTATACATATTTGAAAGTACTGAGATAAGCACAGATTCATACATGGCTTCTTAATTTTATCATGGACTGAATTCTAGTAGTAATTTAGTAGTATTTTTAGATGAGTATTTTGAGAGGTGTCCTCAATGCTGCAGAAAACGTGCACCTGCAGACCCTACATAAAAGGGCCCTACAAAAGGGAATCACAGATGTGTAGACCTCCATGCAGCAGTCAAGAGAATTGCAATGGATGCATGTGGAATGCTCTGGAAAGCTTGACATCCTCTGGTCCGTGACACAGAGGTCTTTCTGTTTCATACGGGCTCACATCGGTTCCAAAACCAATCAATCGCTACTTTTAGAAAGGTGTCACTCCTAGTTAGAAGAAATCAATCAATAAAATAAAAATAATAAATTCATAAAATAAAAATAATAAATTCATTTTCTTTAAAATGAGAATTCTATTTTGTAATTCATATATAAAATTGTGTATGTGTATATACATAAAAAAAAGAACCAAACAGATAAGCCAATCACCATTAAAAACAAATTTGGTAATCCATCCGCTTTTTCTCTCATTTCAAAACATTTAGACCATTCTTGTTCACTGGTATTTTTTATTCATACTGTGTCTTTTTCTTAGTTATTAAAAAAAAACTATCAGAAGACAATATTATAAATAATTTATAAGAGTGCAATTTCTAAACTGCCTGCGTTTCTCAACAGAAATCACATGCAGTAGATTGAAACCAGCGTTCATACACTGTCTTCCAATATGTTTGTTTTAACTAAAGATGTACAGCCAAATAAATCCTGCTCATTACTGTATAACTTAATTTTATGAAATGTTGTATTTTTTAAGATTTAATTTTTGCTTTTTAAAAATCTCTTTGATCCAAACATCACTATCTAGTATTTTTTCACTTCAATCAGCAGACTTGCAAGAAATGGGAAATTCTAAAAATGTTTAGGTATGAAAGTTAAATATGTAGAGAGTCATTCCTTTAACAAAAGATAAATATTAATCCATTAACATTCACTTCTAACTAAAACCATAAAAAGACAAATTATTTTGATCTTGAAATTATTTCGTATGAGGATTTTTTATAAAATAAGGAATTCAGATAAATTATATATACAGGACTGTGTGAAAAAAAATACAGAATTTATAATTTTTGTGGCTACAAAAGAAAAAATATAAAATGAAACCTGAGCTATTTTCTAGACTTTTTGCATGGGAGGAAAGAAAGGCAAGCACAACCTCAAAAGATTTAACATGTATTGCTGGTACCTGTTGAATATTATAATAATATTTCAGAGATTTTTAAGAGAACATTTTCTACAATAGATTTGGAGAAAAGAATCCAATTTCTTCTGTGGCTGTATGCATGTTCCTATTACTATTGCAGTTCCTGGAATTACCGTAAATGAACGCAGGATTATTCAGTGACAATTGTGCAATCAATAGATATACTGACTCTATATGCGCAAGATCTATCTGAAACTCCCCAAAACATATAGCAAAAGGCCATATGGCAAAATGTATGACAGGTATTCTGACATCTTTAGTAAGTGTAAGAAAAAAATTTTTTGATATGTCTTCATTGACTTTTATAATCGCCTCGTTCCTTCATTTTGCACTTCTGCCTGAAATTTGGTATTACGGGGGTAACAGAAAACACTAAATTGATCACTATGCTGATGCAAAACGAAAATTTTTGCACATCTTATTTTCTAACATGTATCAATCATGGTCAGCACATTCAAATACAAGTCAAACATTTGTAGAATCATCCTCAAATATATGTTTCTGTTTTAGGCAAGTATGAGAAAGAACAACAAATTATAACCCTGTTAAAATACTCCTAATTTAAGATTGCATATAAATTATAGACAGAATTGTTTATTATTTCTAAGATGTAAATAAGTATTTAGAACCTACTGTTCTGACTAATTTCATAAAAATGTATTGATCATCATTATATGGATGGCACCAGGTTCAGCACTAGGTACATGCAGAAAATCAGTTTTCCAGTAACAGCTACCATGTAGGTAAGGCTAAACCATGACAAACAGCAAGATTTTTTTCCCATTATTTCTACATACTCCTTTTGCTTCAAAGCAATCAAGCAACGTGACTCAGTAGCATGGATATGATGAAAAGCAGTTGAAGAGCAACAAAATTAAAAGCAAACATTGCAGAAATTAATCAGTGTTGTTGCTATGTCAATGCTACTAACAAAGAAATTAACAGAAATTAAGTAAATGCTTACAAGTTAAGAAATGCCTAGGAATATTACATGTATTGCATTCTAGATTAACTTTCAGAATTTTAAGCTCATGCACTCACAAAGAAGAGTTTACCAACAACTCCCTCTCCCAAAAATTCACATGTTATTAGTACAACTGAAGCTTTATGTTTTTGATACAGTATGAATCCCCTAACGGGGTATCAGCTTTACGGTCATCCTAATGCTGGACATGTAAAACACAAACATTATGAACTGTTTTAGAATGTGTTACATTGAAATCTCTCTTAAGGCTCTCTATAAAAGGATGAGTTGTCCTATGAAAAATACATCATGGGGGGAAAAAAAAAGAAAAAAAAGTCACACACACCAAGATTTTTTTTTTTTTTTTAAACAAAGTTCAGCAATGGATCTATACTTCACTTGGCTGTGCTACAGGCATTTTATGAGTCATGACTGAGACAGTTAGCTTTGTGCATCCGCAAAATTCTGGAGTTATTTTTTCCAAAAGTGTGCTCTGTTATTTTAATATTTAGTAGTGGTGACTTAATGACATTGCTTAAGTCAGGAATGATAAAAATAAATTTGCCAAGGCAAAAAGACCAGTATTGGATTGGAAAAGAATCCAACTTTGGCTGCAAAGATTAGCTTTTACAGATTCTTGTCTTTCTGAAGTGCCTGTAGACAAGCAATATAGCAGTAAGTTGGAGGAAGGGGGAAATAAGGTGAAACCCACAATGCTCAAACACTTACTGTTGATGGAATCAGAATTCTCGGACTGAGAATTTTAGGTGCTACAAGACATGATAAATCTTTAGGGAAATTTATTAAAATAATTTAGGGAATTTTATTAAAAAAATATGCAGCAAAAAAGGTGCATATGATTTTAGTTCTAAGTGTAAAATATAGGCAGGTATCTTCAAAAGCCAAAGCACAGTATTTTACACTGCCTGGTCCAAAGAATCTGCTATATTTCTAGATGTCCTCCTTCATCTACGGTTCTCCTTAACTCCAGCACAGGAAAAATAACCCTAGGAAAAACATTTAGCTGTGGGGAGGCAATAGAAGGCAAGGGAAACAAACCTATGAATCCATGTTTCTGGACTCTTTGGAAACTTGGTTAACGCCAGTTTTCCAAGATGCAGATCTTTAAGTGGATTTAAAGTGCCAGACAGTATTAATTCTTTCCTACAAAAGATAAAATAAATTTGTATGAATAAAAGTAGTAACCTGAAAACAGAACACAAATCCCAGCAAGAGACAGCATGGCATTTCTTTTGTATCATAATAGAATCTCACTGTCAAACTACAAGAGTTTTAAAAGGTTTTGGTGGATTAACTCATTCCACTCTGCTACATATATGCACACCCTATTGTTCCTTCTAGCTTTCTAACTCCTACTGCCTGTCCCGAGCATGTTTGTAGACATCATCACATCACCAGTTACTCCCAGGACATTTGTCTCCATATCCTATTTGCCAATACAGTATATGGTGGCTTTGAAGTAAAGATACAATAAGTTCCAAAGTTACCATTTGCAGACAGGAAACATGTATTTCCGGGAACCTCCAGAAGTCACAACTGAAAACCAAGAGTGAAAGAAGTAGGAACAGCTTTGGCATGGTGGGGCTTTTTTGTTTGTTTTGGGTTACAAGTTGGTTTGGATTTTGTTTGCTGGTTTGTTTTCTTTTTTTTAATAATTTATGGTTCACCATAATGATACACATGGCACCAGGTTCAGCAAGAGAAGCAAATGATCAATTTTCTGACAAAAAAAAAAAAAGGGGTGGAGGGAGGAGCAGGGAGGAAATACCCCCTAAAAAAGCTGCTGTCCAGTAAGAAGGTAAAGCTCCTTTGCAATCTGCCACAGAACACATAATGTGGTTTTAAGTCCTGAGTCTCACAAACAAATTGACTCATTCCTTTAGTGTGAGCACTTACTGTCATTTTCTGACTGTTTTGGAAGTTTTCAGTAGGAAACTGACTCCAGCGGGTACATTGGCTTTGTGTGGCTTTAATTGAACTGCAAACCCACAGCCCAAAGCCACTGGTGAGATGTATACAACCAGACACTAGCCTAGACCCTTCTTTTGCTACTGAACCTACAGTTGAATATATCCTTATGGAAGTCTTGCTCCTGATACCTAGTAAAGTCAGTAGGGAACTGCCTACGGAGATCAGAAACATAGCTACTGGGACCTTTGCTTTTATCTGGATCAAGTTCCATCATGCTTCAGATTGGATGCTTTTAGCAGGTGCTCAACACGAAATCCACATCATACTAGCCGGGAGCGGCAGACTGACCAGACTGTTTGGTGCCAGTGCGTTTACTTTTGCAAAGCAGACCAGAGACAGATTCAGGGAATGTCAACACTGGAGCAGGTAGAATAATTGCCCCATTACTGGAATGCAAAAGGTGACATTTTGGTAAAAATCACTTACCATAAGGACAATGAAAAAGCACCCTAGATCAGTCTAACACTGAAAACAAATGCATGTACATATTTAAGAAAAATTTAGATTACCAGGCTACTTACCTCCCAAAAACCTAAACTCTTGGTGAAGAAACTGCTCTTTCTATATTAAAGCGTTAACTGTTAGTAAGCAGGCTCACACAAATTTACTCTTTCACAAAGTTGAGGAACATTACAGACAAGATTCACTTTTATTGCTGTGCTAGAAAAGCCGTGTTTAGCTTCACAGATTTTCAAATGAGAAATCCTCCCATCCACAAGTAAGGGACTTCAATCATGACTATGACTAAAGTATCATATACTGTCAAATAAACCTCTTTCAGGATCTTTCAGCAAACATGCAACTTGGGATATATAATTTCTAGCTCCCTTTTTTGCCATGCGGACCACAGGTAATTTTTTAGCCTTCAAAATTCTAGCTCCCATAAAAGATAACCTGAAATTATTTTAATGCGCCTTATGGTTTTGGTGACAGCTTTGAAGTTATTGATATCTGACAGGAAAAAGTTTGACTTTTCAGTGTGTCTTGTTATCTAATGTCTTTTGACTTTTGATCAATTGTATGCACCAGCAAGTATATCAGCAAGAACAAAAACACCTATGACAATTCCTTTACAATCAGTTACATTTTGGTCATTTTAACTTGGAAGATTTTTCAACCTCTAAAAACACAGGATAACTGAAATTATGATTAACAACTGGAGAGTTCTTGTTGTCCATTCAGTATAAAAGGGACTTCCTAACAAGTTCTAGGAAGCGACATATGTCTCCCATTCTTTAGCATGCCTTCCTCCACCATACAATTAGCTCTTGCTCAGCGCTCATGGTTTATGTTATAGTCCCTGCCCTTCCGTAGCTTCCCAGTCACTTCTAAATAAAATTAATAAATAAGAGACAAACCTACGCAGGCATATTACAATTCTTTAAAATAGCTCAAAAGTCAAGATAGATTATCTATCTGTTCCTAGCAGGTAACACATTTGGAGTTTTATGTTGTCCTGTGCTTCATTAACCAGATACAGCCCTCTATGATGGTTAGCTGAGCTGAAATGCTCATTAGTCTTCCACGCCACCACTCCAGTCTTCTTGCTCTGCAAGTCCTGTCTCCTTTTCAAGGAAGAGATTTCCTTTTCCCACTCTCAAACCACCCTCTTTCTGTACCTTCAAATTCAGTGCTTCTGAGTCAACGACTATCTCTGAAGCTCTCAGCAGAGAATTCAACATAGGAAAAAGGGATTATCCCAGCAAGAGAGTCATTAAATTCTTCAGGGAACACTATGTGCAGGGCTGCTATCCAGTAAATAACTATTACACTTTTATTTTTTAGTCTACTTATTGTCTATGATGCTTTTGTCCCTTAAAATAAAGCAGTGAATTTCTATGTGGAGAATACAAGATGAATCTGGTGCAACAAACAACCTCCAAGCAAGACGAAAACGATCACCCCATGGCAGACCCACCATGTTCTGAAAGCAGAGTGCAAGTCCCGCACAATTAGTTCCCAGCTTATACTAGCTCAGGATAAGGATTTACTTCCAGCATCTGTCCAGAACACAATCTGTCCTCTACTCTGGGACTGTATATGCCACACATCTGGCTAGCTTGACCTGTAATTTACTGAAGTGAGAATTTCACAGAACAGAAGCTGAAACGTGCCAATTAAGTGCCTACCCTTCAAAAGGGCCAACTCCCAGCAGCAGCCTAAAACAATGTAGAGTCCGATTCAGCAAAATAGTCCCTTGGCTAGAGCAGGCTTGGTGGTAGACTCCACAGCTATTGACTGGCTGGTATAACAACAGCTTCTCTCTGAATGTTAAGCGGAGCTTCAAAGACAGACCACCAGCCAGGCCACTGACCAAGAATTTGGGGAGCAAGGCTGCCTTCTGTAGTAATTTGCATACTTTGGTAAACCATAAGAGTCATAAAAGAGAAAAAACAATCCTCAACCATATTCCTTAACATTTTTAATTCCATTTACAACTTGGAACTACTCCTCTCATGTACATAAGAGCAAACTCTTTCAGCTGTTAGGCAGAAAAAAAGACAGACTGATAAGCATGGATGCATTTGCATTAAAAAAAAAATTCCACAAAACCTAACAAAAACCTGAATTCAGTTTTAAGTACCACAAGATTACATTACTGTAGTAGCTCTAGTACTTATACATACTCCTAATTCCATTTTATCACTTGAAAGCTATTCAACCTATACATTTTCATGACAGTAAGCCCTTCACTATCACTTTCATCCCCCCTTCTTAGACCTGAGATGCTAGAAAGATACAGATCACAGAACTACACCAGCAGTGAAAGCAGAAAGAAAAAAAAAAAAAAAGGCTGAATTTGCTGTATCTAGGGCTGACAGCTACCTGCAGCTGTCATCTTTCTAGGTCATTTTGTTAATTTTTCCTACTGCAACAGTGCATCTTAACTACAAAAGTCGTATTTTTAATGAGACCTCTCCTAGACACTACCATATAGTTTTCTGACAGTCCTCCAGCCCTTCTAGAACTATTCCTTTAAGACTATCTCCAGTCTTACCTAAGCAGCAGAAAGAAAATATTCCCCCACCTCTGAGATTTACATAAAAATTATCAGATTACAGGATTGTAATGAACTGTTGCTTCTGGGCTCCATTAGGAGCAAGGAGGTAAATTCCTGCTCCTCCTCCATAATGACTCCTGGACAGGTGCTGCAGTATGACCAATGGTGAAGCTAGGCTAATCCCAACAGGTACAAGAAAGGAGCAGGGAGGGGAAGAATGCGTCTGGAATAAGAGATATCCGCCTTCCTCCCCTCTTCTTGCAGTGTATCTATTAAGGGCAATTCTAGATTTGATGAGCTGCACTGGTAACGGCAGCAAGTTGAACTGTTATCTCAAAAGGACTCAGGTTTAATATTCAAAGAGGGGTAAAATGAAAACTGTGAAGACAGACAGCAAACATCAGTTGGGCACTATGTTATTCAGCAAAAAGGATATGCCCATTTAAAGGTTACAATTGGCCTTCCTTAACTGACAGAAAAGAAGAGGAGTGACAGTTCAATAGGACTTGTATCCCCCAAAAATGTGGGTCAAACACGTGCCTTCACATGCAGCAGTGTGATCTTTAGCCTGCATGACAAAAAAAAAAAAAGGTAGTCTGAAACTATCTGCAGGGCATGCAGGATAGAAGAGATTTTTAACATTCCTTCAGCACTCCTTAGATGAAAAGCTCTTGCAGTGTCACTAATTATCACTTAAAACAAAGCTTATAGCTGACTCACACATAAGGCCCAGGCCTTTCTGATGTCATTCGCTGAGTGCAACATACCTCACATTCCAAGCAGTGGTGAAGTCGGGGTTCAGCAGCAGCAGGGTACATGTGATATCTATCAGCTCTAGAAAGACGGATCAAGAGACACAAAGATTAGTAATGATTTGCACACAGCAGCTTGCTCTCTTCACTCCCTCACTTCATCTCCTTCCTCAAAGCTTCTCCTCCAGATGCTGCTGTACCTATGGACACCCACCTCTGCAAATCGCTGCTCCGTCTCATTCCAGAAGAAATGCTAACTTAATTTAAAAGGGAGCAAAATAATGGACTTCTGTCGCACTAACAACTTAGATGTAAGAAGTTGGCAGCTGACCTCTACCTGTACTGCTATAATCAAACGCACAGTATGCCCTCAGCAAGGGACAGCCATTACATAGAATCCTTGAGTATTTAGTGATTTAAATTGCAGACACACTGTATATATCATACACAAAAAATTCTTCAAAGAAAATCCAACAGTTTTAAAATAAGACAGTACCATTAAAAATATATCCTACTATTTCAGTTCAAGTCTGAGCTGCAGATGGCTGCCATACACTACACTGTTACAAAAAATACACATACTATAAAAAAACTGTAGCTAGGAAAATGAAACACCATAACCATGAATTAGGACCACAAAATAATTCAGCAATCTAGCTGCACAGAAAACACTTTAAATACATTCTGAAGTGATAGCCTTGCTTCAGACTGAGGTTTTAAGACTGATTCACTAAAAAAAGAACAAATGGAACATTTGTTTGCATCCCTGCATTTAAGCACTGCACAGACTGTAGATTTATGTATGACACTTATTTTTAACAATTTCGTAAAAACAACACTGAGGTATATGGTTGCTGAGAACGGAAGAGTAATTTCATTGTAACCTAGTCTTTCCCTTTCCACTGCACTGCACCAGTCCAGCAGTTTGAGTCCCACCACGGTATCAGTGGGGATCCATGAAGCATCTCCAGTTAAGCTTGAGATACTAAGGACTGTGTCCTGGTTCCGGCAGGGATAGGGTTAATTTTTCCTGGTATTCCATGCCATGTGAGCCATGCCCACCCTGAGCTGCCGGGGCAGGGAGTTGCCACTTGGAGTGGGCTGGGGCATTCCGGGTCCAGTCGGTGAGCCGCAGGGAGAGCGGCGGTTCCGTAATTGTGTTTGTATATTCCTCTGTCCATGTTATTGTTGTTGTTTGCATGTTCCCTTTGCTGTTCTGTTAAACTGCCTTTGTCTCAACCCAAGAGTCTTGCCTTTTCTTCTGATTCTTCCCATATTGGGCAGGCCCGAGCGAGGTTCTTTGTTGCCATTTGAGGCCAAACCACGACAACTGTCCCTGTGTTGGCTCTCTCAACCTCTGCTCTCATGAGACGTGGCATCAGATCAGTTAACCAGTCTTGCAATAACAATTCTTAAATTTACGTGGTAATTTTACAATTGAGTAAAAAGAAGAAACTTGCTTCAAAACTGAAGGTGACTATTCAGGCTTTTACTGCCAAGAAAGTTTGGCTAAAGGGTGGTGAGGCACTGGCCCAGGTTGCCCAGGGAAGTTGTGGATGCCCCATCCCTGGAAGTGTTCAAGGCCAGGCTGGATGGGGCTTTGAGCAGCCTGGTCGAGTGGGAGGTGTCCCTGCCCACGGCAGGGGGGTTGGAACTAGGTGATCCTTAAGGTCCCTTCCAACCCGAACCATTCTGTGATTCTGTAAATTCTCACCTAATCACCCCACGCTTAACATACTAAATAGATTGTATTCCAGGTGATTTCCATCAAATAAGAGACACTTCATTACTTTCTAAGGAAAAAAAGGAAAAGGAAAAAGGTTTCTCATGGAACTAGGTCTCTGGTTAGTGCAGCTAATATGACTGTAAAATTAAATTTTAAAAAGACACTGATGAAATGCAACAATAATGGAGCATAGTAATTCAAAATGAAAAGGAACGTGGCTTCATGTATCTTTGAACCAAGCCTTTGAGAGAAGTTAATATTTAAGTGGATCAAAAAGTGGAATACCTTTACGTATCACTGTATGACTGCTCGTTCATTTATGTCCCGCAACGTAATTTTGTGTTTCCCATGATGTTCCCACTTATGAGGAACATGTTAAGCCATTGTATATGGCTGGGGAGGGGGGAAATGCTTCAGTGTACTCTGTCAATTTTGCACTAAGCTTTTATGGTGATATTTTAAAAGTAATCTCAAGGAACTGACTTAAGTTTCTATTTTCATGGGGTTTAGTTGAGATGCTTTTTTCCTTTAATGAAAGATTTCCTTTTAAGCTCCTCTTTGTTGTCAGGGAATGAATATTTCTCATACGTGCAAAGCTTCTTCCTAATTTGCTGCCTAAATGTATAAAGCTTTTCCTTTGACTTCCCCAACCCCTGAACCCGCAACGTACTTTAACCTATTTAATTTTAGACAGATAAATTGCCCAATTGAAATATCCAGGATTACACAGATGGATAAAATTAAACACCTACTAAGTGTTTTGCTGGCTACTGTTTCAATTTTACACTCAAAAACTTCAGTGGCAACATTTAACAAAACATCAGTAATAAGGAGCTATAGTTAAAATTGTGAGCTGTCATTGTTTCACGTAGGTTTTCCATTTTACCTTCTCAAAATATTAGTAGTTTTTCTATAGTTTTAAAACTCTCAATTTTACATATCATGAATATAGATAATAAAATGCTCTGATTATTCTGCTATTATTACCTCGTGTCATAAACAATACACACCAATTGCCTTTCAAAATGTAATAGGCCAAGAACTAATAATAACTCTTCCAAGGTAACATAAATCTTTACATCAAATTCACAGTACTCGCTACATGGCAACTGAGAGTTTCTTCAGAGGAAAAAAAAAAAATATCAGGAAGTATTAGCTCTGTTGCTAACACAAACTAAGGCTACATACCTTTATTCAGTTAATTGCATTTTTACCCCACCCGGCCAACTTTCTCTCCAACTGGTGATTATTTACAAAATCAAACAAACAACAACCCCTCCCCCTCAAATGCAAAAAAACCCAAACGCAAAAACCTCTAATACTAGCTTCTCACCCAGACCAAAGTCACATATATTTTCAAACTTGCTTTAAGTTATATTTAATCTAGACTGCCAGCAAATAGCTAGCTAAGTATAATTTTTGAAACTTATTACAAAGAGTTCAGAGCACCAAATCTAGTTTGATTGACACTTCCCATGGCAAACTTCATTTTCAGCTGCTTATCACTTTGCCAGGAAGTCAGTGGGCTGCATCTAAAGGCTCCAATGCTCAGCCACGGTAAGTATCAATCCACCGCGGTAAGTATCAATCCAACAGAACTGTGCAATAAAGGAGATCTGTCTGCAGGACTTTTTCATCTGTTACAGGAGAGAAAGGTGTTTGCTATAAGACAGAAAGGTAAATGAAACTGCAGTACAGGATAAGAAGAAAAGCAGAGACACGGCAAAATGCTGCAACAAAGAACAGGATTAGAGGCAGTTCTGAAGTAAGTCACAAAAGATCCTGAATTTTTCAGTGTTGGATTTTGTAAATACAGTAAGGTTTTTAGTAATTACTAGGTACTACCACTGTATATGCTATAGTAAAGCAAAATCTTGTTACGGTCTAGTTCAGTCTTTTGAATATTTTTTTAGAAATGGTTTTCATAGTCTATATAACTCCTCTTAAAAGAATACAGTTTGTTTATCCTCTTAAGTCATGATTTCCAGTTAACATGATTATTCTGGTAATATCAGAGGTCTGGAACAGCACCAAACCAAGCCTAACTTAAACAGAATCTTGTCTGCCGTTTTGTCCATTTTCCCATTACAGAGGCATTCTAAACATCATCAAAAGAAAGAAGAAGACAAAAGGAAAACCTCAAAGGAATACCCGTTCTTTCATGTCGATGTTGTTTGATGCTTTGTGCAACAACAGAATAGAACAGAATCATTTAGGTTGGAAAAGACCCTTGAGATTGTCAAGTCCAACCGTAAACCTGTAATGCAGAAGTCTGGCACTGGGCACAAACGCTGCTCATACAAATGCTCTCAGCTCAACGAGATCAACGTTATAAGCAAACCCTGAGTCTGAGCATGTTTCCTCCATTCAGGTCTGCAATAACAGGTACACCAGCACTGGCGAAACACTCTGCTTCAGGTCTGTAGCTGCAGCATAAGCATGTGCTCCGTCATTTTCTCAAAGAAGGGCTGTGATTAATATTTACATATTGACCAGTAACAGATGAAGATTTCATTAAGTGTGGATTCTGAGGCAGAGATGTCAAATGACACAATTTTAGTAACCTCTGAGCCACTTATCAATAGAAAGCCTTATGACAGATCTGGCACACAGTGACAGTAGTTGCCAGTTACTTCCCTCTGTGTCAGTAACAAAACCCAACATATTTCATTTACAATTTAAAAGTACTTTCTGCTAGATACATTTTAAGCAAACTATAGCATCAGATGAGCTCACAACATACATTTCTTTTTATACATGAAAGTCTACCCTGCTGCAAAAGGACAAATATAACACCGCATTTTTAGCTCATTTTCTTTTTAAATATGGCTGTATCCAGGTTTTTATTTTCATAAGTGTACCACACTAAGATGCGCTTTTCAGAAGAGTGTTGTAAAAGTAGAAACACAGATTTATGGAAAGTAAGGATATTCTGGGAGTATGCACAGCAGTACTTTGCATACAAAGAGAAGAAGTTTGTAGCAATTTCAGAAAACCGTCTTGTGATAACAGAAACAATATGCACGCATAAATTAAAAAGATGTTTTGGAGAAAGGATAAAAACATATTGTAAAATTAGGATTTCTAAACTGGAACAATAGCAAGAAGAGAAGCAGTCATGATTATGGATTTCAAGACACCATCTTATTCAAGTAACCAAAAGAAAACATAACTAAATTAAACATCTGTCACAGTAAGCTTTACTTGACTATAAAGCACTTCCTTCTTCCAGGATCATGCCAGAAAAACATCAAACACATCTGAAAGCAGACACTTGAATCACCACCCTGTTTTTCTCCTCTGTTCTATTTAAAATGGCTCACAGTAATTTGAACAAGACAAAAGAGGTAACAAGACTACATTTGCAATCACTGTTCATTGCAAGCACCAACAGAATATGCAATTGAGTTTTGTAGCAGCAATAAACAAATGTATCCCTTCACTACATTCAGAAGAAAACAACTACCTTGCCAAATTCCAGCATGCACTTCTGTCTACAACAAGGGATTTGGAGGAAAATCCTTGAGGATATTTCAAACATACAGAAAACCTAACACCTCTGGATAGAGTATGCCTACTTACACCGCACTAGAGAGATTTCCACCTTCATTTCCTCCACCACTGCAGTTCAGTTTCTGCTACAAACGTGAAACTCAATTATGGTAAAACATATCAAAGCTGTACCTTGCTTTACAAACAGGTTATTAACATAGTGAGGTCCTGATAAGTTTCACAGCAGTGACACAAAACCTCAATAGACGTGAAAACGTTGTAGATCACCTCTTTTCACATGTTTTACAGTGATTTTTGTAATTGAAGAAACAAAGGATAATGGAGTTTCATTTCAAAAGAAGAAACACAAACAAGTTTCAACAAAGGCAGTCACCTAAACTTCATGCCACTCCAGTATGATCTTCGTTTTGAGAGGAAGGTTTCTGTGAGGCTTCGTCTGGGAGGGAAGCAGAGACACCCTCCAAGCAGTCGGCGCACTGTGCCATCCTGCAGGTATGGGCATGTGCCACAGTGTCACCACAACAAAGCGCTTGGACCTGTGTGCGTAGAGCAGGATGCCACCACATTAGCTGCCCTTTAGCTAACAGCTATCAGTGGTCTCCAGCCTCCCAGTGCAAGACTGACACAGATCTCAGTGGTTTGTATTTTGGCTTGAAACAGCAAGTTTTTGTCCACGTGTCAATTTCTAGGGGAGGACTTCTCTGTAACATTTGAGACTGAAATGAAAAGTCTCCCTGCAGAAGATCTGCAGCGTAATCAAAATACACCTCACAAACTCCCACGTCAGACCTGCAAAAAACACTGCAATGAGAACCACTGGTCTTGCTAAGGCTCCCTGTGCTAACAAGTTCAGCTCTTTAAATTGTAAAATTTGTTTCCAGCTACATGTCAGAGTCAACATTATTTATATTCCTTGCACTAAAGCTCTTTTTATTGAATTGTATAATTGTCTGCATTATAAATTCTGAACTAGAAACCAGTGATTGTGATCTGATCACAATCAGAACTGAATGCATCAGCAGCGACTTGGTGGCAACTATGAAAAACATGCAGGGCTTACCAGGTCCATCCATAAACAATGGAAACCAAGTAAGAAATGTAAGCTACTTATGTTAGAAATATACATCCCCTGGGAATAGAAGTCTTTTAAAGATGTCTGTAATGAGAAAGAATATTTAAGAAAATAAATGATGTGAAAATAAAAAATAAAGGACAATATAAAATTTATGAGGTGCACAAAACACTTTTCTTAGGTAATCACATAATGACATGACATCAACCCTCTGTTGTGGGGTGGGGGAAAACAAAAAAATGTTAGACAAGTAAAATGCAGACAATCACCAGGTCATTCATACACAACAATACATGAAAACAACACTTCAACTTTCTTAAGCTACTCATTTGAATGAAGAATTAACTCCAAGTATCAAGCCAGTACTTGATACACCACCCAAGGTACACAAACAACAGTGGAGACTATATGTTACCAGTAGAATGGGTTCCTCGATGTCATGATCTGGTTTGCAAAGAGGTAAAAAGTTCCTGTGTATGGCCACCCCACATCCACTAGAAGGCAAGCACTTTCATGCTTACCTTATGAACCTTCTCTGCCATTTAATGCTACTCTTTTCAAAATGCTTGTGTTCTCTATCCGTTTGTTTGTAATAAGGAATTAAAGTCTGCTTAATAACTCTAGAACTTGCCCTCAGGGAAAAAAAATCTAGGCAACATTTAATTGCCTTAAGAATGCTCCCTTGCCAAGATTCACTGAAGACCTTGGTCTTCTTTCTCCATATCATCCCTGAATGCAAAAGAAGCTCAAATGCACATTTATAATAGACTCATCTAACACCATCTGACCGTCCTTTGCCCTCTGCTTTAATGAGGGGAAGTGCACAGCTGGCTTCATCCACTTAAGGTGAAACAGCCTACAGTAATAAAACATTAAAGAGGAGAAAAGCAAATGGCAGTTATATCAAGAAAAAGATGTTACTAGCTCTTTTCCAGATCTTTACTGAACTACTCTCAAAACCTATCTGTTCAAGACAGTACAGCATGTTAGTTATGTGATGATTAGATGCTAGGGTCTGCATCAGATGTCTGCCAGCATCCCACTATTTATATTTAAAACATAATTATTTAACTCAATAGTTCATCAAGCAACCAGAGAGAATACCTTTGATATACCAGGAGGGGAAGATAATCCAAGACACTAATTTTAAAGCACAATGGACACAGACATTATGCATTAGGTTAGTTTCACACACACAGAAAAAAATTACAATATGGTAAGGGCCCCAAACTGAAACCCAGGTGTATGTGAGATACTAAAGACCTGAATTCTGTGAGTGGTGACTGGGTGTTCTTCAAAAGAAAACATATCCCTCCTTCTCAGACACACAAATGTTAAAAATGCCGTAGCAGATAAAAAGAAAGAAACTCACAAAAGAACAAACACACACCAGAAATAAGACACTGAAATAAGCCTAGAGTAAAACATTTTTTTGTGCTGACTGCTATTCAGATGTGAGCTGGAAACATGAACAAAAATCCAAATAGTTTCTTAGACTACAGTTACCCTCTTTCATTCTTACTCTGAACAGAAAAGGACACTTTGTAAGCAGTCAAATATCTCCCATGCCACACCCTTTTATAAGTTTTTTTAAAAAATTCAAAATAGACAACATATACCAAACTATTTTTCATGCAAGTAAAACAAACTGAAAACAAAACTAAAATGATGAAAAAGGAAATAAATGATTTCGCGTACCCCTACATCTGAAAAACACTGCACTTGTTTCTTCCTTTATATCCATAATCACTACAGTTTTCCTTCTGACTCAGGAAAGCAGGACAAAATCCCTTTTGTAAAGATTAACACCACTTCCCTAAACCACTCATGGGAATAAGTCATCTCCCTCTAATCCTTTCAGCTTGGGCAAGAGAGAAAGGATTTGCATTTTCTATCTACAAACTTGTCTGGGTTGCCAAGATGCACAACCAAAAGCCTGCCCTCCCCTTCAGTAACACTCAGTTCTTTCAGAACAGGTTAAACTGGCCTTTAAGAAGGGCCAGTGTAGTGTCAAAAAATGTAAGTGATCTGAACAAGGAGATTGAGGGCACCCTCAGTAAGTTTGCAGATGACACCCAATTGGGTGGGAGTGTTGATGTGCTTGCGGGTAGGAAAGCTCTACAGAGGGATCTGGACAGGCTGGGTCAATGGGCTGAGGCCAACTGTATGAGGTTCAACAAGGCCAAGTACCGGGTCCTGCACCTGGGTCACAACAACCCCATGGAATGCCACAGGCTGGGGGAGGAGTGGCTGGAGAGCTGCCTGGAGGGAAAGGACCTGGGGATACTGGTCGATAGCTGGCTGAATATGAGCCAGCAGTGTGCCCAGGTGGCCAAGACGACCAATAGCATCCTGCCTTATATCAGAAACAATGTGGCCAGCAGGACTAGGGAAGTGACTGTCCCCCTGTACTCATCACTGGTGAGTTCACCCCTCAAGTATTGTGTTCAGTTTTGGGCCCCTCACTACAAGAAAGACATTGAGGTGCCGGACCACGTCCAAAGAGGAGCAACAAAGCTGGTGAAGGGTATAGAAAGCAAGTCTTATGAGGAGCAGCTGAGGGAACTGGGGCTGTTTAGTCTAGAGAAAAGGAGGCTGAGGGTAGACCTTATCACTCTCTACAACTACCTGAAAGGAGGCTGTAGTGAGGTGGGGATCAGTCTCTTCTCCCAAGTAACAAGTGATAGGATGAGAGGAAACGGCCTCCAGTTACAACAGGGGAGGTTTTGGTTGGATATTACAAAAAATTTCTTCCTCAAAAGGGTTATCAACCACTGGAACAGGCTGCCCAGGGAAGCAGTTGAGTGACCATCCCCAAAGGTGTTCAAAAGACATGTAGACATGGTGCTTAGGGACATGGTTTGGTGGTGGACTCCATAGTGTTAGGTTTATGGTTGGACTCAATGATCTTAAGCGTCTTGATTCTATGATTAATAAACCTAAATGATTCTATGATTAATAAAAAATGTGCATTAAGAATCACATAAGATACTATTATCCAACTGGGTAACTTACCATCTTTGTTCAGCCATTGTTTTCTTTGTCTGTAGAGGAGAAGTTTATTGTGGACATATGGCAAAAGAAACTTTACACACCAGCTCTCCACACCAAGCTTATTTTCCACCAGGACAATAGGGCTTCGGTTATATCTGGCTTCAGGGCAGGGTATTAATCCAATTTCGTCTCTTAAAAAAGAGAAAGAAATATAATTAAACTTACTTCCAGTAGATGCCAGTTATTTTTCTTAGAGCAGACTGGCAATGCTTCCCACCCAGTCAGTCCATGATCTTTTTCCCTGTCTTTACCGATATCCGTACTCATTATCCTCAATTCATCTTCTTGATTCTTGATGAACTGCAGGTACGATAAAAAGTATTTTCAGAAAGCCATCCTCTGCGAAACCAATGCAGTGTATTAACTTGGCAAATAAATGATTCAAACATATTTTAAGACATGAATAAAGATTTAAGTTGAGCAAAAAAAGTAAATGCATTTTACCCTTGTACAATTTATTCAGACACAATATAAAAGCCAGTTGTGGTTTTTGACTTATGAGTCGCTACAAAAATTTTGTATTAGTTCTTCAATGCTGTATTTGTAGAAAACCAGAAATATTTTAAGACTTGCTGAAGACTCTGGAAGTAATAGCCGTGATTAGGTGAGCCAGCATGAATTCGCAATCCTTTAAATGTTCTCTAGGAAGATTCATTTTGGTGATTCTGTCTCTTCTCACCTTAAGATAAATGGAAAAGTCTTATTAGATTTTTCCCAAAGATCCTAAATAAGGAAGGTCGCTTTTTTGTATTTTTAGTTTTATCACCTAAGTAGTTTAACCCAGCTGAATTAACACAAGTACCCCTTGCTTTGCGATGGAGATGCGATGGAGCTAACTGCTACTGCAAGGGAAACAAAACACATTAACCAGTACAGGCACCTAACTGACCCAAAGCTTCCCAGGTATGCCCTGCAGCAGCATGACCAGCTGCTCGGAAACCAAAGATTGCACAAAAGAAAAATCACATAGACAGCAACGTGTGTGTTTCCACATGTCCCATTTTTCCTTCTCCTATGCAAGGCAGCCTGCTGAACAGGGGGAATATTTGAGACAGAGAGGACAAACTGATTAAACAGCAACTTTGTACTAGAGGCTTTAATCAAGTCTTTCAAATAGTGATGACCACAAAAATTCATACCAGCAAACAAAGCAGAAGACACTCAGCTGATTAGTTTCAAAGGCCATAACGTATTTTCTTTTTTCTTCATCTTTCTTTAGGATCTAAGGATTTTGGAAGAGCAGCTTTAATAGCTTCTTAAAACCAAACAGGTTGTCAAGCATTCGCGCTTGTTTGGAGAGAAAGCAACATTATTTTATACTTTCCATTATGCATGATTTTGCCACCGACTCATGTTTAGTGGAAAATTTTGTTGCTGAGGAGGGAGATCCTCAGATCTCAAGCAGCAAAAAAAAGATCTGTTGTGATGCCAGATAGAAAGCAAATTCTCCACCCTAAATTTTCTCAATACAAGGTCTACAAACACACTCCAAGTGTCAAGCCTACAACCCCAACCCAATTATTGTAAACTATTTTTGTTTACTACATGGCCTGAGCGTAGCAATTTAGTTCTGTGTCCTCATTGGATTGTTACTAGAGTAATCAAAAATGACGCGATGTGCTTGCTTAAGAATATATTTGCTTATCTAGAAAAAGGATTTAAACTTCCATACATCGCAACATACATCAAAAGCCAAAAAGAGCATAAGTAACTTGAGGTAAGATATTTGCAGATCACTTGTCTCTGTCTACAAACACACACCCAGGTCCCCTACCCATCCCTGGTCATCTGAGAACAGAGAGAAGAAAACCAGGTCCCCTACCCATCCCTGGTCATCTGAGAACAGAGAGAAGAAAACCAGGTCCCCTACCCATCCCTGGTCATCTGAGAACAGAGAGAAAACCAGCATTTTCCTACCCCATCAATTGCAAGCCATGGGTTATCAAAGCAAGATCCTCATACTTGCTGCTCCACTCAAGAAAAGTGGAAGCCTGTCAGCTCTTCAGAAAGCTTGTCAGATTAGACCTAAAATGACATTCCAGTCTGCTTCTTTCCACATGGTACCTTACAGACTGAAGTTTGTACTTACTGCTTAAACCCAGTCCTTGCCAAACGTTGCCTGGCCCTGCATATAAAGACATACAGGTCCACACTTGCAATGAAGATGCAGTCACCCACAGTTTTGCTAATTAACTTTGTGAATTGCCACAAGAATTTACCAGTGGTTGCTTACAAACAGTCCACCAAAGGTAAACAGCAAAGAGAGAAAAAAACCCAACACATACGTCCACACCTTCACTTCTTACCAAGTACAGAAAGTCTGACTCAGGTGAGCTAAGTTTCACAACACAGCTTTAAACATGACAAAATGACAGACAGGTAGGGTCTGCACAGAGCTGACAAGTCAGCCTGAAACACCCCAATTCCAGAACGCACTCATCTAGCCAAAATCAGTAGAGGACTAGACCACTGCATAATGGAATTCACCAAGATACAGTGCAAACCAAAAAAAGTTTATCTGGCGACTACTCAGTTTTTGCTAAGATGCAAACGAGGGCTTGTCAGAAACCTTGGCAGAAAATTTGGCAGAAACGTTGTCTCCAGCACTTCAGTATTGTTTTTGATGATCCATGTGGTTCAGAAATCATATGTTGCATTCAGTTCCTGAGAAGGAATAGAATTCACAATGAAAAATACCAGGAGGGCAGATTTATCTAAGGCAGAGTGACTATCATAGAATCATAGGGTTGGAAGGGACCTCTGGAGATCATCTAGTCCAACCCCCCTGCCAGAACAGGGTCACCCAGAGCAGGTTGCACAGGAACACGTCCAGGCGGGTTTTGAATGTCTCCAGAGTTGGAGACTCCACCACCTCTCTGGGAAGCCTGTTCCTGTGCTCTGCCACCCTCAAAGTAAAGAAGTTCCTCCTCATGTTTAGGTGGAACTTCCTATGCTCAAGTTTGTGCCCATTACCCCTTGTCCTGTCCCCAGGCACCACTGAAAAGAGCCTGGCCCCATCCTCCTGATACATACCCTTTAAGTATTTATAACTGTTGATAAGTTCCCCCCTCAGTCATCTTTTTCCCAGACTGAAGAGACCCAAATCCCTCAGTCTTTCTTCATAACAGAGGTGTTCCAGTCCCCTAATCATCTTGGTAGCTCTCTGCTGCTCACTATCTCACAACCAAAAAAATTAATTCAAACCACCATCTATTTCTGCTCCTGAAGGCCCCTCCGATCTGCAGAAGGAGTAAGTAATGGGGCAGGTCTGTCACCTCAGGAGACACTGCTTGAGAATGCCTGCAGCCTCTGATCCATCCTGCACCTGAAGAAAGCTTCTGCAGCAGGACTCACATGCAGGCACCACTGAATTAGTGCTTCTAAAAATGAAGTGACTGAAGTAGCCCTAATTTTGTGCAAACTGCCCTGGCCACATGACAGAAGATGTGCCCGTTCATATGACAGGATTGCCCAAGCTCACTACAGGATGGAGGATGCCTACATTTAGGTCAAGTGACAGGTGCAAGCTGCTCACAATACTGAAGGAGACACCAATTGAGGGCTGCTGTTTGTTGGTATTTTGTAGTATCAGAAGCACCATCCACTATGAAAGTAAGATTTAATTTATCTCCCAGTTCTCTAATATTGTCTCTTGAATTTTAGCTATTTGGTGCTTTTACATTTATTTTCCTCAAAGCAAGCACCACAGTCACGTTCCAAAACCTATGAATTACCTCTGTATTTACAGGATCCCACGCTAACTCACATTCCTAAAATACACCATGGAAGCAGCTAGAACTTGTTGGAAGATTTTAGCAGGGTTGTCATGAAGTCTGCAGCCATTACAGAGCTTTTTTGACCTGTGCTGAGAACAGAGATGTGCAAGTCGAGACCTGGGAGACCGTGGAGCCACACAATCCACACCTGGTTCATAGTACAAACCTCAGCTATGGCAGAACAGTACTGACAAGCTATTGTAGGACCTGCTTCAAGAGCCCCACTCTGTTGACTCAGCCATTCACTGGCCCTCCCCAAAACAAACCCTAGCCAGCATACTTTAAACTTTTAAAATGACAGTGATACTCTTTCACAAAACTGCAATACCACAGTACTCTTAGGGAAGGAGGCATTTCTTGCGATCTACCATGACATCTCTTCAGCTTTGGGTACCCACCTTCTCCTTTTAATACTGGAAGACAATCCAGAGCATGGACACTTGAAAGGTGTGTGTTTTTACATTAAACTAAGTCTCATGAAATTACTATATGGCTAATGAACTTACAATATTTTAAAGGCAAGAAAGAGGGGGCCTAAATCAAAGAGCTGAAAGAGGTTTATTTTTTTCCTTATCATGCAGTGCATCATATACATGATTCTCTTTTTAGAATTTCAAACAATTCTCAGATTTTGTACACAAATGCTGGGCTACCATCTAAGAGTTCACCTTTCCAATTACAGCCACCAAATTAATGTACTTTTTTGACAAGTAAGTCTATTACTGTTTGACTTCACATGCAAAAGAACAGCAAAGTTCAAAAAGAAAGTATGCATCGATCTGCTCACTGTTGGTGATCCATTCAGTTCCAGCAGGATAGCTTGTGTATATGACCTATGCTTGAAATACTGGGTAAAAATATCTGCCAGTAAATTTCATAGCCTTACAAAACTGAAAACTAGCATGCTGACACAGTTATCTGACCGAAGAAAATGGAGGTACTGGCAAAACCAGGCAAAAAAAGAATGTTGTGTTGTATATTTAGTTAGAAGTAAGCTCAGCTTAAGAAGATGCACAGCCTTACTGCAAATTTAATTTAAAGCAAAAAAAGGGAACCAACAATCCAATGTTCTACTTAGTCTAAAACTGTATTTTTACACGCTTTTAGTGTTGATCAGAGACAACACCCCCTTCAAAACCTACAGAACTGTGAACTTGCCAGAATAAAACACCCATTCTGACAGCTGCAAAGGGTGTAATCGAACAAACAGTCAAAGACAAGGGATAACAAGTGCCGGAAGAGAGATGAGTAGGGGACACAAGTATGAGATGTGAATAGGAACACCATGCACATGGCAGATCCCTTATTTTCAGTGGAGTCAGGCAGACACCACACGGAAGAATTCAAACCTGAATCTGCGACACCACAAACAGGCCACTCAATTCAAGAGGATAACATCTGTCAGAGACTGCAGCTTGTTATGGCTGTCTTGGCCACCAGCAGGAAGACAAGATGTCTCCGAGATACATGAAAACATCTCACCAGCATGGCTACAACCTGGTGCTCTAGAGGCAGAGAGGCATCATAGAAAAGAGCCTGCAGTTTACAGTGGCCGTGCATAGTCCCGTCTCAAGTACTGCAGTTCAGAAATCTAGCAGATAGAATTGCCGCTTTTTCTACTTCAGGGTGTAAACTAGCTCATGCTTCCTCACTTGAAGCATGACGCGGTCCATTAGTCTCAGAGCACACAACTCTTGTAGCCTACTTTCATCTCTGAGGTAGCATCTATGAAAGAAACCAGTAACAGCAGCATATTCTTCAAAAACACAAGTTCCAACATTGCTACCAATAAAGAATTCTGGCAAAGGAGTAGGAACTAAGAAGAATCAGAAACATTCATTCACAAATACTGGCTGTTTAGAGCACATTATGCCTCACAACCTAAAAATGAATCTTCGTGGCAAAACACAGTTCTTTTTTAGACAGCATCCATATGCTGTATTTTAAAACCTGGCCACCCACCCAAGTTGCTTACTACATTTATAGAAAAATGAGGATATTCATTCTAATCTCTCCTTTAAGCAAAGGGATAAATTAAGGGCTCGTAAAATTTTCCTACGTAGTTGCTCAGCATACCATTTTCTGGAACAGATTAATAGGCCACCACCTCAGAGACTGCAGCGTTTCCAACCGACACAAATACACTGTACTTACGATATTAAGTTGTTATCCATCATGTGCTACCTCATTTGCTATAACCAATATGGGCTTTACGTAAATACTGCCTTCTGAAACAGTTTGTGTCTTAAAACAACAAAGGATGGGGAAGGAAAGAGAAATATAGGAAGCACCTAAGTGTGGGTCTCAGGGCTGGTCAGCAGTGGAAGTGAAAACACAGACTATCTGACCTCTAGGTTGTTAGATAAACCCGACTCTCACGAGATAGCAATAACTGCAGTTTGTATTTACACAGTCATTCGGTTTGTCTCCTTCAAAACACCACACGACGGAAAGCACTGGCACCTCTACTAACAGGTGACAGGTCTGAAGGTGTCATTCATCAAACCACGCTGTTGGTACAAGGCTTCAGCCCCGCGATCTGCTCCCACCGGCGAGAAGGCTCTGCCTCGGCCGCGGGCGGACCCCGGCTCCAGCCGGGCCGGGCAGGCAGAGCTCGGTCCCGTCCCGACTACGCCACGAGTTTAACGCTGCCAAACCTCAAATTCCACCAGAGTTCATTTAAGGACTCATCTGTTACCAAAAAAAAACCAAAACCCCCCAAAAGATACTCATCGCTTCCAGATTTTAGAGCCCTTGCCGGTTTCCGTAATGGAGTGTTTTTTACGGAGGAGGCAATTTTTGCCGGCAGGCTGACGGAGCCGGCGCCCAGCCGGGCCTCCAGCAGCGACTCCAGCTCCCGGAGCCGATACGAGGCATTATCCAGAGGGGAGGAGGCGGCAGGAGGGCACAGGATCCATGCGGCACCCGCCACCTGCCCCGACGAAGCAGAGGGACGCCGCCCGCCGCCGGCCCCCGGCGGTGCCGCCCCGAAGCCCCCGGCTGGGGAAAACCCGGCCGGCCCCCGCGGTCCCCCACGGCGTGACCTTGGGCCCGGCAGCCGTCCCTGAGAGGCACTGCGGGCGGCCCGCTCCGGCCGGGGACCCCACACTCCCGCCCGCACGCCCGAAGGCGAAGAAGTGGGGCCGCCGCCGGCCGAGGAGCAACGTACGGGGCTGCGGGTGGGCGGGCAGCGCTCCCGGCCCCGTCCCCACTCACATGTGCGGGTTCCGCTGGAAGGCGTTGCGAATGTCCTTCACCACCCGCTGCACTAGCACCGCCACCTCCTCCGGCGACTCGGCCATCTTCCGCCTACCGCAAGCCGGCCGGGCCGGACCGGGCCAGGCCGGGCTGAGCGCTTCCGGGTCAGCGTCCCGCGGGGAGCCCCGGGTAAGGAAGGCGGTGGGGCGGGGCGGGGCGCGAGCGGCCCGGCCTCCCGCCGCCTCAGCTCCTCCCGGCGGCAGCGGGGCGGCGTGGGGAGCCGCTCGGTCCCTCGCGAAGGGCGGGCCGCGGCGCTGCGGCGTGCCTGCCGCACTCATGGCGCTCGTTTTCCGGCCGCCGTTCCCTTGTTCGAGAGGCAAATCAGGCAAAAGCAGCGGCAACAGTTAATTTATATATGAGGCAGGCTAGCGGTTCATACCTTCGTTATTTTAATATCCGTGCTAGATGTTGAGCCACGTAGCTTTAAAAGATAAGTGTGCGTGTCTGGCTTCCCCTGGCTTCAAATAGAGAAAGGGCCTATGGGAAAGGTGGTGGTGGGGCGAATCTTCGTCAGCGATAAAGTAAGGGATTTAAATGAAGGAGGGTAGATTTAGATTAGGTATTAAGAAGAAATTCTTTTCTGTGGGGGTGGTGAGGCACTGGAACAGGCTGCCCAGGGAAGCTGTGGATGCCCCATCCCTGGAAGTGTTCAAGGCCAGGCTGGATGGGGCTTTGAGCAGCCTGGTCTAGTGGGAGGTGTCCCTGCCCAGGGCAGGGGGGTTGGAACTAGATGGTCTTTAAGGTCCCTTCCAACCCAAACCATTCTGTGATCCTATGAGTGCTCTGATCTGCAGGCAGAATGTGAAGAGCAGATTATAATTCTAAATCATAATCGGTTCATTAATATTACAGTTTGTTTTACAAAGCATTAACTTAGTTTATACATATTCTATTAACAATATAGTATAATATGTGTATATAATATGTAATATTTTTGTATATTAATAATTTAGTTGTCTCATTTGAAAGCTTGCAGTATCGTCATCATCTGCTTCATCATTACCTTCACCACCACCCAGAAGGTCTGGTAGACCCACTGCATATTCTTCAGAAAAAAAAGAGGAGGAGAAAGAGTCTAGAAAAGAAGGGGTCAGTCAAGGATATCTGTAAAAGAACAAATAGAAAGGTGGATGTCCCTTAGAGAAACACTGAACATGTTCTCACATGCTGAAGTTGCCAGGTTTTATGCTGGATTTCTTGGTAAACTAACCTTAAAGCAGATGTGTTTCACGTTGGCTTCTGTCTTTTTGGTAGTTAAAATTTGTCGTATTTGTTTAGATATGATGAGTATAAACACGGGGATGATGTCTGCAAGGAACCCCAAGTGAAACAAGACACTGATGGAAGCTCGGTGTTAAAAGCTGAAGAGGATGCGTTGGAAGCCTCGTCAACAGCAACTGCTGAAAGGTAGCCTTCCTTTTTTATGTTGTTTTCCATATATTCCCTGAAATAATATTTTTAGGTGCTTATGACTGGGTCTTTAACCTTGCTGCTATATTTTTCTCCATGCGTGCTTTATTTTTGTTTTCACTTACTATGAACGCAAGTTTAGACTCACCTTCCTCTGATTGGAGATTATGTAGAGGGTGTGCCCTGGAACTAGAATCCAGGATTTCTTGCATTCTCAATACCCGTGACATATTTTTTTTTCACCATTACAACATTACCTTCTGGACTGTAGACTGGCTACTTTATCATAAGACTAATTTAGGTAGATAGCCTAAGTAGGGCTCTTGGTGATGTCAGGTGGCAAGCCACCATAATTGCAGAATTCTGAACTGAATGCTTTTGAAAGCAAAAGATGCACAGCACGCCTTTTATTAGCAGCTCCAGTTGGCTCCAGTGCAGCATACTTGCCAAAACTTTTTTAGGATCCCGAGAAAATGATTTATTACAATAACTACGTAAATGTTGAATTCGCATAGGGTTTTTATTTTCCTTTCAGTAGTTCTTTTTTACTCCAGTGTGTGCCCAGAAAAAAGAGGCAGTAATAGCATGCAGTAGGTCTAAAATACCATCTTCAAAGTACTGAAGAATTGGTTTGTTCTGTTGCATGTGTTGAGAAAATTAATGATGCTTTAATTCTGGTTTGGGCTTCAACTCAATAAATGTTTTTGTATAAATAAGGAGAAGACAATAGCCTGAAAAGTCATATGGCACTTGAAATGTGATTGTTATGTTAAAAGATTATAGTCTGTCACAAATCTGGGCCGCCACAGATTTATTGAAGGTTCACTGTATTAAACTCTGAATTAAAAAACTAATTAGATATGTGAGATTTTATGGGGCCTTCTTAAAAGCACATATATTAATTATATATGTTTATATTTTTAATATATATTTTTTATGTACATAATTTATACTAAATAATGCTGGTTTCAGGTAACTGGGTTATATGGCTGTGCTGTCCCAGGTTTTCATTCACGTTTTAGACTGTACAGACGCTGTTTTATGATGTATGGTGTCTGAAATTATTGAAGCAAGCTGATGCATTCTGAATGTCAAATAAGCCAAAATACAAGTATGAGGGAAGGTGGGCACTGGGAGATATTTTTAGCTGAAAAATCCAGATTGTTTTTTCAAAATAGCTTTGATTTTTATGTTCAGCATAGCCCATAATTTTTAATTTATGTCCATTTACCTTGCTCAAAAGGAATTAGGCAGCTTTATGTATCTGACAGCACATCTTTTCAGGCTTACTGCCTTCTTGCTTTGTCCTGTGCAATTTGTTCAGTGTACAGGTTTGTTTCAAATTTGTTAAAAGCAGCAAATTTATCTTCGGTTAGGTAACATGGTGAATGAAATATTTCCAGCTAAATAAGAAGTTTGAATTCTGTAAAGAGGTTTTGGTGAATTAGACCCAAAAGGAAGACCTTTAAAATGTCATTAATGCTGCCAAAATTACTCAATGGATTAAAGGTCAAAATTTTGGGTTGTTTTTGATTTGTTTGTTGTTTTTCTTTTTTTTCAGTTTTAGTATTGGGTACAAGTGAAAATAAGTCACAACAATGCAAAGTTTGGTTCTGAAAGTACTGACCATTGTTGCAAAACTACTAATGTACTTAAAAGTTGCAAATGTAGTTATTTAGAATAGCACAATTAACTGACAATATGCTGTGTATGACTTCATGCCTGCCTTTTGAAGAGGACTGAATATTAAACTGATATTCCTATTTAAATAGCATAATAAGATGTATTTAAATTGTGTACGTTAGATACTTATACACATTGCCAAAGCTTATAAGGCAGACATTGGTATTAATATTGCACAGGATAGTGTACAGTAGCTTTTGGAAGTGATTAATGATTTGTCAGCCAAGCATACTTACTTGCTGTAATTTTGGGGTAATTATAATAAATTATTTCATAAAATATTCCTTTATTACATTTCACGTAGGGCATAAGAATAAGCTATAGAAAATACACAGTAACTAAATAATCTAAGAATTATATATCTGTTATCCACAGAAAAGAAATGTCCCTGGGTAATCCATTCCTATGACATCTGGAGAGGTGTCAAAAATCTTGGAAACAATTTGTTTGAGATAGTTCTTCTGTGATGAGTACGGATCCTTGTAGCTATCTAAAGTGATATAACAAACTTCTATTACATTAAGCTTGCTGTAATGCATAACTAAAAGGTTAGAATCTTTCAATTTCGATCTAATTCACCAGGTGTGAAATGTAAATGTTACTGTTTTCATGGCCACCTTTGCAAAATATGCATGACGGTCTTGTTTTGTTCTGTGCCCCTCAGCTGTTGTAATTTGTTACAGCTTCATGGACAAGTCCAATTGACTTTAATGTTGTTGGTTTAAGTATCATATTTTGCATGAAAACCCCTCACAGTTGGCACTAACTGTCCTCCACTTTGGGAGGGTGGAAACAAGAGCACAGAAAAATGGGCACGTCGGTCTTAGTGATTTCCCAGGGCCTAAGATTTTTCTAAATAAACCACAATGCACAGCCAAGAGGAGGGGAATTGCATCACCACTGTCATTACTTAGCTATTTATTACAAAGATTGGTCGGGCATTTGACAGCTGTGGTACAAATGCAGGAAGGCACAGCACATTTTTTCATAAAACAGAAATGATCGGTCTTCAGATTTTTCAGTGATGTTTCTTTAACATCAAAAACATGGTGGGGATGTGTGTGTATATGGTTTTAAAAGTAGCAGTTCTGTATACCTTTGCTTTTCAGGCTAGCAAACGGAAAGATTGTCACCGCTTGTGTGCAACGGTGCACCGACTCTGACTGAGTTAACAGCACTTTGGTTCAGACATCACTGACAAATAGGCCCGACTGAAATCAACTCTGTTGTGCAGATCTTGTGAACTTGTGCTAAGCCACATTTTACTAGGAAGTAACGCTCTGAGCCAAAACCATGATACCCGTCTGAGCTGGAACTAGGCGGAACTAAAAATTGCTACAGTTGCACACCTGTGCATACACCAGAGGGTGGTTTGACTACAAGCCCATCACTTTATGCTGCAAATAGCCACCAGAGCCCACCAAGCTCTCCTGGACGGCAGGGGGCTGCACAGTGAACTCTTCATGAGCAGGGATGCCTCTCAAGGTTACCCTCCTGGAGGCTGACAGATCCCTTACCCAGCATCTGATGTCCACAATGAGAGATGCTCTAAAAGATCTGAAAGTATATTGTATATAAACTAATTATTTGATGCGTAGTAAGTAGTAGATGGTTTGACCACCGTTTAATCATTGTCTAATAAAACCTTTGGTTAACCCCACAACGATGACTCCTTTTAGTAATTCCCCCAATTCCCCCATGACACTGTTACAGTGCTGCTTAGACATTGTCAGGTACTTCCGATTTTGTGGCAAGGAAGTTAGTTCATATGAAAAAATCATTTTAACTTATTATTTCTTCAAAATTTTATATTCCACTGTAAAGTTTTTACTGCAATAAATTATGTTTTATTATAATGGTTTCTTAATAGTGTGGCTCAGTTCATCATCTGGTCAATGAACATCAGTGGGCATCACTGAAGGACAGTGCAAACATGGTCTTCAAATGGATGCAAGAGAAAAGAAATGGAAACAGATCTCACACTGAAATGTGCTGAAAACTTTTGGATAAAAAGTTTCTGAGAAAATTCCCATACTTTCTACAGTTTAGGTATAAAGGACTTAATTTGTGGGTATTAGTTGCCTGTGTTTCTCCAAATTAATTCTCCCTGCTTCTTATTAGAAGCAAATGCAATTGACGTGCCGAGAAAAAAATTATCTCACATATATGGAATTTCCTTCTCTTTTGTTGCATAGTATGAAGTTACATAACAATTGAAGCTGCTTTGAATTTAATTGTAGAGTAACCTTAAGGAAAAAATGTTTTATTAATACATTTTTCATGTATTACATTAAATTTACAATGGTGTTATTAATAATGTGTTAATAAAAGTGATGTATTAATATCAAAGTGTTCCTGATACATTGAGTCATATCAACATTTTTCTAAAATCAAACTGCATATTTATTTTCCCTAAGATCATCATTTGATCTGAAGCAGTTCCGGCAGCACTTGTGTATGTATGCTACCAAGTGGTTTGAGTACACCTACCCTGTCTACAGAGCAAGATGGTTTTTATCAGCAATTGCTTGCAGTGTGTGCAGTATGCACTTGAATTGGCAAATCATGCACAATCAACAGAATCAATTATTCTAAGTCTGTCACCTTTTTTCCTCTTTTAAAATCTGATTTATTTATTGTAATTTCTCTGAAGGGAAAATAACTGGTTTTAATGCTAGGTGCGTACTATCAGTGCAATGTTAGCTAAGACAAAGTTGACATTTCTTTACAACTTCCGTGTCAGCAAATCCATGTTAGAACTCTTTCCCTATGTAAATAGCTGTATAACCTACCTCTAGTTTCAGTATGATTTTACTTAAAATAATTAAGGACTGATGCAGAGAAATAATGAATGTGACTATTTTGTTTTCCTTCCTATTGTAGTATGAGTGTGGGATGATTGTTTTTGTATATGAGCATATGTTGTGGTGACATCTTGGACTGCTTTTGAGAATGCGTTCTCATTTTCTAGAGGACAGAGGTCAGTCTCAAGAGTATTTCCTTATGTGTAAGGGCATTGATTTTATCCATAAAAGCATTAATTTTCATTTACAGTAAGAATGGTAGAGAATGGAATTCTGTGACCACTTGGTTTCCTTTTCGTGTATATTTTCATATTTTACCTAATGCTTCTTCACAGCAGTCTTGCGATACAAATAAGTAAGTGAATCTGTGACAGTGGGCCTGATTCTTGACTGTTTTAAATTAAAAAGCCTTGTATCCTTCGTCTGGAAACTGAAGGGATAAAGAATACATTCCTTACTGATGCCAATGTGTGTGTAATGGACTGCTAGATAAGGACTGCAAAAGCAAAGTAAAAAAAAAACCAAAACTGTTTACAATGATCTAGTATGTAATTGAATGGATTTTCTTATTCATAAAATATATTTCTCCCACTTCAACTTTATAATAGATATTGTAGAATATACCATAGGGAATCTGGAAGATGGACTTTGGTATTTAAGAAAGGAGAAATGCTCTATGTCTATATTGATAACGTAACGGAGGAAATATTTCGATGCAGTTTGGAGGCATAGAATGAGGTCATGGTGGAGTAAAATGCTTCAGGAATGCAAAATATTTTGTGGTACTTCATCCATGTTGCCATCTAACACCTCCAGATTTCTGCTTACTGTAATTACAAACAATCATGCTTGTTTCTGTAGGAGGATATAGTTGTTTAACACTACTCGGTGTTTAACACTACCCTTGGTGCAGGGAGAGGAGTAGGTGATAATCTGTATTAATGGGAACACTACACATTGAAAAAACAGACGTTTTAATAAGATTGCTAATCTATTCTTAATTTCGTGGTTGTGTATAATGTTTGTATGTACACAGGCTGTGTTGCCATTCAATTTTGAAGACTATGTTTTTGAAAGTTTGAAAGTATTTTGTGATTAAAGTGATATCCACATTCTTTGTGTGATGTTATTTCTCCTATGTGTTATAAATCAAAGGTATAATCTTGTGTTTGTATTAAAAAAAAATGCAGCTAACTAAAAGATTTTTGCTGAGTTCCATTTATCTTTAAAATGATGTTTTCAGTTTCAAGTGTCTTCATTTTCTGTTTTCTTCTATGTTTCTGCAATGTATTTCATTAATGTAACTCTACTGTTATTGTAAACTTTGGTAGAAACAATATTATATGTGAAAGGTTTCTTATTTGTACAAACAGTAGATACTAATAGATCAGTAAATCCTCATACCTTACAGGTCTGATGTTGTGATAACAGCGTTGATCACCTTGGAAGTGTTTACATGTGTTACTGAATTAAGTGCCGTCCACAGTAGCTCTGAAAGTATGAGTTTTCAGACTGTTTGAGAGAATCTGCAGAAATTTACATACATTTACAAATCATAAAAGTAAATTTAAAACCTTGTTAGGTAGTAGAAAAACTAAGTAAATTTTTGTTTAGTAAAGGCTTAACCTTCTCTCTTAGTGTAGTGTAAAAAATTGCCTACGATACTATTTCTGTCTTTTCCATTAAACAAAGTGAATACGAAGGATGAGTTAACCCTTCATTTATAAGCATCTATTATGCTAATATAATATATTAGCATACTAGTGCGGTATTTAATTATAAAGCTAGAAAAATAAAATACAAGGAATTCTGTAATTGCTTGTACAGGAACTGCATGGCTGCATCTTTTTTGCTGTGTTGAGAATGGCGAAAGTATCATCACTAAGATTGCAGATTCTTCAATTAGTTATATTTGGTTTAAGTTTCATTTTAACAGAAGCAAAACATAAACAATTTGGGAAAAAAGAGGTTAACAAATGTTTGAAATTATATTAGGATGTAGTCCATTATTTTCTCTGTAAATGTGAACTTTATTTTTACCAAAAGCTCAAAGAGTTAAAGAATATCAGCATCCATTTGGGACTTGACTGTAATTGTAAAGAAGCATAATTGGGCGGCTGAATTCAGCCATCCGTAAAGGCTGATGGATGTGCTGAAACCACACAACAGCTTAAAACTGTCCTCTTGGCAGCTGTAAGTGGGGCAAACTGTATACTAACGTAGTTAAAACACGTCCGTGTGTTTTTAGAGCAGCATTGAATTCTGAAAACCGAGCATTCAATAATACATGGTAGCATTCTGCTCTAGAGATCTTATAATGGAGTGTGTTTATAGCTTTAGCCCAGCAGTTTTAAGGGGAAAGTAAGCTTTTGCTACTTTTAATGCCAATTACCGCTGCAGTGGGTGGCATGTGGTGTGCTGAGAGGTGTGGTCCAGGCAGGAGACTCCTCGAGTCCCACAGGGAAGGTCTGTCGTGCTTTATAACAGGGACTTGGTGGATCCGGGGACTTAAGTCGTATTTGTTGAATGTCACTGGTCTTGCACAAGAACTTGCTATCTGTATAGGATAAGGTGAAGTCCAGGTGTTTGCAGCTTTAAACCAGTGGTTTTTCTTTGTTGTTTTTTTTTCCGATGCCTCCCTGTTAGACAGTCTCCCTGTTACTCTGCCAGATTTTCTTGACCCTCTTTTTCTTTAGCTCTTTGCTTTGAACTGACTCCCAGACCTAAATCCATATATGGACCTTCTTAGCTCTAATTTTGCAACAACCTGCCACACCACATTTAAGTTTAGCATACTTGGTACGTGGCAAGGCCTTCTGAATTCCTTTGCTGTTATCCCTTGTTTATGTTACAGCTGGAGCTCAAAAAAGCTAATTCACAGGCTTCTTGTAGCGCAGCCCATAATTCAGATTAGAGCTGACCTTTCTCTGGGCCAATGTGTAAAACCCATCATATAAACTCAAAGAGTAGTTACAGTCTTAAGCTTTAATTGCTGCTACTGATCTCAAGATGTGAGGCAAACTGACAGCAGTGTTTGTAACATCCAGGTGATTCATGCTAGTTGCAACTGTCAGTTCATCTCATCAGCTTTCTGCCATTCCTTGTCTTCTTGTGATGATTGCATCTTACGTCTCTTGGTTGAAGCATAAATTGTCATAGCCGGATGAATGATGGTAACAGCAACCATTAGTTTAACTGGTCTTCTCCTGAATTTGTATGTTAACTATTTTTAATCTGAATCCTTGCCTTACCCACAAGACCTAATGCTAGCCTATCCCACTGCTACTGAATGTGTTTTCTTAGTCCAAACTGGTACTGGCAGTCCACCTACCTACGTTCTCATTTTCTCCCTCACCCTAGGGTGTTTTTTCCAGTTTCAGTCCTGCTTCATGGTAAGCATGTGGGAGAAAGAAAGCGTTCTGAGAAATGGATAAATAAGGAGTGTCACTCTTAATTTCAAAGGAGATACCTTTTTCTTCCATCTCCCAAAGTCACATATTTTGCCATCCTTAATCTAACCCTTAAATGATATTTCTTAAATCTTTTCTTGGCTAATACTAGTACTTGTGATTTCTTACAGTTCTTGTATTGATAGAATTCTGTATGCAAAACTTTTTAGATAATAGGAATCATATTTAGCATCTACTGAAATTACATGTCCACGGAGGTAAACAATGCTTTTTAGTTAAGAGTATAAGCAATCTTATCTCAAGTATTCGTTTGAAACACAGTTCAAAATGAAAATCCCAGGTTATGTGTGTGCTACATTAATGTTAGGTGTTGTTCTCTCTTCACTAAGAAACTAGCAGTGCTTGTAATGGTAGGATCCAATAAAATGAAAAAATCTGAAATTTGTTGGCAAAGCTTCTGTAAATGTGTGCAAGAATGAACTGCCACTTCCAATAGAAATCTTGTGTTTTGTTTTGCATGCATATAAAATAAAGTAAGTCTATGAGGGGAGCTACATATGTAAAATGTACATTCTCTTGGTAGCTCTGCATATTTTGAAACTGTTCTACCTGTAGTTCCTCAGGCAATGAGTAAAATATTAAGAAGACAGACTTGTTTCCAGATCATTTGCATCACAGATAATTTTCAAGTTCTTGTTAAGCTATTAGAATGGAGAATTACTAGCACATAATTTTTTTTTTGTGTAAAGTATAACAACCTTGTGAGCTCATCACTCACTAAACAGATGAGAAATCAATCATGGTTGTCAAGTTAAATAAAGAGCTGTAATTCTAAAGATAACAATACTTGTTTTGTTTTTTTTCAGGTAGAAAGCATCTTTCTTCAAAATATGTTTGTTTGTACTTTTTTTACATAGTGTTTAAAATAGTGCAGTACTCCTGAGTCCAAACTTTCAAGAAGTGACAGATAAGTGTAGTTAGTTTCTTTAATACACAGTTGAAATGCTGCCCGAAGCAGATATAAGTAAAAAACCATGGCTAACTAAGGACACTTCTGTCAGTTTTCTTGTATACAAAAATTATACATTCACTGGACAGTGGCCTTTTGTATTATACTTAAACATCATGGAGAAGAAGCATTAAGTATATCGCATAGCTTTCTTCTTTTGGTTTCTTGGCATTGTCTGACATTGCATTCTAGCCTTGTATCCCTGTTTGAACAACAGTATTTCATGTCATAGGCAGTTATCCTGGCAAGGATAAGTATCTGTATATATGTATCTGACTATACGTAAAATTCAGTTGTTATTGCTTTTTAATGACAAATTGGCCAAGTAGTATGTAGACAACTTCTTTTATTAGCATACAATGTCGTTGTTTCACTGCATGACCAGGAACCTTGCTTGTTCAAACATTTCTGAAATATTAGATATTACAAGTGAGAACAACTTTGCCTTTCTGAACATAATGCCCTGCTTTATTTTCTTCCACTGGTTTCCTATTCCTATCCTCATTGTAATGTCTGAATGCTCTTAGAGTTACCTAGGGAGCCCTGCTGCTGCTAACAAGAAGGCAACGTCTGTGTTTCTTGGTTGAAATAACTTGTGTAGATGAGTTCTGCTCAACAAATGTTGACAGAGACCAGAACAGTTTTCCAGAAGCCCTTGCTCATGGCCAAGGCTGCAGATGTTGAAAGTGATTGTAAGCCTGTGTTTTCTGGCTTTAGTAAAATGAAAATTTGCAAGAATATTAATGTAAACTCATGCTGTAGACATCCAGATTGTGGTTAAAGACTAGAGTTGTTATAAATTATGACACTTGGAATATACCTGCCAGTTTCTCTTCATTTTTTTTTTTTCCTGTTGTGCTTAAGAAACAAAAAACACATGCTACAGCTCTGTCCCTGAAACATGACAAGGTGGTTGCACTGCTGTGTTGACCAAGGTCACGCTGCTGATTAATCTGGGATTCTGCAGGTGATTAATGTCTCTGGAGCATGTGCTAGGAAGCTGTGGTGCTATTTTTATCTTAGAAACACTGTTTGTGAACCGGTACCCTTCTCCAGCAGTTAAAGCCGTGATGAGATCGGCTCTTCTCTGAAATTGTATACCAGGTCTACCTCTTCCACAGAGCTGGAGTTGTTGCTATGGATAGTAACCACAAAGCTGACTGACTTAAGTCTCCCCAAAGATGAGATTTACCTGCATAGCTAAAAATCAAGACGTAGGAGTTAACTGCCGGTTCAGACCAAGCGAGTGTCTGGCTCCAAGAGTCTCTCACTGACCAGAGACCACAGATGGATACCCAGGGAGAAATAAAAGGAGCTTCTGCATGTGATACCCTCCTCTGTCATCTTCCCCCATTAGAGTACTCTCTTACCTTCTGACTGTTCCGCAGCCCCAGGGAAGTCAAAAGACTGTAGTTTGTTTTTTTAGTAACCCTTATAAGACATTGTTAAAAACCCCTTGAGTGTTCCCTTGAACCCGTCTAAATTCTTTGTCATGTCTACCTGGAGGAGGTGTAGTCTCTCAGTTCTCTTTTCCAGGAGGTTTAGTAGTTCACTATTGAATGGGAGGAGCACCTAAGGCGATACCATTGAGCTTATGCTATGTCAGTTATTGGTTTCTGGCAGTCTTCAGCAACACAGATTTTCAAAGTGTGCAATTTTGCATCATCCTCTGTTCCTGTCTTTTTATCCCCTTTTGCTAAATCAATGTGTGTACCCATGTTTATGAATTTTGATGGGCAAAAAAATAGTCCTTTTTTGCCCAAGGGATTAGGAAAGTTGTCTCCCAGCCTTCCAGCTGTGAAAAACTCTTGCAATGTTTTGGGGCTTTTTTGTCAAAGCTAGATAACGTAAAAACACCTATAAGTAGAAGGCTACTGAGAATAACAGCTGTCACCTCCGAAGCCTTCAGATCCTGCAATATTCAGTCCTGGTGCTTGCAGCTTTAAATGCCATAGTGCATAATGCAGATACTAACACGGATTGCTAGAAATAGGGAGATGCTATCAAGGGTGGTTTTTACTTTGAACTGGGGACTTGTTTATTCCTCTGTACTGTAAGTGGTGAAATGACATTTCTAGTGATGGTGGTGGTAAAATACACGTGGACCCATAGTATGATGAACGGATGAAGTCTCGCCTTTCTTTTAAAGGCGGGGAAGCAAATAGAGGGATTCTTGGAATATGTCTGTGGTTTTGGTATCTGCTGTGGCTGTTTCAGTTTGCATCTTTTTCAGTTAAGCTTTTGTAGTGTTGTTAATGACTCACATTCTGAATACCTCCTATTAAGATAAAGTAGCTTTGAGGTGGTGAATAGGAAAGGATAGTTGTTAATCTGGAGAATGTTTAAAGGATGTTGGTAGGGAGGAACTCTGCTAGGTGCACGTTAATATAGGTAAAGAGGAGTTACGGTATTTCTAGAAATATGTAATAGCTGTGTACATCTCAGCTAGTTTTGTTGCTGTTTAATGTTAGTGATCAGGAAATAGATTTCACCTTTTTTATTCTTTAATGCACAAAATCCTGTTTGTCAGTAGGTATTTTGTTTACTGTGAAGTGGAGGCATAAATCTTATTTGTCACCTCGCAAGTGCAATGAGATACCACTGCAAGTGTCATCTGAACCAAAGGTGGTAGCAGAGAGAGAGTAGGGCAATAGTATTAAAAATAAGATTAGTTTTTAACCTTGGTCCTGAAACTGGAGAATGGCTCATTCTGGCTTTCCAAAAATGTGAGTTGTACTTTTTTTTCCCTTTCTTCTTTGCCTCGTTGGAGGCTGATCCCAAAGACTAGGATAAAAATTACATTCCCTTAGTTTCAAAAAACTTATGCTGGTCTTAACCTGATCCAAGGAAATACAGAGAGGGTAAGTAATTGTGCCTTCTCCTTTGTTATACCTCAGAAATTTAAGTGTACACATCTGTGAGGCCTGCTTGTAGCTTTGATTAATGCAACATGCGTCTTCATGGCCTTTATGTTTGGCTTATTCATCAAACATAACATTTAAATGTGCACTTTCCATTGAGAAGGTTAAATGCAAATTCACTTCCATTGAACTAAGTAGCTTTTCCTCTTTATATAAAAGACTAAACATGTATTCACTCTGTGAATAATCATGTGATGTGTACAGAAAAAAGTAATTAAGGTTTTTCAAATACAGGAGACATGTCTACGTTTTCTGGGTCAGATATGCTAGCACGTAGGAATGCCGTTAAGGCAAAATGAGGAACTGGTCTACGTTGCTCTGTGCTGGCTAAGCAGACCTCTCTCCTTATAGGGTATAGTATGGAGAGAAATAAAATGCAATTATGCTAAACAATTAATTCCTATTTGTATAGGAATCTTTCTCCAAGAAACCGTAGCTGGCCATGCTGTGGTTTGCAAGACAGCAACCCCCTGAGATTTACCTCCTCGTTTGTGTTTTTTTTGTTCTGAGTTACTCTGTGGATCTGCTATACTGAGATCATTAAGAGTCAAAAGCTGGTACAGTTCTATTAGACACCTTTTTTAATAATGAAGCCCAACTACTTCAGCAGACTAAAGTAAAACATGTTTGGATTCTGTATCAACTGTGCATTTTACATTTCTTGCTAGGCATCTTTAAATAAACTAGCCATCATTTTTATTCACTTGTCTACAAAGGTATATTATGTGATGATGTTTTTATTTTTAGAAACACTCTTTATCTGAAATATTTTGACACAATAAAAGTCAGGCTTGGACAATTTCTGAATCATTTTCTACAAAACCCCAAAACTGAAAAGCACTCTTTAGAATAGAACTGAGGAGAACAGATTACAGTTTTACATCAGCTGTGTGGGAGATTTTATAATCCTTCCTCCATCTTGTCTTCAGAAACCCAGTTCCATTTACACTCACATGGATGCAAACTTAAATTCAGCTATGTGTGAGAACACGGCCTGACCTGTCTCTTATTTTGTAGCACTATGACTTAATACGTTTGCTTTTGCTTATGTTTATCTAAATGTTATAGCTGTCACATAGAGCAGTAATATAGTAAATACGAAGAATAGCAGTAAATCTGCAGTTGGTGTGAGAGTTTTCCAAAGTGTCAGATTCCATGTTGCACCGAAACTGTGTAACATGAACATAAAAACAAAGCCGCTGCTAATTGATGTGAAAAGGTTTCACACTTTAAAAAAATGCTGTAAATGGCTGCTTAAAATAGTCGACAACATAAGCTTAAAATCACTCTCCACTGATCTAGCAGGACTGTCATTCTTTACTGAAGATGAGTGTTTAAAGCACAAGATCATGGTAGTGTGTTATTATTTAAGTTTATTAATCTGAAATATTTATTATCACATGATTGAATTAATAGAGTGGTGTTCTTCAGGGCAAAACTTCTTATCAATCACCTTGCTGCTCCTGGGCGATAGGAAAATATGCTTTTGAATGTGTGAGTGGTGGTAAAATGTAATGGAGGAGCTCCTTTGTTTTTTTTCATCGTTAGCTGAGGTGGTGGCACAGTTGGTTTGACTTTACTTCTCAGGTAGAGCTGACCAAGCCCCATTTCATATTGAATCATCTGACCTGTAGCAAGAGTGTTGAATGCTCATTGCAGAAGAGAGAAATTAAAAGTTTCTCAAGTCCAAGGCAAACAGAGGTAGCACATAAATTTCTGATGTGTAGCATTTCCTGCATTCCTTCTTTGTTAAAACCCAGTAATATGCTGCTATATGTAAACGTGAAAAAGAAGAAACCATGTGGCTATGTTCCACTGGAACAGCAGTTCTCAACTGCAGGTGTAGAAAACTGATTTATATTAGACCCTCAGCAAATTTTTCAAACCTTTTTGGACTTGGGCTTAACAGTATTATGAGGTTGTGGTTTTTGGAGTAACTTCTCAATGCTTATTTTCAGAAGCAGTCACTCAAGGTTTTGATCCTACAGTGAGAAGTGCTAAATGCTATTTTAATACAGTCTGAAGGAAAAAGTGAAAAACGAAAAGGCTTTTATGGTAAAAAGCACTTGCGCCTCACATATTTTATCATAATATCCTGAGTTTGGCTGTGGCTGCTGGAAAATTATTTAATATAAAGACAGATTACAAGATAATCACTCTTAAACATACAGAAGCCTGTCCTCAGACACTAGGGGGTGCAATAAAACCTTATTGCTGATGCCTTAAGAGATGTGACCTACCTTGACTTGAAGCTCTGGTTGTAGATAGATGGATTTCCTCTATGTGGTTGTGCTAAGAAAATGCCGTGGCTGAAATACTCTCCTCTTAATGACAGTGTTGTCTAGAATACTACCTGTTGGTTTAGAACACGGGACGATGTTTGAATCCTAGTCTTAAAAGCAGAGAGACAAAAAAACATACACAATATGTTGCGTATTTTGCGAGGCCCTCTCATGTACTGAAATAATTTATTCCATATTTTTCTGCACCAGATAGCTTTGATTTGTAGGCTTATTTACTAACAGATGAAAGGGTGATGAAGATGGTATTTGAACTACTACTTTCCCCATGTGTTTAGGAGCTGTGCCTGAAATGCAGGTGAGTTTTCAGTTAACGGTGATGAATGCCATACTGAGTAGGCCTGAGTCTGCCACTGTTCCCCAGTGGTCTTTGCTTGAAATAGCAACTGAACGTGGTGCGTAATATTGAGCTGGATCTTTGGGAAGGAGAAGCACCATGGTAAAAAGCCACTCACAGTTGTGGAAGGGTGGCCCAGAAACAGCGAGCTCACAGCAGCCACACAGCTCACACAGTGAGAAGGGTGCAATGAATGGCAAAGGGGTGGGCTATAGCAGGCATTTTAGGGGCTGATGTAGTACCACTGCATGTTCTAGAACCTTCCGCTGGAGGTTTTGTGGCAGATACATATTAATAAGTCTTCAGCAGCAACCTTCCCTGAATGTGGGAAGTAACGTGCACCTCTAACAAATTTCTGTAAATGTTTGATTCAGATCAATTTTCTGTCATTAATTGTTTACTATTTAAGCATTTCTTCATGCCAGATGGAATGCAGTAAGTCTGGAAACTCAAACTAATAGTGACTGATTTTCAGGAAACTGATAGAAGGTCTTTCAGGATCTGGAGCTGTTTTCTCAGGATGTCATCCAGATCCCTTTAAAGCATTCATGATTTTAATTTTTATTCTTCCAGGTAAAGAGCATTACAGATCTGTATGGTGGCAGATACCCAGCACAGAAGAAAAAGTTTGGAAAGCTCATAACAAAGTTTGACACAGCGTAATTCAGAACTGCATTTTAATCTGCTCTTGGTTGTTGGTATGTATTTCCTTTCCAAGACTGGAAAAAAGCAGTAAAAGGATGTTGACTTCCAAACTTACACCCTCTGATACTTATGCTAGAAAGGCATAGGTGAAATACAGAAAGGCAGTTTAAATGAAAACTTAGATGGCAGAGCACAAGTTGTAGCTTGCAGAGAGAGGGCCTGCATATATATTTTACTCCTTTGTTTTGTCCTCCTCTGATCTTTTGGTGCAGATATAGTTTGAGGATACCCAAACTTCATAACTGGGTGTCAGCAGTCAGATGTTCTGGTGCAGCTCTTGCCTGAAGGTGACTTAGTACCTTATATTACATTTTACAAATAAAGGAGGGGTTTATTTTTCTTCTTTGCCTTGAAACAATTGTCATTTAGGTAAACAGCTGTCAGCGTGCTATTTGCAAATCTATTGGTTGCACAATATAGTACCGAAGTATGACTATATACCCATACTGGCAAAAACTTCTGCTAGTCTAAATGTAAAAGACCTACTACTATATACTACTGTGACAATATAAAAATATAGCTATAATAAAAATAAAATATAGCCATAATAAAAATAAATGTTACTGTCTGTAAGTCTGAAAGCACTGTGATGACTTTGAGATAGAGAACACTAATGGTGATGACTGTTCAACTCTTGGTAGGAAATATAGGATTTCTAACTTATTTTGGGGCTTTTTGTATGCTGTGTCTTTTAAACTTGTTGGAAGATATGCATGCATCTAATCTACTGAGAAGTAATTAGTTATACTTTAGGGTTATTTTTTAACATTTTGTTCTGTTCCCCAAATCCAGAAATGTCATTCTAAACATTTTACCATGGTGAGGTATAACCTCCTCTAGAGAGCAAGGGCCCTGCGTATGTGATTGCTGTTTATCCACATGAGACCATTTCTATGCAGGGCTGTAGCTTTGTGGTATCATTGATGTAGCTAACGTAAGCCGCTTGAAGGTACTACTTACCTGTTATTTAAAATATATACATATCTCGCCAACATGAGTCATTTAGAGGGATCTCAACCTAAAACACATAGGTCAACTTACACAATTTTGAGAGGATTTTGTGTTTAACCCCCTTTTTTCATAGATCAGGTGCCTACACTGAACAATTATTAATCTTCCTCTCTACAGTGGCTGATACCATGTTGCTGGCTTACCTCTGGCGCTTTACTTTCTTCTTACCCTTTCTTTCCTTTCCCACCTCTGTGTCACCTCCAAATAAGACATGCTTAAAGAAATCCAGACAAAACCCCTGTAGTTAGTAGCATTGCTTAAATTCATCTTGACATTGCATCTGAATATGATTTCTTTTCCAAAGAACACTGCAGTTGGTTGATAAAAATACACACTGCCTTCTGAGAGATCATCCTGCTAAATTGCCTCTGATAAATGAGGATGTACAGACAGCTCTCTCAAAAAGAAATTAATAGTTTATCATCACCCCAGTATAAATGATGATAGAGTGAGTTAGAAAGAATGGAGATTTTGGCAAAAGCCACTTTCTTATGGTATTTTGTAGTAACAAATGAGCATACGTCCCAGAAGTCTGTAGATAATGAAATAGACTCATCACCACCTGCTTTCCCACAAGTGTAGGAAGCTTAGTCAGCTTAATTTTATTGAATCAATTTTGTGTAGTGATTGGTTTCCAGATAAGTAGCAGTGGATAATAAATCTGACACCCAGCTGTAGAAATGGAGCAGTGTAGGACCTGCAGTCCCTTAGGACTTTACCTGGGTGTTTGTGGTAAAGCTTGCATGGGCAACCTCTTTCCACACAGCTCATCAACTACATCATCTCTCTGGCTGGGAAACAGAAATTAAAATCAGACTTAGTAAATACAATTATTGTTCAGAGCTTTCTTTAATAATGAAACAGATGCTGTAATGAGTGTGATTAAATTGTTTCCTGCATGCATAAAGACATGAATGACCAGTAATTCCCTATGTAATTGAAACCTTGAGTGAAATTAGTTTCCCACTTGTCCTCCTTTTTTGTGATTTTTCAGTAGATGAATATTGGAGGACAGTTTTCAGGCATCTCTGGAAATAAAATATGGAACTTAAAAAGGACTGATAGGACTGAAAACACACAGGCTGTTGCATACTCTTGAATAAAGCAGTTCCCTCTGATGTTGGTAAATATATGCGAGCAGCACCAGAAGCAGAGTTTGACACTAATTAAGAATGTCAGATATTGACCTTGTCCTCAGCAATATCCCAGAGGAACTTTCCATCTAACCACACTTTTTTCTCTGACCCGTATCAGAATTATAATCATTCACATTTCCTCATCTTGTGGTAAGCTACCTGTCAAACTGAATATGGAAAAAGCAAGGCTAAATCTATGTGCAATTAAACTGGGACAAAATCAAAGTTTCTACAACTCATGAGAGAATGTACAAGGGGAAATGAATCCAACTTTGAGAACTTTGTCTGATTTTTGTGGGGGGAGGGAGAAGGGTTTCCCCTGCACTCCATTCTTATTTAATATAAACATATACTACCCATACAATATCTTTTGTGTCCAAATGACTGTACAGCAGGTACTGACCTGAGGCTACTAAATAGCTTTTTGGTATCCATTTGAATGTCTAAATGGCAGACGTTTTGGACTATCTTGGCCTAGCTGTTCAAATCATTACCTTAGGTGTCAAAGAACAAGTAAAAGTTGTATTTTATCTCCATGCGCTGCCTTATTGAGAAAATAATGTGTATATATTTTCAAAAAGCAGTTACAGGAAGCAGAGTTTCTTTCTGATTTAATTAATACATGTACCCTTTTAGGGATTCATAGGTGCAAAATCAATTTTAGTCACAGATTACAATGAGCCATACTACCTGTATTGGCCTACTGAAGAGCATGAATTACTAACTTTGACAGCTATAGATAATCCTGCAGCTTTCTGTCTTGATTGTCAATGACTATTAAAATGGCAGAAAGTCCCAGGATCCCTGAGGGGCATTTGATCAACTGAATTTAAGGTATATTGTCCTCTAGAATCTGTGAGACGACTGCATTCAGTTTTGAGGCCCCAGCATAACAAAGACGTTGATGAACATAAATACAGCAAGTGCCACCAAGACAGTTGGCCTCTGCTGGAGCAGACTCTGGGAGGAGGTGACGAGGGAGGTGGGTTTGTTCAGCTTGGAGACAGGGTGGCTTTTGGGGGCTGAGTGGCACCCTTCCAATGCTGAGGAGGAGGTTAGTGAGAAGTCAGAGCCACACTCTTTACTGAGATGCACAGCAGGAGATAGTGATAGTAAGCTAAAACAGAGAAGGTTCTAACTGGATGTAAGGAAAGTTACCGTGGGGCATAATGAAGTAGTAGAAAAGGTTTCCCAGAGAGATTGTAGTATGTCCATCTCAAGAGGTTTTAAAAACCCAACTAAACAAAACCCAGAGCATTCTGATCTGAATTCAGTATTGACCCTGATTTGAGCAGGAAGCTGGACTTCTGACATCCCTTCCAGCCTAAGTGATGGCATGTTCTCTGTGGTGAGAGAAGAAAGGTTTATACAGACAGAAATATTTTACCTTCTCATACTCTTCTCCACATGGGCAAAATTGGAGTGGTCAACGAAAGTGTTACGAAAGTTTAAAAAGGCTTTAAAAGTTTGAATGTGTAAGTCTGTGTACTAGATTCCTCTGCAACTAATAAACTTCAAATTTGACATTAAAGCTGTTTGTGATTTATAAAGGAGCTGTCAGAAGGTTTAGGCTTTGTCAGAAATTGTCTTGAATGCCTGCTGTAACTGGCATAGCCTTACTTTTTTACTGTTGTTAGTACTCTGTGTTTGCTTCCACTACAATTGTAGTAGAATTGAATTTCCAGCCTTCCTTGTAAATCTCCTTTCAGAATTTTGGGGGCAGGAGCTGAACTGAGGAGTTGAATCAGTTCATATCACAGTTGAACACCAAATCAGTTTAAGATTTCTTTGACAATTATATTCAGACCACCAAGTTAAATTTGAGGGATGTATATCTGATGAGAGCATTGACGGCTATGTCTTACAACTATTATGACATATTGATAGAGTGTTTTTAAATGCCATAGAAAGAATTTCACTGAAGTCAACAGATATACAAAGATTTCTCTTAGCTGAGAATCTGCAGACATAAATAAAATTTGTTCTCATTTGACTGCTGTCAGAATTTCATGTTCTTGGTAATTAGAAGGTAGTCAATCTTGAATGTCCCAATCATTAGAAAACTTCAGAAAAATATAGAAAATGTTACAAAACCTATGAATGGTTGCTATGTTTATCTAAATGGATACCCTTTGGTTTGGACTATGCATGGCCCCAGCCATCTGTAAAATCATCTGTAAAAGCCAGCAAGAACATGTCTTGTTAGGTTTCACCAGCTGCAGGCAGCCACAAATCTTGGCTTATTAGGAAACAATTTTCAAAATGCATTTTTTGGAAACTATGTAGTCTTCCTGCTTTTCCTCCTTTTAATCTCTCAGGGTTTGGGGTTTTGTGTTTGGTTTTTGGGTTGTGTTTTTTTGTTTTTTTTTTAGTGCTGTAATCACTATAACATCGTGGAACCAGATTTGTAACCAAAGCCAGATAGGTTTGCCTTTTTTTTTCCCCTCCGCTGTCTCATCTCAGAACCAAATGGAGATATCGAAGTTTTGAGTCAAAGTGGTAAACAGTAAAATCTTTCTTGTCTTGCACCCAGCAGATGGAATCTTTTCAGGACTTTTTAGGAAGGTATTATCTCAGTGTTTTTAGTTTTTTTTAATATGCAATGGCTTAAGCTCAGTTCTATGCAATTAAAATAACTGTAGCTCCCATCCGAAACAGTGACCACTTGGAGTTTCAAATTGTAGGTTTTATTTGGGGATTTTCATATAAACATTTTATTGTGCTGTTCATTAGTTGATTTCTTTCCCTGTAATTGAAACCTGCAAGATGATAAATGATTCTGCCATTAATAACTGGAATAAGGTAGAACCTGAATTTTTCATGTATCTGGAGATGCAAAAGCAGTTTCAATGCTCTCTTGGGTCTTTTTCGATTGCAGTGATTTTTGTCTGAAGCCGCCATTCAGCAATGCACTCATGTGGAATCTAGAGAGCTCTAAATATGATAGTGCCGAATTACTGGAGCTCTTCCAAACACAAAAATTTTAATTGGCTTAAGTTTCCACAAACACAGCATAACATTTTAAGTGGAAGATTTTTAATCATTCCTGCTGCTGCATATTGTCTGTCCAGTTACCGTCAAAAATACCCCATGTATGAAATATTTCCTTCCATTTCTTATGGACCTAGCAAAAAACAGAGTAACATTTCATTTTAAATGTCTTTTTAGTATTAATTTGTTTAATATTTCTTATAGTTAAATTAATCACAGTGGTAGTCGTATTTGATAAATTTATCTGTGGCATATGTTCTTCACATGGCATTTAATGTGTTTTAGAACTAGCCCGGTTATTATAACAATTTGTTACTGGAAGAAAAAATAAAACAATAAGAGATGAAACACATTTTGCTTTATCCTTACTTATTTTCCTACTTCTTTTGCAGTTTCTGTGAATGAACAAAACTGATAGTATTTGAACTATCCATTATTTTTCATAAATCAATGAGAGGTTATGATAAGATGTGTAAACAGCTTCTGTTGACAACTTCTTGGAGACTAAACAAAGCATTTGCAAAGAACTTGCAACTATTGCTTGACAATAGCTAGATGTAGAAGAAAACAAGTCTTGGTAAGTTAACATGGAGAGATACTGAACCGTTGTATACCTCCAGGTGCTTCTCAAGAAGAAATGACCATTTCAGGAAACCAAAAGATGTTAACTGTCATGTATTTGCTATGGGCATACCTGGAAAATAATCTCTTACCTACAGGAAACTGGTGTGTTCCTTTTTTCTTTTTATTTGGAGATGGATCCAGAAAGGGGGGGAAACAGGAGGAACTTTGCAAACAGTATAGAAAAAGAGAAATTGTGTAAAGGTGAGTCTGCATAGTGCCTATCGTGTATGTCGAGTACAAGGAGCGGGAAAATCCTGTGCCTGTCTCATTTTCCTATCACTCCTTTTTTTAATTTACAAACTCAGATGCGATGTCCTAAATCCTCTTGGAGCACCCTAGTAAGAGAACTACCATTCGTAATTCATAGTGACGAATCAAACACACCAGGAGAGACAGATGATGTTTCTGTTCTTGTAAAATATTCTCTCTCAAAAGGATGAACACCCACTTGGGAGCCAGATCTTACATACTCTTTGCTCAGGAGTGGCATAGAACAGCAGGAGGGAAGATCATAAATGATCAGCTACACCTGAAAGACACTCCCTGCCTAACTCTTGCCCAGGCATTTGATTTCAATGGGAGATTGGTACAAAAGGCCAAGGTATGTGAAGGGTTTTCGTAGTGGCCTTATTTTTCTTCCTTTAAAATCAATGGATCTCCAATAAAGGCTTCAACAGGATCAGTTGTAGGTCATGATGACTACCTTTGAAAATCTTGACTGTTAATTTCAGCAACTGGTAGTTGAAGAGTGTCGTAGCTGCAGAAAATAGTGTATTTAAGAGAATAATTGCTCTTTTAATGATAGTGTTGTTTTAGCTGTGGTGATCTAAGGACAGACAGGAGGCAAAGTATATATAGAAATCATGTGTCTAATTAGACCAGGTAATGTAGCAGAAAAAAATACATAAATTTTTAAGCATGTGAGTAATTTCTTGAGATAATTTTAATAATAGAAGGTTTAGAAGAGTAGGTGTTAGCTGTTAGAGGATTACTCATATATTTAGGGGGCAAAAGAAAGTTTTCAGACACGTGAAGTCTAAAAAAGAAGTAGCAAATTCCTTGGTAAAATAACTTAGAACAGCACCTGGGATGTGTTTTCATCATCTATTTAAGCCTATTGATGAGTGTGCTACTTCTGGGGCAGGTATTCCTTGATTATGTGACTGTAGGCTTAGATAGTCTTTGTTTTGTCATGAAGATGGTGAAATTAAGTTAATCAGCTAGACAGATTTCAGTGAAAAAGGTTAAATGAAAAAAATTTCTGGAACATGAAGTGCCATGAGGGAGAGAACTGAAGGCTGTTATCCCTCATGGAGCAAAAGAAGTTTATAATTAGCACCTGTGAAATGGGGAAGTCAGCAGAGGTTTGTGAAAGACTGTAAAAGATCGTAAAATAAACGTGTCTTGACTGAATTGGTGTGTTTGGTTTCAGCAGAAGTGTGAATTTTGTTTAACAGGCTTATATTTTTTGTATGTCTTCCTTGAAAATCAGGTTGAGAGGTAAAAATAGAGTGCAACTTTTGAGAGAATATTGCACAGGATTAGGATATAATTATGGAAGTCTTCCTCTAGATTTACAGTGAAGACTCAGTTGCTAAAGGCACTGTAGTGGCAGATTTCCTACCACTGTTACTTCATAGGTTTTATTTCTCTTTCATGTATTTAAAGTTTAATCATATCAGAATATTCTTGCAAGAATGTCAATTTATTGATCTTCTTGTTACTGTTTTATTAATGACAGACAATGAAATCGTTGATGTTAAAAGCTAGTATGATAAATGAGCATGTAATAGATACAAAAATTAAGCAATGTTAAGGCTGATGAATTATAGTAACTATTATTTAAAGAGATTCATCATCATTGAATTTCCTGAAATATTTTGTATTTTAATCTAGGGCAAACAGTAAATTATTTAGTTTCTTAATTCTCTTCTAGTCAACTATGCTGCTATAAGGGTCACTTACCATTGCCATGAGAATGAATTTATTGATTGTAGTCACAAACACAATGTGTTACTTGTGATCACACTAGATTCAATGAATTGGCTGTTTTCATTATATCAAAGAAGCTAAATAACCCATGTCTCCATTTCTTTAGTGTTTGGTGACTACCTGCAGCAGTCTCACCTAAAACGGGCAGAACTGAAGCGGGGCAGAAGAGCAGAGCTCCAGGGGTTGTAGTGAATGGGGCTACATCTGCCTGGCGACTGGTCACCAGCAGTGTTCCTTGGGGGTCAGTTCTAGGGCCAGAATAGGGTTCAATACATTTATCAATGATCTGGATGCAGGAGTAGGATGCACCATTAGCAAGTTTGCTGATGGGGGGTGCTGTTTACTCTCTTGAGGGGCAAGAGGCCTTGCAGAGGGATCTAGATAGATTGGAGCATTGGGCTATGATTAATGGGATAAAATTTAACAAGTCCTAATGCTGGATTCTGCTCCTAGGATGGAGTAACCCCAGGCACAAGTCTAAATTGGGAGAGGAGTGGATGGAGAGCTGCCCTGCAGAAAGGGGTCTGTGAGAGCCGGTTGACATCAAGCTCAGTGAGAGTCAGCAGTGTGCCCTGGCAGCCAAGAGGGCAAACCCCATCAAACACAGCACAACCAGCTGGTCAAAAGAGGGGATTATCCCACTGGATTCAGTGTTGGTGCAGCCTCACCTTGAGTATTGTGTGCAGTTCTGGGCCCCACAATTTAAGAAGGACATTCAGGTCCTCGAATGTGTCCAGAGGAGGGCAACAAAGCTGTGAAAGGGCTGGAAGGAATTTCCTGTGAGGAGCAACTGAGGACTCTGGGTTTGTCTAGTTTGGAGAAAAGGAGACTGAGGGGCAACGTCATCACTCTCTGCAGCTTCCTGATAAGGGGAAGTGGAGAGGGAGGTGCTGATCTCTTCTCCCTGGGATCCAGTGATAGGACGTGGGAATGGTTCAGAGCTGCACCAGAGGAGGTTTAGACTGGACATTAGGAAGCATTTCTTTACTGAGAGGGTAGTCACACTTGGGACCTGGCTTCCTAGAGAGGTGGTCAATGCCCCATGCCTGCCAGTGTTTAAGAGGCATTTGTACAATGCCCTTAATAACATGGTTAGCTTTTGGTCAGCCCTGAAGTGGTCAGGCAGTTGGACTAGATGATCGTTGTAGGTCCCTTCCAACTAAAATATTCTATTCTATTCTATTCTATTCTATTCTATTCTATTCTATTCTATTCTATTCTATTCTATTCTATTCTATTCTATTCTATTCTATTCTATTCTACCATTCACCTGTCACTCAGTTTAGTAGCCACAAAATTATAAAAATTCTTAAGGCAATCAAGGCAAGTAATTTAGTGAATGCATTGTATTTCATGGTGCAGTTCAGAACCTTGCTATCTCTCCAGAAAATCTGTGAGAGGGCCTTTAGACCTGCAGCTACCTGAAATAAGGTTTATAGTATTTAAGGGTCTAATGAACTTAGGCAGGCAAAGGGAAGATGTTACCCTGCCCACACGGGGTAATCTTGAAAGACTCCTTTTGCTGGTTATTGCAAAATTTAGCCACTGGGGTCTGTTGCGTTTTGGGTCCTACCTGCTAGCTGGAATTTTTGCTCCTATCTCACCTACTCAGGACATTGTACATCCTAGCTTGTAGCCTGGGACCTCTCACTTCACCCTTTTGATGTTGTATTTCCTTCCATAATGCATTTGTGATGTCAGGCTTTTGTCACTGCCCTTGCTTGACTCTGAGTACAGGGAGTTCCAATTGTCTGTGTCTCAGTGTCAGATCTGACATTTGAGGACAGAAGTGTGATATTTTTCATGGAGACAGTCCTCGCTTCAACAAATGTTTGAAACTACTGCGCTTAAGCTCACAGCAATTAAAGACAATCCCAAATTGAAAAAAAAAAAAAATTGTACTGGCAAATTCTAAGGAATAGACCTTTGCCAGGGCTGCAGGAAAATAGTATCAGAATAATTTAAACTGTCTGTTCTAATCAGTATTCAGGTTACATTGATCTTATATTTGCTGGAGAAAGGCTCCTATTTGCATAGCAGTTTCAGTGCTTTGGCTGTATTCATTGGCTGACTGGTGGAATAGAGTTGGCCCATAATGGTAGTGTACTAACTTTCCACAACAAATACTAACACAGTTTTAAGAAGAGTAGGTAACTCTCAGTTCACCTGCCTCTAAAACTACAGCTTGGTATATCTTTTTTCCAATAAACAGCCTTGGGAGAACATGAATTTCCCTGACTTTAGATTAAAATTGAACTTAATCCCATTGCTACTTGACAACCACATTAAAGCAGTAATCCAGCCTTCTGTTAGTTAGCTTTTACAACTCTTCCTTTTGTGAGTAACCAAACAGGAGCCTCCACCCTGCAGCTGCAGTGAGGTGATTAAATAGACAGATCAGGCTCTTCACAGCTCTGTGTGGTGGGAGGATGAGAGGCAGTGGGCACAAGTTGAAACAAAAAAGGCTCAGGCTGGATATAAGGAGAAATTTTTTCCCTGTGAGGACAACACAGCAGCGGAGCCAGGGCACAGAGAGGTTGTGCCATCTCCACCACTGAAGGCTTTCAAGTCTCAACTGGAAAAGCCCTGAGCAACCTGATCTGAGCTAAGAAGTGGCCTTGCTGTGGGCAGGAGGTTGGACTAGACACCTCCTGTGGTTCCTTCCAAACTGAGTTTCCTATGGCATTGTGACTGCTATGAAAGCCCTGTGGTAGCAGAGCATCTTTCCTGAGACACCTTGGGCTTCATTCGGTAACAAAATCTTGGAGTGTCTGCATGAGACTCGATCTGAACCTGTAGCTTCCTTTGTCCCTACTCCTAGGCAAGAAAGTCTTACTTCTTAGTTGGGAAGAGGGACAGAACAGGGTGCAAAGAAGACTGGAGACTTGCTAGGCTTACCATCACTTCTTTTCCATTTTGTTGTCATTAGGGGAAGTTTAACTGCAACATTTTGTCTTAAAACTTTGGGGTAGTTGATTCATTTGTGACTACATTGCCAGAAAGCCTTAAGCCAGTCTTTCTGTCTTTCTTCTCCTTCTTTCCTACAAAGAAATACCTGGCAAGTAGGTCTACTCAGTCCTATGAATTCAGGTCTGGCTGAAGAGGAGTCTTCTGTTCTACAGCATTTTGTCTTGGGTCTTTTTGTGTCTTTTTTTTTCCTGTCCTGGAACAGGGGTGAAGGCCCAACTTGATCTTTTAACTTTTCTGAAGCCAAAATGGGGGGTTTGAGGATTTCTGTGAGCTGTTCCCCCACTAACTGGGTAGAAGGAAATAATGTAAATGTGGACTGGTGCTGAGGAACAGAGAATCAGAAGCCTTTTTGTCCCTTTCTCTTTTCCTAGGAAAATTTGTGGTCTTTTTGCTCTTGCTGTCTGAGCATTACCAAGTCTGATGTTGTTTGCAGTATCCACTACATTTTACAGTTAATGCTTTGCTGCAGTTCCAGTCACAGAGAGCAATATGTGGCATTATAATTTATACTAAAGCTATGAGAATGCTAAGTGAAACGCTGAAAAAGGACAAGTAGCTTGACTCTGTTGTCCAAACTGGAGTATTACAGTCACATAATCATATTGGAAACATAATGCTGCATTTGAAATCCATTTAGGAGTGAAATGAGAGGCAGGGACACAGGATAACCTACTGTTTGGCAGTGACACCCAATTCCTGCATTGTGGTTACTTAAAGATAAGTCCTGATGGATATTCTCATCTGCAAGAAAACTCCCAGTTCTTTCTTATTTGAGGAGTTGTCTCCTAAAAAGGGGAAATCACACTTAAATATTTTGCTTCTGTAGATTAAGTATTACAGAAACATCTTTATGTAAACTTTTTTTATCCAGCTGATTTTAGAGTGGTTTTTTTCTCAGGCCAAAGATTTTTTTTTTTTTTTTGGCAGTAGTAGCAATTCATTTCTCAAAGCCTAAACAAAGGGCATTAGAAAGTAGCCACATATTCTTAGCTCTACATCCCTTGGGATCTGATGGTTTTCTGAATTATTTCAATTCTCCAAGAGCACATCTTTCTTGGGATTAGTCGGGTCCTGTCCTCCTGTCCGGCCCATCCTGTCCTCTGTAATTGACCAACAAGGCACAAAATTATGATGATGACTCAATGATCTTAAAGGTCTTTTCCAACTTAAATGATTCTATGATTCTAAAATGGAGAGGCAAGAGACAGATGATGTCTCTTCCTGGAGTTATAGCTGTTGGGATATGCTTATACTTAGCACTATAGTGGTGATGAATGGAGAATGGAGAAGTTGGTAATAGGATACTTACGAATGTGAGAGAGACCCACATATGGATTTTTGAGATCCATGTCTTCTGCTCTACTCTACTTGTCCAGGAATCAAGGTCTGACACCAGCATTGAAAATATGTGTGAAATTAGTAGAATTAGAATTAGCAGAATTCGGTGTCAGTCAGCAGATACTGTAAGAATTTGATGAATAAAAACCAGGGGTACAGTAGGCTGTTCTTAGATTATGCCTCTTGCTTCACTGGAGGAGCATAATAATATTACCTGCTGAAATAGAGGTAGAGATATATATGTTCATAAGAAACAGACAGTACAACTTTTTGCAGTCCTTCGTAGCAGCACAGCTCAAATTTAGGGTTTCTTTAGTGTGTTGTGGTATATCCTGTTGTGTTCTATCTTGTGTGTGTATGAGCCCAAGCACCTGGTGATCGCCATGTTAAGCCTCACAGATGCTGAAAAAGAAAAAGCTATTTTTTAGATTGTGATATGTATCCAAGTGGTTTGCTGTACCAAATAAATGAGCGTTTGCAGGTGTTCTTTCTTACATGCATTGGCACTGGCGTGGTCCTCACAGACCTTGAGGCATTTCATAATAGGTACACAATGCTCTAATTATGCTTGCTTCTTTCTCCAATACATTGCTTACTGGTACACCTCCGAAGTGTGGTGGTGTTGACTTTGGCTTTTTCTATGAGAATAATGCTTGTGACTTGATTTTTCATTTTGGTGGTGGAGAAATTTCAAAAGAATAATTAATTTCAGATATCACTTGGGCACTTAATCTCTCTTTTTTTTTTTTTTTTTTTTAAATTTCAGTTTACCATTCTCACTATTTTAAATTTTTAGGACTTCTGCTGACCCCACTCATTCTTTTTACTTTTCCCCTTTTTCCCCACCAGAAAAAACTTGTAAAGGTTTAAAAGGAAAAACATGGGAGAAAGCTTACAGTTGTCTGTAAATTCTCAGTAGCTTCAGAACAAAATCAAACTACTTTTGTGTTTCATCTCAAAAAAAGTCCAAAGAGCGTATTTATTTGAACTGGGTGAACTTGAAAGGAGAATTTTTTAACAGGATCAAAAAAGTGCAAAAAAGAAGTGCATTGCTAAAATTATAAGCTTTCTTTAACTAAAATTTAACTCTGTCTCTTTCTATACACGTGATGACAGCACTTTTAAGAAATTACTGTTTTATCCAAGCTGTTCTCATATGGAGATAAATTCTACATTTGGATGAAGAAGCAGGGCCAATTTCTCATTTTAGGTCTATATGTTACGTATTTTTCTATGAATTTTTTTAAAGTTAGAAGAGTAGAAAAAATATTACAGGTAAATACTCATCCTAGCTATATTTTTCAGTAAAAATAAAGAGTGAAAATGAGACAGGTTATTTATTTAAACTGTAGAAACAAGTATGCATAATCTGGTTTAATATTTATTTTGCTCTTTTATGCTAATGAACATGAGCATGCACTCGTGGTATGGAAATAACATTAAACTGGGAAATAATAATGGCAGCTTAACCACTTAAAACATAGCTAAGAATACACTAAACATGTTTCAAACTAAAACTGTTATTATGTCTCCTACTCTATTCCTTACTCTTTGCAGCTAACAAAGAAGGACTTCTGTCGCTGGACATCCCTGTGTCCTGGTCACGCTGACAGCCCATGCAGGAATAGCTCTTCCAGAAGAGACGTAGGCAGAGAGAAGGTCTCAAAGCCACCTTGTGTCCATTCTCCCCACTCTGTTCTGTTCCACTGGACTCCTCCTGTTTCTCACTTCATCAACAATTTAAATTAAAATATTTGTGGCAATGGCACACAAAACAGAGAACCCGCACAGGTGTGTTAGGTGGGTAGGTAGCAAAACACCGTTTTTATCTGTAAACCGTAAAACTGTAAAGCCTGTCCAATCTGGGCATCTTGGGGATAGCAAATCCCAGTTGTACTGTTAGTTACTTTTTACTTCACTCTAGAAAGAATTGTGCTTTAAAAAAGAAAGCTTTTCTCTCAAAGTGATATGCTAGAGTTATTAGGCCATATTTGTATTACACAGTGCAAAAGGTGCAGACCAAAACAAATCAGTAGTGATTTACCCCCTTCTTTGTATTTCCTCATTGCTTTTCCCCCTAATTAAAGAGGAGTTGAAGGAAAGAGGTTGTTACTTCAGTAACCTACTTTTAAAGCAACTGAAGATTAGTTTTTCATTTGCTGGAAAAACTGTAACAAAGCATCAAGCCTTAAAAATGTTTCTTTGGCTTTAAGTGTGGTATGTGTGTAAAGGCCTTTTCATTGTTCTGATGGTTTACTGGGTCATACCTGACCTTTCCAAGGTCTTGCAGATATGTTAGCTGGAGCTCCAAGTGCAACTAGAAACACTACTAAATGTAGTACTTAATGTACGAATTATCTGCTAATGGGACTCATGCAAAGTCCCAGACCACAGGAATGTGAACTGAGACTTTTTATATGGGTCACCATAACCTCACTGCAGGCATCTGAGATACCACTAGCATCTATGTTAATAATTACTTTGACATCTGGCAATAGTGACAAATAAAGTTTTCAAAATACTGGTATCTGATATTCTTAACAGCTGCATCAATTAGTATGATGGGCTGGAATATCTCTCCTGGTGATTACCATGACTGCTGACTGCGTGGGGCCCTGATGTTTCTCTTGAGATGCTGGCTGAGGAGACGCCCCTTCTCCTGCTGCTCCATGCACAAAGACCTTCACAGGTTCTCTCATGGGAGCAGGCTTGACTGCAGCACAACAGGCATACTGCAGTTATTCTGGGATTGTACCCTTCATGGCACATAAAATAGAGCAGAACTATTGAGATCTGCACCTGAGTAGGAAAAAAGAAGTGTTATAGCCTGGCTACCTTTGTTTTGCTGGACCAATTGTTTATGTGGGTGAGGTGCTCTTACAGCGAAGGACCATTCAGCATGGACCTGTTCTTTCAGTGCACGTTGATAATTGAGGTTTTTGTCGAGGAAACTCAGCAGGAGGAACTCCACCGTTTGGTGGGCCATGGGCCTACAGCACATACCCCTGCCCAGCTGAGGCTGGAGCACTGGCAGCTCCACATGCCCAGGTACTCGATGGCCACATGGGACTGTTTCATAGAGAAGACTGTGTGACTCCAGCAAAGTGTTATTTTATGAAGCTGCGTCTTCTGGGATGCTTCACTGGTTTGGACAGTGGGAGAATGAATCTCCATTTGCTGCATAGATGAAGCTTTATGTATGAAAAAGTGACAGATTGCTCCCTCTTTCTTCTTTGGTTCATCTATGTACTTCTTTTGTGTAATGTTTAAATGTTATCTTCAGGTGCTTCAAAAGATTTTCACATAGATTGCCCTAAGATTTTCAGAAGGTTTCGCATAACCTAGTAATAACTTCCTGTCCTGGTTCCGGTGGGGATAGGGTTAACTTTTCCTGGTATTCCATGCCATGTGAGCCACGCCCACCCTGAGCTGCCGGGGGAGGGGGCAGGAAGTTGCTGCTTAAAAGCGGGCTGGGGCGTCCCGGGTCCGGCCGGTCGGCGAGCAGCGGGGAGCGGCGGTTCCGTAATCGCGTTTGTATATTCCCCTGTCCGTGTTGTTGGTGTTTGCCTGTTCCCTTTGCTGTTCTGTTAAACTGCCTGTGTCCCAACCCAAGAGTCTTGCCTTTTCTTACGATCCTTCCTGTGTTAGGAAGGCACGTGCGAGCGGCACGTGGTTCTTTGTTGCCATCTGAGGCTAAACCACGACAGTCCTTTTTGGCGCCCAACGTGGGGCTGTGTTTCCAGCCCTGGGGCAGTCGATTCCAGGTGTATTGGACGCCCCTCCAAGTGAAAGCAAACTGTGGCCGGCACTCTGCTGCCAAAGGGATTGAGAAGAATGCATTCGCTATATCAATCGTGGCATACCACTTGGCTGCCTTGGACTCCAGTTCGTACTGGAGTTCTAGCATGTCCGGCACGGCAGCACTCAGCGGTGGCGTGACTTCATTCAGGCCACGATAGTCTACAGTTAACCTCCACTCTCCATTAGATTTTCGCACCGGCCATATGGGACTGTTAAAGGGTGAGCGAGTCTTGCTGATCACTCCTTGAACCTCTAGTTGACGAATCAGCTCATGGATGGGAATCAGAGAGTCTCGGTTAGTGCGATACTGCCGCCGATGCACCGTTGTGGTAGCACTCGGCACCTGTTGTTCTTTGACCCTCAACAACCCCACAACAGAAGAATCCTCCGAGAGACCAGGCAAGGCAGACAACTGTTTAACTTCCTCTGTCTCCAAAGCAGCTATGCCAAAGGCCCAGCGGTACCCTTTTGGGTCCTTAAAATACCCTCTCCTGAGGTAATCTATACCAAGGATGCATGGAGCCTCTGGGCCAGTCACAATGGGATGCTTTTGCCACTCATTCCCAGTTAGGCTCACTTCTGCCTCCAGTACAGTCAACTCTTGGGATCCCCCTGTCACCCCAGAAATACAAATGGGTTCTGCCCCTCTATAGCTTGATGGTATTAAAGTACACTGCGCACCCGTGTCCACTAGAGCCTTATACTCCTGTGGGTCTGATGTGCCAGGCCATCGAATCCACTTCCTAATGACACATTTTGCCCACATTATGGCCTGCTATATGTAGGAAGAATTATTTCCAAGAAATCCTGTCTGCTAAACCTTCTCCTATTTCTTTTGCAAGAATTTTTTTTCTGTCTGGGACATAGGAATCTGAAGTGTCTCATGCAGTGGCCCAAGAGGCAGATTAAACTGTGAGAAGTGGCTGTTCTTTGTAGGAAATAAATCCATAATTGATCCTGATTATAGCGTCCAACTCTGGAAGCCACCCAAGAAGAAAGACACATGGCTCCCAGCCCTGGAGATAACAGCCTACTGGCCACGAATTCTAGGTTTTGAGTGGAGACTTGAGTATCAAGAAGAAAAAAACCTCTTGGGGATCTAGTTACAGAGCGGACAGTATGGGAGAAACAAAAACACATAGATGAACTTCTTTGATGTCATTTCCTCTACTGTTGGAGAGTGTATGGGAGCAAATATTCTGACAGTTTATCATAATGCCTGCTTTGCTGCAAGGACCCCATCCTATGGTTCATGATTCAGGATGTACATGTGCTAGTCTGCTCTGAGATAGGGCAAGGGAAACTTGGGCAGAACTGGCAGGGTCTTTCAATCTCAAGATCTTTACAAACAGGCAGCGCAAATGCACGTTGCACCACGTGTGGCTTCTCTCACCGTATGCCCTGTGCTAGAACAGGAAAAACACATCATTGGTGTGATGTCTGCATTATGCCTTTTGGTTTTGTGCATACTTTGCCACCAAAAAATGGTAACTATGATCTGGACCAGAAGGATGGCGTGGAGCAGGCTCAGGCTGACGGCCATGGGGGGTGAGCAGAGCTGTGCCATTCCCTCAGTTGCTGGCCCTGCGCGGGCTGGATAAAAGCCAGTCCTCACCAGGCTGACCTCCAGGCAGTGGCTCTCTCCCTGAAGCAGGTGCCAGGGACTGCAGACACATCACTGCTGTGGCAGAAGTCTTACTAAGCTTCGACGTAGGTCCTGTGACGTAGCTCTGCCTTTGTCTGACCCCGAGTAGGCGGATGGGGTAACATCCCTGATCAGTCTCTAGCCTGCTGGAGAGAACAATGTCCTATTTTTATACCATAATTATAGGAGACAGTCAGGTTTGTAGCTGAATCCTCCTTCTCTTTGCTCTCTTCACTTTTTAATTGGAGTAGAAAAATAGGCCTTTTGCTGTTGTCTCCCAAGATACACTCTGTGACAAAAGACTCCACCAGTTTCTTTTGATACTGCAACAGCTGTTTTAGTTACTGCCTGGACCCCTTTGCTTCTTTTCTTGTGCAGCTGTATTTTAAGTTACAGAGGAACAGATAATCCATATCCTCTGATACAAGGTTAGTGCCTAAAAATATTCCACATCCAAAAAATGATGAAAAGACATGGGTTACCTGTGTTCTTAGTGGACAAAAAAAGGTTACTTATTTAAAAAGCAGAAGTCTCTGGAACAGTGTGAGATCTCCACCTATTCCCACTTGCCCTGTCGGTGTGGGAGACAAAACTGATGGTGCTGACAGGTCATCTGTGGAATACAATGAGGCTAAGTGTTTGAACAGGTAATTGAAGAAATATAATGAGCTTTCTTAAATTGTTTGTTGATATTGCTGTTAAGGAAAAAGAAAATCACAAATCTGGATGCCCTTTCAGTTAATATTAACGGTCTGTCTGATTTGGTCTGCTTCTCTTCTGGCAGGACTTTCACTTTTGTGGTTCTTTTTCTTTTCTTTCTGATTATGAAGCAATTCCCAGTGGCATGTTAGAAATCACCACTATAAATGCTGACAATTGTTCTGGGGTTAGCTTCAAAGGCTTGCAAAACCCACAATGTTAAATCTATGTCTGAAGCTGGCATAGTCACTGGCTCCAAATAACTAGTTTGTGTGCAAGTTGCCCTTAGTTGTGAACACCCTGCAAATTCTTTTAACAAAGGAATGCTTGTCAAATGCAAATCAAAAAACTCAGTCTTTGGAACACCGCTTGTAAGGGGGAGGGGAGTTTGCCAAGGACCTAGTTGAATAACGTGGGGTGGCTGGAGATCCGTGATCATGAGGGGTGAAAGTGGAGGAAGGCAGAGGTTCTTTGTACCAATAAATGGTTGCCCTGAAGATAAGCAGTGGCAGATATTGTAAATGGTTGTCAGAGCTGTACACAAACTGATTGGAAAGCAAAGCAAAAATGTGCAAGGCTGTTTTGTGAATGGGTTTGTGCTCCTGTCTAAAAGACCTGGCTGCTTCTGCATGTTATTCTGCCTGCTTTGATTTCATGGGGGTTTGCTTGGAAGAGACTAGAATTCAACCCATGGTCTCTTGCGTGCACATTTTAGTCACAAAGAAAACCTATACAGTGCGTATAGGAACAAGACCTGGGTTTAAGGTTGCATCCTAGTGAACTAGCAGCTGTTCTGGCTACAGCTGAAGTGATACTCTGTGTGAATCTATATACTGTTGAAAGAGAAAGCAGGAGACTTTTTAATCTAGCGCTACAGGGTTTTTTAAGGTGTATTAGAAAATTTGAATCTGAAACCTATTTTGAAAGAAATGCCCACTGAGGTAAAGAAAATAACCTATTCACACAATAATTCATTTAAAAATACTGGGTTTTTTTTCTGTTCTGAAACTAGAAATCTTTATCCTCTGCTGTGATAAGGTCAAACTGAGGACAAGCTGAGGTAAAATGCCTTTCATAACCGTTATAGATTTATTACCTGCTTGTCCTTTGGATCTTTCTTGGACACAAATCCCAACCATGCTGCTCAGACCATGATTTTTAAGCACAGCTGTCTATGTTAGGACCTCTGTGGGTTTTTGCTGCCTTTTCAGTATCACCTCCACTGTATGCCAGAGAAAAAAATTAATACACATCTTTATTTCTGTGCTTGGATGTTCTAGTGGCTGACTGAAGCTTTTTGCTGCTATTGAGACTATCTTTCTATTTCTAGTGCCAAATATCAGTGAGCAAAGTAGAAGAAAAGCTAACATTCTCTTTGTTTCTCACGTAGTCTTCAAGGATACACATCTTTTCAGTTTGCAGCATCTCTAGGTGGCTGGAGTCCTTCACCTGTTTCCATTAATATCAAGAGAAAGTCTGTTTCTTCCTTCAGTGGGAGCATAGCTCAGTCATTAAGTGCAGTTTTTTGAAACTAGTGTCTAATCCTGTTTTGTTTTGTCTTTTTTATTTTTCCTCCTTTTGTCTATTATAGAAATTAATTAGGTATTAATATTGTATCACTCTCTGGTCTTTTACTACATTCATTTTCTATTTGCAACATTCGGTGTGTGGTTTTGGCACACTGGAACCATCAGTGGAAAGACTTAGTTAATAATCTTCAGAGAATATTACAAACAAAACCAGGGAAATACATCACTATGAGACAGACTGAAGTAGGCTGACTACTTAATTCTGCCTGTGCCAACATTTTCAGAAGTATGTTTATTGCGACACTGGTGTTTTTCTCATCTATTTTCATCAAAAGGTTTTGAATCTTCATTGAACTGCGCATAGAGAAACATGAATGGCTAATTCTTTTTTTAAAAGCAGGAGACTGTGTAAAATGTTAGTATTGGACACAATTTGTGACCATAGCAAATCAAACGTGACTGACTCTCTAGTGCTTGACATGGTGTAATGGGGTTTCTGTTATTTATGCATGTCAAACTTTAGTTTCCAAATCTAACAAACTCATGTCATTCTAGTTCTGCTTTGCATTAGCAAAAGTCAGAGCTTTCCATTCTACTCTCATTTGGTACTAACACTGGCAATTAAGGAATAAAACACCAGCCACAAACAAAGAAGCAGTTCCTGCCTTAATGAGTTTGTGGTCTGAATTCAACAGGCCTGATGGTCACCAGCTGTTTTACAGCATTTTACTTGTATTTTCTTCTTAAATTGAACTTCCTCATGAAATGTAGTTCCACTGTCTTAGGGAGGCTTTCTCCTAGTTTTCATGAGTATACTGGAGATCAGAATTAGGATCTGTATGTGGTTTATATTTACACAAATTTGTGAAGACTCATTTACTATGCGGCTGTCTTTAAAACCAGAGGCTTTCACTTATTCTGCCCACATAAGACTCCACTGCTGGTGGTTGTTTGGGAATTCCTCTAGTTGAAGAAAACCAGCACAGGTAGTTCCTGAGCACAATTGATTTCAATGAAGGATTTTGTTGTGTTTTCTGCATAATGTCTTTCATACAAAAATGATGTTTTCTGATGGGGACCACGTTTCCCCACGTGTCTGCAGAAAGGAACAGCTGCTGCTTTCACACTCATGTTTTGTGTGAAGCTGTCTGCAGCAATAATGAGAAGCTGCTGGCAGGACTGAATCCGAGGACGCCAAGCAGGAAGACTTTGTTGATTGTGGCATACCTTTTTGGCGTAGATTTGCACATGTATTTTCCATTGATTTTCTGGCTTCGTCAAAATGAGACAGCTTGTCTCAGTAGAAATACACTCACTTTGCATATGCACTGTAGCTTTTAATAACCATTTGACTTTATTGCTGCCACACGCATGCCAAGTACTAAACTGGCCGTGATCAGCTCAGCTCAGCTCAGCTCATCTCAGACTTGTCAGCATATTTGTATGGCATTATACCCTTAAAAATGGTTCACTTTTATTTTGACTCACTCCTTACTCTGGAATACTGGACGTTTTATCTCTGATTCTACAGATTCTGCACTTATTATGACCAAACCCTGCAAGTGTTTAAACTGCCCACTACTATAGTGAATAACTACCATGGTGTCTCCTTTGATATACTTACACATAACATAATAGGAAATTACAGTTCATAGTCAGTCCAGGACTAGAAAATGTCTCATTTCAGAGAGGAAAATCCAGTGTCTTCAGAGCCTGATACCAACACAGGCCCTATGTCACGTTTTCTGTCCTTATATTCACAGCAGGAGTACACTGTATGGTTCTGTCAAGTTGAGCAAATACCTTTTAGCAGGGAGATAACAGTATATGGAAGTACTCTGACATATAGAAGCATAAGGAGTTAATCTAAGCCTTTTATTTTTAAAGGAAATTTGTTCCTTTGGGTTTTGGTTTACACTGAAACCACTCTCTCGGGTTTTTTTTGTGTTCTCACTTGCACGCCTGCCCTGTGCTTTCTGGAGACTTGGTATTGAATAGGAACCTGTGAGGACTGCTCTTCAACGCCAGCATCTCGTTCCCCCTGCCACCCTCTGCCATCAGGGCCCCACAACTGGTGTAAGAAAATACAGTGATTGCTTATTTCTTATGAGTCAGCTTCTGCAGTCCTTGATCAGATCCCGATTATTGTCTTTCTCTTTCACTTGGGTAGCTGTTTGTCTGTCTGGTGTAAGGAAGAATAAAGGAAGTCCCATTGTGTTTATTAAAGCAAAATGGCTGGTGGTTTACCCCAATTCCATAGTGTTGTTTGCATGTAAGTTAGTACCCATGAGGAATTATTTGTAATTTTGTACAAATTGTAAATTTGTAATGATCTTTGTTTTCATCAGTGCGATGATGTTGCCTGTAAAAGTAAACTCAATTTTAAAAGTATTTATTTGAACCTAGTAAAGAATTAATTTAATTTTTGGAGAAGTAACTGTGAAATACAAAGATATTGTTATTGATAAAATCATTTCAATGGGTACACCTAACATAAAGAAGAAATAAGAATATCACAAGTGTGACATCACTTTCTCTAGCAATAGGTAACTTTACTGTCCTAGAGATGAGAGCACAGGGGTAACTGGATACAAAAGCACCAAACACCCTGAACAGTTTGAAAATAAATTATATTTAGTTGCATACCAAAGAAATGGAGTGTTAAGTGTTTTCAGTTTCACAGCTATGCCTGCAATAATAATACGAATGCTATGCCTGCCTCTCAAACTACTTTGAGATAAGTGATATCTTTTCCAGATCACAAGAATTTAGTATTAAAGGTCCTTTATGTGTAAGGAACCTCCTATGAAAAACAGCCACAGTCTGTTTCTCTGATAGTGAGTTCAGTTCACTACTGAACAGATGAAAATACAATTTGTTGTGTGTGTTTTTATTAAAACTTTGTAGTGTTAACAAGGTTCAAGGGATTTTCTTTTGTAACTATCGCATTTGTGATCTGGAGGCTGTTCAAGTCTTAAATTCCAGATGAAACTTGTCAATCCATGATAGTCAAAGCCAAAGACAATATCAGTAGGAATCCCCGAAATGTGAAAGTGCCAAGTTTAGTCTTTGCACTAATGCTCATTCTAATGTTGCAGCCAAAAGACGATCTAGAGAAAAAGAAATGGTGCTGTAACTGTGGTCATCTATGGACACAGGCAGGATAATTAAAATTTAATTTTTTCAACTGTACCAATTGGCTTAGTGAGAAAGAAAAATCTCTACTTGCACATCTTGTCCCCACAGAACTGCATGCTATATAGTATTAAAAATGTAAGAGATATGTATACCTAATGATTCTTTTGATTTTAACTTCAATCACAGAAACATTAGTTGCACCTAAAATAGACAGCTTTAGCTTAGAATTTCCTAGTTATTGTCATTATTACATATATAGAAAACTGCAAATTAAAATATACTTGTTGCAAATTATAAATGGGATTATCTAAGCATGGGATTTGCCCTCAGCTGTACATGTAAAAAATAAAGCAAACACATTAATTCTTAAGAAGCTAGCTTCCTTCCTAGCTTCTGTATTGGGAACTTTACTGAGCAGGTGTTAATAAAATATGTTTTGTCTCATGGTGTATTTTGTGGTGTTTAGCTTCATGAACTTCAAAAAGGAGACATACAAAGTCCTGCAGCGGGGGAGGACCCTCCATGCACCAGTCCCTGCTGGGGGGTGCCCAGCTAGAAAGCAGCTTGGCAGAAAAGGAACTGGGTGTCCTGGTGGATACTGAGTGAACCGTGAGCCAGCAACGTGTCATAGAATCAAAGAATCATAGAATAGCAGGTTGGAAGGGACCTCAAGGATCATCTGGTGCCCTTGTAGGGGGAGGGAAAAAAAGTGCCAACAACATCCTGGGCTGCACTAGGAGTGTTGCCAGCAGGTGGAGGGAGGTGATCCTTCCCCTCTGCTCAGCGCTGCTGAGGGCACGCCTGGAGTGCTTGGTCCAGGTCTGGGCTCCCCCGTACAAGAGGGATGTGCACATAGTGGAGTGAGTGCAGCAATGGGCCACAGAGATGATGAAGGGACTGGAGCATCCCTCCCATGAGGAGAGGCTGAGAGAGCTGGGACTGTTCAGCCTGGAGCAGAGAAGGCTCAGGGGGATCTTGTTAACTCGTACAAATGCCCGAGGGGAGGGTGCAAAGAGGACGGAGCCGGGCTCTTTTCAGTGGTGCCCAGCGACAGGGCGAGAGGCAGGGGGCACAAACTGAAACGTGGGAGGTTCCCTCTGAACATCAGGAAACACTTTTTCACTGTGAGAGCGACTGAGTGCTGGCACAGGTTGCCCAGGGAGGTTGTGGAGTCTCCGTCCCTGGAGATATTTAAAAGCCACCTGGACCTGGTCCTGGCAACTGTCTGTAGGTATCCCTGGTTGAGAAGGGGATTGGACCAGATGATGTCCAGAGGACAACCAGTCTGCATTCTGTGGTTCTGTGTATACCTCCTTCTTAGGGTCTTCAGTGAAACAGAGCTCCAATCACTCACATTTTGTTTTATAGACTGATTTTTACAGTACAGAGATGTCTGTAACTGCCATTTAGAAATTTGACATGGTATTATAATATATTATGAAATATATAAGACAAGTTTTCAAATGAAAAGCATAGAGATATGAAACTTAAAATTAAGAGTAGCAGAAATGTGAATAATGCAGCACAATAGCAAATATACTGAATTGGCAGGTGAGATTGATTGCAAAGTGGCTGTAAACTGTGGATTAAGTGGCTGTAAACATGAAGCTTTTGAATTACAGAAATAAACAAGGTCTGTTGATTTTTAAAAATTGGCATTGTTAAATGGCCCCTGTGGTTGTCTAAGATAGTTTAACTTCTGTTGGTTTTATGTAGGAAACATGCTGATCAGGATTATTCTCCATCTGCTTTTGTTCACAGTTGCTACTGTTGTGGCGCACATTTCTCTTGCAAGCTGCATCTTTTCCGTCAGGGGAGAAATATCTTAATTTTCATATTTGTTCGAAAGCCAGTCTGTTTCTTTGCAAACATCACAATGTTCCAATCAATATACAAGGGAAAATGGGGCTGATACATGTGATTCTACCTCATGAAAACCAGCTGCAGTACATGCTTGTATTTCTTTGCTCTTGCAGCCAGTGTCACCTTCCTCTGCTGTCCCCCCTGATGTCCTGTACTGGTTAGACCTCCCTGCCCATCCTATTGCTTCATATTCCTTTCTTTTTCTAACAGCTTTTCTCCAGTCTGGCCGTTCCTTGCAATCTTATGACATCATTGACCCATACATGTTAAAACAACACAGCTGTTCAAAATGCCTGATGAATACCCCTGGTGAACACCGATGTGTGCTGTTTCCTTCACCTCCCAAGAGCAACGCAGCGTATTCCTTTACCCAAAGTGACAAGGTCTCTGCTCCCCCATGTGAGGGGGTCTGGGAAGACCCGTGCCTGCTCTCCCTCTCTCTGTCATGATCCTGTGTCATGGCTCTATGTCACCATCCCTTTGGGGCACCTCATCTTGCAGTATTGGGACAGGTTCTTGAGGTGCTGCAATTCTGCCTGGGCTTATGGCTGTCTCACAAGCAAGGACGGAGTTTCCTTTCTCTCTGCCTTTTTTCCAACTGTCACCAAAACAAAAGTCAGGCACGATGTGTTCTTTTAAGGTAACTTAAAACTGAAATGTAGTGATTTCCCCAAAAGGGGTTATTAAACAAAATTAAGCAAATCATTGGCTGTAGTGCTCAATTATTCCTTGCATTTTTTGCTGTTTCTATCTAATGCCTAGTGCTTCCATGGGTTTTTGGATTAAGCTGGAGGAAAATTCACAGCTGTTTGTTTATTGGTTATGGTATTTTTATTCCTAATGGACTGTAAATAAGAAGGATGAAATAGAGATTAAAATGAGATTTTTTTTTCACCCTTGCCCTTTCTTTTGGAATTCATCATTTAAGCGGCAAGCACCCTTTACCATTTAATTATCCATTGCAGCATGGGGAGGGCTATGGTCTCACTGCAATCACAGTGATGTACTGGGATAGCTTATATGACTGGAGTGCTGCGGTGGATGGATACAGGCTCATCAGGAAGGACAGGCTGGGAAAGTGAGGAGATGGAGTTGCCTTGTACAAAAGAGCAGCAGGAGCGCATGGAGATCCACCTTGGGATGGCACACAACACGGGTGATGTTGTGGCAGGTGTCTGCCACGGAGCACACGCTCAGGAAAAAGAAGTAGATAAAGTCTTCAGACAACTGAAGCTTCACTTTCACATGCTCTGGCCCTCACGGGGGACTTCAGCCACCCTGATCTCTGCTGGAGTGTTAATGCAGCAGAGCACAAGAAATTCAGGAATTTTCTTGATTGCGCAGACGACAATTTCCTGACACAGCCAAAGAGGGGAGGAGCTCTGTTGCTCCTGATACTTCCACAGAAAAACTGGTTGGCAATGTGAATGCTGGGAGCAGCCACAGCAGCTGCAGTGACCATAAGGTGGTGGAGTTCAATGTGTACAAATACCTAATGGACGGAATAAAGAAGATGGAGCTAGACTCTTCTAGCGGTGCCCAGTGACAGGACAAGAGGCAGCAGGCACAAACTGAAACATGGGAAATTCCACTTAAACAGAAGAAAAAACCTTTTTATTGTTCAAGTGATTAAACACTGAAGCAAGTTTCTTAGGCAGGTGGTGGAGTCTCCGTTCTTAGAGATACTCAAAGCCCAACTGGACAACAATCCTCGTAAACTTGCTGTAGCTGACCCTGCTTGAGCAGGAGTTTGGGCTAGATGGTCTCAAGTGGAGCCTGCCAACCTCTGCGATTCTATGATGTGAATCTGTGATCAATATATTCCAAATCAGACTTCACGGTAAGCTTTAGTAAAGCTTACTCATAGAGAAATTACAAGGAGGAATCCCAGCTGATGAACCAATTCTGAAGGGTGCTTTATTTAAGATTATACCAGCATCAGCTGCAAGACACCCTGGCCTAACACAGTTATTTGAAGAGTGGGTCTTTGTAATAATTTGATTAAAAGAAATTCCAGGAAATTCATGAGTTACTACATGATACTTCCTGACTAATTTGGCAGGAACTTTAGCACAGCATGATCCAATTAGTCCACTGTTTAATGAAAAGCACTAAGTTACACAGTCTAAGTATTCATTTTGAGCATTAAGCAGGTGTACAGCAGGGTATGGGAGAAAAGTGGAAGCTGCTTTCCAAGTATAGAGCTAGGTGTAGTCCAGGCTCTCTCACAGATTGCTACCAAAGATGGAGAGAATGGGAGGAGGAGCGGAGCTTGAAGGGTGATGACATTTAGTTCCACTACTGTTTTCCCGGGCACCAGGAATGAATTTTAGGGGTCTTGTGGCATCTCACAGTTGCTGGCTGCTACTTAGCAAGGTCTCCAGTCACCAAACCTTTTCCACAGAGCTAGCAAACACAGATTCCCATGGGATGATTTTTTTAATGATTCCATCCCTTCAAAAAGCACAGGAAGACTTGTTTTCAGTTTGATATAGAATCCTTTTTTGGAGAAAATTGAATGAAATCACAGATTTGATCAAATCTGTGTCTTTGTTTTGGGGTGTTTTGGTATGAGCACAGGAAAAGCAGAAGCCTGGACTACAAGAACAGAGTAGGAGGAAGTGTCCACACCCCTTCTGTGTGCAGTAACCCAGTGCTGACAGGCTGAAGTTCAAATCCGTGCTTTTTGAACCCAACTCGTGGTCCTGAACAGAGATGTTCCCTCAGATCCTCCCAGGGTCACCTCCCCCACCTCTTTACTCAGCGCTTGTTCAACCATGTCCAGAGCAATGTGTCTAGTTGTGGTCCCCTTCCAGTAGAGGACAGGCATTAATAAACTCTACAGCAGAGGTGAACCAAGAAGACTAGGGGCTGGAGTTCTTGACCTGTGAGGAGAAACTATGGGACTGGAGCAGGTTTAGCCAGGGGAAGGCTTTGGGGGCACCCAACAGCAGCCCTTGCACCACAAGGAGGTTACCAAGTGAGATAAAAATCATCATAAATTGAAACAGGTAACATTCAAATGGACATAACAAATAAAACCTAACCATCCAAGAGTACAGCCAAGCAATGCAGCTGGGGTGCAGGGAGGTCACATCAACACCATCCTTGGAGGTTTATATGACCTGACTATATGAAGCTCTGAGTAACCCAGTCTGACCTCAGAACTGTCCTTGCTTTGTCAGGGGTTTGGTCCTGAGACCTCCTGTGGTCCCTGCCAGCCTGAGTGATTCTGCGATCCTATGATTTCCATTTATCTCCCCCATTCAAAACGTCGTGTTTTCTCTACGTAAAGTGAAAACCCTCCAGGACAGACTGCGAGATGCTCAAACCCAAAATGCCCTATGTCCCAGTGGCAGAGGCACTCTTCCGGGAGGTGGAAAATCCCAGTTCAAATCAGACAAAAAGAGTGATGAGCTGAAACACTGTATTTCCCAGGACAACACTGTAAACGTAGTTTGACAATCACAGGACTAGGAAGATTAGTGGTGTCCACACCACCTAGTTGGTTTTGCAATGACACCGAGTGCTTAGCCTGCAAATTTGCATTTATTGAAAGAATGATTTTATCAAAAAAAAGATTCGCCTTGTCCTCATAACAACTATTTTCTGTGTAATGACTAACATACCGGGCTATGTCAATTTTCTCTGGTGAGCTTTCCCAGAATGAGCTCGTCCCATTATGCGTGGCAAAGCTTCTTAACCTCTGCTGGGACAGTCCGAGAAGCCTGATCTGAAGTGCTGCAGGATGCACCACTTCTACCAGTAGCAGATCAGTGACAAAAGACAGAGAAGATTCATGAAGAAGAAAAGAGAAAGGATTTTATGGGGTGAGAGAAGGTCCTATATGTGAGGGGTAAATAGCAGCAGTACATGCTCCTGTTTACTCTCCCATCCACTGTGTCAAATCTAACTCACAGGGGACATTTCTATGGCCCTTTCAGCCCGTGGCTTTGCTGCTCCGTAGAGGGTGACTTGAGTGACACAGTAAGCTGTCATATAACTTGGACTGATGGGCAACATCAATTCATATTATTATTAACAACAGTTACTTGTCAGTTGGGGTGATGTTTTCCAGGTGCTCAGCCAAGGTCACATCAGTATAAAAGAGATAAATAGAAAGTTAATTAGGAGATGAAGGTTGTTGTGCTGATAGAGCCCAGCTCTCCCTTTTCACAGTGTTAGATCTGGACAAACAAGTTAGCGCCCCAGTGCTTGGAAAAGATGGAGCACTGATGAGCACTAGGTGGCTCAGAGTCAGTCTGGAGAAGCTGATGAAGTTGTTGCTATGTCATGATGACAGCTGTCAAATATGGGTGGGAATCCTGCTCTGGAGCTCTGCAGAAGACCAACTCTTGTTGACCCACTGATAAGTACCTCATCACTTGCTCTGGTTTGTTCCGTAGCTGGCTAAAGAAATTGGCACATCATAACCATAAATCTGTCTGTGAGCTTTGGCCCTGGGGGTGATACTGGCAAAACAACAGGAAGAGGCTGTTAAGGTACTACTGTGCCAGATGAGGCACAAAGTTTAGTGAGACTCACAGGATGTCTCAGAAGAAGATCAAGTAAAAATCAATGTCTAGAAACTGATGGAAATACGGGATCTGGCAGCTTGCTAGTTATTGAACCCATCTTGTCATGATGCTAGAACTAAAAATGGAATGCTCCTAACCAGATGAGAACACAACTCAAAGAGAAATACCCATATTTTGTAAGCCAGTCATAGGACTCAGTCCACGACAGCACACTGTTTTGGCAACCTCGTACCCAGTGTCATTAGTTATTAGTCATTTTCCCCCTCGGACCTTGCCATCTGCTGTAATCCCCACTCACTGCTTTTGTCTCTACATGGTTGCAAGGAAGCCACAGATCTGCCATTTTGTTGGCAACCAAAATTTGTTTGTTTACCACAAAGTACAATGTTTGGTGCAAAGACCACTGCTTGCACATCTGATCATTTTGGCCTGGTGTGAGATGCCCAGTGTGCATACACAGATTGTTTGCAGACATTGATCAAACCAGCTGACAGTGCAAACCACAGCCACAAGAAGGGATGTAATTTTGGCTTTTCTTTTTTTGTCTAAGTGAAAAACTTTAGAAGAAATAGTCTCATCTGTTTGCTAGCTTTAAAAACAGGAAGAAGAGACTCTAACGTTTCTAGATTTACTTTATTTTTGGCTGTCTCTTTTTGTGATGATCGATGTGACTCAGTCATTCCTTCTGCCAAAGAAGGAGAATTCATAATGTCCAACAGTTGCCCCTAATAATTCCTGGGGAACAAATATATTAACCTGAAGGAATACATTTTTGTCGTCACAGGTTTTCAAATTGGCAAAGGTTTTTTGTTGGAAAGTGAATTGGGAATGACAAAGTGGTACTGTCTTTTTCATGTAACTTGGCTTTTAAAGACCAGAACATACAGGGATTTTTCTGTACCCCTGAGGTTTAAGACCTTTATGCCCATTATTTGGATCCTGTACTTCCTTAACATGGGCTACATAGCGTCTCCGGTTGGGAAGCCTCACTCTCCTCACACCAACTGCAGGGTAGATCATGAAAAACTAGACCGAAGTACAAAATCAAGATATGAAACCCAATCAGGCCTTAAACGTTTAAACAGGGTTGAAAATGCAAACATCTGTGTACATTAGCATGCTTTCTTCTTGCTGAGGAATGAAATGGATGATTCCACACAACAAACCACCACCTCTTCCATTGCTCTCCTTTCTTCTTCCAACAATTCCCTTTTTCATACAATTTCATTGCAATAACTGCCGCCTTAAAGATTTTCAACCCTGGTTGAGTGCTGCAAAATTCACAGATCAAAACAAATCAGGGTAACAGGAAAACAAAAGTTTTCCCCGTGAAACAAGGTGAACGTCAGGATCAATTAGATATGCAGGAACGCTGTGGAGTTGCCATTCAGGTTTTTCATCAGGTAAGTAACAAGTTATGACCTGTAATCAAAGTAAGAGATACATTACAGAGATCTGTCTTTGTTGTATGCAATCAGTTGAAATGCTGGCATTTAACACGAACAGGCTGGGGGGGAACCCTGTGGCAATACCTGCCTGTACAGCTTTACATGTACATTTACCTTGTGGCCTGTACATTTATGGTATGTGTCAAACTGAAAAATGAGGAGCAGCTGGAGATGCCTCATTTGGAGGGTTGTAAAAGTGAAGCTGTACTGTTTGTGCTAATCTTCAATCTCCAGCATGAGCGAGTGTCCTGATTTCCTTTGTAGTTGCAGTCAGATAGAGTATTCTTCGCTTTGATATGAATTTGTAAAACTTCAGCCATAGCTCTTTTGGGCAAAAGTGACATATGTATGTCAGCTCTCTTGTTTTTGTGGTGGTGTTTGTGGTTTTCTTTTTTAAATTTTATCTTATACACTTACTATTTGATGTTGCAACTGGAACTGCTCTTGCTGTGAACACGTCTTTCCTTTTTATACATATACCCTTGCTCTATTCAGCATGTTTGAAAAGAAGAGATGGTGCCAGTGCTGGCAAAGAGAAAGATGAGACGGCTCACTACATGACTTCAAGCCACACAAAGTCCTTGCCCAGCAGCCAGGTGACTGCAGTAACTTCCAGCTGTAAGACTCCAAAGCAGATGGATACGATACTGACAAGGTATCTGCCAATTCTTTGCTGACTCGGGGGATAAAAAGCCTGACACAACTGAACTCGTCCTGGAGGCCTCTCTTAAACAGGGCAACCCTCCTCTGCAGAATGTCTGCGCTGTTTTGGGCAGTTATTTTGCCCCTGCCGGGGATATTCGTTACCCTAGTGCCCCTCTTATTAAGAAGTTCCTGGAAAACTACAGCAACATATGGAACATGCAGATCCACTTCACACAGTCCTAAAAAATAGGAGCTAATGGTTTTAAACAGAACTGAACAAATCTTCCTTTTCTTCTGTCTCACTTCCTTCTTTTTTTTTCTTTATTTTCCATCTCTGCACATCTCCTCATATTTGGCTTTGTCCTCTGTTTTCTTCCGAGTTCTGCAAAAGTACTGTCATCTGAGGGAGAAACTGACCGCAGGGCATTTACTTGTACACAAATAATATTTTACCATGGCAACCCCAATTTTTTTCATTATGCAGTCCTCTGGACGATGAAGTTGCTTTTGAACAGCTGGGCATTCTCCTGCTTCTTCTGCAGCTGGTATCTCAAAGAAATCTTAAAAATAGATTGATATAGGCACAGAACCAATTAGGAAAAGGGACATCATCTACACAAAAGGTTTTCTGCAATTGTCAATGGCTTTTTTTGTTTATTAATACCTACAAGTAAGAGTTATTTATAAGTGATCAGTGATGTTATTTTGCTGTTAATAAGCCTAATTATGTTTACTTTTACACCTACAGTGTAGCATCTGGTACAAATTAGCAGAGAATACTATCCACAGTGTTTAGTTCTTTCTGGATTGCTACAAACTTTTTTACAAAATTTTGTCTTACCTGATTCACTCTGTAATGTCCAGAGACGATAATGGTGTTTTAATATAGTTTAAACAAAGGAATACTTTTCTATTTTCAGACCTAAAATGTATAGCAGAATACAGGTAGCCTATGTTGTAAAGAACAGTCTACTTTTGTCAATTACATATTGTTCCGAGGATCATACAGTGGCACTCAGCTAACTAACCTAGCCCCTGCCTTTACAAGTCAGCTTGTCTTGCAGGGGATAAGAGCAGTTCCTGATTCCAGCCCTGTCCTGGGGTCCCAGCTGCCATCCCATGTCTCTGGGCTGAGCAGGATGTTGCTGACATTTCAGCTTCGAGGTCTTTGATTTCCCTAGCCCTAAACCGAACCCTAACCCTGTCCTTCTGCAGAGCAGATGATAAACCTCCCCCAGTTCAAAATATATGGTGACCTACCACGCCGTCCTGAGCCCACCTTCATCTAGCTCTCTGGGTAGAGCAGGATTTCAATGTTTCTCCAGCCCTGAGGATCCCTGCTTCCCAAGCTCTAACCCTAATGCTATGCTTCACTATTGAGGATATCAAACCTGCCTGGTTGGAAATGGGTGATGAAGCCACCGCTATACCCCTCCCCCATCCTCAGCCAAATCCTCATCCCAGCTTTGGGCTGAGCAGGACTTTGGTGGAATTTTGTCTTTGTGGGAGAAATCTGCCATTTACTAGTTACAGTTACACCGCCAATCATTATATAAATGCTTGTTCCAGCACACCTTGTTTCACTGTACCTTAAGTCCCACTTCAAATTACAAAGGTACTTGTGTTGAAATTTAGACTATGTTTTTGCAAGCAGCACCTATTCTAAATGTGTATACATTTAAACTTATATCTTCATGTGCAGCAGCAAGGCTTGTTTATTTAGTCTAGATATAACTAACCTTCAGTAATTGGACAATTATAGTACAGCTTTAATAGAAGCATTTATTATTGTTTTCACCTGACTATTCAGTAAAATATTCAGTAAAATATCTGAACCTTAAAGTAATCTTGTGGTTTTGTCCAGGAACCAAATCCTCTTTGAATAATGAGTCCAGAAGACAGAAATATGGAATATTAGTATTTCCTTCGTCTTCTCTCAAAGTTCATTCCATAACCACTCATCTTTAGCAGAGCATCTGGGGAGTTCCACCACAGAAGGCCTCCCCTTTGTCCTGTGAAGCCAGATCTTCTCTTATGATGGTTTCTGTCTCTTGCTGGTGAAACACAGGTGATGTAGCTTGGACTTACGTGAGGAAGCTCCTTTACAAGCATGCGTGTGGGAAGGCTGCATTTTGGCAGGATTATCTGCAGTCGCCATGGCCGTGAGGTTGCCTGTCTCACTTTGGTCTCCAGCTCTCCTGCTCTGCAAGGGACGATGCTACTGTGGCTGATACCTACTGGCTTCTTTTTCTCCACAAGTGGGTGACCAGCCCATGGTGTGAGGACAGAGGAGGGGCTCTTGTAGAGCTGCAGTCTCTGGCATGGATCAAGCATGTGTGTCCTCTTCAGACCCCTACTGACCCGATCATTTATAGCAACAGTGAATCGCAGTGGCTGGCACTCTGGTGACTGAAAAGGTCTGGGGGTGCTGGTGGTCGAGCAGCTCAACATGAGCTGGCAATGCGCACCTGCAACCCAGAAAGCCAACCGCATCCTGGGCTGCATCAAAAGAAGCGTGGCCAGCAGGTCGACGGAGGTGATTCTGCCCCTCTACTCTGCTCTCCTGGGACCCCACCTGGAGTACTGCATCCAGCTCTGGAGCCCTCAGCACAAGAATGAAACAGACCTGTTGGATCGGGTCCAGCAGAGGGCCATGAAGATGATCCGAGGGCTGGAGCACCAGCGCTATGACAGGCTGAGGGAGTTGGGGTGGTTCAGCCTGCAGAAGAGAAGGCTCCGAGGAGACCTTATAGTGGCCTTCCAGTACCTGAAGGGGGCAGGAAAGAAGGACAAGGAGGGACTCTTCATCACAGAGTGTAATGATAGGACACGGGTTAATGGTTTTAAACTGAAAGAGGGTAGATTTAGTTTGGATATCAGGAAGAAATTCTTTACTGTGAGGGTGGTGGGGCACTGGCCCAGGTTGCCCAGAGAAGCTGTGGATGCCCCATCCCTGGAAGTGTTCAAGGCCAGGCCAGATGGGGCTTTGAGCAACCTGTTCTAATGGGAGGTGTCCCTGCCCAGGGCAGGGGGGTTGGAACCAGATGATCCTTTCCAAGCTGAACCATTCTGTGATTCTGTGAATCGGCAGCTGAAAGCAATATCCAAAGGCCTTCAGAGGCCACCACCTGGCTAGCAGACCATTAACCAGACTAGCAGCCAATATTTAAATACCTTACAGTCCACTCACCTGCTAACTGGTTCAAAAAAAAAAAAAACAACATGGAAGTCAGACCTGATAGCTGTTATAAAACATTAATTATCTGTAATTATGCTAGTTATTTCCTCAGCACCTGAGTGCTTTTTTTTCAAGAGGAAGTGGCAGTTTGCTGGTGCCAGCAGAGTTTTTACAAACAAAGAAACAAATCACTGGGATTTAACTTGTTTAGTAACATCACATGCAGGTATCTTTCTTGACTGTTTCTTTTATTCCTCTTCATGAAATCATAATGATGTGCAGCAAGAGCCTGCTTCTATCAAGCAGCTGGCTTTCCTTTACAGGGAAATAAATCAGGTCCGAAAAACTTACTATATAATAATAATAATTAAAAAAAAGTAGGCTGATATTTCTAATGTAAGAGAGGGATCCTGGAGCCTTTTTGTAGTCACTTACAAAGACAAAGTCAGCTTTACTGAGGTGTGACTTCATGCCCAGCTTTACCTTTTTGGAGATTGGCATCCTGGTCTTTCCCCTACTACCAGCATCCTGCATGTTGCGGAATTGTTGAAAAAAAAGTTAAAATTAAAGATTCTTCAGTTCAGCCGCTAACTAAATTTTTATCCGGAAGTACAGCAGTACTGATTTTACATATATACAGCAGATGCTGACTCCACATTTAAAACAGATAGACTGACTCCTGTCTGCTGTCGTGCCTTTGTATGACCACCCTCAGTACCAGCCAATCTCACCAAACTCAGCCAGAAATGGCCAGCACAGTCACTGGCTGTTAGTACCTTCTACCCACCCTCTCTCTGGTTTTCTCTTAGGAACCAAATCCTTCAGAAAATTTTGAAAAAGAAGAAATTAGTATGTGTACTCCTTTTACTTGGTCTCACCATTGCATGTCCTGTCTTGGTTAGCAACACTAAAGCAGAGTCCTCATTTACTTCACTGCATTTTGTAGTGTAGTACCCTCATGGAGAAGCAAAACTTTTAATCATTTCCTGCTTGATTTGTAACAGAGTTCAGCCCATATGGTCTAACAAGGACTAAGTTCTGGGAAAAACAGATGCATTCTATGCAAGGCTGCAATAAAGCCAGATATCAAAACTGAACTGAATATGACTACATTGCTCTGTTAAAGTCACTCTGCGATGTAACATAGTCATGTCCTCAGAAAGACAGACCTAGACTCTTATGTGGACTTGTGTCTTACTCCATAAGAAGCCCAGTGAAAGCCAATGAAAATAGTCCTACAGCATGACATACTTCCAGAGAACGCAGAAGTCAGCAGCTGCAGAAACTGGCTTATAAGCAAGATCAGAGTCAGTTGGTACTGTGAAGAGCTGGAGACAACAGGCAAAAGGCATAGGAACTATGGATACACCAACACAAAGTTAATCTGATTCGATGACCTGTGCTCAAATTATTGGTATTTTTCATATTTAAGATAAATACAAAATAAAACAGACACCAGGATCTCTTAATTAAGCTTGCAAATTGCCACACACGATTATAGTACCATTAAAGCACATAAGGCATAAAATAATAACATTAACACATGTATATGAGGAGACTGAAATACAAACACTGAAATGTGCTACAAGACCTCACTTCCTTGTCCAGCCCTGATGTCCTTTTCCAACTGAGAACAGTACCGGTGTCCAATGTCTGAGAACAAGTGGAAAGTTTGGATGTGCCTAGGCATGCAATGAGATCTTTTTACAAAGTGTATTTTCCAGGATTTCAAAACAAACACTGGAGAAGAGAGTATCTGTAGCTAGGAGTGCAGAGAATTTGGAAAAGCTCAGACTTTAATCACTGCTCTTCTGCTTCCTTTGTGTTGCAGTTAATCTGGAAATACAAAACGAGTCAAATAAACATAAGGCAAATTGTGTCCTGAAGATCAACTTTGTCCTAAAAGCGAGCTCACTTAATAATAGGATTTAACAAGAGATGTAATTGGCCTTCTGCCTTACCCTGGATCTCTGCATTCCCCGTCTTAAAAGGCAACTAGCAGAAATGTGGCTTACCCATTTCCTGACTCACTAGGAAAGAACTGTGCAAGTGCCTATGGAATTAAACTCTGCCATTTGTAGAAGGCTTTTGTACTCCTCGAAAACTCCTGTATAATGATTAATGACACCTCTGACATTTGTTTTCACTTGTAAGGTAGCCTAGTTAACATATGCATGATTATGTTACTCCCTGACATGAAGAGGACAACCTAATTAATTTAGCAGCAGAGAAGGACAGGGTTTTGGGGATATGTGAGCTAATAAGGTGCAAACTGCTTTTACAAATTCATTATTAAGGAAAATGTTCTGCCCCTTCTACACATTTCTTGGAAAAGAGTCTAGTGGGCCACTCTGAGGTTTTACATCAGTTTCAGGAAATTTTTATGTTGTTTTACTATTTACTGTCTCAAGACCCTTGCCTGGATTTTGACTCACTCTGTTTTGTCTGCCACAATTTGGCTCACCTAGGCTTTCAGAAATTCTGTATCATTCTCCTCCAACTCATCTAAATTTATCTGTAAATCTAAATTACATTTCAAAAAGCATCTGCTCTAACCGTTGGTTTCATTATTTTAAATATTTTCTCAAATCTCTCCACAAACTCTGCATCTATTGCACTTCCCTTTACCTTCCAAATGTTAACTCCTGTTTGCATTTCTGCTCACCTCTTGCACTTCCCTTTACTTCCAAATATTAACGCCTATTTAAATTTCTGCTCACCTTTCCCCTTTGCCCTTCAGAACATCCCATTCGCACTCATCTCTGCCGTTACACACTTCTCCTGTTACTTCCCTGGCTCCCGAGAGGGCACAGCAACCCGGAATTGCCAGTTTAACAACCCGTTTAACACACACATGGAGCTGTAAACTTCAGTGTGTGCAGCTCAGCCACCCCTCCTAAGAGCTGCAACATCTTGAAGACCAGTAAGGAACACAAGCGAGGGCAGTAGCCGCTCCAGCTGTTCTTCATGAGTGCTTATGTTGGTGAGTTGCCAGTACCAGTTGGCTATTTGGGCCATCAGATCTTCAAAGGTGTTATATACTGCACAATGCACTACTCGCAATTATGTATGTATGTATGTATTGTGCAAAAATGGTAATTTTTCAAAGCTGCTGGAGACATTTAGCTAATCAACTGCCTTGATGTTGAAATTAATTCATGTCAGGTGCACATATCTGGCTTCAGAAAGTTTGGCTAAAAGACCTGCCAAGAGTTTGTTGCTCTTTGAAACAGGAATAAATCCATTTATTCTAAAAGATTAAGGAGAGATGTTAGCCAGACAGCTGTCAAAAATTCTTCACAGCTGATATGTCCTGAAATTGGATCATTCAAGCCTCTGAGGATTTTGGCTATGAGAGTTTGGAGTGGGAGAGGAACCTAAATCATAAGTGTGTATGGCTTTGACTAGATAAATCCTAGGTAAAATCTTCTTACTGAGGAGGCAACAGAATGCTATTAAAATTAAAGTCTGTATTTTAAAGGTTTTTGTATACCACAAGTCAGATCTGGCAAGTATGCTGTGTCTACAGCCTGGATAAACAAATTATGCAGAATTTCAGTATTTGCAATGTAACAAATGAAGTGATCCTGATTTCTTTGTTATTTCTTATTGTTTGTGTTACCATAGCAAGCAGGAACCAAAGTACCTCTATTAAACCGGGCAGTGTACAAAAACAGAACTAAAAGTAATCCTTGCCTCTCCCAAAAGTTTTCTGCCTAAGAAAAAGGACAGTGGATTAAAAGAGTCAACCAGACAGTAAATACAATGAAACTATCCTTCATGAATTTTGTTGGACATAGCACACCAGTTTCCATGTTGCCAAACTTTCACAGGTCTCACAGCGGAAAAAAAACAAACCCACAAAAGAAACTACCTTCCAAGTAAAACAAAGAAGAAACTATGTGGATGATTATGGAGACCTTCTTATATGTGAGAGGATCAAAGAGGGTAAAAACTGATGTCAATGCTGAGGAAAAGCCAGTCTGGGGGTTGGAGGTCATGAAAAGTCTTTGAAAGTGAAAGGAAACAGCTTATGTTTAACAGGACAGGAGAGGAGAGCAAACGGAGGGATCGGAAGAGAGGTGTGTGATGGTCAAAGCTGGGAAATTATCTTCTCCATAGCACTTGGAGGGGTATAACTGAGAGAAGAAGATACATTTTGCCTCAACTGACCAATTTGTATTAAAGGAAGCTTGCAGCAACAGCAACAAAGGAAGAACAAAGCAATCAAAATAGTTTTAGAAGAAAGCCAGGTATTTCCTTTTGATTCTCTTACTTCAAGTCTGGAGTTTCTGTGTACATCACTCAAAGAGTTATTTTGAATCTTTCACTGCATTATAACGAAACGTAACGGCATGCAGTGTGTCAGGTTTTGTTTGTTTCTTCTTCAGGAATAGGAGTCTGCTTTGGTCATCTCAAGTGAAACACGATCATTATGCGACTGGCAGCCAGACCAGAGAGCAAAAATCTCAAAAGACTAAAGCAACATGATGCTTCCGTCAAAAAGAGGAAAAGCCTTTAGCTGATGTTTGGATTTGCCATATGTCTGAGCAAGGAATGATGAGAACCCACCTAGTTTTGCTAGCCATCTGGAAAAAGTTGTAATGTGCTTTATTTCATGTATTTTTTTTATTTTTTTTTTTAAATCTGTCACCTCCTTGACTTTAAGTTTGTGTATTTGTGTGGGATTTACTCACCCCGCAACAGAGATGGGGAGGCAGGGCAGACAAAGGGACAGCTGCAAAAGTTGATTGAAGATTCTAGGCAGAGACCATTTCAAATTTTGAGGAGGTAACTCACTGCAAAAGCTGGCCCCTTCAGGACTGTCTCCACCTGGACTCCTTTTGCAGACAATCTAATTTACAGAAGGCTGAAGGCATGGGACCGTATGGAATTTTTGCAAATTACCATGTTCTTTTGCCTAGAATATAACCTAGAATATAAAGCAGTAGAGATGGGACCAGGTAGAAGATACAGGAAAGAGGGTACTCCCTGAAAACACAGGCAGGTGTGTTTAACAGCACGTGCATGAGAAACAGGGCCCTGCAAAGAAAAAAAAGGGAAAGCTGGCCTTATTTCTGAAGAAGCTGGTTCTGAAGCACTTAATATCGCTAACAAGTTGTGATATTCTGCGCACTGTAAAAAATGGATTAAGAGAATGCTGTGTTTTTAAACAGAGAATGCAAAAGAAGATAAAACACCCATAGAATTTATGATCAGCCTGTGGCTGAAGAGCCAGTTTTGCGTTTTGGGTTTAGTCAAATCGCTGAGAAGAAGCCTGCTCACGACTGGCATCTGATGCAGACCACTCTGCAAGAAACTACCCAAGGAGTCTGTGAGGTATAAAAACAAAGCTGAAAATATAAAAGTGGTAGTAAAAGCATAAATTGAGGGCATACACTGAGCTAAAAATGAGCCAAGTTCTGGATCTCCTCAGGACAGCACTTTCCTTGAAGGAGGAGATGAAATAGGGCACCCTGGCAGTAGAGGAAGATTTTGAGAACTTTTTCAAGGAGATAACACAGCTTTTGACAGAGTTTAGAGCAGAGGTGAGGGAACCCTCTCTTCAGGGATGCTTACACTCTTCCACTTTCCCACTTTCCCAGGAGCAGAAATTGGAGGAAGCGCTGGCAGGCTCCTTGTCCTGGAAATTGCAGGTCAAGATGAAAAAAAAAAACCAAAAATGAGGTTACCTGTGCTGGTGAAGACCGCTAGTTTTATTAAAAACCCATATGAATTGACTAAATTTCTTAAAAGGGGGAAGTTTTTCCACTACCCAAGAAGAAACATTCTGGAAGGAGCCTGTGCCAGATGACTTTGCCACTCATTTTCTTTGCCTGATGTATCCAGAGAGGCCTGGCAGGTGTCCTTAGGAAAAGCAGAGGATATGTTGGTGGACATTCAGAAACTGTTTCTGGGCACACCAGTTCCACAGGCTCCATGTGGGGAAGTGATTCACTGGAAAATATAACTTCCTGATTTTATTGTGGATGCTAATGCTTGCGTATATGCTCTTTTGATCTGGAATGCTGGTAAAGGAGTATGATCGAAGGTTTAGAAGTTTAGATTGATTTTTGGCTGCGAGGTAAAAGCTAAACAAACAGCTGTAAATTCTGTATTATGGAAGTATTGTGAATACAGCAAAGAGTACAGGTGAGTGACAGAGCAGAGTTCCGGGCACTGACAGTGCACTAGCCCCTCTGGGAAAGGAAAGGGGACAAGGAATTTTTGAAGGTGAACTATGCAGCAAATTTTGTGTAATCTAGCTATCTGAGTGAGAAACCTGAGAATGACACTGTGCAAACCCATGAATGAAGGATGCAAATATTATTATGTTTTTGGGGAAACTGAAGGAATCGCACTAATACCTGGCAAACTCCAAATTAAATTGTTAGTGGGCATCTCCAAGCTAGGTGCTACTCTAGTTCTCCTACAATGGAGTGGCCGAAATTTAGGACCTGTTGTTTATACACAAGGAATACCAGGACAAAATCGGGTAACTTTATGCAGGTTAAAGACTTTCCATAAACCATTCACTGTTGTTCCCCAAACCTAACAAGCATGTTCCCCCCATGAGAATACAGAGTCTGTTCTAGGTACAAAACTAATGCCTTTCAAATCCAACACATTTTGGAGTGATTATTAAAGAGGTAGATCACGTACATGGCCAGTCTGAAATTATACCTGCCCATCCCCCGTAAAACACAGTGAAGTCAGTCATCCAAAAATCTTCATGGACAAAATGTGAACTGGGTGAGGGCTGGAGCAATTATCTGGGGCTGTTAGCACAGTTGCAGTGTGTATGTCAATTAAAGGGGAAAGTTCTAGAGGGTACATGGGATTCAGGAATGGTAATATGTTAAGTCTATTACAAAGTTACATGACAGGAATGTAAAAACTCAGTGAGTATAAGAGGTCTTTTACTGGCTTCAAGTGACTTTGCTAGAAACCTAGACTTTTGATGCCTGCCAAAATTTGCCAACATTATGAAAAATAAAGGCCAAATACCTGAAACTGCCTGTGTAGGCTGTCAAGAAAACCATGGATTTGCTTACAATGGCTGAAGAAAAACCTTATATAGCTGTTCTGCTCTATTCCTAGTACTTTCCTGACATAGCCTTAACAAATGACGTGACATTGAAGCCAGTGATTGTACTTAGAAAACCAACTTCTATGAGTAGCAAATTTTAATACAGACTGTGAGAAAACTAAGAAATATGACCATGTGTCCTGGTAAAACTGAACACATTTTCTGTTTTATAATTTTACTTTTTAGCTGGGCCTCTTCTAACTGACTAAACTCTGAAATTAACGGCATGTTGTTCAGAAACTGTTCACTCTCAGAGTGACAAGACCTGATTATACCAAGGAATGGTATGCACAGAAGCTCTAGCTTACACTTATTGCCATAACAACCAAGGTCAGCTAACTTTGTTATTTGCCTCGTTAGAGGGTCGGAAGCGGAGAAGCGTAGAGGGGTCCCACCTGCAGGGAGGAGCGGACGGGACAGGTGACCCAAAACTGACCAACAGGGTATTCCATCCCATCTGCATCATGCTCAGTCTAAAAGATGAGGAATCAAAAGGTCAAGTCTCTTTCTTCAATGGCCGACATCTGAGGAGGACCCTGTCTGTTCGTCTGCCTTTGATCCCGATCCGAGCATTCCTGACTCCAGATCTGGAATTCAGCTCCCGTTCATCGCTGACTGCAGTCTGGAACTTTCCCTGTGTCTGCTGGTGCCACGATCGTCATCCTGGGAGCTGGATACGGTTTTGTATATATTGTATACTCTTTTTAAAATTATTATTATTTTATTTTATTATTATTTATTATTTCATTATTTATTAATATTTTCATTAAAGTAGTTTACTTCTTTTTCTAAACTCGTCAATCTCCTTATCTCTTCCTCTTCTCTCTTTGGGGGGGTGGGGGTGGGAGGGGCATCTGTCATTCTGATTGGCCAATCTGGCCAAAACCACAACAACATGTTATAACTAAGAAGAGTAACTGGCATGAGTTAAAGTAGTTTTTATTGAAATGTAGGTCTCTGTGGATTGATGTTCACTCCTGTTTCCCTGGACCCCATGGATTAGTAGAAAGTGGCGTCGGAGCAGTCCAACAAAAAGGTTCTGACATCCTGCATCCCCTTGGTGACTTTTGTAATTTTGAATGGTGTTCTCAGGAACTCAACAGATTGCGCTGTCTCCAGCCTCAGAGGTTATTGAGCCCCCCAGGTGGATAAGGCCCTGAGCAGCCTGGTCTGAGCTCAGAGCTGGCTGTGCTTTGGGCAGGGCTTGGAGTGGAGACCTCCTGTGGTCCCCTCCTGAGTTATGCTGTAATCCTACGAACTACAGCTCTTGGAGCACCCCAGCAGTTCCTGCACCTTTCTTACCTGAAAGAGCGAACATACTCTGCTATGGCACCCTGGTATGGCAGATTTTGTGGCCCAGCAGGACAGCAGGGCAGGCTGTGGTGGCACAGGAGCCCTGGTGGGGTGAGAGCCGCTTTGTTCCCTGCAGATGGGTGTAAGTGGGCACCTTACCAATGTGTACAATTACCCGATGGGGGAGTAGGTCTGATGGAGTCAGCCTCTTCTAGCGGTACCCAGTGACAGGAGCAAGGCAGCGGGCGCACGCTGAAACACGGGAAAATCCGCTTAAACGTAGAAAAGCACATTGTTACTGTGAGAGGGGTGATGCACTACAGCAGGTTACCCGCGGAGGCGGCGGCAGCCCCCACCCTCGAAGACATTCCCGCCCCAGCCTCAGGCAACCGGACCGAGCGAGCCGGGGGTGGGACGTGCCGCCCACCCGGGGGTGCTCGGGGTCCCTCCCCGCCCCTCCCCTGCCCTCCCGCGGCCGCTCGACCTGCCTGCGCCCCGTCGGGGTGCCCAGGGGCCGACACCAGCGCCGCCGCCGCCGCCTCCCCGGCCTCGGCGCGGCCGCGCCCCCGCGCTGCCGGCCGCCGATCCGCCAGCCCGCCCCGCCGCCGCCGCCAGCCGCGGCTCCCCGCGGCGCGGAAGATGCTGCGGCTCTGCCTCCTCGCCGCGCAGGGTAAGCGGCGGCGGGGGACGCGCCGCACCGACGGCCCCGCCGCAGCCCCCGGGCGCGGGGTGGGCGCTGCGGCGGGGTCCCCCGGCCCGCGGTCCCCGCTCCGGCCGGGCCGTGACCGGGGCTCGCTTTGTCCTTGCAGCTCTGAGTCTCGCCGGGGCCGCCTTGCTGTCACCCGGGTCGTGCGCCTTTGAGGACAGCGCCTGCGGCTACGAGTGGGACTACGCGCATCTGCCCTGGGCGCTGCACGGGGAAGGTAAGGGCGCTGCTGCCTCCCGGGTGTACGGACACCCCCGGCCCCGGTGTAGGGCTCCCCCCTTTCCCCCGCCTGTACCGCTTCCCCCGGCCGTCCAGGGGTACACCCGCTGCCCACCGGGCGCTGCCGTGTCCCGTCCCCCCCCTCCCGGGCGGTACCGCGCTGCGCGACTTTCCCGGGGGCACGGCCGCACGGGGGTCCCTCCCGGCTGGAGTTTCGGTCTGTGGGTGTCGGTCCCCCGACTTGTGGTCTGCAGGCACGGCGGGGAGGCGTCCGCTCGGCCCCCCGCCCCCGCTCCCCCGCACGGGTCTCTCCGCAGCTTTCTGCAGGGTGCCTCAGAAACCTTCTTCCTATTTCTTTTACTTTCTGTGGGGAAAAGGTGTCTTTTATCAAACTCGTTGTAGGTGACTTACCCTCTTCCTAGAAAGAACACATCTATCAGCTGCATTATTGTTTGTTCTGAATGCATTTTGGGTTCTGCTGTAGAAGTGGATGTGTTTTCCAGGCAGGAGGCAATCTTTGTGAAGAGTTATCTTTACAACATGTTCAATTAAGACTTTTCTCCATTTTATGGTACCTGCAGTGCAACACGAAAAAGATAAGCATTAGTCTTTCAGTAAGTTGTGTTAGACTTTAGTGACGGCAGTTGATAGAACAAAATCCAGTTGCTGTAGAGTTTCCATGCAACTGTAACTTTTAAGTTTTTAGTGTATGCTCCCAGTTTTTGACAGTTCATATTTGAATCAATACGAACAAAGCAGAGACTAAACAAAGCTAAATACAACATGGTTATAACTAGGTAATAAAATAACTCAGTTTTGGTTATGTTTAGGCCACAGTGTCATTCATATCATAAAGTGAAAGCTGTGCTCACAGAGTGAAAGGCACTATGTGTTTTCAAAGCTTTTAAGATCCACAACAGGTGCCAACAATAATGAAGAGGGGAGTACAGATACAAAGAGACAGACACCTCTCATTACCCCTCATGGGTGCTCCATGCAAAACTGGCTGGTCCAGTTTTGTCATTCCACTTGTTACTCAGTTGATAATGAAGCCTTTTTCCTTTTTTTTTTTTTTTCTGATTTGTAACCCAGTTCTCACATATGCAAAGTAACTAACCTTAATTGTTGATTTTTAGATTAATCGTTAGGGTTTGAAAATATATGAAGCGTGCTAACTTTGAAAAGGCTTTGAGGATGTCATGATTAAAATGATTGCTTTTTCTCTTCTTTTTTTTTAATGTAAATATACATAGATTTTCCTGTATTTTTGAAGATACTAGTGGAAATTTAGTAACCATCTCTGCTTTCCCAGCTATGCTTCTTAACATCATGCCCTCTTAAGCCGCCTGTCTTGTAAGCAGCACTTCCTCCTCGTGATTAATGGGGAGCCACATGGTAGTGGTACTGGTTCAGCTCCAAGGGACTGTGAGATGCAGGGAGTTAATACCTGCGTGTGCATCATGTTGTGCAAATCCGTGCTACGGTGCTTCAAGAAACAGGGGAATTTCATCAGAGATTTGGATCAGCAGCAGCCTACTTTTTTTTGGCCCACAGAACACTGTTTTGGTTGTTGTAGTTTGATTTTTCGATGTGACCATAAGCATACCAGTGGTTACACAGCTTCTGTCATCATAGATCTTGTTTTTCAGAGATATATAACTGAACTGTTAAACTCTGGGAGGATACGTGGTACACGAGCTCTCTTAATAGGCATAGTTCTGTCAGCATTTCCATTATAAACCTTTTTTCTGCCATCTGTAATTTAATCATAGTAAGTCTTTTTTGTGCAAACATTTGGCACACAAGGTATTAGCCTCTTCTGAAATGCATTCATAGAATCCTAACTAAACCTAGTTGAAAATAGTTCATCCAAATCTATGGAGCAGGTGTGCAAAACCAGTCATCCTTAGATGCTCTTTTTCATCTAGTAAAACAATGCTCCTTTCGGCAGCACTGGGCCCTGGTATTTGCAGGTCAGTGTATGTACATGTGGTAATTTACTGGGAAAACAGAGGAACTGAAGGATGGGAGTGGCAGCTTAGCTTTGAATTGTTCCACTTCTCCTTGCAGTGCTTTGAAATTGTTTTATTGTTTTAAAATATTATTTGCAGTATAGAGCTATATACAGCAAATCTCTTACAGGGATTATCTGACTTGCAGTGCAAGTTCTTTCATTTTATAAATCTCTCAGTAGTGTGGTCTTGTGCCAAACTGTCAAGATGATGTAAATAAAACTAAAATCCTGCCCAGAAATTTCCACTCCATACTTGAAAGTTTTTTGCCTGGTTGCCAAGGAAGCCAATGTCTTCTGAAGGGCCAGGAAGAGAAAGGAAGTGTGAGGCTAAGTTTTACTTTTGTTTACAGCTGTGCATTCCCATTTAAACCAGTAGGTTTCTAAGGTTCAACTGCTTTTTTAAATGTCTCTGGCTTCTCTTGAGTATTCAGGTACTCCTGGGATAAGAGATTTCTTTTGTTTTTAATTTTAGAATTTTTAAAATTGAAAAGATTTTGATTTTTTTTTTAAGCTAAAGTTTTGATAACCTGTAACTGACAGGCATTTTAGGGCCCTTTTTAGTCAAGTGCAAAAGGAAAATCAGACCAAAATAGTCTGTGCTAAAATGGATAGCTGTTTCACTCTTTACTGCCTTCCTCAAGACTGGCAAATGAGGCCCTAACGAAGTGGGTGTTTGTAGGACGCAAGAAACAAATCAGGCGTTTTACCGTAATATCTGTCCAGTGGACCTGTGCTCCCTTAAACCTCTGCTTCACTGAAACCCTCTGTACTCTTCAAGCTCTTTCACCTGGCTCTGAATTCGGGGATAGGACCTTCGAGGATAAGCATCAAGGTACTCTTCTTAACTGTCAGCTTTTTGAGTCAGTCATCTGCTAACTCAGTGTTTGCATTTTGGACTTACAATGATTTTTAGCAGGCAATCACCATGCAAAGGAAAATGTAAAATACAGAAACAGCCGAGGATATAGATTTCTTCTGATCTTACCTATGGCTGAGAAGCACACCCAGCTGAGGTCATGGCCCAGGCTGGGTAAATATAGCATTGTGCTTGAGGCAGCACATTTCCTAATGCGCCAGTTCTGTTTTCGGCGTAAGCTGGGAAGTCCTGTGCAAACGGGATGTGCCTCATGATGTGGATGTTTGTAGGATACCAGCTACACGGGAAACACAGTCATGTTGTTGCATAGGAAAAGGGCATCATCCTGGTTCTGAAATCTGATGAGCAACAGGTGAATTGGTGTGTGATCAATGGACTAATGATAAGATCCGCAAGCTTTAGGTGATTTGCTAGGACACATAAACCAAGGTGCCAACGGTCCATTTTAATTTCAGAGGCGTAGGCATGCTCCCATAAATATTCTTGCATTCATGGTGCCTCTGAACAGCTGATTTCTTGTAAAAATCCAGGTACAGAATATAAGACAAAGCTTAAACTCCTTGGACCCAACTAATGGATGAGAAATTTAGAAAGCAGATCTATATTCATCACTACTGTTGTATTTAGAGATAGTCGAGGAGCACAAATACCATGTTGTTTACCACTAACACCCACGGGTATATTTTGCGTGAGTTCACGTCCCGTTATGTTGGGGCATAAAGCTTTGAGGGTGCATAGTGCCTGGCTTCCACAGGAATTTACTTCTGTGTCAGCAGCATACGTGTTGCAAGGGAAAGACCTCGTTAATTCTAATACATACTGTCAGACTTTGTATGATAGGATTTCATCAAATAATCTTGAGATTTTGTTTAACCAAATTGCACATTTATTTCAGAGGATACATGTGCTTTGTAAGTGTTAACCAAACTTTAAAACAAAGGAGGATGCTCTATGTAATAGGCAGTAATCCTGAGTAGAGAAATAAGGCCATGTAGACCCACTTGAAACAGCAGTAGGGAACACGGCCTTACCTCAGTTGCAGCCATTCTGCCGGGCTGGATTTTGGCATTTTTTGCTTTCCTCCCAGGCCTGTCCAGCACAGAGCAAGCCATAACCTCACTGCAAGAACATCCTGATCATAGCATTATTATAGATAGGTTTCATTAGACAGAATAACTACCACACATCTTTTCTCTGGACAATGTTTACATTTTTTGCCAAGAATATCTGTACAGCATTTTCTGTGCCTGTGTCTGTGGGTATGTTTTGTTCTCAGTCTTCCTTCCTTTTAACAGAAACCAGTTTAATAGAGCTGCAAATAATGTGCGTTTGGCCTGTCAGCTCAAATTTGCACTAATGGAGCGTGCTGTGCTGCATCTGCTTGCCTGGATTTAAGCATTAGATAAGAAATTTGTCTGCTACCACTGCAAGCTGCGGGGAAGAGCGGTTGTTTATATTAGCAATGTGTTCCAAAAAGCAAGTGATCATAGAATCATAGAATGGTTTGGGTTGGAAGGGACCTTAAAGATCGCTGACAGATGTGCCCATGCACTGCCAGTTGCGATGGACTTGGAGCTATTTTAGTAGTTGTGGCAGCAGGACTCGCACAGTTGTCTCCTTACCACCTCTGCTCTTCTGTGGAGAGCTGTCAAGCAACTTTCCCTGCCAATCTTTTGTAATGAGCTATGTGGCACTGAACTGCTAAACCTGTAACTGGTAGTTCATACGGCCGTATCCATCTGGCTCTCGTATGGTCATCAGGAGCTTTAAATGTATATTTTTGTGTGTGTTGCTCTTTCCTTCTACAATTCTGGAAGTGTGTATTATTACTTCAAATCTCATGTCTCCAAAGATATATTTTAACAGCATGCATTTCAGAGCTTTTTAATAATGTTTTCTCTTTCTGCAGTATTCCAAAGGAGATTCATCCTTAAAAAGAAATAGACTTCATTCAGAAGAATGATGTCATAAATTCTGATACATATAAAAATAGCCTGATTTATATAAAAATAGCCTGATTGTCTTCACCTTAAAACATGCCTCCTTTTTGCTGGGTTAGTCCAAGACTGTTTCTGTGATACACTCAAAACGGGCATCCATCAGGTGACAGTTCGTGGTGAGCGGGTAAGCAAGTAATACGGCTAACAACAGTGTCAGGAAACTGAAGTTTGTCTTTTGGGACATACTTATCCTATAGCTACACTTTAAAATGGTTTTAAGATGGAAAATAATTTCAGAAGACAGGCCAGCCATCGCAGGCCATCAGATAAGTCAGGCATGAGAGCAGCAGCATAAGGAATCTCAAATCTAAACATGGCTTGCATACCATTTAAATAGCTTGTATTTACAGCTGTGCCATATGACTTAAAACTGACCTCTTTTGACCTAAGCGCCATCATCCTGAATGCCACATCATTTGGTTGTAATAGGCACAGTAATGAAACAGGTAATCACGGGTGATCCTAGATTTTGTTGCACAGCAAGTGCATTTCATATCCGATGCGTGCCGCGTCATCCTCAGTTACAAACCTACCGGCAGACAGATTGTCACGCCTGTAGTCTCACTTTTCTTTCTGCAATACTTTGTAAGCGCATAGGAAAGTAACCAATTTGAAAATGTAAAAAAGGTGTAACATTGCTGGCTTCGTACAAGGCTAAGATGAGACAAGTGGTCTCACAGGTTCGTGATACCTGTGTAATTGGGAGCTAAGTAGAAGGTTATTGAGGGAGGCTTGCACCAGCTTGTACCTCACTGCGGCAGAAACAGGCTGGCACCGCACAATGCTCGCTTGCTGGCAAGATTTTCAGCTGATAAATCCACCCCACCACCGAAGCTTATTGGTTTGTGTCTGCCAAACCTGTAGCCTGGGCATCTCTCACCGAGTGCCTTTTGATGGAGTGGAGAAGCCATTAGAACTGTTGAGTCTAGAAGCTCAAGAAGCTGTGTTCAACTCTAGTTGAACAACTAGAAGCACGTGGTCTGTTTTGCCTTGACCCAATAATTAAAATGTTTGTCTTCCTGGCCAAAATAGAATCATAGAATCATTTAGGTTGGAAAAGACCCTTGGGATCATCGAGTCCAACCATCAACCCCACTCTACAAAGTTCTCCCTTACACCATATCCCCCAACACCACATCTAAATGAATCTTAAACACATCCAGGGATGGTGACTCCACCACCTCCCTGGGCAGCCTATTCCAGTGTCTGACCACTCTTTCTGTGAAGAATTTTTTCCTAATGTCCAGCCTAAACCTACCCTGCTGCAGCTTGAAGCCATTCCCTCTTGTTCTATCACTAATTACCTGTGAGAAGAGACCAGCACCAACCTCTCTACAATGTCCTTTCAAGTAGTTGTAGAGAGTGATGAGGTCTCCCCTCAGCCTCCTCTTCCTCAAACTAAACAGTCCCAGCTCCTTCAATTGCTCCTCATAAGATTTATTCTGCAGGCCCTTCACCAGCTTCGTTGCCCTCCTCTGCACTCGCTCCAGCACCTCGATATCTCTCTTGTATTGAGGTGCCCAGAACTGGACACAATACTCAAGGTGTGGCCTCACCAGTGCTGAGTCCAGGGGGACAATGACCTCCCTACTTCTGCTGGTCACACTATTTCTAGTACAAGCCAGGTTGCCATTGGCCCTCTTGGCCACCTGGGCACACTGCTGGCTCATGTTCACCTGCTTGTCAATTAGAACCCCCAGGTCTTTTTCCGCCAGGCAGCTCTCCAGCCACTCTTCCCCAAGCCTGTAGTGATGCATGGGGTTGTTGTGGCCCAAGTGCAGGACCCGGCACTTGGCCTTGTTGAAGCACATTCCATTAGCGTTGTCCCATCGGTCCAATCTATCCAAGTCTCTCTGTAGAACCTCCCTATCCTCATGTAGACCAACACTCCCGCTTAGCTTCGTGTCATCTGCAAGCTTGCTGATGATACACTCTATGTCCTTATCAAGGTCATCAATAAAGATGTTAAACAGAAGTGGTCCCAACACTGAGCCCTGAGGGACACCACTTGTGACCAGCCGCCAGCTGGATTTAACTCCATTAACTACCACTCTTTGGGACTGTCCATCCAGCCAGTGCTTGATCCAGCAGATCGTATGCTCATCCAGGCCATGAGCCGCCAGTTTTTCCATGAAACTTCTATGGGGGACAGTGTCAAATGCTTTTTGAAAGTCTAGGTAGACAATGTTCACAGCCTTTCCCTCGTCCAATAATCGGGTCATCCTGTCATAGAAGGAGATCAGGTTCGTCAGGCAGGACCTGCCTTTCATAAACCCATGCTGACTAGGCCTGATCCCCTGCTTGTCCATTATATGACTTGTAATGGCACTCAAGATGATCTGCTCCATGACCTTCCCTGGTACCGAGGTCAGACTGACAGGCCTATAGTTTCCCGGATCCTCCTTTCTGCCTTTTTTGTAGATGGGCGCTACATTTGCTACCCTATAATAATTGCATTTGGAGTGACAGCTGTCCTTCCTAGTCACTTCCAAGGTGGGGAAAAAAAAGGCTTACTCTTACATATTTCTGGTACACTTAGACTCTTGTGTTCTTCTAATTTCTCCTCCACCTCTATTGCCATTTCTCCTGTACACTGCTCTTTGACTACTCAGCCACTACTCTTGTGTTAGCAGCTTGTTTCTTCTTGCTATTTTCTTGCTCAGTCTGTCACCAGCAGCTTAATAGTACCATGTGTGAGTAGCATTCAGCCTTGCTTCAGCCTCTCCCTTATCTTGCTGATACCAGTAGGAAATCTGACGTTTTTCTTGCCCAGGTACAGCTTCTGTCCTAGGCTTCTGGGCAACAGCATTTTTATTGAACTGAGCCCACATTACAGTCAGTAGCACACTTTTTGCTCATCTTCAGAGGCAGGTCTTGTGGAAAAAAAATGGCCAAGAGCACTTTGTCTTCATAGAGGGCTTCAGCAGCAGCTGCCTGTGCGTGACACTCCTGATAAGTCTTGGCTTTCCATTTGCAGCAGGAGAACAGACGAATCCTAAATAGTTATCAGTGAGTCACTGCGTGAGAGATGAGTTTCAAAGCATTCCCTTCATCCACAGGATAGTAACATTCTCAGCAGTGTATTTTCACATACAGCTGTTAGTGATTCAGTGCCTAGAGAGTCAACAAGCTATTTTAGTGCATTTTACACGGGGCCATGGAGGCTGGCCTCAAGAGAGGGAGGACGTCTGTTAGAAAATTCGTGTTTATTGGATATACCTGAAACTCCTGACAATGGACTGGACTTTGTTTTGCATGAAAACAGCTGAAAAAAGGTAAATTACCCCTAGAATTTGAAAAAAAAAAAAAAATTGTAGTAGGGCAAAAGAGTGTTTGGGAGTGGTGGTGGAGGCTAAATCACCTCAGACAAACAAATAACTCGCATGTAACCCCGGGCAAAAAAACTGATTCCCTCCAGGTAGCAAGGCTTGTTACTCATTAGCAGTGTGGAGCAGCTTGTATGATTCTCTAGCACTGATACAGCACTGTAAACCACACTTAGCAAAATTCATATTGCAGCTTCCCGTTTCAAAATGCTGCATGTTTACATTAAAAACTAGCTGTGCGTCTGTGTAGCAGCCGCTCAGTAGGAGCCATTAGCTCATGTGGAGATCACCTGGGCTAGCTTCAGTCTATAACGCAACTGCATGTGTTGCTTGCACAACCCACCCGGAGAGGCTGTGGTCACACTACTGCAGCTTGCACAGGTATGCAAGGTGACTATACCCAGATTTTTTTTTAATGGCTGCAGGGATCTGGGTACGTCTCAGTCAGACACTGGAGGCTGAGGTACGGCTTCCCACCTGAAATCACAGCTGCTGTGGCTGGCTTTAATAGGGCCCAGGATTAGGAAATCAGTCTAGCTTTGTAATGTTACCTTCTGCATTAATAGGAAGTTAAATAATAAGTTTTCAGCTGCTTTTATACACAGGATGGATACTGACCTTGCAAATACTGTTGAAGTTTGCTAAAACACAAGTTCAAACATGCAAAATCACTTGCTGAAAATGGCTAGATAAGTTTTCAATGTTCTGAAAAAACGAAAGACTTAAATGAATCGATCTAAAGTTTCTTTTTAGTTTCTTTAATTTCAGGGTGCATGAATGGCGTGAATTTTACTGAGCAATAAAACTGCTGACAGGCAGTACTTTGTGGTCATTGCACTTATTACACTACATGCATAATCATGTTGAAAATGAAGATAAGAGCCAATTGTTTGCCAGTTCATTTCTTTGAAAGGAAGAGAAGGTATTTTCAGTTTTCAGTATAAATTTTCGGTCAAGATCTAGTGTGTATCAGGATCTGTAGTGAGAAAAAATAAGCTTGCACTGGTGCTGAAGAGTGACCACAGACATTTCAGAAGCGTTTCTACTAGTAAAAAAGACTTGTTCACGTTGCATATGGTACAGACTGTTCAGAGTTGTAATCTTATTATATAGGACGCTATCAAGTGGAAATCTTTGAAAGCTTATTGAAAAAATAAACCAAAACCAGTTACAACTAGTTGTCTTGCATTCTTTTTTTTTAGTTCTCCCATTTTATTACCTTCTGAGATTTTTTTATCCCCAGCCACTGTGTGCAAGAGCAGTGCACTACAGGCAATGCTATAATTAGTGGGCTGATTAAACTTATCAAATGAGGTTAAAACAACAGAGCTATTTTCCTTTAATCTTTCGTTTTTTACTGTCTTAATATCACTTTGTAGCAGTAATGCTACAGAAGGCCAGATAAAAGGCCAGCGTAGTCATCCATGTAACTTCATACGATGCTTTGACTGCCTAGAAGCCGTTACATCATTTGAACATATTTTATGACACCCATTTAAGAGAGTCACATTTTAAAGCGTCTTTTGCCCAGTCCTTCCCTGTGGTTCTAGGCAGCCAAAGATTCAAGTCTGATTATTATAGCTTTTCATACAGTAATCAAGCCAAAGATTCCTACAATTTTACATAAGAATATTAGTGCCCGCCACTCCAGAAATGCTCTTTGATTGACAGAGTGTTTCTTCTACACTATATGGCTGTTCCTCCAACACATTTTGTTTTGGCAAACATGGCTCAAGATCAGTATATTAGACAACTCTAGTAGTCTGAGTAATTGTGTTGGTGTACTTTGAATGTTGTTTTAAATAGATGTATTCTCTGATAAAGTATGAGCTACATGTTACTAACACTTTGGTCTGTTCTGAAAACCTCGCAAGTCCTAGTATGAAGATATCCATGAATCATGGTAATTAGATTTCCATTTGAAATATCAGCCAAAGTCTTTTAGGAAACAGAGTCTTCACAGTTTTCAATTAGCGAACCACTAAAATACTTAAAGAGGCTCTGTTGTAACTTGATGAGTTTCCTCAAATTTGCTGGGCCACAAACTATTTCATATTAAAAATGTAGGAAGAGCTACAGAAGTGGAAGGGCAGATTATGGCTGTTGCATACAAAACCACAGCAAGATGCAAAATTATCAAAGGATGTCATTCTCCAGATTCTCTTTTTTTTTTTGGTGTTACATCGTAACGATCGATCAATACTGTAAGAGTGTTGCTTCATCTAGCACCCACGGTTGAACAAAGGTTGAAGCATGCTTCTGTGTGACAGTGGTGTCTAGGGAAATGCTATTGCATTCAGGTTTGGAGCAGATCAGTTTGTGGCAAAAAGTCATGCCTGGAGGGTAAGGAAGCTCGACACTCCTACCTGCTCTGTGAATAAGCAGAAGATTTCCCTGTTTTCTGATAATAACATTAAAGATCATGTTTTAATGCACTGTATCTAAGAACAAAGTTTAGATTAACTATGTAAACAGTTTTCTTCAATAAAGCCCTAAGTGTGCCACAAAGCACTTCCTACTTGCAGTAGAAATCCTCAGCTGATGTATAAATGGAATTGTCCAATGTCTCTTCCTGATTCATTTGTAGATCTTGCAATGAAAATGTGTCTCCTTTCATAGGCCTGTTTTACATCTGCTGAACCATGTTTCTTCCAGCCTGGAACACAGTTTTTTGCTTTTCAGTAACTATCACAAACATGTCTCGAGAAGCCCCTTGAAGAAGGCTGGTGTCAGCAGGTAGGATGAGTACTCTGTGAATTATAGAAAGGATGCAAACATCATTTTAATGTCTGTCTCTTCACTCCAGGGTTAGATAATGACATTGGTGTCTGGCTATGAGAACCCAGGCTTGCCTCATATACACATGGCTATAAGGCAAAGTCGCTTCTGTGTTAAAGTCTTCATGGGTATTACAAGACTTGTGAGCACTGGAGGGTCCTTTGTGAGCACGTTCCATGTGTTTTATGCTGTGGCAGACTGAAGCGCTCTAATTATTTTCTGTTATCTTGCAGAAGAGTCATCAGTTCTTCTGGGCATAGGTTGAGAATAGCAGGGTGGAAGGGAGCCATACGTCCAGGGGCTATAATGAAGGGATACAGATTCTTCATTGCATGGGGTAGGTAGAAGATATGTCTGAGAAATAGTGTGGAAAGGATGAGTGGGCAATAGATACTTTTCTATGTCCATGCAGCTATTGAGCCATACCACTAAATCCCTGAGGAGTCAGTAGTCTTGCCCTCAGGAGAGTGCACCTGAGCCTTTCAGAGTGAAAACCCATGAGTTCTGCCTTAATTGGTCTTCCTTGTATTTTTTCCAGAGTGACGATAATTTGGTTTGCCGTGTATTTTCGTTGGAAATCAGTAATGCTGACTTTCTTGGGGAGTTACAGATAACACTCTGACTTTCCCCTGACTCTATTTCCTGTTCTGGATGTTGGCAGGTCTTGGATGGCACAGCTTTATTGCAGTGACTGGGTATAATAGCATCTCAGCCAGATAATTTTGGATAGCATCTGAATTTTTTGAGTTGCCTTCAATATGCTTTCTGTGTTCAGAAATCTCTTAGTTTGCTTAAGTTTGCTTAAGTTTGCTTAAGTTCATATACATACTGGGAAGCAAATGCATAAATACAGTGTTGGGTCTTAAGGACTTCATCTAGAAAATCTGAATGGAGGAAAATACAATAGGAAAAAGACAATAGGAAAATCTATTTTATTTTCCTTTAAAGAAAGGGGCATGTCCCCTCTCATAACCAATGTATTCCATATTTAAACATTTTTCTGAGGGAACATTATGACTGATTTTATTACTATTGATATTTGCAAGACTATATTCTTTCTGATGGGGAAGGCAACATGAGCTGCAGCCAACGTGCGGATGATAAAGCACTAGAGCTGTCCTATGGCATGGCTGCTCTCTCACTGCATGCACGCTGCATGTAGTAGAAATGCCCAAAGGCATACTTAAAAAACTGGTCTCAAAGGGGGAAAAATTGATTTGTCTCTTTTGCCTGTTTGGTGTATAAAGGCACCTTATGTGGGATCAGTTTACAAATATGAAGTCTAGGATTCTCTTGCTGGAGAACTAGCTGTAAACTTAGCTGCTGAGGCCGTAGCACCAATGAGAAGCTGAAGAACAAGGAAAGAGGGCTTCCAGTCTTAAATTGAAACTTTTTCAATACGTTTAACACCTATTTACATTTCACATACCTGGAAATTCTGTTTGTTTTTTTTTTTTCTTTGTTTGACTTTCTATACCTGTAAGATCCTCATAGAGAAGCTGATGAAGTATGGGTTGGATGAGCAGAGGTGAGGTGAGGATTGAAAACTCTCTGAATGGTTGGGCCCAGCCCAGATGGTGGTGATCACTGGAACAAAGTCCAGTTGGAGGCCAGCTGCTAGTGGTGTACTCTAGGGGTCAATTCCAGGTCCAATCCTATTCAACATCCCCATTAATATCTGTATGATGAGGTAGAGTATACCCTTAGCAAGTTTGATGATGATACGAAACTGAGAGGAGTGACTGATGCATGGGAGGGTTGTGCTGGCCTCCAGAGGTAGCTCAGCAAGCTGGAGAAATGGGCTGACAGGAACCTTATGAAGTGCAACAAGAAGTTGCAGAGAGGAAAAACCCTGTGGCAGAACGCGTGCTGGGGGCTGCCTAGTTAGAAAGCAGCTTGGCACCTGGGGGTCCTGATGAATACCAAGTTGAACATGAGCCAGCAAAGTGCCCTTGTGGCAAAGGCAGCTAATGGCGTGCTGGGCTGCATTAGGAGGAGTGTTGACAGCAGGTCAAGAGAGGTGATCCTTCCCCTCTACTCACCACTGGTGAAACCCTATCTGGAGTTCCGTGCCCAGTCCTGGCCTCCCCAGAGCAAAATAGATACGGACAAACTGGAGAGAGCCCAATGAAGGGTCACGAAGATGATGAAGAGACTGGTGTGCATCTCTCCTAGGAGGAAAGGCTGCAAGACCTGGGACTGTTCAGCCTGGAGAAAAGAAGGCTCAAGAGGGATCTCATATAAATAAACATAAGTACCTGAGTGGAGGGTGCAAAGAGGACAGAGCCAGGCTCTTTTCAGTGGTGCCCAGAGACAGGACAAGAGGCAGTGGGCACGAACTGAAACGTGGGAGGTTCCCTCTGAACATCAGGAAACACTTTTTCACTGTGAGGGTGACTGAACGCTGGCACAGGTTGCCCAGGGACGTTGTGGAGTCTCCATCCTTGGAGATTCTTCATAGCTGCCTGAACGTGGTCCTGGGCAACTGGCTGCAGGTATCCCTGCTTGAGCAGGGTGGCCAGATCAGATGACCTCCTGAGGTCCCTTCCAACCTCAACCATTCTACAGTTCTGTGGTATCTTCACATTTTTGACTGCAAGCTAAGAAAAGACCTACTGCAGTGGTCTTTCAGAGAGAATTCCACCCACAATGAAGAACGTGAGAATTTCTGGTACTTTTTAAGGTAAGAATTAAACAGAATAGTGATGTGTATGTGTATATGTCTGCGTCCATTTCTGTGTATGTATATATGAAATCTCTGCACCCTCATTCAAGAGAAGAAATGAGAATTTGTTGAAGGTCCACTGTTAGATGAAGGATCTCTTAATTGTTGTTAACAGAATATGGACAGCTTGTTCCTTGCTGGTATTTTTGTGGCTTGATTATCATGTAGCTAAGGTTTTCTAATGCTCATGGCTGCAAGATTTCATGGAAAATAGATAAGCTAAGGCATAGAACACTGATGCATTTTGCGAAAGGGTCTGTTCTTCATCATTTCCAACTTTTTTAGTAATTTCCATTTGAAGACGTCTTGTCTTTGGTGTGTGCTGTTTTACACATGGTTGTTATCCTGAGGAAGCTTTAGCAAAATAGTTCTGCTCCGTCTAATCACTCTTGGCAGATCGTTCTGCAAATGAACCTCCTTGACTGAAAGTCCTGTCTCGCAGCTGTTTAGCCAAAGTGAGTTGAGTTCATTTAAGGCCGTATGACAGCGTTGACAGTAACTGCCATCGTTGTTTAGTGGAGTCAGCAGGGAGGCAGACGAATGAATGGGTATGGACTCTGAGTTGTTCACAGTCTATGCTGCCTTGCATCTGTTTGGGAAATAGAGGCTTTAATTCTCCCAAGCCATATATCTCCAAGCTGACCTGCAGTTCGTTATCAGTATTTATTACTGTTGTCTGCTCTTAGCAAATCCCTTCTTCTCTTGTTCCCCCACGTGCCAGGTGCCTAGTGTACAGAAAAGTGTATTCCCTGCCTTAAACATATACACACTTGTGGCAAGCAGTCACAAAAACCTACAAGCTCTAAGTAGAGGCTGGAACCAGAAGACCAGAGACTTGGAGACACATTTCCATGTGTCACATCACACTTCACAATCTTACTGAGACCATTTTCATCCCTCGAAAATCATACCTGAGTACCCAGGTGTGTCCTGTATGGTTATGGCAGAACAACAGTTATTGGATAATGCCGTTGGTTTTATATCTTGCCTGGAATCTACAGTGAGTAATTTTCCATTATAGAGCCTTACAGTTGGTGCCATCCTTAAGAGTTCAGTAGAAAATTTACTCAATACAGGCAGCAAGAACAGGAGCTTTTAGTACTGCTCAGACTTTGAGCCGTAGCTTAAGAGCAGTATACTCCCATAGCTGTGAACAAATTTGTACCCTTCCCAGTAATCATAAGATCAATGGTTATGGTTTCCCTAAGTGTAAACTAGTTTGTGATTGTTTAAATTCCTCAGTTCTTGTAAAGGGAAGTAAAGGCTGCCTTAAGTGCTAGAGTACATACACATACACAAATGAAAAATGCAAATACAAGCATCCTGGTACCTGGATTTTTAAAGTGTACCCAATATAGCAACAATAAATGTTTAAGAAAATCAGAATTACTTGGACTTTTTTCCCTTAGGGATATACCTTGGAGACATGATACTGTCCAGGGCACAAACAATGATAAAATTTGTCAGCATGCAGAATAAAGTGTGTTTACAAGTCTGTGTATATGCAACAAGCAGTTGCATATACAGCTTCACAGTACTTACTGTAAGCAAACCAGTTATTTACATCTTCATATACATCCTTGAAAACTTACACGTAGCTATAGTAGTGCTTCATTTTAAGTTGTTGCTTATAGCATTTCAAGCAGGATGATGTAACATTTCAGGTATGCATACATATAGCTAGGTAGTGTTAATCTAAGCTTTTGCTTTGTATAAGATTAGTTGAAGTTTAGTAACAAGCAGGAGGAGTTCAAACACACGAATCTTTACTAGTTCCTATGTAGTCATTGCTTTGCATTTTAATTCTTACAAGGCCTTTTGCAGAGGGCTTTTTTTTTTGTGGCCAAGAATATTCGTGTGTGCTTAAGTGGAAACATGAGAGGATTTATACCAATACCAGATTGTTCTCTAAATATAGCGACTTCCAGTGCTTATTTTAAACTAAGTGTCAAACTGGAGAGTTATTAGGGCAGTAACTGTAGTTTGTTTGAAAAAGAAGAGAGAACTTCGCACAGTGAAGTTGTCATATATGGAAATAAGATGAATGGTATGTGTAGTTTGGACCACCACATGTAGGTAAAAAGCGAAGAGCTGTAATCAGTGTTTGTTTTTCTATGAAAGAGCACTCATGAATTTGGAGTAGACTTCACAGCGGGTGGGTGTCAAAGCCAAAAACAGAGTTACATGATCAATCACCCCTTACTAGCAGAGGACTCCAGTAATCTTTTCCTGTGTTGGGTCAGCTTTTTCTGCTGGCTAGCCTTTCCAGAGTTGCTTAGCTTTTGTGCTGTTTCTTTTTGACAGACCATTTTGTGTTTTCTCTTAGTCACTGCTATGCCTTTAGTCAACCTGCAGATTATGCCACTGTTCTTAAGAGAAGTAACCTAGCTGCTTACTGCAAGATTGCATGTGGCACCTGTTGTCAGCTTAGATATCTCTGCTACTCAAGAGAGAGAGAAAGTGAGACAGAAAGGAAGAGCTCCAGCTGAAGCCCACAGCAGTAGAAGTTTCTGTTTGAAAATATTCAAATGATTCTGTGAAAAAAGAAAAAAAAAATGTAATCTTTGAAACTTACTGGAAAAGTAAATTGTTCCCTGCTGGACACCTGCATTAGGTGAACCTGCCTCTTGAGGCCTTTTCTAATTTGGTGATTGTGCAATCCTAGTTTGTACAGCATGTGTATGACCTGTATTGTACTGCAGGAAGGTCCCTGAGAGGGAGGGGTTGCAGTCTGAAGGGGCCTTATAATAATGCATTGCCCTGTCCTGATGGAAGAAGGCAGCCTGCAAGATCTTTTGGAGAGAGATGTTTGCAGGCTGTACCTATACAGTGGGTCTGTACATTTCACTGATGCTTCTACTAACATGTTGCTGAGGAGGTTGCATGATGTGTGCAGGAAATCTTCTGCAGGGTTTCCATTAGCGCTTCTGTGGTCACTGTTATCCACTGAGCTACCTGAAGGCTACAAGAAATACAGCCCTGCAAGGGCATGGATGACAGTCTAGAGTGATAGAGATTGTCTCAAGTCACGAAGGCATTAGATAGTGAGACCACAGTAAATCTATTGAGAGGGGTGCTGAAGGAGTCTAGGTCAAATAGGAATTGATATGCACCATGAAATTTTTATGGAATCATGGAATGTGTTGGGTTGGAAGGGACCTTTAAAGGTCATCTAGTCCAACCCCCCTGCAGTAAGCAGGGACATCTTCAACTAGATCAGGTTGCTCAGAGCCTCATCAAGTCTGGCCTTGAATGTCTCCAGGGATGGGGCCTCCACCACCTCTCTGGGCAACCTGTTCCAGTGTCTCACCACCCTCATTGTGAAGAACTTCTTCCTAATGTCTAATCGAAACCTACCCTGCTCTAGTTTAAAACCATTGCCCCTCGTCCTATCGCTACGTGCCCTTGCAAACAGCCCCTGCCCAGCTTTCCTGTAGGCCCCCTTCAGGTACTGGAAGGCCACTATAAGGTCTCCCTGGAGCCTTCTCTTCTCCAGGCTGAACAATGCCAGCTCTCTCAGCCTGTCTTCATAGGAGAGGTGCTCCAGCCCTCTTATCATCTTTGTGGCCCTCCTCTGGACCCGCTCCAGCAGGTCCATGCCCTTGTGCTGAGGGCTCCAGAGCTGGACATAGCACTCCAGGTGGGGTTATACTTGACCTGGAGTCACAGCTCTGCTTTTTAACCTCTTTAGCTCTTCCAGCATTTTATGGAGGTGAATTGCCAAAGAACAAACCTGAACGTTTTCCCAGAAAGATGAGAGAGTTATAAAAATTGTGAAATACCGAGTCCTCTATCCCAGCTGCTTCTGCTGCCTATCATCTGTAGCTGATGATAGCAGCCTTGTGTCAGCAACGTGCCTGCAAGCACCTGTAGCCAAAGAGCAATAAGCTGTGATGGAGGATGGACCTGCTCTGTGACAACTTCTGTAAGTGTCAGAAATGAGAATGAGATGGGCTGTTCAGCTCCAGACTGTTATTCCAGAGGGGAGTACATTAACTTACTCTCTGGTCAGATGCAAATCAAACTGATTACATAGGCATTACTCCAAATAATTGACTTTGCTGTTATCTTCAGTGATGACATATTTTTAAACTAACATTAATTAAATTAATGAAGTACCCTATAATAATTGAAATTAATGAAGTACTCTATACTAATTGCTTTATTCTCCTATCCCGCCAACTTATTCCGCAAATGCATTCATATTTAATATCAAAGAATCATAGAACGGTTTGGATTGGAAGGGACCTTCAAAGATCATCTAGTCCAACCCCCTTGCCATGGGCAGGAACATCTTTCACTAGATCAGGTTGCTCAAAGCCCCGTCCAGTCTGATATGAACACTCCCAGGGACGGAGCATCCACAACTTCTCTAGGCAACCTGGTCCAGCGTCTCACTGCTCTCATTGTAAAAAAATTTCTTCCTTATGTCCAATCTAAATCTGCCCTCTCTCAGTTTAAAACTATTGCCCTTTGTCCTGTCACTGATGCCTTGGTAAAATGTCTCTCTCCATATTTCTTATAAGCCTTCTTTATACATTGAAAGTCTGCAATAAGGTCTCCCTGGGGCCTTCTCTTCTCCAGGCTGAACAACCTCAACTCTCTCAGTCTGTGCTCCAGCCCTCTCTGGTCATTTTTGTGGCCATCCTCTGGACCTGCTCTAACAGGTCGATGTCTGTCTTGTGCTGTGGACTCCAGAGCTGGATGCAGTTCTCCAGGTGGGGTCTTGATGAGAGCAGAGTATAGGGGGAGAATCACCTACCTCAAACTATTGGCCACGCGCCATGCTTCTTTTTATACAGCGCAGGATACAGTTGGCTTTCTGGGCTGCAAGCGCACATTGTTGGCTCATGTCCAGCTTTTCATCCACTAGTATCCCCAAGTCTTTCTCTGCAGGGCTGCTCTCAATCCACTCATCTCCCAGTCTGTACTGATAGTGGGGATTGCCATGACCCAGGTGCAGGACTTTGCACTTGGCCTTCTTGAGCTTCATGAGGTTCGCATGGGCCCACTCCTCAAGCCTGTCCAGGTCCCTTTGGATGGCATCCCTTCCCTCCAGAGTGTCGACTGTGCCACACAGCTTGATGTCATTTGCAGACTTGCTGAGGGTGTACTCAATCCCACTGTGTATGTCATTGATGAAGAGATTAAAGATTATTGATCCCAGTTCAGATCCTTGAGGGACACCACTTATTACTGGTTCCCATTTGGACACTGAGCCATTGACTGTAACTGTTTGGATGTGGCCATCCAGTCAATTCCTTATCCACCAAGTAGTCCATCCATCAAATCGATATCTCTGTATCAAAGATCTTTCTCAATATCTGAGAATTTTCTGGGGTTAACAAATGGCTGATAGTTGAATATCATAATATTTGACTCATCTTGACCAGTCTCTGAATTTTGTTGAACCTCATGTTTACATTCAGCTATACTACCATGTTTCTTTCATAGCTGGCACAGAAATATACTACAACAGGTCTGTCTGATGAGTACAGTTCTATTGCGGTGGAATTTGCTTTCTGTTTGTTTACATACTTCATTATGAGGATCATGTCTGTTTGCATGACCGGTTGCCCAGGTTTCCATATGTTGTAATTCTATGGCAACCCTTGTACTAATACAAAATATGACAGTACACAAACTAAAAGCAAAGTTTCAGCTTTCCTGGAACAGAAAGTACACTTCTCCTTTTCAATAAATCTTTATTAAAAAGGACACCCTGAGGCTGAATTCTAGTACCTAACTCTGAGTTGTTGCGTAAGGGCATTCAAAAAGGTGAGGTGTGATTTTATTTGAAAATTCAAGCCATGGTGCTATAATGGGAAACTCCTTCATCACTGTTGTGTAGAAGAAATAAATCATAATGTTAACCAGACACTATCAAAGTGTGACCATTTTTTTTTTGATATAACCAGAAACTCCCACGAGAAGGGTAAGCATCTTTAAAAAGTGGCCTACAGTTGCTTTTCAATAAGAAAGACCTACTAAACTATTACATCGTCCCATCAGATGTCTACGTACCCTTTTTCCCTGCATAGAAGGGATATAAATGTAGCCCAGAAGGAAATGTTGATGTTAGGCATTTTGGATGTCCTGGAGAATTCAGCGAATGAGTAAAGAAGGCAATGAGCCTGGCAGGAGACACTGCGTTTGTGCAGGTCACACCAGCAATAGCAAAGCCTGTGCGCAGTGTTCTGTAGTCGAGTGCCTGATGGGGCCTGTACTTCATCAGTTTAACCATGAAAATTAGTCATAGGGAACGCGCATGTCTGCCTCAGATCCTGCACCAGAGGACTCCTTTCCTGTCCAAATGAGGTTGCCAACTGCTTCTTCTGACATTTCCTCCATGCCAAAGAACAAATGCCAAGAGATCTACAGGGAGGTGCAAGGGGTGTCGGTAGCTGCCAGCCCTCTGCCTGTCGCTGACCTGCCTGTCTGCAGGACTCTGCCATATAGTCATTTCCCATCGTCTGGCAGGCAGCCACAGCTTTTGGTTCACGTGAGAGGTAATTTAGCTTGTGCTTAAGCGTTTCTATCTAGTGGTCCATTGGCAATCCCTTAGGCCATGATTAAACAAACTTTTCAGTTGATGTCATTTTCTTCCCGCTTTTATATCTGATGCAGAGTTGAAGCCCTCGTGTACTACTGAGTTACATATGGAGGGAGATACAAAGAAGTAGCTACAGGTTTATTCTTCCATGAAATAGCTGAGCAGAGGTTGAGCTATGCAGTTAGGTCTGTTTGCAGTAAGACTCTGTGGGTTTAATTTTCTCCTGACTGGGCTTCACATGGCAGAGAGATGTAGAGAAGGAAAGCAGGTTTAAAATCCGTTGTATGCTTCTCCTGCTGGAATCAGCCTATATTCTCCTGAAACAGCTTGGTTCACGCATCTGAGAACAGCTGGGAAGCAGAGCCATTTTCCTCCCCAGAGGGTTGGAAGGACAACCACGGGCATTTCTTGAGGCCAGTTTCCTGACTCTTAATACTCCTCTGCTTTGCCTTAAGAGTCGGAAGCATAACAAAGAAGCAATTCCTTTATTTGCAAAATGTAAAAGATAATGCAGACTTTGATTTCTTTTTTAAAGCAGATTTTTAAAAAGCCAGCATGGGGAAAAAAATCTTGTGGAAAAGAAAATAAAGCACTTTTAAAAGCAAGGAAATAACCACGTATATGAATATCCCTGCTTGGTTGCTTTCTTTGTGTTGCATGCTGGATCCCTTGCTGTCTAAACCATTGTGTGCTTTTTGGCTTCTAAAAAAGTTACAGAAACGTTAGTTACCTATTTGCATGATGTATTTTACTGATCCCGCCCTTCATTAGCATTTTTCTGTTTTAAATGAAAAAATAAAATCTATAGAGCAAAGTTATGGTTTGCAGTGATCCTGTGAAATTACATTTGCCTAAATTATGAATGTGAAGATTTTTGGCCTTACGTGGTTGTCATATACTAGGTCGGCTTGGATCAGCTTCTTGGTAGTCTTAGAGACCAGACTTTTGAAGACTGGTGCGTAAGACCTTTTGTTTTCCTCCCACAGAGTGCTGCAGTTATAGGAATACTGGCTCAGTACTTCGGGTTATTTCAGTATCATGCATTGAAAAGTTATCTTTTTTTTTTTTTTTTCCAAGTTCCCAACGGTCATAAATATTTCCCTTGTTTTCCAAGATAAAACTTGGCAGGCAGCTACTCCTGTGGCCTACTTTACTCTCAGCTTTTGAGGTGTGGAGGAGGAGCAGCAACTCTGGGAGTTTCACCCTGTCCGTGCTGCGGAAATGGGTCTTTCTCCTGCTCCACAGTAAAGGGAGGGGCTGGAGACGGTGTCAGAAAGTTGCTGATGACATGTTTCATGGCAAATGTCTCTGGTGTGTGAGTTGCCGACCAGCTGTCAATGCTATTTGAGTTTATGGCTTGGAGCAGAGGCTGAAAAAGACAATCCTGCACCTTCACTTTTAAGAGACAGGCAGCGTATGTGTGAAATTTCGACCTAAAATAAAGGTTGTGGAGCTAGTCTAATTACTTGTTAACATTTAATACGGAGTTAATTGCCTCTGTAATCCCAGAGATGTCCATTGATACCTCTTGGGCGAGGACAACCGCAAATTTCTTCAGCAAACCACGAAGTTTCTCTGCAGGCAGCACAAGTTTCTGGCTCTGCAGGGTAATGGGCAAAATGGGTGGGATCAGCTGCCGGGACAATTTGAGGCTTGAAAATCTGTTCCTTGACACCAGAGGCGTAAACGGTGAGTCATGGCCAGTGACCAGTTGGGCATGCCAGGACTCCCGCCGGCACTGCCCAGTGCGGAGCCCGCTGAATGGCAGCCCTTGCAAGCGCCCGGCGTGAGCTGCTGGCTCCCATTTCCCGTGTTTTGCAGAAAATACTTTTCCGGCAGAGAATTCACTGTTCCTGGGGAAACTGTAAACACACAGAAAATGTGTTGGGACCAGTGCTGAACGTGTTCGTTGACACTGTATGAACTTCAGTAACGCCTTCGAGCGTTCCAGCACTTGCCTTGTCTCAAATGACTTCTGAAGTATACTTTATGGCAAAGACGACACTGAAAGGCTTTCTCAGAAAAACTGGACTAAGGACTGTTTTTAGAAAGACCACACAAAGCTTGGCAGATAGAGCAAAGTTATTTCTGCAGGGTTTATTTTCTGCACAGTTTGTTTTTGTTTAGAATAAGTGCAAGGCACATGCTGCTCAGTTGGGCTCGTCTGTTGACACAGCCGATGCCACAGCCAGCTCAGGCTGTCCTCCACGCTGAAAAATGGCAGCAGGGACTGGGAGGGTGCAGGGCGCCATATCTCAGTGTGCTTGCTTTGCACTTAATTCTTCCCTGAGCGTCCACCCGGGACCACCATTGGGTACTAACAGGCAGCTGAAAGGATGCGGGGTCGGATCTGCTGGGGCCTTTTGGGATCCTTAAATTACATTCTGAGCAACGAATCGGGGTGCACATCATTTGCAAAGGAACCACTCCCTGTGGCTAGTGTTAAGCGCCCGGTGAGATTTGGCGGCCCAGGTTAATCTATATGGTGTTTTAAGGATTTACCCAACTTCATTTCTGTGTGATCGCCCTAGGATATTTAGGATGTAAAGTAAGTAGAGTGAGGACTAATAGCCTTGATAATCCATTAGGGGGACGGGGAAAAAGAAGATAAAAAATCTAATGAGGGCCCATAAGTTTTACTTACTTTGGCAGTGAAATGAGATTCAGTGAGGATATCCTGAAGGAAACAGTGTCATGAGCTGGCAGGGTCAGATTGATAGATTTTTTGCCAATGACCAGTTTATATCTCAAGTGCTGTTTCTGTCTCAATAAGTGTGTGTTACGGCTCAGCCAGGGTATGCTAAGTGCCTTTGCAAGCAAACGCCTGAGGATAATACTGGATATTCACTGGAATGATGTTGCATTAAATGCTAAAATTTGCCAAAAGTTTCAGTAGCTTTTAACTTCCAAAGTTATCTAGAAAAAAAAAAAAAGGAAATATTTAGGGCTGTGATAAGAATAAAGTCTGAGCATCTGTGATGACAAGTGTCCCAGGGCAGCTGGGGAGCGTGTGAAGGGGCTGCCTGAAGGAATTTGTTTACTGACCATTGCCTAGCGAGGGGAAGCAGAGGGGCCACCATGACGTGACAGACGTGTGAAGAGTGGACGGGGCCAGACAGATGGCAGAGCCCTGTGCGTATTCTGGGTGACATCCGATGGCCTGAGATGAATTCAGAAGTAAAAGGTGGTTCACTGACTTGGACTCAGTCCCAAAGAAGAATTTGACTGGCTGTTTTAATTAAAGCACAAAGCCCACGGAAGCTAAAAATTACCAAAACTCTGTTGATTACAGTCAGCAATTAGATACCTTCTGGAAAGCAAAATACTGGTTCCTAAATCTCCTAAATGCCTAAACATTCGTAACAGTCACTGGCATCCATTTCTTCTTGTTCTCTTGGACTGGAGTTTCCACCAGGAGGTGTCTTTTGCTTTCGATACCAAGTGATCCTTACAGATATCATTCTGGGTAGTCCGAATGTCTTGCTGGGAGCTGAAGCTCCACAACTCAATCTCCTTCCAATGGTAGCAGGTACTGCAGCTGCCGATGTGGAGGGGAGGGAGGGAGTCATAGGGCATAAGCCCCTCTCCACAGAGGCTGACAGCACTTTGGGATCTTCTGAATTTTGAGACCAGCAGTAAATTTATCAATGTGCAATTTTCTATAATACCTGTAAAAACTGGAAAGTCATTCTGGGGTTAATAAGTACATGCAAGTTTTTTTTGGGGGGGGGGAAGGGACAAAACAAAAAAACCTCAACAGAGCAAGGTTTCATTCCTGCCTTTTGATTTGTAGCATTTCATATGTTTAAAATAATGTACTCAACAAAAAGGGATAGAGAGTTATAATTGAAGAAAGAAAAAGAAAGCTCAGAGTAGCCTTGATAGGTTGAATTCCAGGCTTCCAGGGCTGTGAAATTAACTTCTTGTTTAATTTTGCCTGTTCTAACAGTTTCTGTTTAAGGGTACTCGGCCAGGAGCCACCATTCATATTTGTTGAAAGGAGCTCCCTTGCAGGAGTAGGGTTATGACCAGAGCCCCCAGCTTCCAATGGATGTACTCTGCCATGGGGCATGGATATGTATCATTTTAAGTGTACTTTCTGCTTGAAGGGAAGCGACAGGAAGCTGGGTGCATTACACTTGAATGAAAAATCCTTTGGCAGACATCTCTGGACTTAGGGGTTTTGATACCTAATAAATGTGACAGTGCAACAGGTTATACTTAAAGATCAAATGGCAAACATAGATTTCAGGATTAAATGTACAACTACTTTCCATTCCCCTAAAGTGTGCGTGAGATGTTTTAGTGATTACAATTATCTAACCTGGGGCTATTTTGATAAACCCTTGAAAAACCCCATTCTCAGGCTCAGTCTGCCTGTACACACACACACACATCCACAGTTGCTACCAGCCACCTGCCAGGCAGGAATGATGTACAGGACTGCGAGCCCGGGTAAACTGAAGCTGGTAAATGTTGATCTTTGAAGTGGCTGTCTGCCGGATGCGATTTTGCAGAGCTCCAGGAAATATTAGCCATGGTCCTGGTGGTTGTGATGTTCAACATAGATGTGTTCCTTGGCTGCAGGTTTTGTGGTTGCAGATGCTAAATCTTCACCATTGCATGTTCCTGGTCCAGGATGAAGCTTGCTGGGGCACAAGATGAGTCACTGCGGCTGCTTTCTCGCTTAGAGTGGATTACTCGAGAGTGGCCATAAGTAAACACAGCAGCAGCTTAGGGGCTGCCGCGGCAGCATCCAGTGATAAACAAGTTATGAGGCAGAGACCTCCAACAGCTTTTGGAAGCTGGTGGTGTGGCTAGGCTGATTCCCTCAGGTGACCTTCCACCAGGTTACTGCTAGCACCTGTCGGGATCTGATTAGCTCACCTGTAAGCGCTTCCTGTAGCCAGCTATGTCAGGACATGGATATAAATATGTGCCTTGTCTCTTAGCAGCTCTGTTTGTATTTTGCGACATAAGATCTCTGATGATCAAGCTCTCCATGAGCTTGCCAGTCATCCTAGCGGTCCTGATACAAAAAAAGAGCATAAAACCAGCAAGCCTATGGAAAGCAGGAAACTGAACTCACAGGAGTTCAACTTCTGAAGCCAGTGAAACCGAATAAACACTTCAATATTTTAAAACCCAATAATATTTCAGTCTATGTAGGACCTAGGACCCAGGTGAGTATCAGAGTAAATGTAATTTATATAGGCCAAGCACGTTTATAAATCTCCTTGGAGGGACAAGGCTAGTGGGCAAAGGTTACATTTTGTTAGTTGATCTGAGGTAGCTGGGAGAGACAGACAAGCGTTTAGGCAGATGAGCTGTTTTTTGGGGTAATGCAGTAGGCCAAGTGATTTGGCAGACGCAGAGATAGAGCAGATCCATGCAGTAGAAAAGTTTTGCTTTTACAGTCTTTCCCTGCACGCGTCCCTGTGGTTTGCAGATGCACTCCGTAAGGCTACCAGTTGAGGGCTTTTTCTTTCCCCACCGGCAGCGCTGCAGTCCAGGAACCCCCTGCACACTGTGACCTTCCCTCGGGCACATGGGACAAGTTCCTGCTCAGCCTGGCTCCGAGGCTCGCTTGTCCTCTCCCTCCTGGGACATTGCTCGCTGCGACCAGAGTCTTCCCGCTTCCCTGGCTGAGTGCAGGTTTGCTTCAGAGTTTTGCTTAGACAGTGAGCGCCATGGGCTTTTAGTTTAACCCCTTTGGAGCATACCAAGGAAGTTCCTCAAATAAGAAGTCTTTGCTTTTGAAGCACAAAAGCATCATCTTCCAGATTAATGGAGATCCTCACATGCGGTGACGGAATCAGGGTTGGTGGGGTTGGATCATCTCTCTCTTCTCTCTCTCAAACTCTTACTCCCCGTGGCTGTGCTTGTCACTCTGATTCAAGAAGTGTAGCCCCAGAAACCCCCTCTCTTAAAACACGAGAAGTCCCCTGTCTCATGATTTGGCTCACCAGCTTCCTCATGTTGGTTCCCCTGTGGGGTGCGGGCCACAGTTTGGTCTGGGTTGTCATTCTGATGGATTTTTCTTCAAAAAAATGCCAGTGACTGCGAATGGGTAGGTTTGCCTTGGGCAGGCTGAGACTTGCTCAGCATTTAATACAAAGCAGAGCTCATAATACACTGCTGGCGTACTACACCACATCACACCACGTGCATCTGCATAACTAAATGAAAGGAGGCAATGAACAAAGTAAACAGACAACATAACGCAAGGGAATGCTATGGCAGTGAAATTTCATATTCTTTTGCCAAAAGAAGGCAGCCCTGTTGTGCACGCTGCTGGGACGAGCAGCTGTGCTGGAAAAGCTATCACGGTGCTTTCCCCCGTGTGCGTGATCCTGGTGGAAACATGATTTAGTGAAGGGATGGAGCTAGTAATGAACAAGAGTAGCACCGTGAACAAATAAATGCCAGCTGATTCCTTCTTTATCTGTCTTTTATCTTTAATATTCCCCATGCACTGGGAACAATGGAAACTGATTTAGGGTACCAAGTTATTTCCAATTCAGAAATTCACAGCAGAGAATCTTGTGTCTCCAAATCTTACCTACGTCCTGTTTAAGTATACCAGCTAACAGAAATCATGCAGATGGCTTTTTTGAAAGAGCTGTTGCAAAGAAAACCAGAGCTACCAGAGAAGAGCCTGGCAGCCTTTGTGTCAGCAGATAAAAAGCTGTAAAAATTATGTCATGAAGAGCATGAAAAGGGGAACCAAGTGGTCTGAACAGCAGCTCACTGGAACTGATGGGTTGGTTGGAACAAGCAGAAAGAAAACTTTGAAAAGCGTGTGAACGTCTGTCAGGTCATTGTGAAAGAAATGCTGTTTTTTGGAACAAACAGAAGATCTGGTGTGATCAGTGCATGACAGAAGTGCATTTTCAGGGAGAGAGCAAGGAGAGAAGCCGCCTGTTGCCAAAAAGCTTATACAAGCTCAAGCATCCCCCAGAGCGGTGGAGCAACTCCGACTAAATCAGAAACTGAGAAGGGCAGCGCGAGCTGTGCCATTGGCAGCCTGCTGGTAGCTGTGACCAGGTGCCGCAGTCACAGAGTGTTTCAGGGCTAATTGCATTACTTTCATGGTTTTTGCTAACAGCTGTATTTCTGAACTTTTTGGGGGAGCGAAGGGCAGGGCAGGAGGTGGGGCTGGTAGTTAATCCAAGCCCCCCGCTGGGAAAGGAGCCTTTGAAGATTCATCCCGCTGGCGTTGGGGAACATGAGCTCTGCGGACGGGTCTGGTGGCTGCAGCAAACAAAGGGTCAGATGATGAGTGTCAGTCCTTGGAAGGAGACTCGGTTTGTAAAGTAAGGTGAGCTGGAGAGAAAGCTCCAGCCGGAGGAAGGTGCGTGACTGCCTGCTTGAACCACCTGTGTGCTCATCGCCCGAGGCTGGGCTTTTCTGCAAAATGCTTTTCTTTCCAGTAGATAACACTCAGCTTTGCGAAAGTTGCCTGGAAACCCCATTTTTTGCTCCCTGAAGGCACTGAGCAGCACAGGGTCAGATTAGCGGGGTCCTCAGGTGCCCTCCCTGCCTGGGCAGTGAGGGGTGTCTGGCAGCTGGGGACCAGCCAGGCAGGACCAGGGGCTTTTGCTGCAGAAAGGTGGCAGCTTTAGGTGTGAGGTGCCCCTGTAGATACAAGAGGAGGAACAGCCTTGACAGTAGCAGTGCACGTCAGTCGCTGCAGACAGCAAACACAGACCACCTCCTGCTTCTCCATCCCTCAGCTATTTTCACAGAGCTGCTTTTAAGAAACCACAGAGGAGACAAGAAGGTTTAAAAACCAAGAAGTTTTTTCCTATGATGACAACGCTAATTGGTCCCAGCGTGTACCATGCAGTTCTTCCAGTGTGAATCTAACAGCTTACCAGAAGTGAGGCCATCTGCAGCTTGATGGGAATGAAGATACCATTTATGCCTGGTGGGATCAAGTAGCTTTAATCATGGCACCACCCTGGATGTTTTGGGACTGAGCCTCTACCTTCCTTCACATGGGTCAGGCTTTGCATAATGTTGTGGGCCCAGCTGAAATATTTATGCAGGCTTTTGTGTGCTTGATTGGCTTGGGGATTTCTTTAATTTTACTTTCTTCATGGAATTGTAGGGCAAAACCTTTCCATCCAATTGAACAGTCACTTGCTAATGCAGTTTTTCGCTTTCCCAAGACACTGCCTTAAAAAATGTCAAAAAAACCCACCTCACCCTCCAACTCTTCCGTCCAAAAAGCCTTACGAAAATGCATGGTGACTGTTCTTGATTAGAGGAAGAATTGTCTTCAGAAAACCTTAACTTTTCATAGATAGGACGTATATAACGTAGATGCACTCAATTCTGCTGTTCGAGACAAATTGTCAGCAAAAAATGACCGCTTTAGTTGCAAAGTTTGCTTTCAGTTTACTGAAAAGGAATTGAATGAAAAGTGAAGTGTTGAACCTAAAGCTTTCCTATTTGGTGCCACAAGCCTTCTACTAGGCTCACCCAGAATCTCATATAAAGTAGCTGGTAGAATTTCTGTGTTCTTAAATGCTAAACCTTCATCTAAACCTCATCTGTACCCAGGGGTAGCCTCCATGTGCAGACTTCATTAGCAAAATGATGTCTCTCTGGCTGTATCATTAATATTTTTAACTAATGTTTGCTGGAGATGTAAGAAGGCTTAATAGGTCCTAAAAAATGAACTTCTTTACTGGCTTTTTTTTTTTGTGGCAGTAGAATATTTTAAAAAAAAAGGTGTCCCAAAATCCAGACACTGAGATTCCAGAGACGGTATCAGTAAATCAGTTTTTTGTCCTAAGAAACCCTGGTAATATTTTTTTCCTGTTTCTGTATGGGAAGTACAGAGAAAGTCCAAATGTGACTGGCAGCTTTAAGACATTTCTTGCAAATTTTCTGTATAAATGAGTGCCTAATCAAGTGAAAATTGTGAAACTTTTTTTGCTTCATATTTCCTTAATACTGTTTCTCTTGGAGCTCACTGCTCATATGCAGTTTTTCTTGTAAAGCTCCACTGTTGCTGAACTAAGCGAACAGCTGTGTCAGATATAAACCCCACGAAGGGTCTAATATGTCTGTGGTTACCCTTCCAGATTTTTATGGAGGAAATATATCATTAAGAAGCTAACTGCTAATTTTAGTTATCCCAGTTGTTTTTTTTCATTTTGTCAATGGAATTTGGTTTAGTTTATTAGCCAGTGTCTGGCATTATGTCTTGTTTGTGTTATTCACAGAGAAAGCAATCACTGTCGTTTCTGCACTGTTTTGGGGAAAAAGTAGTATGGCTAGTCTCAATCCCCCTCCCCCTAAGCCATAGATATAATTGCTGCTCACTGATGTATTGATGCCTATTTGTTAAGTAAATTTAAAAAAAAAAAAATTAAATACAGATTTGGAAAACTTGGATGAATGACTCATAGAGTTAATGTATCACCAACTGTAATTGAAAGAGACTCTGTACAGAACTGCTTATTAGAGCAGCAAGATGAGAGACAGGCATACGGAGGGATTTTAAAGGTCTCGTCTTATGAGTCTTACCACTGCAATGCATAACTGCATTGAGGGGGGATAGGTTTCAAACCCTGGGTCCCAGTCCCCCCTGGGCTGAATATTTTGGGCAGGGAGGAATGTAAAATGAGCACATGCTTGGTCCTGTACAGTTTGATTCAGCTGTCAAGGAGAAGACAGTGAAGTTACACAGTAAAGTAAACATCGTTACAGGAATGCGGGTAAAAAGTGTGTTACTCGCCAGCCTGAGCAGCGAGTGAGTGGTGAGGGAAACACATCTGAGAATCCCCTTTCTCCCATCTCTTCTCCCGGATGTCGGTGTTTGCCTTCACCAGGGAATTCCTCGCTGTCAGCAATCAAAGGAAGTTAGCGATGCCTGGCTTTTGTTGTCTGTGAAGAGGCTTGTATGGTGTCTTCGCCATGCCATTCCCTAAAAATGGAAAGAAAGTGCACCTTTCCTGTATTTGCACAGCCCCTTGTATTGCGTAGAGCTGCATCTACCCCCTGAGCAAGTAATTGCCCGAAATTGTATGCTTGTGTTTCCGTGTCAGGCTTTTCCTAGCATTCTGTGGCTACCTCTCTTGCTTTCACGGAATCACGGAATCTTCAGAGTTGGAAGGGACCTCTAGAGATCATCTAGTCCAACTCCCCTGCTAGAGCAGGATTGCCTAAAGCACATCCCTCAGGGCTGCATCCAGGCGGGTCTTGAAAATCTCCAGAGAAGGGGACTCCACAACCTCCCTGGGCAGCCTGTTCCAGTGCTCTGTCACCCTCACTGTAAAGAAGTTTTTCCGTGTACTTGAACGGAACTTCCTATGTTCTAGCTTGTGCCCATTGCCCCTCATCCTGTCACTGGGAACCATTGAAAAGAGCCTGTCTCCGTCCTCCTTAAACCCACCCTTTAGATACTTGTAAACATTAATCAGGTCCCCCCTCAGCCTTCTCTTCTCCAGGCTAAAGAGTCCCAGCTCTTTCAGCCTTTCCTCATAAGGGAGGTGCTCCAGTCCCATAATCATCTTGGTTGCCTTTCCTGTGATTTTGAAGTGCAGCCCTCTCTTGATAACTCCTAAAAGACTGCTGTAAATTAAGTGCTGTGGGCATTTGGAGGAGGAGGACTTTGAGGCAAAAATTGTGTGGCATGCTGCAAAACGAAGCTGCATGTTAGATTTTTTTAATGAGAGACTTCGGGCTACAGCGCTGTGCATTCATCAAATTCTCCATAGACTGCTAAATATCCTTCTGTTACTCCCACAAACAAGTGTGGAAAGTTGTCTGCTTCTTTACTTCAAGGAACCCCCTCTTCGCATTGATTTGCCCTCACAATTGCTCTGTGTCAGTCCTCGAGGTCTGCATTGTGAGACCTTCCTTTCTGCAGCAATGGCACATGTCGTTGCTGTTGCTGAAATACAGTTCAGTATAAAGGCCATTTAGTCAATGCCAGCATTCATTTGGAAGAAATTTAACATTAGCATATTCTGTGCTGGATACTGCAAAGTGCCAGGCTCCCTGATCCTGATTAGCGAATCACACACATAGAGCTCTCTGTCAGTGCTCCCATTGATTTCGGTGGAGCCAATCACACATTTCAACTCCCAGAAGATGCTAAAATGATTAGCTGGTTGGGGGGTGAGAGCACTCTGTTTCTGGAGACTTAATAAATAGGTCAAATTACTCTTTTTTTAAAAAGAAACCAAAAAAAACCCCAACCTGATTAAAAAAGAGAGTTCCTGATCTTTGGTCCCGTATCAGTGGGGAATCAGACCAAGGGAGAGCAAGTGTACAGCAAACAGAGAACGCAGAGTCAAGTTTATAGTAACATAATCATTCCGGCTGGAAAGTCTAGGGGGTTTTCTTTCTCTTTCAAATCACTATTTTTGTAGAAGAACCTCAGTCTACTTATAATTAAGTCTTAAAGCCAGGCAGCTATTTAAGCCTCATAGTTGGTAATTTGAGGTCTTCATGTGAATGTGTTTTCCTATGTCGACACTAATTTATTTCTGGAAAAAAAAAAAAGAATATTATAAGAAGGCTCTCTTTCCTATGGGGTTTCTCATGAAGTGCAGACAAAAATAGGGCTGAAATCTAAACTGAAATTGCCAGGCATGAATTCCAAATTGTAGGTTTCTTTGCAAGCAAAATGATCCAAATTCAGACAAGCCTCAAAACACAGATTCTTCGTCTGAACTGGATATTGCCACTTATATCAATTACAAACAAATGTGTGAGAAGCATTCGACTTCTGGTAGAGCCTCGGTGACTTCCCTCTATCCTCCATGACTGTGAAAAAACATGCATACCTTGGACTAGCACATGCCAGCAAATAAATGCTGTGCGTGCTAACTCTTGTGAACTAGCTAAATATCTGTATGCAAGTGGATGTTTTATGCACTCCTGTTTTACATAGTGGCAGATTAACTATTTGGCAGGCATGTTAGGTGCCTATTTTTAAATATTTATTCCTGTATTTATTTTTCTTTCACATGCTGCTGCAGTAACAAGTTACTTGTACTTAACCAGTGATTTTGTATATTCCTCCAAGAGACTAAAACCAGACACAGTAGATATAAAGAGAAATCATGGTAAGAGGCAAAAAAAAATTCCATTCCCTAAAAAGGGAAAGAAAATGCAGCTTTTCTGTATTTACACAGCCCCTTATACTGCTTAGGGCTGCATCTACACCCCAAGTAAGTAGCAGTCATTTATCATGCATCTGTTAGACAAAAATGTACAGTACAAATGGGTTGCTGCGCACAGCGTCTGCAGGTGAGAGAGGGAGCAGATGCAGAGGGATGCTGTAACACACGCTGCCCAGGACTCAGGTGTTGTCACGGCTGGCATCTTCCTGAGTCCAGAGTCCTGAGTCCAGAGGACTTCGGGAACCAGATCTGTACCTGCTCTTTGCCTTAGGGGGGCAGTGACTGTCCGTGCAGATGATTTTTTTCACATCGGAGAGAATACTTTTGAAAAGGCAATGGGGGAACTCCTAGGAAGCCACCTCAGGGTGGCTTGGTAGAGTTGGAGGGCTCAGGCAGGGTTTGGGAGGGGAGGGTGAGCCTCAAAGGCAAACAAGATATTTAACATCAGTCCGACTGCTAACATGTCCAAGTTAAGCAAGTGCTTAAATATGCGTGTAAACGAAGACAACCTCTGTGGTCAAGTGAAATGACATGGAAAAAGAAGAAATCTATGCTCTCAGGGCTCTGAAGAGGATAGGTGTGATATGCTGCTGGGTGAAGGACTGACTTGACACAGTCCTTGACAGCTCTTACGGCTCTTGCTTGCAGCCTGGCTGCTATGGATTAGTGTCAAGAATGGGATTTGTCTCATATATGTGGCCATTAGATTAGGAGAGTCATTTTCCAGATCATCTATGGCATAATGTTTCAGACGTGGATATCCTAGCTTGTTTTGTTGTTTGGTTGGTTTTTTTATTATTTTCTTTCTCCCTGTTTCAGTTGTTCCTGGTATTGCATTCCAGGTTTCTGTGACTCCTGTGTCCCATTTTACTCTCCTGATTTGGTTTTGATGTGTTAGTAAAGTCTCCAGGACCAAGCTTTTGTTTCACTGTGGTTTATTTACTGCATCCTTTTTCTGCATGTTGTTTCTTAAGCATTTTTTGGCCTCCTTGTGCATTCTTAGCTTGTCATTGCATCCTTTCCTCTGTTTTTACAGAGAAGGTTATGTTTTAGGCCCTGCTGCTAAAATATCCATCCAGAGAGTAATTTTGAAATAATCCCATTGAGACTGCTTATGTATTTACATGTGGGTTTACATTTAGAATTTTTTTGAATCAGCAGATTTGTACACGTTAGTTTTACTACTTAAGAGTGTCTTTCTAGTTTTCTTTGAAACCAGAAAGTCTTTAGAAGTTTTTGGCAGCAATTTTTTTTGGTATTGTTTTAAAACCTAAATTATAAAAAATAAGTTTAAAAGTTTTCATCTGTAAAACAACTAAATATTCCTGCAGCATATTCCTGCCTGTGTAAATTACCTTGTCAATCAAATCGTCTGTCTACACCTATCAGTTCCGGAGGGCAACACTTCCTTATTAATCTGCTTTACACTGATATAACATCTGTCTCTGAAGTTTTCCAATAATTTTAAAACTGTGATTAAAAATTCTGTGAGACGTGTGAGGTGATGTTTGTGTGGGTACAGTGGGATATCAAAAGGTTAAATGACTTGCTTAACAATTGAGTGGCGGTCTCAATCTCCTGACCGAGCCCCAGAACAACCATTCCGTTGAAAATAAGTACTTTTGTCCAGGGATGCGAAATCAAAGCCTCTGACATTGATTATTCTGATGCGTGCCTGTTCCCAGGACATTACATTTCTGTAGATACATCTTACGAGGGTGAGAAAGCAGTGCTGTCCAGCCCTGAGCTGTACTCTGAGGAGTGGAGCTGTGTCAGACTGATCTACCAGATCGCGACGACTTCAGAGGCTTCGCCTGATCCCGCCAGGCTCAACCTGTACCTGAGGCATGAAGGAGAGAGCTTTGATCGTTTGCTGTGGTCAGCCAAGGAGCCCTCAGATAGCTGGCTCATAGCTAGCTTAGATTTAATGAACAGCACGAAGAAGTACAAGGTAAGCCCCATTTTAGAAGATGCCCCAGGCTTTCTGGTGCACGTGTTGGGGTGCATGGGCTGCTTTTCCATTCACTTCTGTTCTTGGGTCCTATTCTTGGCTTTCATCTCTAGGGATGGCAGCGTGTGAATTGGTTGACCCCTCTGTCCCTAAAATCAGTGAGCCGGGCTGGCTTGAGCCAGGCAGTCGGCACTCTTCCCAGCAGACGCATGGGAAAGCGCGGCCGATGAGCCCTGCAGCTCAGTGATGCCTCACCGTGTGGCAGCCCTGTGGAGCTGCTGGCGTCCTCTGCCAGACACGGGACCTCCCAGGTCGTGGGTCTACAGCTGCGCTCACTCGTTCCTGTCCTCTGGGCCCTTCTGGGAGGAGTCAGAAGCTGAGAGGAGATGATTCCTACCCAAAACCCGTCACATTGCATCTCTCGCAGTAACGTCCTGTATAGCCACAGCTGAGGCATCTGGAGTCCCATACTTTTATATGAAGTGTGGGATTTTTTGGCTTTGTCTCATTGTCCTTCTGCCCTTGAGGAGGGGCATTGACTCCATCTTTAATGCATACTGCAAAGGTCTTCCAGCAAAATCACCTCTCCTGACTGTAAGGATGATGAGTCCCCTGCATATATTTAATTTTTTCTCCTGTTTAGCCTGTTTAAATGTCCAGGACGATAATGGAAATACTGAAACCCTAAAATTTACAGTTTGGTTTGTATTGCGCAGATTGTACTGGAAGGTGAAATGGGACAAGATAAATCTGCCAGTATAGCAGTTTTTGAAATTAAAATAACTCCTGGATATTGTATTGGTAAGTACTGTCTGCTCAGTTCCCATATTCTCTGCATAGAAAAAAAAGCATTATTTGCAGTTTTGAAACTGAATTAAAGGTCTGGGTTTAGAAAAAAGGCAATGGCTTTTTCTTTCTTGAAATGTAGACTGACATATTTGATATAGATATTTTTTGAGCTAAGATTGCACACACTAATATGTGTTTTTATTCACCCATCTCTGTGATGTATATAGATATTTCACATACAATAATTCATTCTGAAACTATTTATTGTTCAAGCAGGAACAAGTGTTGTATTATCACAAAACTAGACTGCTGCAAATATTCGACGTAGCAGCTGTGACATTATTTCTGCTGTCTGCCTGCTCGTGCCTCCTTACAGCAGCATTTTGCTGTCTGCGGAGTCAGAACTCTGTTGATATTTACACTTAACTGCTACTTCCTTATGGCATTTGCCAAAAACTGCTGATGAAGTTCAAAAATTTCAGTGGCTAGGAGGCTGGGAGACCTTTGCATTTCTGGGGAGCTCTGGTGGAGTCCAACCGAATTGTCACAATTCTTTGTCTCTGTGAAGGAAACAAAGCAGCCTCATTACGGCTATGAAACACTAGTCCTGCTTTGCTTCTAGCCATCCCTGATTTACAAGTGGAAGTTCTGCTCTGACTAATTCATACTATGAAGTGGTATATTTTAAATCTATCTTATTTGGTTCTAAATTACAGCAGTCCTATATTGCCAAATAATGAAAAGATAGATCGGGCTGAACAGGATGGAAACGAGAATTTTACCAAAAATTGATCAAAAATTGTGGCTATGTTTCCTTCCATGTATTATATGCTGTTAAGTGTTTCATAAATATAGGTGTTATCTGCACTGCCATATGTAAAATGAGGCCAGTGGTTAGCAACAGCCACTCTTCCAGTTTTTGTAATGAAAATGTGTGCACTGAGCTGGTGATCTCTGCAATTGCAGAATGTGACTTTGAAGAAAATCATCTTTGTGGCTTCGTGAACCGCTGGAACCCCAATGTCAACTGGTTTGTTGGTGGAGGGAACATTCGCAATTCTCAGTCTATCCTGCCCAAGGACCACACACTTAACAGTGAACTGGGTAAGCAGTAAATGTAAAACAGAAGTAAAAGGGAAAATCTGAGTCTGTGATCCATGTATGCCTCTTATACTGCAAATTGTTATGTGAATTCTTTCTTTTCTCCTGGCAATGGGTGCGGTAAGAATGACTTACGTGAAAAAAAGGTATTAGAAAAAGACAGGGAGAATTTGCAGAAGTTCACACAGTTTCCTGTAAGCTTTATAATAAGGTTGTTATGCCCTTTGCTCAGCTTCTAAATTACTCAAAATGAGGATAAAATTTTGTACAGGGAGGGGGAAAATTAATCTTTCTGTGGATTCTACAAGTATAGGCCACAATTAGTTTTACAATCTTGTACCGCTGCTCTGTACATCTGGCAGGGGTTTTCTTTCCAGTGGCTATTGGGAATGTTGAGTAGGAAAGGTAAGGGATTGAAACGCATTTGGAGACTCTCAGGTTAAATTACACAGTTTAGGAGTTTTGTCTCTTTCTGTCAAATAGGGTGCTGTTAATACAGTCTGTTGGAGTAAGGACTCCAAGGATTTTCAGCACTTGCCCTGTATGAAATACTCGTCCTGGCCACCTTGTTGGGAGGAGAATGTTTCACATAGTCACAGAGAAGGGCTGGGTGCTATCTTAGCCTTTGGTGTGGTGTTGCATGAAGTACCGCGGCAGGTGAGGGTCAGGAGATCTGGCTGCTGCAGGACGCTGCACGTCTCAGACAACGTGACACTTGCGACAGCGCAAGGAATTGCATCACGAAAAGCGGGGTTGATCCTCCATCCTTAACTCACACCGCTGTGCCTTTTTATTTATTTCACAATTGTGTGAGTTGAGTACAGAGTGTCACCCCACGGCACCTAAGTGCTGGTAAAATTTTGATGGAAGTTTAACTCATCACAACTTCGAGAGCAGAGAGAGGCTCTACCTATTAAGTAAAGTACTGTATGTGATAGGAAATGCCACCAACTGGGAGGGATCTGTTTTCTTGTAGCCACAGTGTTTCTTTCTCACACCAAACCTCTCTGCTGATCATCGACTGAGAAGACCCCAAGAAGCCAAAAGTCATAGAAGGGCCTTCTTTTTGCAAGAATTGTTCTATGAAGGTACATCAGCCAGGGAGAGCATAATTAAGCTATGAAATGCGGTAAAACTGCAGAGCAGAAACGAAGCCCAGAACTTCTCAGGCAAGAACTGCAGAACCGCCACCAGTCCCCTGGCAGTGGGCAGGCTGGAGGAGACCCATAGCCAAGCGAGCCCTTTCCCCTCCTTCCACTGGAGTGAAGTGAGAAGTGGCATCTCCAGGTTTGAGAACACTATTAGTTAATTAATGTAGCGGTGTAGATACAAACCTAATGGCACAGCGTGCAGCATCCATGCTAAAGTACCCTGTCAGTTTGGCACTTCATTCTCCTTTAAGTTTCCTACTTGTGAAGAACCATTTTTCCGTTCATCAGCTGATACTGTTTGATGCTGTGTTTCTGAGAGCGTAGAAGAAGAAAAACTACAGATGCACAGCCTATCTGTGCACATGGATGCGTCCTGTTTAAATCGAGATTGCTCTCCCTATATCAAAGTCTGAGAAGCTGTACCCTTTGAAAATCCCGCAGTTTGTATTGGCTGTTGAGGGGGAGGGAGTCTACTCATCTGTAATGCATTTTTCTGTTTATTAACTTCTCCCAAAAGTCTTTTTTACAGATTAAAAAAAAAAAATACCCAACAGTTTATTCAGTGAAGATAAAACACTTAGAAACCGTATCCTAGTAGACTGAGCAGAATTATATAAGCAGTGAAATGTGCAGAATAAAGGTTATTTGCCAACTTATTTGATACATTAAATGAACTGCTGAGTAAAACATGTGAGGAAACCCATGGCTTATAGTCTTGTTCATTTACTTGGGTTGCCTCAGTGAAAGTCGTACTTGGAAAAAGACTAAATACTGAGTTGTTGGGAGGCAGGGAATTTACTCAGTTGTAGCACATTTTTCCATTTATGAATGGCTCCCAAAATTCAGAGTTTATTACTTTCTTTAATATAAAGGTCTTGAATAAAGACTTAAGAAAGAGCTGAGACTGACTGTTTTGCCAGTGGTATCTTAGCTAAATAACTATGGGTTGCTTCGTTTAGTTTAATCTTAGGAATTACTAAAATTTCCTAGGAATCAACCATTGTTGTCCAGGCTCTAGAGATAACATGCCTAGTCCCTGCCTATCTCCTGATACTTCTTATAAGTCGTGTCTTTTAAAGAGTTTCTTTTGTACTTCTAGGTCACTACATGTATGTGGACTCTGTTTACGTCAAACATTTTCAGGAAGTGGCCCAGCTAATCTCACCAAAAACCATGGCCCCAATGTCTGGCTGCTTATCTTTTTATTATCAACTCAAGCAGCAGAGTAGCATTGTTTTTACCGTTTACTTGAGAGACACGAGTGGCTTTTATGAGGAGATCTGGAAAACAGACAGCGCACTGAGTGCGGACTGGGCGCTAGCAGAAGTTGACTTCGATGCACCGTACCCCATGGAGGTAAAGCAATTGTTCCTGTACTGTCCAGCTACCACTTCCAGGTTGCATCAGACATCAGTGCCAACTCAGGCCAAGTCAGGAACATGGCAGTGGGCATCCAGTACCTGATTGATGGTTTTAAAGATGCTGGTGATCTGTTGTTTCCTTTGTCCACTGCATAAGGGTCAAGGAGGAATCACTTTCCTCCTTGATTTTCAGCAAAGATGAAGTAAGGTGGTGAAGTGCTTGAACAGAATACCTTGGGAGGGTGTAGAATCCTACTAATGTGCCGTCTTTCAGCTCCTACTAAATAATGTCAGTGTTCTCTCAGTCCCATATTTCTGTGACTCGATGATCCATTTTTGAGGATGCTGAGTATCATAAAATAATGCATGCCTCCCACTGCAGAAGAAAAATTTAAAAAAAATATTTGAGCTCTATTCTCTGCCTTATACAATCTTGCAATTCAGTCTTTCTGTGCTTTGACGAGATAGAGTCCAAACTTGGGTCCTAATAGTACAGTAGTCCTCAGCTGTGAAAGCCAGCTTTCTATGGTTACTATAATTAATTTAAAGAGCATCAGGAAGAAATTGTATTTTTTATTCCCCAGTGTTTACTGAAAGAAACACCAAACCTTACAAGATTGTAACAAAATTTTTTTATATATATATATGTACGTATAAAAAATATACACACACACATATATGTATAAAAATGTGTGTGGATATATATATATGGTATATATACGTATATACATTATATCTTTATATGTAAAACATATATTCTGAAATGTCACATGTGAATACCTTAGAAGACTGGAAAAAACCAGTTTATATGTATTATATATATGCATATATACTTATATGTGTACAAATATATATTTATACATATAGATGTAACTTTTTATATATATACACATATATTCTCTCCCTATATTTACACTTCTAATACTTGGATTACAAATAAATCAGATTTCATTCTATTTCCTTTAACTCCCCATAAGTTATTTGTTAATTCACTGTAAACCTGCAGATTTTCAGAAATTATTAGGGGTAAAGCTAATTTTCATCAGGTGATGTTACATAGTCCTTTTATACTCTGTAAAGTCAGTGACCAAGTCATCCCTTTGAATTGCCAGACCTCAAATGGTACGGGAAAGGAGATTAGATCTGATAAGGTTTCATAATACTGAATGGTAAGTGAATTACTCATTCAATAAATATAAAGTAACATGGAAGGGGAAAAACAGTCCTAGCACTATAGATGGAAATTATTGATCACTTAGAGCTTGACATTACTGTGGTTAGTTTTGTGGAAATATCTTCTCAGTTCTTAGTGACATTCATGAAACCATTCGGAATGTTCGAAAATATCTATACTGGAATAGACAGTAAAACAGAGGATGTCATACCACTGGACGAATGCGCGGGGTACCCCTGTGTTCCACAGATTATGCAACACCGACCCTCTCAGTTAAAAAAGAGTATCCTGGAACTACAAGAGGGACACGGGAAAAATCAAAAGTATGGAGAAGTCAGGTTAATGAAATAAGAGTTTTCAGCCTGTAAAAAGGATGACTGAAGTAGAATATGGTAGAGGTTCATAAAAATCATGAATGACACAGAAAAGATTAACTGTTCCCTTTTTTTCATAATTTACATTGCTGTTCCAAATTCTTAATTACCAGGTAACAGTTGTAAAATAAACCAAGGGAAGGATTTTTTTCTACATCACATAACTGTAAAACTCACTTCCACGGCATAATATGGATTCTGATCAGTTAAAAAAAACTGATTAGACAAATCAATGGGAAAGAAAGAATCCAGCAGGAATGCAATGTGAGGCAATTGCATATAATTTCCTCAATTGCTTCAAAAGGGTCTTCCTCTTTATTTCATCCGGCTAGAGGAGATCCCTCAGGATTCTTTCACAGCTCTCCTAGTTTGGCGCCAATCCCAAGGCAAGACATCACAGGCATTGCTTGCGCTGAACAGGCTCTCACTCTGGAAGCATTTGTCCTTATATCCTTGTTTTGTCCCTGGGGTTGCCTTGTGGTTCAGGCCTGTTCTTAAAGTTTTCCTGTAACTCAGAGCTTTGATACTTAAGAGAAATTTTAAGAGACTTCCTCAAGAGTTATGAATTGTCCTCCATTCCCTTGAGACTGGCTAAGTACGAACATTGTTTGATTTTTGTGGTAAACAAAACACAGTGATAGCTTTTCTGGTTCTTATCTTAACTAAATCTTTTAAAGGAAATCTTCCCTGCCAGCTGATGCCAAGGCATGGGTTTCAGTGGCTGAAGCTGTTTAGAGAGAACAGAAAAACTTGGTATCATAACCGCAGAGTAATCCACAGTTTGTTTTTAGCTCTTGATCCAGATAGATTCTAGATGCAGTAATAATTAGGCACTTTGGAGTTATACTCAATACAAACTGATAACGCTGAATACTGCCTTTGGTATAATGACAGTAGCCTTACTCTGTCTTTAAAACTGATAATTCATAAGATGGCAAAAAAGCTATGTTCCCCTTGATTTTTCCTTGACCTTGAGTGGGGAAAGATCTGGTGCCAGCATCAGGCTCTGATTTATAGCCTGTAAGTGATAAAATTTAATTTGTCCCAACACCTGCAGTGCTGCCTGAGATACCCTGGCATCTGCCTGGGACATCTGATCAGGATCCTGTAATATGAAGATGTGTACCAAAACTATTGTTGTTTATACGGTAGATGAATAACAAACAATTATCATTTCCAGGTGATATTTGAAGTTGCTTTCAATAGCGCCAAGGGAGGTTATGTTGCCCTTGATGACATTTCTTTCTCTCCGGTTTACTGCAGCAATCAGACAGGTATGAGTTATTATTGCTTTCTGCCTTCCTTGTTTCCCCCCATTGCTTTTGCCCCTCTGAACTGTGTGTCAGTGTTTGCAGTATTTGGTAGAGATGTGCAGATGCTGTCTTCTCAACTGACCAGGGCCATTGGGCACCTCTTCCTCTTGGTGACAAAACATCAGATAAACACTAATGCCATTCGTTTGGTCCAGAAACCAGTCCTTAATGCTTTCTCTCCAAAGACCTTGCCTCAGGGATCTGTATCTGGAGCACTGGACTGACTCCTGGTTTTGCATCTCCCCGGATTTTGAACAAATTACCACTTGCAGTCCTCTCACAGAAAGAGAGGGGGATTTCCCCAGGTGTGACGGTATGAGGAACAGAATGTCCTGGCCTTTTCATTATTGCCGACGTAAGGAATATGTTCTTCCATGCCACATGCCCTGAGGTGTTCTTCAGAGGCAAAATGGGAGCCTTGCCTTCCTGTCTTCACTCTTCGGGGAGGCATTATTTGTCTCAGAGAGTGGCAAGTCTGTCAGCAACTTACTAGGTTTTCACAGCAGCAGAAGTCAGCTGGATCCACGTGACCTCTGCTGTAGAGGCACTTGGGATGAAGGACTTTGTGAATGCAGCCTCTTAAGTAGCTGTGTGCTGGTTACTGGTTGCTTGGGTTTTACTGTAGCACTAAGCAATAGTCAAAAGTAGATTAGTGGTTCCCCACTGATCCCACCCATTGTTTCAGTCACAAGGTTGAATTTTTGGCTGAAGTTTTGAAGTGATGAAGGAGAAAGATTTTTTGCCCTTTCTTATCTGCTTGGAGTCTCTGCTAGCTTTACCTGCAGTGCTCGAGTATCAGTAGAATCATGGAATAGTTTCGGTTGGAAGGGAACTTTAAAGGTCAATAGGAGGTAGATTCCAGATATGTTATTAATCCATGACTCTTGGCTGAGTAAATCTATTTGTTTCCTTAACTTCTTGATGCCTGTTCTGTTTTTGCTTTGTTTTGCAACAAAAATCCTGAGTTACGTCTGCAGTATGCCATGGATTGGAGCTGTGTGCTCATCTGTGTTTTCTGTTTTAATTTTCAGATGGCTTATATGTGTTGAGGAATGGGATAAATTTTATAGCATTTTCTGCAGAGAAAGACACATGGGAAGTGTTTAGATCTGTCTTATTTGAGGCTGAAGAGACCACAGGCATCTCTCCTATACCAAAATTTTGCGTCTCCTGAAGCAGATGGCCTGTGTCCCTGCCCTTGTCACGAAGCCCCTCTTAGGCTCTGTGCAGAAGGGTTGTATGTGTTGCCGTAGAGTGATGCTCACAGGGTTGTGACTCCTGACATAGCCAAAAATTGCATGATGGCTTTGGGTTGTGCCCCTCCTTCCCCCAGCATCTGGTACAAGTGACTGAGGAGGCTTTTAAAGAAGCAGAAATGTGTTACTTAAAGCACCCATTCACCCGGGGTGTTTTTTTCAGACTAAAGCAAATCCTGACCCGTGAATTCCACCTTGCAGGTCAAGAAGGAACCATCAGCAGGGCTGGGGAGCTTAGCTTAGCTTTTAGTTGACTTCCAGCAAAAATATAAGAAAATAACACCCACTTGTGATAGAAAATCAATAGTTTGATATCATGAGGGTGGCAGAGCACTGGCACAGGCTGCCCAGAGAGGTGGTGGAGTCTCCGTCTCTGGAGACATTCAAAACCTGCCTGGACGCGTTCCTGGGAAGCCTGCTCTAGGTGACCCTGCTCTGGCAGGGGGGTTGGACTAGATGATCTCCAGAGGTCCCTTCCAACCCTATGATTCTATGATTCTATGATTGTGACTTTGCACTATACATGTGTAACAACCTTGCACAGGCTTATCTTCTGTAATGCAAAGAAAGATGAAACAGAGTCTCCATTGGCATCCTTGCACTTCAAGTACCTATGCTCATTATAGTGTGCTCTTCCTAACAGAACACACGCCTCTATCTTGTAGGAACTCCTTTCAATCCTGCCGAGGCAGGCTGCAACTTTGAGGAAGATCTGTGTAATTTTTACCAGGATCACAAAGACGGCCCAGGATGGAGCAGAGTGAAAGTGAAGCGTAACGTGTATAGAGCAGGAGATCACACTACTGGGTTTGGTGAGTCAAAACTCCCTTTCACTAGAAGAGTCAAACTGGATATAAAGGTTAATATCCTTGTTGACTCCGCTAAATAATGTCATTGGCACACTGGGTAGATTGCCTCACTGCGACTCCCTGCCATTAAAAACCAGAATACACCTCTCTTTCCTAGCTGGGACTCTGGCTGTGCCTCCCCACATGTAAAGAGGGAAGGTCACCTATTGAATAGTCACGCAGGGCCGTAAATCAGAGTATCTTCATTATACTCATCCATAGTCACTGAAGGGAGGATTCTGCAAAAATATACAAGCAAATATTATAGTAGCTTAATGCATTGCTTTTAATATAGAGGAATGATGGGCTCTTAGCTCTTCCAGGCTTAGGATATTTGGCATTTTTAAGGGAAAACTGTGAAGTGTGGCGTAGCGAAGCCACGTAGTGGAAGGCCTGCTAAAAAGTTCTGAAACTCACACATCTCTTTGTGTAGAGTACTCATGGTTCATAATCATATGTGCGAAAGTCTCACCTCATTATACTTGCTGCAGGGAATAACAGGCCTTGTGCCTATTCTTTGGTCTTGGAGCAGTACCCTTGAAACAGACAGGTTTCCAGTAAGGCCGGCAGGCCAGAAAATTTTTCAGTGTAAAACTGAAAAGTGCTTATTTCTGGTAACTCAGACATGTGCCAGTTTAGCATGAGGTAGCTGGGATGCTTTTAGAAAAATTCTTATTTCCTTTCAAACAGAGTGTGATAATCTGTTTCCTGCCTGTAGAAACTGTTTTTATAACCAAAGTCTGATGCAATAATGGAAGCTGCTTTAATAGCAAATCAGCTGTGCCAATCGCATATTAGAAATACTCAATAATTGTGCTGTCTTGCAGGTTATTACTTGTTGGCGAACACAAAGTTTACATCACAGCCTGAGTACATTGGACGTCTGTATGGCCCGACCCTGCCAGGAAACTTGCAGTTTTGCCTGCGCTTTTATTATGCCTTATATGGGTTTTTCAAAATGAGTGGTACTCTTGCTGTTTATATCTTTGAGGAGAATCATGTCGTTCAAGAGAAAATCTGGTCCGTATTGGACTCTCCAAAGGGAGTTTGGACTCAGGCTGAAATCTCCTTCAAAAAGCCTATGCCTTGCAAGGTAAGAGCCAGCTCTTCAAATCTGCCAAATTCTGGATGGAGATTTTCCTTGCCTGCTCCTCCCAGGGTTCTTCGTTATCCGGGGATTAATCCTAAGTGAGCTACACCTACAAAGCAAAATTGAGTTCCCCAGGCAGTACCGTGGGGAATAGAGTATTTCTTTGCGGCCTGCCTCCCGTGGGAGCCCCGGTAAAAGAACTTCGTACCAGGAATGGGGCAGTGTTGCCCTGGTGTCCTCAGCTGTAGTTGCAGTATTTGTGGAGATTTCACCTGAGAGGCTCTAACGAGAGCCAGTTGTGTCTTGGTTTCTCAGCAGGCTCCACGTTCGCTCATTTTTGTTTGATTGTTTGTTTGTTTCCACTGGGATTCTCATCACCGTCCTTAATTACAGATTTTAATTAATCTAAAAAGTCAGTACTGGTAAGTTCAGGTCAAAATGGGGAGCTGATCCTACTTTCGTAAACTCAACCAATGGGTTAAAATATGAAACCAGAAGTCAGTGTAATTTAGCGCAATGGACTCGTAGTATTTGCAATGTCTGGTTGGAGAGGTCACTTTGTCATCTCAGCGAGTTCATAAGAGTAACATAATATTTCACATCACCTCCTGAGTAAGTCCTCAAGCTGCTGTTATTTCTCACCTCCACTCTTTTTACAAAGACTGACTTCTACACAAATTCGTGTAGGCGCTGCTTCTGCAGTTACTCTGATTTCTGTAGTGGGTTTCCACTATTTGTGAGTCATATAAGGAGGACCAGATGGATTGCTACATTATGACACTTGAGATAAACCCGGCTTTTTTTCAGAGTGTGGTAGTACTGTCAACATGTGAATAAAAGCTTGTCTTGTAACTCAGGTATTTCTGAATTATAGACAAATATATTAAGCATTTTCCCCACTACAAAGTAATTTTTGAAACTGCAGTAGCTATTGAGTTTAACTTTTCTTGGGGGGAAGAAAAAAAAAAAGTGTTTTTCTTCGAAGTGAATACACTGTAAAAGAAAAAGTTCACCAAAAAAAATATTGCCTAGCTGTGTTAAAAGGGGAATTTACGGTGAAAATTTTGGTCCTAATTGTTGGCTAGTGTTTCCTCTCAGATATCTGGTACCTTAAAAAATTGGTGGAATTAGTATGAACATTTTAAATGCATAAAATACAAGAATTCAACTGATACAGAAAAAAGTATTTTTCTCTTCTTTCTAAATCACAAAAAGTTATTCGTTAAGAAGGCAAGCTTCTAACATGCTTTTGCTGTCTCCTGTTTATGTGTTTCCTTATTACTGCTAAAAAGGTTCAGTAGCTTGTGTAGCGTAATACACTGTGTGAGTAGTGATGACAGCTGAGCGTGACTGTTAAAAGTGGTTTATAGCTTTGGAGGTGGCAGTTTTTTTAGCATCTGACATTTACATGGAAAATCTTTTCCAGTACGAATTTAAGAAGAACTATTTTTATGTTTTCCTAGAAATTAATATATCTAAAACACTTGTGAAGAAGCTTGCCTGGGATGGAAAGCTTTTTGTGAATTGTAGCTTTCATGTCTGTAGTTACCCGTCTGTCTGTAGGCAGTAACAGATGGGGACAGCAGCACAAAGGAGTCTGAAGAAGTCAAGGGAACATCCTTGCTGCTTACGAGCCCAAGGGCTTGCAGGAGGGAAGAAACCCCATGCTCTGCCGCAGGAGGGTTTGTTGTCCTCTGGCAATCCTCAAACACCTGCAGTGAGGGAAAGCTGCCTTTCCCACAGAAAGAAGTTGCAAAATGTTTCTGTTGAGAAGGCATTCCTCAAATATCACATAAAGGTGAGATTTATTGGGTTTCAAAGAACTCCGCATGTGTTTGGAATATCATAACTCACACATCCTTTAGCCAAATAACAATATATTTGGGCAGGGGTGCGAAGTTCTACCTTGCCTTGGTTTAAACCTATTCTCTCACACTTTTTTCCTAGATTGGAAGATTAGATTAGGTTTAGAATAGGGATTAAGTTGCAGTTTTACATAATGTGCTGAACTTTGTATAAAATTTTTATGGTTTTCCTGATGACTGTGTATGTATATACACCATCAGTTTATAAAGTTTTCCTTAGACAAATAGCACGTGGAAGACAATGGGTGAAGTTCTGAAGCACATCAATATGGAAAAGAATATCAACATATGTTTACAGACGAGAAGGCAGCATACAAAAGACAAATGATGCCAAAGTTTTAGGCATGTGTCTGTTTGCCATAAAGCAACAGTGAAAAACTGTTGTAGTTACAGGTTGGCTGCTTGTGATATTCACAAACAAGCTTGAACAAAGTTGCACAGTGAACCTGATTCTGGCTTTTCCTTGCAATCTCATGCCCAACTCTTCAACCTTAATACTGTATAAAGTCCTTGCATTTTTTATTTAGTTTGTTTCTTCTTTTCCAAGCCAACAGAAGGAAATGAAGGAGCACTGTGTGGCGTTGTATCAACACTTAGATTAGTTATCTGTAAAAATGTGTGTGCCTGGGACCTAGTGAAATAGCTGACGAGGAACACTCGTTTCAGTGGCCATTTTCAATGTGGGCTAGCAGTGGCGGTGCATCAGAGCACGTTTTCCCTGACAGCAAGGAGTGGTGGGAGCCAGCAAGTCAGGGCTCTGGAGGGAGAGACACTATAGAGAAACCTAGGAGAAATGAACTCACTGAAGCTTGACCTCTCTTGTCCTGTTTCCTCCAACCTGTTCTTGCATCTCTTGCCTCCTCACTGATGCATCTTTGTAGCATCTATCCTGCCCTGTAGGCAGCAAACCCCGATTCCCCATCTTACTCCTGGCTCCTCAGTTCTGGACACTCCAATTCTTTTCCCTTTCATCCTGTCTATGTCCCAGTCTGTTTGCCCTGTTTGTTCCAGTTCTTACAAATTTTAGCTTTTCAAAAACTAATGACTTGACAGAAAGCACAGTTCTGGCACAAAGACCAAACCCTGACACATTTCTTGCTCCTTCTCCAAAATCTAGGAGTGCCCAAGCTTTTCAAAGAATTTTTTAAATAGGGGCAAAATAAAACCTTTTTTCCTAGCCTTGTTCTTGGAAATGATGGAACTGTTTTGGCTTAAATCTTCCAAAACAAGCCTGAAGCAAGGACCCAGCATGGAAAGTCTGAGCTGAAATCATTGCGTTTTGGCAATGTTATAAGCAAGTGAAAAACAGTCTTTAAATGGAGTGAGGTGGTCTCAAAATAAGATAGGGCTCCCACCTTTCCTCTAATAGAGATGTGGTGGCCGCTGTGCCTATCGTGTTGTTTTCTGAGATGCATCGTGTGTAGAGTTGGATGATAAGAAGTTGTAGGCGTGCACAGTAGTTTGGCTGATTGAGTTCTTGGCTACTGGGTGTGACTTGTAGATTGGGTGAGTGCCTGTGGAAGCAGTAGATAGTCTCCTGGAATTTCCTTAATGGCCAGTAAAGTTAGCGAGGCAGTCATTTACACTGCTTTGGCCAGGGAGTCCTGAAGGTCATAACGATTTTGCAGCCAGAAAACAATTGTTTTAAAATACGTGATTACCTATGCCCTTCATCTTTCTGCTACTATGAGTACTACTCACAGGGCTTTGAAAACGATATAAAATCCATCTGATATGTTTTAATTTTGGCAACATATCTGTTTGCATCAGGAAAATAAAAAGCCTCAGATGTTCATCTCTTGGTTTGTGTGATGGTTTTTGCAAGTTCTTTTTGAGTTAGCTAACTGCATTCTGGCACAGATTGTTGGCTTGAGTTCTGTGAGGAGGAAATGTGAAGCTGGCCAACAGGCTTTAATATGACACTTTGAAAAGGTTAGGTGGGTATGATCCAGCTAAGCAAGTCATAAATGTTTATACATATATATGTGTGTGTGTGTGCATGCAGTACATACTGCATGCAAATAGATACGCTATATAATGCTAGCAAGAAGGCAGGAAATGTAAAATCCTCATTTCTCAATTTGTACTTGAGGCATTGTCACTTTTAGTTAGTGTTAAGTACCTATGATTCTACACACATAAGGTGTTGTTCTTATACTGTGTAGTGCCCAGGGAATAAAAGTGAAAAGGAAGAAATAATAAAATAAAAATTGCTAACATTTATTAAAATAAATGAAACCCTTCATGCTTTGTTGTATAAGCCTCTTAAAAGGCAGCATAAAAATCCGAGTCTGAAATATGTTGATTCTTGTGATCTGATTGAATGTAGTGAAAGTCATCTTCCAGGACAATACTTGGCAGGAAAATGTCAGAGCTAACTGAAAGAAAAACTCACATATGTCATATATAACCTGGAAATGCTCACATGCACCGTGAAACAAGAATCTGCATTTTAATATTGTGCATGTTTGTGTGTAAAAACCACCATGGAAAGATATTTCTTTTATACAACTTCACAACAAAGTCCAAATGCCTAGATGAAAATGAAGGTTTGAGAGCAACTGGGTCTTCTTACATCAGTTCTGTTCATTTCTGCTAGATTTGGTTCACCATTCTGAAGCTCAGGTTTTCAAAAGTAAACATGTTTAACCATTCATGCAAGTTTTTCCAATGTTACCTAGTGCTTAAATACCTCCCACAGAGTTCAAAAACAAATCCTTGGAAAGGTAGCCAGCATCGTAACAGTCCATCCTACTTCCATCAGAGTAGCTGTGGCAGCATTTCTTGGGTTTTCATTCTTTCAGTCTACTTTTCTTCCTCTCTGATGTGTTTTCTTTTCCTCACTCTCTTTCCTTGAGTTCATCTGTTTGTTTTCACCCATCCTCCGTAACTAATTTTAGTTGCAGTTGTGAGAAAGCAAAATCAAGTGACTGAGTGTTGCACTTCAATATTTACATGTTTTAAAACAAACAGAAGGGAGGACTTTTTTGGGAATGACTAAACAGTGAAATCCTTTGCTGCAGGATGCTGTGGAGGCCAATAGTATACATGCATTTAACAAGGGATTAGACAGATCCCTGGAAAATAGACCTCACAGTGACTGTAAATGCAGTGGTACAGGTGTGACCTCCAGTTCAGCAAGTTCCTCAACTCTCTGGGGGCTGAACATAATGTAGCGGCACACACAGGTTTATGGTTGATTTGTTTCTTGTACTGTTTTCCCTGAACATTATCCCCTCTCTGCCTTCCTAGGGCTTGATATGAGGGCCTTTGGACCTTTTTTCTCACATCATCGCTGTGATGATGCTCAATATTAAATTATTCTAGCATTTCTCTTCACTGCTGAGAAATTCGTGTCTCCCACTTGTCCACTGAAGTCATAGGTAAATGACTAAAGCCATCTTGGATATATGATGAAGTCCTACATCCCTGTGACCGAGTCACTGCTATAAAGGACACAGTTCTCCAGTCAGGTATCAAGTGGAGGATGGCAGACATCCTAGTCCTTGTCTCCTCCCTGTCCCAGGAAAAACCCTCACTTGGGTCAAATAAAGGAGGTTTTTGATAGTGTTGTGACACAATCCTTGACCAGTCTTCCCACAATAAGGTATGCAACCTAAAGAGATTGGAATGAGCTGCAGTTTTATAGTATGGCCGTTCTGTCCTTCCTTCTCTCAGCTCTAAAACAAGAAATTTCGTAAAGAACAGTTACTGGAAATGCCTATTTAAAATAAGAACATGTCTGTAAATAGTAGGATTAGTGCTTGCAAAATGAATACCCCGCTGTCTGTGGTGTCTGATATACATTTATGGAAACGATATGTTGGAAACTATAAAAATTATTCAGGTTAGAAAGTGTTACCTAAGTGGCCTGCATCTTCACAGTAGCTAAGCAAGGAGATATTTTGGTATCTGGGATACTTAACTGACATTTCCTTTTTTTTTGCTCAATTTTTGTTCTGAGTACTTAATATTATGATATTATGATGCCACATCATCTGTCAAGACTCCTCTGCCTAAAGGCAAGAACCTTTCCCTCTTATAAAAAGGGACAAGGAGACTGTTTCACCAAAAGAGGATAGAGCCATAATCACAGATTTCTGGAAGTCTAGGAAGGCCCTGGGGGACAGCTGAGGATATCAGTGTCCCATGTACATTTCTGTGCAGGCAGTGTTCACTACTAGACAGTGCAGTCCAGTGAATATATGTAGCATTAACAGCCTGTGGCCCTGGGTTGTTCTGTTAGCTTTATGTTTCTCTTCCATTGTTTGTTTCTGCAACCCATTTGCCCTTGGTCAGGAAGGGTTTTCAAAAATATTTGTTCAAACGTCACGAGCTTATTACCAATGTTATCCAATTATTTATGTAGAGGCTTTCATAATCCATTATTTTTACCTCAGAAGCTCATTGTATTTACATAGCAAGAAATTGAACTTGCCTGGCGAGTGCCATTTTAAATCAATTTATTTTAAATGATAGAAGCTTGCAGACATTCTAATTTTGGCTTAATAGCTTACTTGCATTCTTGATAAATGAGTTTCTGACTGTTTAAGCCAAAGAAAAACAAGCCATTTAAAATCTTGTTTAATTAAACTAGTTAAAAGTAATTTGGGCTAACCCAATAACGTTTGTACCTAACAGCCCTGGGACGATCAGAATGGTTCTTCTATTCCCTGTGCCAGTGATGGGTCCCTGGCTTACACACTTACACGTTCCTGTACTAATGTAACTGGCTGGAAAGTCAGGTTCTCTGTTTTGTGAAAACATCTGGACTGCTTCTTTGTGTCATGTCACACTTTTGTTTCTAGTGCTTGAATTATTTTTGGATTTTGTAATACTGAGTTTTATGTCACTGTATGGAAATTACAACAGTTGCTTCTGTCAAAAACCCACCTCAGACTCCACTGTACCTGCCTTTCTCCTTTAAGAAATTGAACCTAAATATGTGTCTAAGTGACAGCCTGAGTTTTGTATCTACACTGATATACAGGATGTAGTTTAAACCTAGGAATATACACTAGGATGGAATCAGGAGAATTAATTTGCTGCAGAGGCATAGGTTGCTTTTAAGTCACCAGATTTGGCTGCTGTCAGTTTTTCTTTTGTTTGGCTGGTCTGGCTCTCTAATTGAGCAAGAGCTATATTTTTGGGCATAAACAAGTAGGAAAGGATCCCCATAGGGATCCGGGGGCATCTTCTCTCCTTATGTTCTCAGTCCAGCTCCCTCCAAACCTCCTTTTACCAGCTTCCCCACGAGTCCTTCCTTACACTTCTTGATGGAGGTACCCTGCTGCATGTCCTGCTCTTTCCTCTCCTCCGAAAGCAGGTAAACTTCATACGCATACATTTCAACTCACATCTACTTGTGGAGATGCAGAGTGCTAAGGATGAGAAGTCCCTTCTGCCTCACTCAGTGTTGGCAGCACAACCCAACAACGTGTCATGGGAGAAGTGAAACCCTGCCTGCTCTACCAGCTGTTCTCATCTGGCGTTGCTCATTACTGATATAATCCAGGATAAATGCTAAGAACTGATTATTGATACTTTGAGGCTGCAGAACAGAAACATTGATTAAGCACTGGAAAATAAACCAAAGCAGCTTCCAGAAATCGGGGCAATGATTTGTACGGAAACCAGTGTCCTGGCTGTGTCCTGTTATTGGAACAAAAAGAGACATGAGAGGGAAATATGTTTTATTTTTCAGTAACACAGGCAACAGCAGCCTGCATTTGATAATGTTTTTAATTTAGCTTCCAAGATAGCATGCAAGTCCAGGAAGATTTGTTACCTAGTTTGAAACAATTAGTATGTTGTTCCTCTGTCATGTTTTATGAGGAAAGCGTGAGCTGAGCACAAAGATCCCCCTATTCTCTTCTCCAAGGCATGAGATAACTTAATAAAAATTTATTTTGGAAGAATTAACCTAGGAAATATTTTCATTCAAAACAAGTACAAATGTAAAGCATCATGGGATTAATCCTATCAAGACTGTAGAAAGGATTCCGAGATCTGACCTAGGGTGAAAATGAGTAGCAGAGTAAATCCAAATTGATACAATTTTGGTAGGTAAAGTTCAAATAGTCAGAGATGTCCCTTTATGACAAAAAAGGACATTTAGGACAAAAGAAGAGTGAATACATTTGGCCTGTGAATAAAAATATGTTCTACCCCATTGCTTAAAACTAAATCAAGAACATAACAACAAAATAAGCTGAGGGGACACTGAACAATTTCAGTACCTTTGCTACAGCTAATACTGGAAACTCCACATTCCCACGCACAAGCTCCCCCACCCCTCTGCAATTATGAAGTCTGCTCGTGGCAGCATGTCATTCAACACCACAAAAAGCAAGTGGGGAATTAGTAACGCTAAAGCGACAGATGACAAAGCTGAAGAAGTTTACAAGTGTCTCTGAAACAGATCCGTCCTTTGATTGTACAAAGGCTACTGGTTCAATGGCCTGTGAGAGACCAACAGTTATTGTTGTGGGGCTTTTGAAATGGAGGGCTTTCTGCAGGATCCACTGGGTAATTACATACCTTGTATGGAACAAGTTATTGCAATTTAATCATAAAGAACTTGATCCTGCTCCCAATGATGTCAATAGGAAAACATCACTTACAACATGATTCCACAGTGTGGAAATGTTGTTTCACAAATGAGGACTGACCTCACCCTTTCATGTGTGGTTTTCTGAAGATTCTTGGGTTTAGGACTATAATATGTCTTTAGTTTATTACAAATGTTCACCAGAACGCATTCATTAAAAGTCTGGTGAATGACGTCCACCCAACGTCAGTATTTATTGTATTCTTTATTCCAAGAGGTGCTACTATTTTTTAGTAGATTGTGCCTGCTTCTTGAGAATGAACTTACAATTTCTGATCTGTTAAACCTTAAAGCTAAGAGAGCAGCTCTACAGGAGAAAAAAAAAAAAAAGAAAAGAAAGAAAAAAGGCCAGTTTTAGGACACTATACACTGAGCAGTTGTGCATGTTGTGCAGGGGCACTCCTCGTGTCCCCACCTATAACAGTTTACAAGACAAATAATCATTACTTTCAGGATTAGTAGCACCGAATGGAAAATGTTTTTAAAATTGCTCCATCCTGGACAGCATAACCCATACGTGCTTCAAAGGTTAAAAGTGCAGTTTTGTCCCAGGCTGTTTTATAAGCAAATGGGTAAATAAATACTACAAAGCAAAGCAATCTAGCAAAATTCAGTATAATGACCATACTTCAGGTGTTACCGAGCCTGTTAAAACAGGATATATTAAATAATGCATGAATGACTTTTAACAACCTTTTTGTATCCACATGAAACTGTCAATCAGCATTTAACCTCAAATATGTAACTGAAGTGTTTACAGTTGTTCCAGAATATTAAACTGTTAGAGGTGACACTCACCCGCCTCCAGTCCCTTGTTCAGACCTCATCACAAAGGAATTGTTTTGAAAAGCTCCTCCCAAATTATGGTCATAACCCCAATGGTCAGACAGATGGTTTGCAGTAGTTAGGCAAAGAAGTCTGCCAGCAGTATTTTCACAAAATAAACCTTACTGTGTCTTCTGTAATTCAAACAGATCTGTGTCAACTTAGGGAGAAGGGCAGCTGGGAATCTTCTAGTTTCCTTACATTTTGTTTTGTCATCTCATGAGTGGCTTGTATTTTCCATTGCAGAATTAATGTGTAGCCAAATAAAACATCGTGGACACAATTCTAAATCTTCACAAACCCAGATGAACGCTGTGAATGATGCTTAGCATTTCCAGCCTCCTGCTCTATGATATCATGTCCTTGTGTCATTTCTGAATAATCCCATTTTGTGCAGTAGTTTCATCTCATCTCTGTTGTTCTTCGTTTTTTTGCCACAGTCATTTCTTTTGGCCATCACCCTGCATTACTCTTTCAAATTTATTTTTCCATGGATAAAATCTCCTGGTTCTAAGGATAAGATAGCTGAGGACATTTGAACTGTTCATGTTGCTTTTTGTGGGGGAAAAAACCGCAACAGCCTCAGTGAGTCATGTTTTCTCATACACTCCTAATAAGATGGAAACAACATACAGAGATACATCATTTGCCTAGAGAAGTGAGAAAACACTCCATTGAATGAAAACTTACATCTAAACCCCACTGGATTTGAAATTTCAGTCATTTGCAGTATTAGTATGTGCCAAAACAAAGTGGGTTCATCATTACTGTTCTGTCAGTGTCAAAATTATTAGTGCATTTGGAAAAAAACTAAAATTTCAGACTGTTAACAGCGACAGCTTTTGTTAGATACCTGAAACTTCCTTCACGTATTGCAGGTTGTCTTCGTCAGCTGGTGTAAAAGCTTCTGGGACTGTGGACTTGTGGCACTGGATGATGTATCGTTGAGCCTGGGAAGCTGCCAGGCTGCTGGTAAGACCATGTATACTTGTTGTCCAACAGCTCCTACCCTTTTTTAGTCAGAGTTCGTTGCATAACTTAATTTCCCAAGCCCATCCTACAGCTGCTTTCATCCCACTGTGGTTTCTTTTCTTTTTCCAACAAGTATTGCATAAATCCTATTTTTGCAGTAGCATACATACAGCGAGGACCAATTTTTTGTTCACAGGGGTACCAGCTGACTGCTCATTAACTTCACTGACTCTGGTTCAGTTGTATATTGGTGCACGTTCCTTTTGGGGCATTACAATTAAAAAAAACCCTCACCAATAGTCGAACTGAGGGGAAAGCAGTTTTAAAATGGCTTTTAGGAAACCAGGAATGGACCCAAAAGCACTATTTTCAAAACACAGCATTATTCTTTTTAGTCTGGAAGTACAGTTGTGCAGGGCCAAGACACAGTCCCTTATCTGAACTGCAGTTCTCTAATGAAGACGGATGAGTCCAGCTCTCCCTCCTGTAGTGGGAGGAACTGAATGTTTTTCAGCAAGGCTTCACCCTCTGACAGGAACATGCTAACCTCTCTGAACTCACCCAAACTCCCTCTTCTGGGGCTTTTTGAGGTTTGACAATGCAACGATTGTATCCTAATTTGGAAACCATTCTCATGAGATAGGCACAATCTATAATCGCATTCTTCTTCGGAATAAAGCCATGCCTTTGAAATGGTGATGAGGCTGATCTACTATGCCATTTATGTTCCCATGTAATAAGAACTTTTTAATGACCTCTTTTGATTGGATTTCATGCATTTAGGCATCTGATCATTACAGAACAGAGAGAAGTCACATGTATAAAACAAGATGCCATTTTTCTAAAGCATTTCCGACTGTTGTCTGTTTTGCTTTACTTAGTTCCTAAACAATTTGAAAAGGAACCAAAGGTGCAGAACTGATATTTGAGTATATAGTCATATGGGGACTTGTCACTGATGGCACCAAAAAAAATGCCCCAAACGTGCCCCAGAGTGTGCAAGGCATCGAGGCTTCCTCCTTTCCAAAAGATGAAAGCAACTCAGTGTCTACTCCTGAACTACAAATTCAGGTTACAACAGAAAAGCTGATAGAAGCTTCCTGGCGAGCACCTGAATTGTCAACTTCCTCTCTTCTGCATCATCTAATAGAATTGAAATAATGAAAATACTCTAGTAATTGCAGCTCTGGGGTCTGTTGTATGTGGTATTAGAATCTGGTGCCAAGGAACATAAGAGAGCTAAATGTGGCGTTTGATTTCAGATCACAGAAACTCCAATCGCTGACAAGACTCATTTAATATGCATGTAATACATGCTGGAGCTCATTAAACTGCTTGGGGTGCCACAGTAGTGAAGAAAATTACACTGGTAGAGCCCATTGCAGAGAAGAGCTCTGATGAGATAATAACCTGTATGAGATGTTTTAAAGAATATTAGTACGTTAGTCAGCCAGACTAGGGCACAGATTTCCCCAAAGTTGTGAAGAAAATGAAATTAAATTTCTTACATCATTTTGAAGCTACTGTGACTACTGTAATTATTGCTAGGTAGATATAAGTGATTTAAGCAGGTGAGCGAATGCAATACATTTCTTGTGTAATCTCTCAATATATCCGTCTAATATACTTGCAGTTTTAAACAATGTCCTCTCCTTATAGATCTATTGCTGCCCAACCCCGGAGAGTGTACTTTTGAAAAGGATGAGTGCATGTTTACCCAGAAGAAGAGAGGTCGTGGGAGTTGGCACAGGAGGAGGGGTCCAACTCCCACTTCTTACACCGGGCCAAAAGGAGACCACACTACTGGGGTAGGTGAGTTGAGCTCCACACTGAACTTTCAGAACAGAGATTGATAGTTAATCAAAAATACTTTGAAATTATAACCTAGAACACGGAGGAAGTTTTTACTGCTCTGTTCAGAACAGTTATTAAGCAAATGAAGTAAACATGTTTCTTAGGGACCCATGGATGGTTTTGAGAATGCGATGCTTAATCTGAATTATCTGCAGTCCAAGTGGGTAGTTTGGTCTTCATGTCCCAAAGTAGCCCTTTCCTTTGGGAGAGAAAAGGACAGGGTGACTCTCCAGACCCTGCAGAAAAGCCTTCTTCCAAACCTCTAGTTTACCTGAATATTCCCTGAAATAAAAGGCAAACAAGCGGTTGGGGGCTCTTTTGCATCACGACCTTTCTGTTCAAACTCAGAAGAAAATACAGGTAGTAAAAGAGGTCCCACAGGCCTTTTCTATTGAAAAATCTGCTCCATAACCTCACTTGTGTAATTTGAAGTATTTAGGCAAGCGGGGCCCCCATTAGCGTGAGCGAGCGCACAGAAAACTGCATCAGAATTGCCCCCACACTGGGGGCAGCACCTGGTGACTTTTGGAAATGACGAACTGCTCATGTTCCTGCAGAAGAGGACCTCAGTAGCAACTCTACTGGCTTCAGTGTGATGGATGAAACTGCCCTAAGGCTTGTGAATGTTAAATGCTCACATAGATTTGAAAAGGTTTTTGGGGTCTTTGGATTTGCCTTCCTTCACAGCAGTTAGCGTTCTTTCAACAAGTTATAAAGTGAGTTGCAGACAAGTTGGCCTATTCACAGTAGCCATCTATCCAGTCTGTCAAAAAATTTAGCTGGATGACAAAAGCAGTTGGCCTGCTCAAAAGGCTCACCAAAAGCTATTATTATTCTGTCAACTGTGATTGAGTGTAAAGCATGCGAAGCAGTATCAAGGATAGTTATTTCAGCTGTGCATATGAAGTCTTGCTCTATGCAAGCTTAATTCAAATTACTCTGGAAAACGGTTTTGTTTCTAGTTAACAAAATAACAAATGCTTCTAGTTAATGAAATGTCAAATGTTTTGTCTTGTTTCTGATCTCTTTATCTAAAAAGATGGCTTTGTGCATGTTCAGCAAAATCTCCCTTTCCTATCTCCTGGTAGAATTTCTGTAATAGCTGCGTCCTGAGCAAGGTATGGAAATTGACTAGAGAGATGTAAATTCATGGTGTGGGGGACTGGATGGCCAAAATCCTACATAGCGAATTCAGAACGCAGATGGGAATGTTTCTCCTTGGCTTGAAATTTCATATCACCAAGAAATCATGTTCTTCCATTGTTAATTCTAAACAGTACTGATTCTGGGTAGAAATATGAAGAGCCTTCAGAGATAAGTAAGTTTTAAAGCTTAAAACTTCTCTTATGTGTTATGAAATAAAAACGGGAAACTTACAGATCTGACCATATTCTGACCAGGTCTATTGGCTAAGTTATCTCAGTGGAAAATGCAGGCTATCTACAAATCAAGAATGTTTTCCCAATAATGGTACCTTTGTACCATGGAATGATTTTCAAAAGGGAATTTTGAAATTCTTGTCCCTTTTCTTCAAAAATAAGATGACATTAGAGTGAATTAGATGACATACTGTCTGTAAGTCTTTGTTACCTGTGCTGTCCAGTTCTTCTGCATGAGCTAAACATGTGATCCCCAGCTTTAAAATAAGTGAGAATTTTTCCAAATGGTTTTTAAAGTTCAAAAAAGAATTTTTATTTTTAAACGTAGGTGAAACTCTTGGAGAGGCATCTGTAGGCCATCTCTGTATTGTCTGGCAGACCCTTCTTTTTTTACAAAATATAATTATAGAATCATAGAATCGTTTGGGTTGGAAGGGACCTGAAAGATCATCTAGTTCCAACCCCCCTGCCACGGGCAGGGACACCTCCCACTCGACCAGGCTGCTCAAAGCCCCATCCAGCCTGGCCTTGAACACTTCCAGGGATGGGGCATTGACAACTTCTCTGGGCAACCTGTTCCAGTGCCTCACCACCCTCACCATAAAGATTTTCTTCCTAATATCCGATATAAATTTCCCTTCTTTCACTCTAAAACTGTTAGCCCTCGTCCTATTGCTATACTCCCTCATAAAGAGTCCCTCCCCAGCTTTCCTGTAGGCCCCCTTTAGGTACTGGAAGGCCACTATAAGGTCTCCTCGGAGCCTTCTTTTTTCCAGGCTGAACAACCCCAACTCTCTCAGCCTTTCTGCATAGCAGAGGTGCTCCAGACCTCTGATCATCTTCGTGGCTTTCCTCTGGACCTGTTCCAACAGGTCCATGTCCTCCCTCTGCTGAGGACCCCAGAGCTGGACGCAGTACTCCAGGTGGGGTCTCACTGGAGCAGAGCAGAGGGGCAGAATCACCTCTCTCGACCTGCTGGCCACACTTCTTTTGATGCGGCCCAGGACGCAGTTGGCTTTCTGGGCTGCGAGCACATGTTGCTGCTCATGTTGAGCTTCTCATCAATCAACACCCCCACATCCTTCTCCTCAGGGCTGCTCTCAATCCGTTCTCCGCCCAGCCTGTATCTGTGCTTGCAATTACCATGACCCAGGTGCAGGACCTTGCGCTTGGCCTGGTTGAACTTCATGAGGTTTGCACAGACCCACGTCTCAAGCTTGTCCATGTCCCTCTGGATGGCATCCCTTCCCTCCAGTGTGTCAACCGTGCCACACAGCTTGGTGTCTTGGTGTCATCAGCAAACATGCTGAGGGTGCACTCAATCCCACTGTCCATCTCGCCAAGAATCCAATAATCCAAAAGGACATCACATTAAAGTTACTTGCTATTTTGGTAGGTAACCAAACTCCGTAAAAGGATTCAACATTCATCTTTGTTTGATGCTTTTTCCCCCCTGATTGTTCCCTAGATAATATATTTTATTCTTCCTCTTTCAAATACTCTATATCCCTGCTCTTGTGTTTCCAAGGCCAATAACCAGCAGGAGCAGCATTTAAGAGTTTCTTGCTCAAGAAAGGGAATGGACTGTTAGCACAATTTTCTTCACTTCTAAGGCAGAAACTGACTTTGGACCTATTTTCAGTTTATGTAGAACACTAAATATTCTGAGATCTGAGGCTGATAGCTTGACTTTAGAAGTGCTGAAGCAAGATAATCTTTTAAGCCTGGCCTTTGACAACAATGTTCATTCTTTATTTCACACATCTCTTTCTTTGCACAGAGATGTGCTGAGAAATGCGTGGATTTGAATTCACAAAACCAAGAGCTGATCTAGTGTTTCCAACAAGTTTATAATATGATTCAAGCTTTAGAACTAAAGGCAAGTTATTTTATTATATTGTAGTATGAGCTGTAGGTTTTGATTTTTTACTCAAGGAGCTTTAAAGCACAGTGAACATCAAAATCCTCACAATGGCTTGCACTAGGTTTAGGTATAAACAGCCTCGGGAATTCTCCAACACACTGTACAGAATTATCTTTTCTTTACAGACCTACAGCTTAGGTAATCTTCATTTTCACCCTCTCTACTGCTGCTCGCCATCAAACTACAACCCCGGTTAGAAGGGATGTCTTCAGCATGGGTTTGTGTAGATAATAGGACTCTTGAGTACCAGGAAAGACACCCCCAGCTGCTCTTGCCGCTCTCAGCTTTTGTCCTGCCTCACTGATCCTTAGGAATCCTCTCTCCCCCTGAGGGCAGTCTCACCACCAGGACTTGTGGTGGCAGAAGGGCAGCTTGTTTTCTCCAACACCACAAAACGGGAGCAGTGGGGCAGCATGAAGAGCTGCTGCAAAACCTGAGTTCACTGCCTGCTAGTGAAGCGTACATCTCGAGACACAGAACAGCTGCCATATGTGGCCGATGGGACGTGGGGATGCTCCTCAGTCTTCTGATACACCTCAGTTTGCTCCAGTTGGAAATAACTGAATGATGCGGGGGGGGGAAGAGGGGGGATTAATTTGCCTGCCACCGATTAATGACTAATTTTTCCACAGAATCAGAGTTCATGACAATCTTTCATTCATTCATGGATGCTAGAGAGTCTAGTTTTCCTCACTTGTGTCTTCACACCTTGATCACAGAAAGATAAATATTATTGATGTCCTATGTGATTTAAAAGAGGTATTTCAATTAATTTTCTTTGTTAATAGCATCAGCTCCAACCACTGCCTGAATGGTACCCTCAAACGTACATGCAGTGAATTCCAATTAATCTGCCACTGTCAGAGTGCATTCCTGGTTTAAGAACGGCTATGATTTTTTTTCTTACTTTGTATTCCTTTCAGTTGCTATGTATTTCATCAGATATAAACAGTTTTTTAAGTGTTCTTATATTAGCATTCACAACTGTTACCATTATTACACTACACAATTACTAAAATATCACAAATACTACAACTCACAAATACAACAGTCCATGGCATAAAAATCTTCATCAAAATAGTTTCAGTCATAGTTTTATATGTAAGGAGTATGTTAAGTGTAATTAACATGCTGAGAAAACATATTCTACTCTGCTAATATTTGCTTGTGTATCTTTTTAAGGATACTACATGTATATAGAGGCATCCAACATGGTCTACGGACAGAGAGCATACCTAGTTTCAAGATCACTAAGAGGAACGTCTGGAAAACAGTGCTTGACATTTTTCTATCACATGTACGGAGGTGGGACTGGATTATTAAGTGTTTATCTGAAAAAGGAAGGTGATGAAGAAGAGATTCCCTTGTGGAGGAGGACAGGGGAACAAAGCATCTCATGGCTAAGGGGACTGATAGAATATGAAAGTGATAGAAACTACCAGGTAAGAAAAAAAAAACAAAAAGCAGACAAAGTGGAATGCTGAACTGAATTATGTGCTAGAATCCAAGGTTTAGGTTGTATAAAAAAAATGAAAATCTTAAAAGGTAGATAGCGTTGAATGGGCACCTTGACAAGCTGAAGTAATGTGTAATTTCTTACAAATTAAGGTAGGGAGGGAATTACTAAAGACATCAATAGGTCGCAAGTATGAAAATAGTTCATTAAGTCAAAAGTATTTTTTTAAAGTCTTTAAATGTGGTTTTCCCATCATGTCTTGTCAGAAGTGGTAGTTTTTATTTAGATCCCTTGTGCAATTTCTTTTCCTTTCAGCTGTCTAAAGCTGTGTCTCGATTTGACATGACCACTAAGCTGTGATAAAACGGCTTCTTCTTGCAGGGTGGTCTTTCTGAGGTGGCACCGAAAGCAAGGGATGATGCAAAGCCAGAACTCTGCCTTTGGTTTCAACAGTACTGTCATTTCAGTATTGGCAGAGACAAAGCCTGCTTCAGTTTCTCTGTCAAAGAGGAAGCTGAAATTGCTATTGACTGAAGCATCACTGGGCACGAAACTGCACTGGTCGCTAACCAAAGATGTTTTGTGGGGTTTTTTTAATGGCTTTGCCTCAAGAGCCTGGAAATTAATTAGGAAAAAAGAAACCTTTCACTGAAAAACAAGTTTAGCTTTATCAGTAAGACCACAATATAATATTGTAATGCCTTTTTTTCCCCTCAAGCCTTGCTTGCAAATGGGCAACACACAGCAACACATTTGGGCTGAAAAGCAAGACAGAAATGCCACACCACTAGAGAAAATTTATCAGTGGTCTATAGCACGCATCAATTTCTTATGAAGTTGTAACAACAAATTTGCCTCCTTCGGCATAGCACACACTGAAATTCTCAGACCAGGGCAATCAGTCCACTGGTGGAGTGTAGAAGATTCTTTCCAAGAAGCAGGCTTTTAGGACACGCTAGATCCCTGAATAGACTGCATGGGTGTTACTTGTTTTAGTTCCTCCCCCTATGGGATTCATGAAAAGCTGTGTCTTACCTTTACAGATTATTTTTGAGGCAATCCGTGGTGTGTCAATGAGAAGTGACACTGCTATTGATGATATTCTGTTCCAGGCAGGACCCTGTTTGGGTAAGTGTTGAAACATACTTTTATAGGACTACTCTTAGGAGACACTTAGCAATTCACAGTGCTTTTTGTAATTAGACATGTGATACTTCTTCCCTTGAATCCCCAGTGAACGGATCTGAATTTAGTGTCATGCTGATGGGCTAGTGCAGAATTCGTTCTTTTTTTTTCTAATAAAATGCAAGATCATCCTCAGAATCCGGACTAGTAAAGATGCTGTAACACTTTTTAAAAACCGTATGGCAGTCCAATTTAAATCCAGCATGGTAATTACATTCTGTCTTATGCATTCTTATGTATGATAAAAATACAAATAATTACAGTATTTCCCCCTTCTTTGTATTCTAGAAGTGGAAGAAATTCAGTTCTCATCAGGCTATCCTGACAGCTTAAACGAAATTGAGTATTAAATACAGTCTGCTGAACGGAATGAAGTGCATAGAAGATTTGTATGTGAGAAACTGCACAAACTGTCTATTTGAAAATACCTTTTGACAAAATACTGGACTGGTTTGAATATGCACCAATGTATAGGAAGAACTCAGAGCACTCATGTTCCTTGCCTTTGCAATGAAATTGTTGACTCAGGGCTTCTTAGACTGTTTTTTTATATATTTTTTCTCTTTTGCATGAGGTATCAGTTATTATATAAAGGCTTCCCATTTTGCACAGATCATTCATTTTAATGCCTTTTTTTAAAAAAACCCCAAACCTTTCTGGTATATAGGTAAAAAGAGGAAAGTAAAGGTGCACAATTAAAATCCAATATTGTGTTATCTTAAATCTGCATTCAGTGAATGTTTTGTGTTGGGTACAGAATGGATTTTTGTTAAGGAAATTATAAATATTTTGAAATAATAAAGAAAATAGTATTAGCTACTAGTAATAGCCAACATGTTAAGTGCAATTATTCATGATGACAAATCTCTCTGGGAAACTTTTAATGCTCTGCTGGCAGTTTTTTGTGGTTTTGTATTCTTTTACTATAACAAATATATTTGTCGTCCTTTTAGAGTTAACAAACTCACTTTTAGTGTTCCAGTATAATTCAGTGTAAGCTGCTGACATTTTGAACTATACAAAATGAAAGCCTTTGAAGCCGTACGTTTTCTGGCATACAAGTCTTGGGGATATTTTAATAAATCATTTTGTACACTCACCGAGAATGCACTTACACTTTAGCCAGCCACAGATGCCTTGCATTTATATTAATAGGAAACTGAATTCACACAACTTGTTAATTTTTAAGATTATATGTGTTTGTATGTAAGGTTTTGTTTTGAAATTATTATAACTTCCTAATAAAATGTAACTTTGAAAATCATCTTATTGCTCTGCTGTAGACTTTATAGTTATCAATGTAACAAGAAACAACTGAACCTAATATAATAGCCTGAATTCAATATTTTTAATATGAAGAGAATGAAATGTGTGGGTCACATCACCTAAGACAGCTGACAGAAACCAATCTGATCTACTGCAGGAAGTTGCTGTATTGAGCCACAACAATTATTCTTAACAGCCACCACATTCAAGCTGTTGCTGCAAGATGTGAGCCCTGAAAGTGGGAATAGCCTTTGCTCCTTTCAGAACAAAGTACACATTTTTCCTAACATCCTATAAGGATCAACAGCACCTGGGACAATCTAGCCCCTTGCGGCTTTAGGAAGTTTTCATTTTGGCGACACAAACAATTGAAGGGATTGCTCAATTAAATACATTCAGTACTAACACGTTTATTTGACCACACAGATTGAAGCAGTTTATTATTTCCTAGAGGCTGAAGAAAAGTCAAAAGGAATTGACAGCTTAACTTCCTATCCTAGCTACCTAGAGTCCCCATTGGCAGCTGGTTATGAATGCATCATTCTTGCTATTATTCTGAAAATGAAAGCAACCAGAAACAATAGACTGTTTCCTAAGAGTCAGTACAGTTTTACGGTTTTTCTATAAAGCTTATGCTTTGGTATCAACATTCAGATCAAATTATCTAAGCAGAAAACAAATGAAAATGAAGTGGTTAAAATCATCAGGCTTGGTGGTTCTCAATACTTCTGATGGGACTTTTCTTTAAACGAAATGCAGCACAAAGGATAACTACTGGATTCGTATCTCCAACCATTTATGGAACTCTGCTTCACTCCATGAAAGTAATCAGATTTAGGCTGATATGAATGAGAACATAGGCAAAGTACTCTATTTTGCTCTCCACTAAGCGTTCTCTAGGGACGTCATTGATTTTGTTGATACCACTGAGGGTAGTATTTATCCACAGGGTGTGAAGCACTGACTGAAAAAAAAAAAAAAAAAGCTTTAGTCCTTTAGTCCTTTCTTCAGTAGGGAACAACAGCACTTTTCCACCCATTTCTGCTGCAGGAATTAAAGAACCGAGGGAGAAACTGAAAGATGGCTGTAAATTACTTTAGTGCCTGCTGAATACCACTTTATAAAATAGGAAGTAGTTTCCACAGACTAGTGAAAGACTGGCTGCAAAACATCTGAAAACGAGGGAAGGTTCATTAAGATTTCTCCACTGGCAAACTTCAGTTTTATGGAGGTAAAAAACATTCCATCAGCTCTGTCCAAATAGGAAACTCCCTGTGCAGCTGATTTTTGCCCTAGATCCATTTTTATTTATTATTTGTTCTTTCTCACTGCTGCAGTAGCTGTACAGGGACCACAGCAGGGCAAAGAACAGTTCTGAGACTTGCTATACTGGGCCTGTTTACTGTCTGAAAATTTCTTCAAAAGCTACTGGGGAACCTACAAATAGTTGCTTTGATCCCAGTTGTGGCACAGTCCATAAAATGGAAATGCAAAAGAAACCTTCAAAAGCAGCTGTAACATCCCAAACACTAACAGGCCTGTATTTGATTGTTCTAAATGTAGCTTTGTGCTGGAGTGGAACTCAACTTGTCCTGAGGTCAGAGGAAAGGCTCTTTTATTGCCCTGTTATTTAATACTCTTTTTATTCTTTGAATATTTTCCATTAATTGACATTTTATTGTTACCCTTATTAATTTCCAAAAAGAGGGCCAAATTCAGTTCTCAGCTACACCAATGAAAAACCAGAACAAAGTAAAATATCAGTTATTCTAGCTTTACACTAATGTAAACAAAACTGTATTCTGGCTGACTACAGTGTCACACAAAAATAAACCTAACATAAATACAACTTTACAGTCATGAAGCTTCACTAAGACAGCTCAAGCTGAGCACTAAAATACCTGGCATTTTATCTACCTGGATCTGAACACAGCTCACAAGCGTGACTGCCCACACTTAAGACACCCACTGCCCCAAAAGGACCACTGTGTAAGGTAAAAGGCTGAAAGAGCACTCTTTTCATGCAACATGATACACTGAGTCAAAAAGTTCTACCCCTCACATTTCAAAAAAGAGAAAACATCAATCTTGTCCTAACTCAAACGAAACACTAGGTGTCAGATGTCAAATTTACTTAATTTTAACATTTCCTTTGGAAAAATATTTCAGTTTGTGATTTTAAGTTTCTTAGTTGCTTAAGCATGAATGAATAAACTTTCAATACTCCTTTACATTGCTTTGACTTATATTCATCTTCTTGCTGCTTTCTTCCCAGCCTTCCTCTGTTCTTTTCTTCCTGTGCACCTCCTGCACCTTTCTGTTTTTCCCACCTGCATATGTTTTTTCTGAACATCAGCATTTTAGGTGTCTTTCTTAGCCAACTGCGTATTCTGCTATGTTCCTTTGTTCTCTGCAATGTACTGTGTTACATCTTGCTGCTCTTATGTTCTGTATTAGCTTTTATCTCCTCCCTCTCTTCTTTCAAGAGGCCCTCTTGGACCAAGCACTGCCTACTTTGCGGCCTTCGCCATCTCCTTTTTCCAGCTTTTACCAGCATCCATACTAACCAGACCCTGGAAAATGCTTCCTGACAAATTCTGGGAAAAACACATCTCTTCAGCAGTCTCCAGTGGGAATATGTTGAAATGGTTCTCTGCCTCTCTCTCGTTTGGCTGGAAGTCACCATTACTTAATGAGTCCAACGCTACCATTTTGGTCTGCCAGCTTGAGACATAACTGATTTAGAAGACTACAATTTTTATTGATTAGGACATTACCAACTAATAAACCAACTAATATTCTAATTAGCTAATAAACACACCAATGTAACTAATTTACAATGATAAATTTTGCATTCAGTTACACAGCTATTACAAAGCTATTATCACAAATCTTATGAATGACATACTTCCAATTTTATTATCCTTTCCCCTCTATGCCACATAGTACTAGGGTGCATTTCCAGGGGCCAGGTACCTGGTTCATACTGGGAAAACATTGTTTTCCTTGTAACCTTTCTAGGATAAACCACTCTAGTTATGGGTTGATTCCTTTACCTAGTGCCACTTAAGCACAAGCAGTTTGTTATCTCTGTCTTTCAGCAGTTCTCACCAGACTCCTGTTCCCTTGTAAAATCTTTGGCTAGTTATGAGGCCAGCAGGAATCCTTGGTCCGACAGAAAAAATAAGGCATGTGGGAAAGGTAAGGCACCTGCAGGAGTCTCAGTGACACCGGTGACTGCCCTGCAGTCAAGGTGCCAAAATCTCATACACAACACATTCCTCTAGGATCATTTCTAAAGGACGTCTATCCTTCCTACAGACTTCCTGATCTCTGAAGTAACACCCATAAACAATGTTTTTTCCTGCTATTTTGTTAAAAATTAAGAAAAAGCAAGCAAACCCAGACAAGCGCTGGAACCTGAAAACAAGAAGAGACCACTCGCCCGGAACCCGAGCCTGTCCCCATGAAGGCAGGCAGATAGACACCAAGAAGGCGCCCACTTCAGAAGCCCTGGCCGCCCAACTGCTCGGCTGTGCTGCCACCTCGTGGGGAAGCCGCCACCACCGCTCTCCCCCGCCATGTTCCGTGACCCAGCCGCCGGGGAAAAGGCCGCCAGCGGGCGGTAACAGCCGAGGGGGCCCGGGGGCTGCAGCCCCGAGACCTGCCCAACCGCCTCCCACCCGGCTCGGGGGAGGGGCCTCCCGGAAGCAACCTAAAGGCAAGCCCCGGTGCCGGTCGCCCCTCTTCTGAGGGGTGAGCTCTGTCGGGGCGGCCTCCGGGGGCGCGGCGCCCGACCCGTCACGACCCGCGCCGGCCAAGGGGCGGCCACTGCGCCAGGAGAGCGAGACCGAGACCCCAGCCCCGACCCGCCGCCTATCCGCCTTATTGACTGAAATCGAAAGCAATACAACCTCCCTCTCTCCTCCAGCCAATGGGCAACAGCGCGGCACGCCACAACCCAATGAAAGGCTTCATTGCGTCTTAGTCCCGCCTCCACCGACCAATGAGCGCGCTCCTCACTTGCCCGCCGTTTCCCACCTGCCAATGAGAGCCAGGCGCGGGGCGTGCCCTCGCGGCGGCAGATGCAGGGTGGGCACGGGAGGTGGGGGGGAGGAAGATGGCGGTGGCACCGCCGGGTAAGGGGAGCCTGGGTCCCCGCCAGGTGGGCGTTGGCGGCAGCCTGCGGGCCGTGAGGAGCGCTGAGGCGCGCCCCCACTTCGTTGAGGGCTCCATCGTCAGGATCTTCATGGAGAACTTTCTGTGAGTGCGCGGTCGGCGCTTCCTCCTCCCCGGTGGCGGCGGCCGAGCGGCCGCCATTGGCCGCGGGACGCCTGCGGGCGTGCGGGCTCTCCGCCGTCTCGGAGGTCGGTGGTTAGCCTGCGCGGCCCCGGCTTCCCCCCTCCGCTGGCCCGTTTTAAAGCGTGTGTGGGGCTGGGGAGATGGCGGTTAAGACGGAAGGGCGGAACCTGGAGCGGGGACGCTGTAGTGGCACGGAGCGGGGAGCTGCCCTCGGTTAAACGGGGGCCTTGGCAGGGCCCTGGGTACCGAGACGAGTCGGGGCTGGAAGAGGGAGTGCTTGAAACGCGGGTTTTTTCCTTGGAAGGTGGTGATGCCTTGCTCAGAGTGGGGAGAGGATCTGCTGTGTGGATTACGGGTCCCGTAGGTTCTTATTGCGGTGTCGCATCCCTGGGGGTGCATTCACCGGTGGTGGCCGTGTCAACCCTTCTTCCCCTACGGTGGTGGTGCCTGTTGTCCATGTGAGCCTCTGCGTGCTTTTTTTTCCTCCCCATTAGGTGATTGTCAAGCAGTGGAGGAGGGAAGGGTGCAGAAGATGTTCACAGGGCGGGGGAGGCAGGCCTTGGGAACCGTTAGGATAACGTATTTGTGGTGGTGTGTTTTGTACCAGCTTCTGTGTATTGGGAGTACTGTTCTGGTTGCAGCTATTGTAGTCGATAGTAGAAGTTTTCACACTGTTTTCTTATGGCTGGTGTGCTGATAGCTCCATGTCAGCTTTGGGAACAGTTCTGAGTAGCATAGTTCTTAGGTCACATTACAGATGTCAAATTATGCTTCAAATGTAGTAGTTTAAGCCTCAGCATGAAGGGTTCAAATACCTTCTCTTCCAGAAGTGCATGGATTATGTTGTTTTCTTATCATTAACTGCTTTCTGTTTCTTCTTTGGTGTTAGTGTCTCAGTTCTCTGTTTGTTTGGTATAGTGTGGGAACAGAACATCAAAAGGTGGCATTTATTATAAATTTGGGATGTTAGTTAGTTTAGTTTAGATCATACCAACATTAATGGTTTGTCTTGAATTTGCATGCTGGGGCTTGCTCTCTTCCAGTAGTTGCTATTGCAGTAGGCACGCTGGATGCACACAATGAAAGATGCCTAATACAAGTAAAAAAAAAAAAAAAATCACTGATAACAGGCTAATGTTTTAGATTCTTGTAACTCACAGAATGGTAGGGGTTGGAAGGGACCTCTGGAGATATCTAGTCCAACCCTCCTGCTAGAGCAGGGTCACCTAGAGCAGGTTGCACAGGAATGCATCCAGGCGGGTTTTGAATGTCTCCAGAGACGGAGACTCCACCACCTCTCTGGGCAGCCTCTTCCAGTGCTCTGGCACCCTCAAAGTAAAGAAGTTCCTTCTCATGTTTAGGTGGAACTTCCTATGTTCGAGTTTGTGCCCGTTACCCCTTGTCCTGTCACTGGGCACCACTGAAAAGAGCCTGGCCCCATCCTCCCAACGCCTATCCTTTTAAGTATTTATAACTGTTGATAAGATCCACCCCTCAGTCATCCTTTTTACAGACTGAAGAGACCCAAATCCTTCAGCCTTTCTTCATAAGAGAGGTGTCCCAGTCCCCTAATCATCTTGGTAGCCCTTTGCTGTACCCTCTCCGTCAGTTCCCTGTCCTTCTTGAACCGTGGAGCCGAGAACTGGACACAGTACTCCAGATGCGGCCTCACCAGGGCAGAGTAGAGGGGGATGATGACCTCCCTCGACATGCTTGATAACTCAAGAAAGCTATTGCATGATTTATCAATACAGAGTTCCACAGAGGGAAGGGATGCCATCCAGAGGGAGCTGGACAGGCTTGAGGGGTGGGCCTCTGCAAACCTCATAAAATTCAACAAGGCCAAGTGCATGGTCCTGCACCTGCGTCATGGCAATCCCAGGCATAAATATAGGCTGCGTGGAGAATGGATTGAGAGCAGCCCTGAGGAGAAGGACATGGGGGTGCTGATTGATGAGAAGCTCATCATGACCAGCAACATGCGCTCGCAGCCCAGAAAACCAACTGTGTCCTGGGCCGCATCAAAAGAAGTGTGGCCAGCAGGTCGAGGGAGGTGATTCTGCCCCTCTGCTCTGCTCTGGGAGAGCATCCCACCTGGAGTACTGTGTCCAGCTCTGGAGTCTCCAACATAAGAAGGACATGGACCTGTTGGAACAGGTCCAGAGGAAGGCCACGAAGATGATCTGAGGGCTGGAGCACCTGCGCTATGAGGGAGTTGGGGTTGTTCAGCCTAGAGAAGAGAAGGCTCCGAGGAGACCTTATAGCGGCCTTCCAGTGCCTGAAGGGGGCAGGAAGGATGGGGAGGGACTCTTCATCACGGAGTGTAATGATAGGATAAGGGTTAATGGTTTTAAACTGAAAGAGGGTAGATTTAGATTAGATATTAGGAAGAAATTCTTTACTGTGGGGGTGGTGGCGCACTGGAACAGGTTGCCCAGGGAAGTTGTGGATGCCCCATCCCTGGAAGTGTTCAAGGCCAGGCTGGATGAGGCTTTGAGCAGCCTGGTCTAGTGGGAGATGTCCCTGCCCATGGCAGGGGGATTGGAACTAGGTGATCTTTCAGGTCGCTTCTAACCCGAACCATTCTGTGATTCTTGCAAAGCTTAAGACCCAAGTACGTTGTATGGGTTAGATGAGTGGAATCTTCTGCAACTGCAGTGCAGCATGCAGCTGGAATTCAATGTAGCAGACCTGACTGAATTAACTCAGTTCTCTTTCTGGTTTTTTTTTTTTTATATGTAAAATAATATGACGTGCTAGTGAAGTCAATAGGAATTGTCATTATGTGGCTGGATTTCATTCTTTATGATCATTTGTTTTGAGCCAGTACTCTGGCTGGTAGGAATGTATTCCACAGTGTTTTATTGTAGTGTTAGATTTCACTCAGATTTTCTTACAAAACAGCATTGGAGGACTGAATCTAAATTTGATAAAATTCTCTGTCATATTTAATATAATGATGAAGTGATTTAAGCAAGTAATTTTTTTTCAAGGTGAGGTAGTGTTTATAATGTTCAAAAAATTACTGTGCTTTCCAGGACATATGATGTCTGTGAAGTACATCCAGGACCCAATCTGAACATGATTGTAGGTGCTAATGGAACGGGAAAGTCAAGCATTGTTTGTGCCATCTGCCTGGGACTGGCTGGAAAACCTTCTTTCATAGGGCGAGCTGATAAGGTAACTATGAGCTTCTGTAATTTTCAGGTTTGTTCTGAATTTCATTAAGAGCCCTGTCCAACCGAGGAAAGGGAAAGAGATTGTCTTCCTTGATATGCTTTATTTTTGTAAAAAGTAAGGTGTCCAACTTGTGCAATAACCTGGTCCAGAGACAAAGGCTTTTACCAAAGGGATTTTGTTTTACTTAATTACTTGTTGTTTTGGCTGAATTATGGAATGGAAACACCTGAATTGTACTGGAGCGTCAGCAGACTGGAGGTTACATTTCAAGGTGTCCAAGCCTCCACAGTGGAGAAGGAAAATGCCACCTAGCACATAAATAACGTATGACCAGAAATACCAACTCGGGGAGAAATTAAAAAAAAGTCTAACTTAAATTTCCAAGTGTGTAGAAACTGTAGAAATGACATATCCTTAATGTGTCTGAGAATTTATCTGAAAGCATGGAGCCACTGTTCTTTGATTTAAATGGAAGTTGGATTGTTTTGGGTTGTGCTACTATTATTTTCATTTTTTTGTTCCGAAGGGATCATGTGTTGACATAGTAGGAAGTTTGTATTGTCAAATTTTTAAGTTTTGGTCTTGCTTTCTTGGATATTCTGGTTGGATGGAGTATATTTCAGTAGATTTTTGGAGTACTGAATCTGGGTACCTAAATGATTTTACATATTCTCTGGTTGCAGCTCCGTCTTAAGCAAATGTAAATCTGAAAATAGACTGCATGGCAGCACTGTGTGTTGCTATTTTTATTAGCTTTTCATGTTTATATATATTTTTTTGTATTGTTAGAATTAGCAGTTCTACTAGTAGAGATATTTGGCAATGTCTTTCATTTGTATTGCTTTTGTTCCCTGAATTCATGAGAAATTGCTCTCTGTGGGTCTGCTGATTATAATTTGTTCAGTTTTGGAAGTTGAAATTGATCAGAAATTGTTAACCTGGGGAGAAGTTCTAGTGCTACTAGTTGATAAGGAAGACAATAGTGTGTCTTCCTTTATTTTTAGTTAATACAGAGAGAAAATAAAGTTTATGTTTTAAATGTAAGTTTTCGATAAAATATCCCATTACAGCAACTCTATTATACAAATACATATTTTTGTAAGAGATTACATTTTAATACACTGTTATTTTACAATAATAATTTCTATAATTAATTTTGTAGGTTGGCCTCTTTGTAAAGCAGGGGTGCTTGAAAGGTCTAGTAGAAATTGAACTGTAAGTAGTAAAATTGCATTTCCTCATACATTTTTAATTAGATTATTTCCCCACACAGTTATTCACAAAGTTGTGGAAAAAAAAATCTAGTATACAGAGGTCTGTCTTTAAGCTGATGATTTCCTTTTTTTCTTTTTTTCTTTTTTTTTTTTTTTAAATACAGACTTTGAAATTTTAAGGTTAAATAATTACCACATAAGAAATCAGCAGTGATGGCTGGTCTTGATTTATTTCACTTTCTGAAGCATTTTACCTTGTCCTGATGTACAAAGAATATATAGATAAAGATTGAAGTTTGTGGTGTGTTTAGCTTCTGATTTCATTTAGGGTTCAATTGATTTAGATACAGTCAGTTCTGCAATCATGACGTAGTGGCTGGAAATTATTTTTAAAGAAGAAAACAGAAAGACAAAGTCTAAATTTTAAAACTAAATGTTCTGCCCTCACTGTCTTGTACTGATACTGCTGGTATGAGGGACTCCTCTACATTCTTACTGAAAGCATCGCATACTGAAACCAAAGAATAAAAAAAAATAGTAGATCTAACTAATTCCCAGTTAATGCATTTTTCTTGGTAAGCTTTTGCAAAACAGAGCAACCAAAAATCATGTGGACTTACTCTATAAAATTCCATCATTAACTTGTGGTTATAGGGCAATATTACATGCTTCCTGTAAGTATTTTTTTTTTTGACAGCTGAAGAGACACTATCCTAATAGAGTTCCTAAATCTAAAAAAAAAAAAAAAAGATCTTAAGGTGGAGCTGCAATAGCACAGGTAGTTTTGATAAGTCTTAACCTGATCTTTTTGCTGAACTAAATAGAACATAGAGCTAATCAACTGATTCAAAGCTTGAGTTAATTTGTGTAACAATTGGCCACCCTGATCAGATTGGATAAAAAAAAAAAATGTGTTCAGGAAAAAAGATATACTGGAACAAGTCTTTGAAAAAATCCTATCCAGTTTCATTCTTGTGGGAGTGATCAAGTAAGATATTCTTTGGAGACTGGCCAAGCAATGGGTCAGGAGGTAGGATGTCTTTCAGGTAGATGACATGATTGTTTCAACATAGATACGTCCCAACGTTACTTGAAAGTCTGAAGAAAGACTTTCAGTGTGTCAAGACTTCGTGTTTTTACTGTAGTGGTTTCAGTGTAATCCAGTCCTTTGTCTAACTGGTAGAAAATACTTAAATGCAACACATAGGGTGAGAGAGCTATGATGCAGCAGATAGCTTTTTGACAGGAATTTTAAAATTTGAGTTCTATAGGCATGCTCTGTCTTAGTTGCATTTGGCCCTTGGATTGTAACTAAAATCAGGAGTTATAGTAGCAAAAAGTCCTTAATTTGATCCAAGAAAGGAGCATGGCCTTGTAGGTTTTTTGGAGGAAGTCTGGTATATTCAAATAAGGTAGTGGATACTTGTGAGTGAGTAATGATATAGTCTTCAAGAAGTAGGCTCATAGCTCATATCCCTATGGCACTTAGAAGCTGTTGAATTACTCTCTTCTACTTCGAACTCTATTCTTGAGTCTCCTAAGATACATGGCCTCCAAACTGTTATGAGCCCTTATCCTTCATCCTTAACAATATGCTGACTGAACAGGCACTAGCCTATTTCTAAATGAAAATGGTGACCAAAATTTCAAGAGTTTTTGACTATCTCATTGCTCATTTGTTATTGATGCATTTTAACCAGGCTAAATTTTTGAAGATCAGCGTTGCGCACAACTGATGTATGTTTACCATTCTTTAAAAGCAGAAAATGAGAACAAATTAGTATTTTTCATGCTGTATGATACTATTTTTATTCCCAAATGGAATGTATATGCAGGGCTTATTGATGCAGTTCTGTACACTAATATTCTTTTATGTTAAAGGCGTAGCATTAGTGTTTACCTCCTGCATACCAATTTTAAAATGTACTAAATGTCATGTAAAAATACACTTTATATAACTATTCACATCTGTAACAACATTTAAGTGGTTCTACATTCAGCATGAATATGTCATTTATGTAAATAATTTCCTCTGAGTTAAGATTTGCAGATATTCTTGATGTTTTACTTGTGAGATTAATTAAACACTGAAGTTCTGGATGTTTTCTGAAACATGAAATGTGAATCAGCTGCTACTGTCCAGTTAATTTGTATTAAACATTTAGGTACCTTAAAGTTTTAATACCATTACTCTAACGTACTTTGACACTTAGTAACATTTCTTTTTATTAATCAGGTCTAAGACACCTGACAATATCATTATCACACGTGAGATTCAGGTGTTGAACAACACATCGGCATGGTTTATCAACAGAAAGCCAGCAACCCTGAAAACAGTAGAAGAGCAGATAGCAGCCTTAAACATTCAGGTGGACAATTTGTGCCAGTTTCTTCCTCAGGTATGAATGAATTTTGAAAGACAGTGGGTGCAAATGGATTGCTGTGTTTTGAGAGGGTTTGTTGCTTCTTAGCTTTTGTAGCACTTCAGTGATTTAATGGGACAGTGCAAAGAATGAGAGGGATGAGGTAGCCATACTGCTGTGATGGTGAAAGAAAGGAGGAACTGTGTGACTGTTAAGGATCACTATTTGGATGGTTTTGTACCTGCTGTCAGTTGACACTGAAAGGAAAGCTGCTGATGTTCCCCATGTTGATATTTGAGTAGCAGCACTAATGGTGGTATCTCTGTGTCCTGTCTGTGCTGCTGTATGGATGTTGTTAAACAACAAATCTGTAGGGAAGTTTTTTAAGGTCTTGAGTTCTAGCACTGTCTCTGTACCTTCACTTGCCTGGTTCCTGTAGTTCTGCATCCCTGACTTTTCTCTGGTTATATCCAGTCAGTTCTTCAGGATTGGATCCTGTACTTGGTAAGTGAAGGGGAAGAGTGGTCTGGATTTCTTTCTTCAAAAAACAGAAAGCAGTCCTACTAAATGACTCTAGAGTTGCAACAGATACTGCTACTGTAGCCTTTTTGGTAATGTCTGTGGCTCAGCAGTTTCTTGAGCAACAGCATAGGACTTACAGGTATTTAGGATCAAATTATGTAAGTGTAAAATCATCCTGATGGAAAATAGCTCCTCAAGGAGAGAGAAAATTAAAGAATAATTCAAGCAGTTTCTGTGTCTGAATCCATGCTCAGGCACGTCAGGATTTCTGTGCAGATAACTAAGTTGCCTCACAGTTGCACTTTAAAAAACGCTGTGACAGGTTCCTTCCTAAGACCCTCCCAGTTCAGTGAATCATCAGGGATGGTAGTAAAAGGAAACCTTATCAGAGCCTAACCAACCATAGGTTTATTGTTCTATTCGAGGTGAAGTGCATTCAAGAAGACATGCTGAAAACCATGAAAATTTAGAAAGCTTGTATTGCAGAAACAAATATTCAGGAGGGGGGGGGATTTGTTTATGTATTCATGATATTTGTTTAGAGTAGAACTTTCTGCATACTCTACCAAAGTAACTTTTCTATTTAAAACAGCTTTTTTTCTTTGGTACATAAATGTCAGTTCAGTGAATATTACTGTGTTGAAAATTTTGGTTCATGTGCTCTCTGCCACTGCAGCAATGGTAAGCACATCTTTCATTCCAGTCGTGGTTCTGAGCTGTTCCTCTGCCTCACATAGCAGCAATGCTTTCTGATACCCTTGGCTGCTAGCCTTAATATTAACTTCTACATTGGTCAACTTTTGAGCTAAGCATTTATACTGGGAAGTATACAGCAGCCTGAGAACCAACATTAAGAATACAGTGGAATAAAAACTTTAATTGTCTGTGCTAAACTGTCTTATTCAGAAGAATGTTAGCCAATTCAAAAATAATGAACCAACCCATGTCTTCAACAGCTACCCTCAAAAGCTGTCAAATTTAAGCTTGAATCATTCCAGAACAGCTCCAAGAAAACCGTGTATGAAATCTTAAAAATGTTTAGGAGGGTTTTGTTGCTAGTCTAGGAGGTGGGCATCCTATGCTTAACTTCACTGGCATAGAACTGTGAGTCAGGTGGTGTTCATGATAAATTGGTATGGGATTTAAATCCAGTATTACTGTATTGCACTGTTCTAACTAATACTGTATTTTTGTAACTGTTTTTTTATTTTGTAGGACAAAGTTGGAGAATTTGCAAAACTGAGTAAGATTGAGTTACTTGAAGCTACCGAAAAATCCATTGGTCCTCCAGAAATGTACCAATTTCACTGTGAACTGAAAAACTTCAGAGAAAAGGAAAGAGAACTGGAGGTAAACATGTACAGTATAGAGATAGAGGGCGGTGACTGTAGGGAAATTAGCATAATAAAATGTAACATGAGATCTTACCGAATTAGAAAGTAGTATTTATTTCCAAAGTCTGGGGTAAGTTGATTTTTACCAAATCATACTCATCTTTTCTCAGAATTTATTCACTCCGACACTCACATGCTTGTAAGCACGAAGACACGTGTGCAAGTGTTCTGGACACAGAAGACGAGGGATCATAGAATCATAGAATCATTTAGGTTGGAAAAGACCCTTGGGATCATTGAGTCCAACCACCAACTCCATTCTACAAAGTTCTCCCTTACACCATATTCCCCAACACCACATCTAAATGAGTCTTAAACACATCCAGGGATGGTGACTCCACCACCTCCCTGGGCAGCCTGTTCCAGTGTCTAACCACTCTTTCCGTGAAGAATTTTTTCCTAATGTCCAGCCTAAACCTACCCTGCTGCAGCTTGAAGCCATTCCCTCGTGTTCTATCGCTAATTACCTGTGAGAAGAGACCAGCACCAACCTCTCTACAATGTCCTTTCAAGTAGTTGTAGAGAGTGATGAGGTTTCCCCTCAGCCTCCTCTTCCTCAAACTAAACAGTCCCAGCTCCTTCAATCACTCCTCATAAGATTTATTCTGCAGGCCCTTCACCAGCTTCGTTGCCCTCCTCTGCACTCGCTCCAGCACCTCGATATCTCTCTCGTATTGAGGTGCCCAGAACTGGACACAATACTCAAGGTGTGGCCTCACCAGTGCTGAGTCCAGGGGGACAATGACCTCCCTACTTCTGCTGGTCACACTATTTCTAATACAAGCCAGGTTGCCATTGGCCCTCTTGGCCACCTGGGCATACTGCTGGCTCATGTTCAGCTGCTTGTCAGTTAGAACCCCCAGGTCCTTTTCTGCCAGGCAGCTCTCCAGCCTCACTTCCCCAAGCCTGTAGTGATGCATGGGGTTGTTGTGGCCCAAGTGCAGGACCTGGCACTTGGCCTTGTTGAAGCTCATTCCATTAGCATTGTCCCATCGGTCCATTCTATCCAAGTCTCTCTGTAGAACCTCCCTATCCTCATGTAGATCAACACTCCTGCTTAGCTTGGTGTCATCTGCAAACTTGCTGATGATACACTCTATGTCCTTAACACATAGAATGTGTTGGGTTGGAAGGGACCTTTAAAGGTCATCTAGTCCAACCCCCCTGCAGTAAGCAGGGGCTTCAACTAGATCAGGTTGCTCAGAGCCTCATCAAGTCTGGCCTTGAATGTCTCAGGGATGGGGCCTCCACCATCTCTCTGGGCAACCTGTTCCAGTGTCTCACCACCCTCATTGTAAAGAACTTCTTCCTAATGTCTAATTTAAACCTACCCTGCTCTAATTTAAAGCCATTGCCCCTTGTCCTATCGCTACGTGCCCTTGCAAACAGCCCCTGCCCAGCTTTCCTGTAGGCCCCCTTCAGGTACTGGAAGGCCACTATGAGGTCTTCCTGGAGCCTTCTCTTCTCCAGGCTGAACAATCCCAACTCTCTCAGTCTGTCCTCATAGGAGAGGTGCTCCAGCCCTTTGATTATCTTTGTGGCCCTCCTCTGGACCTGTTCCAATCGCTTCCTGTCCTTCTTGTGCTGAGGACTCCAGAGCTGGACGCAGCACTGCAGGTGGGGTCTCACCAGGGCAGAGTAGAGGGGGAGAATCACCTCTCTTGTTCTGCTGGCCACAAATGCCTGTTGTCAAGTACTCATCACTTCTCTGGGATTCTTGACTGGCAACAACTTCTCTGGACTGATCTTCTCTGCCTTTTAGAAGTCATTAGCTGGTATAGGGTGGTCCTTTGCTTTAATCTTGCTGACTTCAACTTCCATAAATTATGGACAATATTGTTGCCTGCTAACTCTTTTTCCTTGTTTGGAATGTTAATAGACAAAGAGGAGAAGGGAGAGTGTATGCAATAAGCTGCAACCTTGTTGCCATCCTGGTTTAAGAAGGCAGAGTCTTTCCCTGACAGTTACTTGTACCGTGATCTTACCAGAGCACAAGCTTAGTCATCTTTGCAGAAATAATGTGATCCTTGCTATTACTGCTGCGAATGCTGTCTTGGGAACAGTGTCTGTTGTTAGCCATACAGGCCATTCTTTTAATCCTTTGTTGTGCTGTTTCTTCTTATGCTTGTGTGCGTGCATGCATTTCCACTCATACATACTATGTTCACATACCAGCATTAATGGTTCTGTTGCAAATCTCTGCAAGACCTTCCACAAGCATTTTTGCTACTTGTAGTTGTCAAAAGCAGTTATGGTGGTTTAGAAATGTCTAGATTAATGGAGGCTTGAGCTGTAGGGAGTAACTTCCTGAGAAAAAAATAAAATATTTTCTTCAGTTTAAGATTTCTTTTTAAATTGGATTTGTTTTCAAAGAAAATATGTGATAAACGTACTTGAAAAAGCTGTAAAACTTCCTAGTTGGGTTGTTCCCCTCTAACTACTGCTATACTAAAATGTCCTCTCTAGTCTTAAATTTCTGCTTTAATGTACAGGTGAGGTGCGGACTATTTCTGAAAAGTCTTTTCACAAAGTAGGTACTGTAAAACATGAAAATGTATATTCTTACAGAACTTGTGCAGAGACAAAGCTAACTCTTTGGAGAAAATGAGACAGAGGATTGAACGATACAAACAAGATGTTGAGAGATACCATGAGCGCAAGCGCCATCTAGACTTAATTGAGATGCTTGAGAGGAAGAGGCCTTGGGTGGTAAGTTCTATTTTCTTTTCAGTGTTTTTCCTACCTATCCTATTTTTCCTAATACCGCAATATTAGAAATATGCCAAAAGTTTCTTTAAAAGAAATTTGACCAGAGTAACTTGTACATCATTACAATTGCTTGGTGCAAACACGCCAGGTCTTGAAATACTGTTCTTGACCAGACTTTGATCAGAGATTTTCTTGCATATGTAGCTGGACTGAAGAAGTTTGTTGAGAAGTAACTTAACTAGTTACTGCCCATTTAGGAAAGCCAGTAATATGAGCCAAGAATAGTACTCCTTTTATTCCTTGCAGGCACAACTGGCTTAATTTAAGCTGTGCTTAGGCAGTTCCACTTACTTCTTTCAGCTGTAACTTCTTTTTACAGAACGCGTTTTTTGTGTTGTTTGGTTTTTTTGGATTTTTTTTCCTGTTTTTTTTTTTTACAAGTTGCCTTCCCCCTTTGCTAATTTTAATTTATTAATTGAGGTTCGGTGTGCATGACATAAACCATGGTGAATATAGGTTGCCAGTCTCAAAAATGTTGGCATTTGGAGAGATGGAAATTTTAAACTAATTTAACAAATTTAAAAGAGCCTAGAATCAAGGTAATTTATACAAAGCACAATAAGTCTTTCTGAACAGCACTACAATCATCAGGTTGTAGTTTGGTTTAATATTGAATGGTTGGACTGATTAAATTATTTATAAACAGTTTAAGTGTTGTGGATTTTATTATATTGAAGCAATGTGTTGTTTGCCTTGTTTGCAAGTTTTATAGAATTCATGAAATACAGAACTTCAAAAAATTTACATATAGTATTTGTGGAGGATGCAAAAAACTTTTATAAGGTACTTTGCAATTTTGCAGATAATGAAGCCTCACATGGGTATACAAAGAACTTTATGTCCCTTGTAGCTTGGAAGGGCAATTGGATTCAGGGAAGGTAACTTCACTGCCTTCAAACCTTCGTGCTAGCAGCACAGAGGGATATAGGAGCAGCAACTGAAATAGATGTATGGTGGTAGGTGCTAAGGAGGTGGGCTATACGCACTGTGCTGTTAGGATTGGACTTCTGCACTTGCTGAATGATGCAGGTCTTCGCTACTAGACATAAATTAGCCTGGCTTAGTTAACAAGAAGAGAGTTATTTTATTAGGAGAGATGCAAGTCTTGAATAGTTAATGTGGACTGGTACTGATTGTTCTCTACTTCAAGATATTTGCAGATGCAGAACTCTGAAGGCTGATCAGAAACTGGCAGGGGGAAACTAAGTTAAGACTCTTGTCTGCTGTCAGTTAGATTGCCTTCCATAAGTTTGAGAACAGTGCTGTTATTTATGTGTTTCTTAAGCAAGTTTAGACAAACTTCTTCACACCTTGCTCTTTCACAGCTGTCTTCTAGACAGTTTGCATTGCTGAGTATATTAAATACTTTTGGTGGGGACACTCAATTAGGAGAAGTTTAACTTTTTGGCCGCTGAATCCGTAGAAACAACAGTGTGTTTTGACACCTGCGTGAAGTTCCAATTTGCAGTACAGAAATCAATAGTGTGTACCAGATTGTTTACCAGAAGTCACTTGCCTGTGGATAATCTACAGTTGAAATCAAGGGTCATCAATGTAATTGTTTTACTAGGTAGAAGATATTTGACCTACAGGCTGCAACAAAATTTCACGTTCCATTGCAATCTTCAGTGTACAAGATTGTTGCTATTTTGTGGTTTGTCAAATCCTTCTTATAGAAGATCTCTTGGTATCCTCCTAGATTGTGAAATACCAAACTCTCTCTAAAAGAAATGCGTTCTCTTACAAGGGCATATTTCTTTATCATCTGACCTAGCACTGTTTAATCTTAAGAATAAATGTTTTTAATGTCTTAAAATTGGGCTCAGTAAAGTTGAGAGTAGCGCGGGAGTTTATTCTTCCTTCTGTGGATCTTCTCCTCCTATCCTCCCCAAAAGGTAGGTGTCTACTTGTAGATGAAACATACCTGGCTGTTTAGAATTGCCTTTGTAACAAAAGAGAATAGCTAGGTGAGACTCCAAAATAGCCAGGAGGCAGATGTATAAACACTGCACTATTTTACTAAATGGAGAAGACAAGCAGCCTGAAAACAGGTCAGATGAAATATGACAGTAGATTATCTCTCGGTCCTAGTGGAAAAGAGGAAGTCTAGTGCTGAACTTCTGTATGTGGAGAATTTTACACCATTTTTATATACGTCTATGCCGAATAGGCTTTTGAGCATCTGCTTTAAATTCCATGAAATGGACCCTAGGAGTACAAGGGTACAAAGGTACAGTATTTCAAGTACAAGTATCATGATTAGGATTCGAGGATTTAGGGGGCATTTTAAGTTCTTATGTGTACCTTAATGGGAATTCCATGAAATGATTGTGTCATCTACAATCAGTGAGCAGATTTAAGGAGCTACAGTTTTTTTGACATAGCCCTTCTTTTGTAGGGTCTTAAAGAAAAGGGGTTTCTTACCCCTCAAAGCTTAAGTTTAAGGTAATAAGGAATACCATAAGGTATACTGTTTTAAGGTAGCGTAGCAGTGGGAGGTGCTGTTCCTCCCACTGTAAATGTCCTGAAAGCGTGTAATTCTGAAAATGTGTTTTGACCAAGTCGTATCCATTCTTCTTTTCTTCCTCTTCCATTCACAATTGGTAATAGCTTTGTTATATAGTTTAGGCAAAAATATCTCTTGGGAGGGCTGGAATCCTTTGGAAGTTCTGCAGATCTTTAGCTAAGTGCATAATTACAGGCATCAAGGTTATTTGCTTAAAGGTTACCCAAATACAGAGGTCTACTGGCAGTCAGGTTTTCTTAAGGTGTTAAAGGGATTTGCTGTATAAAAACCATATCATGACAATTTCTACAGAAACTTGCCTGTACTTTGTATCTGAAGAAATGAGGTTTAATTGTATGTGTGTGCATTTTCTTTAACCTTGAAATATAATACCTTATTTAAAGAAGGGCTGAATTTTAGGCTTATTCTATCAGCTAAGTGGAAGTACAAGTGCTTTACCTCTGTAACTTTGTAATGGTGGCTACTGATTGTACTGCACATCATAGAATTATAGTAGCTTTCTTCAAATACTTTTTGGCTTTATCAGAAAGATTTTATGAAGAAAGAATTTGGATTTAATAGCCTAAGTTGATTTATTTGTGAGTAATCGTGTGTGTTTACAAACAGGGTAATTAAATAACTAATTAGGAAAAAATAGTAGCAGATAAAGCAAAGTTTGTTGTTACATATAAAGCTTGCAGGGTATCTTTATTATTTTTTTAATTCTCCAAAGCTTGTAACAATCCAGGCATATGCTCTAAATCAGGAGCTTTCTTCAGCATCTGCCAAATCCAACAGCTCTCCCTTCTTGTGTACTCCCATGTGCATGTATCTACTCCTCCTCCCTCTGGTCTTCTGAGTATCTTTTTTTTTTTTTTTTTCTCCTGAACCCTTAACACTCCTTGAAAGTCATGTTCTTTTTTTGGTGGTTTTTTTTTGGTTGGTTGATTGGTTTTGGGTTTTTGGGGGGCATTGTTTGTTTTGTTTGGGGCGGTTGGGTGTTTGTTGTTGTTTTTTTTTTTTTTTTTTTCCCCCCTCCAGAGTGCATAACACACAAAAAAATCACTAGTAATGACTCCGTCAGCCTAAATTCCCACTTCTTGGACTGGACGTTCTTGGTCACCACACTGCTTACCATCTCTTTCTTCTCACGAATGCATCTCCAGTTAAACTCCCTACATGGTGACTTCTGTGATATTTGTGGTGTATGGCGGAGTTCTTGTTTGTTTTCCAAAGTTCTGTTCCGCTCTGTCTCTCTGCTTGGTTTACTTCAGGGTTATGTCTGTTACTGGCTCTGATGATCTGTCCAGCTCCTTCCTTTCCTTTCTCCTGAAGTTTTCTGTGGTTATTTGCTCCTTAGCTTGAGGACTTCTGCCTAAGTAGTGCTCAAACTATGGACAGAAGGGCTAAAGAATTACTTTTTCCACACCGATCCCAAATGGACTTAGAGGCAAGGTAATTGCAGACAAATTGGTCATTTCTTCTGCTACTTAAATTGCGTATTATTTAAGAACGATTAAATGTTTGTGCTTGTTCACTGGGGACTAAATGATCCCTACATCTGCAAGTCATAGTGATTAGTAACAGGAGGATTACTTAAGTAGTTTCTCTAATATTAGCTTCTGAATGAGATTTTTCTCCTAAAAACTCATGTACAATTTTATAAAATGTTAGAGCAGTATAAAATACTGGAATAGAAGACAAAAGTGTTTAATTGCTTTGCTTTCAATTCCTCCAAGGAATATGAAAATGTTCGTCAGCAGCATGAGGAAGTGAAACAAAGCCGAGACCAAGCCAAGGAAGAATTGAAGAGTCTGAAAGAATTGCAGTCCCCAGTGACACAAAAAATCCAAGAAACTGAAGAATATTTTAAGAGCCTGGATATGAAAATCAGAGATAAGGTAGGCATTTTAAGTTCTCAGTTAACATATGTAATATTTCAGGTGTTCCATGTTCAGCTTTGTAAAGTGTAAACCTCTTTCTTTCTAGTATGCCATAATGATGTGTTTCAGAAGACATTTCTCTGAAGTAATCATGCCCTTGGCTTTCACTGCTTTCTCCATATCTCTGTTCCATTAAAAGCAGTAATATTCAATGAATGCATTTCATAGCAAACCTTCAGTAGCAACACTGAAAGTCCACTCTCTTGGTCTTATAAGAGCATGCAAATTTTATAATTCTCTTCATAGAACCTGCAAAATCTTCAGGGATATAATGTTACAATTTCCCTAGATTAGATACTTACATTAGTAACCTGTTTTCACCTGTTATGTAGTTTGGGTTTGTAGATGCTCTGTTTATCATCTTAAAATGTAGCCAGTTTGGGTAGTTAATTTAAGCTAAATTACAACTTCTCTGGCCTAAAAAGCATTCCTGTAATATTTAACCTAATTCCATAAGTAGGGTATAATTTTTTTATTAGACAGTAATCTTCTGTCAGCTGTGCATACTTTTATGCATAAGAGAATTTAATGGTAAACCTACTTGTACCTTACAGCTTACTATCTGTTTTTTGAATTGCTGCTCTCTCTGGGGATATGGAAAATTACTATTTCTGTATGACAAATAGGAAAGTACTGTAATTCTCTGCAGAATTTTAACTAGCATGTACTATTCAGGTTGCAGAAGTCATTGTATGCATAGGCTGCACAAATTTTTAATGGATAACCAAAGTTAAATGATAACATGAGAATGTTTGCTGGAGTGAGTTCTGTTTGAAGATCACTGATCAGATCAAAGGACTTGGTGTGGAGGCACATGTGACACCTGTAGAAGACTGCTGTCATGGTGCATCTTGCAGAATCAGGGTCTGAAACATCAATGACATTTAGTGCACTGCTAATACGCTGTCCATGTGCTTTCTTTAAACAAACAGACACCCTTCCCCCAAACAAACAAAGAAACCCACAAAACCGAAAAATAAACCAGAAAGACCAGACAAACAAAACCCACAGACTGTTGTTCACACCCCTTCTGGTTTTGTTGTGATGTAAACTGTACCAGGCAATACTGCTTATCCAAGTATGTTATTATCATTATTAAGAAAGGCCTTTGCTAAATGTATCCTTTGAATTTTGTGCTCCAGAGTACTGTAAGTGTTTATTATGCTCTGATTCAAAATATCTAGATGTTTAAAAATGTTGCAGTTTTATTGGAAGTGGGCTTTTTTGGGTGTGGTTGGGTGGGGTTTTTTTTGGTTTTTTTGTTGTTGTTTAAGACTAACTGTACTTCCTTAGAAGGAAGTTAACAGCCTGAAGCTTGAAATTAATTTTCATAATACAGTAAGGGCCTTCATGCTTGTGAAGTTCTAAGCTTTATTTTCACTGCTTGGTATTATCCTGCTAGATTTTATTTATACCTTTCACTTTAATTGATGTTATACTAATAATATTTTTTCAAACAGAAAAGAATACTACTGAACCATTGCTAACATAATTCTTAGAAGTATTGGGCTGTATTCAAATAAAAGTTATCTTCTGTTGGTATGAGTTATAATCTGTCTGAGAAACCTAGGACAAAACAGTATTAGTTTTAACTTGCAGGGACCATGCTCAGCATAGGCTATTTGCTATGGAACTGTGAAAGAAAAACTGAGGGAATGTACTAGCTGTACTAGCTGATCGACTTAAGCTCTTGAATCACTATATTTTTCTGCTCAGTCTAACCTTGTGGAGTATTGGCTTTCACACACTAAAGATTCACAAGGTTAACTGTATGCCAAAGTGGTATTTAATTTGGGCACAGAGAATGAATCAGGTGTATTTTGTTCTACAGTATTCCAGAAGCCAGAAAGATGGGAAGGAGGAAAGATGCTACATTTGAAATAAATAATTTGTAGAAGACTTACTGAGATATTCCAATACTGCTTTCCAGAGATTATTTACCATTTTGATTGTAATATATAGCTGATACTATGTTGTCTATAATATTACAATGAGACATTTCCAAACTTGAGTTTTATTCTAATGATAAATGATATATCCAAGTCTAATTTGAATGATTAATATTCCGTCTTGAAGGTGGACCCCGTAGAGTCCAAATTCGTGGAAAAAATCTTAAGGAAATATATTATATATCTGGCTATGGCATGAAAAATTTGTATGACAACAGACAAGTTAACAAGATGTTAGAGGTGTATTGCTGCTTTTTGAGCTATTGTAGCAGTAGCTGTTTTTTGAATACTGAAATATGTTTACCTCCCACATACTTTGTTAGTTGGGCTGTGAAAATGAAGTTCTTTTAAAGGAGAATTAGTGCTGCTTGCACTGTGAGGATATAGTTTTGACCTAAGGCAAAACCCTAAGGCTTTTAAGTACCATACCTTAAAATTGCTTAAATTGATCATTCTTCATTAGTTCTTAACTTTTTCATAGGTGCTGCTTGAATTTATTGTAACTTAGAATTTTATCTTTGTACATGCAATAATGTGGTGAGCATTTCACAGATAATTACACTGTAAGCCAGCAGGAGTTGATTAGTAAATGATTCTATTATAAAAACAACATAACTTTATTTTTGGCCCAAAAGTTGTTTTTTTTTCAAACCAGATTTCAATTTGGCATTAAGGGAAAGCAGTTTAGCATTTCAAGTCCTTTCTGTTTTGGATGCACAGACCTGTAGGGAACATAACTGTCTTCAGGCCCTTTGTCCAGGGTTATATCCATTATCAAATAACTGTAATCCTGACTGCTTCTTGAGATCTTGCTCTTGGTTTGAGGATATGTATGTGAGAGCAGAGATAAACCACCTATTCATTACGCCTTGTTTGCGCTTTGCTGGCAAAAAGACAGGCATAGTATTACAGATTTTGCCTGAAAGGAGCTGGACTGAAAGTAAAGGCGGAGCTAAATATGGGAAGAAATTGACTTATTGAGACACTGCATGACTATTTCTCTTGTATCTCTGTGTTAAAACCCTTTTAAGGATTTGGTTAAACTAAGAATTCTTAGTAAAATTTTGTGCTTTGGCTGTGTAGGATATGTAGATTCTGCGGGGGGAGAAATTGGCCCTTTTAATAGGAAGAGGTTGGTAAAATTGTGTGAGAGAAGCCTAGAGTAGTTTCTGCTTTAGGCTCTTCAAAGGAATTGGAACAGAGTGGACTATGCAGTGCAATTTTTTTAGTAGTATTTGACAGTATAAAGCAGTGTGGTGTGGTTTTATCATGAAAACCATAAATACAATTACAGTTGTTAATCGGTTCTGTAAAGTAGGTATATATAAATGTATGATTAACTGAAAATACAATGATAATTGAAAAACTGAATTCCAGTTCCTTATTAGTGTCCTGATTTTGAGAGCCTTCAGAATTGTTTTGTCAATATTTCTCATCGGTTTCCTGGGAGAGAGCTTTCTCTTCAGAGTGCGTGCCTGAGGTCTTTGGAGAGAGCATCATGGAATCAGTACTGCATTGCAGTCAACTGCAAGACCAAGATATTTTATTTCATGTTGCCTTCATGCAAACAACTGTAGAGTTAGGGTCTTAAATATTTGTGCATCTTTCAGGTTGTGGGAGGGGAAAGATTCTGCATGGTTTTATTCTCTTCATTCTCCATGGAGACTCCATTGTCTCCATAGGAACACATTTCTTCCAGCAAGATTGATTGTTTCCACGTCTCCACTGGAATTTGCTTACAGTCCTTCCATCCTTCTGCAGTGTTCCAGTATTCTGTTTGTATTGTTTTCAGCCTTGAGGGTTCGGGGAAGGAGGAGTTAGGTTTGTAGAGAAAGCGTAGTACACTTTCACTTTGCTCAGGACTCAGCTGTACAAGTGCCTGGGCAAACTAACCTAATAAGACCTGCTTTGAGCAAGGGGTTGGGTTGCATGACGCCCAGAAGTCCCTTCCAACCTATATTATTCTGCAACTCTGTAGAAGCTGAGAGGGATAGAGAAAGAGTGGAGATATAAGTGCCTACACATGAGCCAACAAATTGTCAAGCTCAGCTGTATAGGATATAGCTTTAGCACAATGGACTTCAGAGGTGGGATAACTTTGACAAATCCTGTTTTGGCTGTCCTGTGTGTAGGAACTTATACCTTTCTTGCTTTAAGCGTAAGCTTTCCTTGGTAAAGTTAGTTTAGAAAAAGAGGCAAGGACGTTTTTTAAGTGTAAGGATTTGAATGTAACATTTTTATTGCAAATGAGGATGGAGTTATTTTAGTTTCAGATTAGGTTAGCAGACTTCCTCTGTCTGTTATGCCCGAATTTGGAGATCTGTAGCTGAATGGTTGTGAACAGTTTATATGCCATTTTTCAGTTCTTCACAAATTGATGAAAATATACATTAGAGATACAAGTAAGAATAATGAGAAGCTGGTGAATATGACTTTGTCAGTAATCAAATGTGGAATAAATACTTAGTTATGCATATATAGAATGTTCTTTAAAATATGACTTTTTTACAAATAACTGAATTTATGAACTAAATATCTTACTGTATGCAGGCTGCTGAAATCAAAGACACTTCTCAAAAATGTAAACAGAAGCAAGAGGTTTTGGAGATGAAAGATAAACAAGTAAGTCTTGATATTTGTACTTTTTTGGTGTTTCTTTGCTAATGTATTAATTCAGTCCTATCTGTAGCATATGCTGCATTCAGATAGAATGCTACTTCTTAAATTTGGCAGTAAAACACAGATAGGGTGGGGTTTTTTTGTGTCTTCTCTTCTGTTAGTGGAGAGGTAAACTTCTCTGACGAGGCTGCAAGAGCTTCCACGCTTCACTCTCTCCAGTCGTTAAAACGCCTATTATCAAACAGGTATTACTAAGGGACAGGTGTATGCTACATAAAATCAGTTACCTTAATACAACAAACGTAGGAGTAGGCAGTGTGTGTATGTATACTATATATTACAGGCTTTCTTGAAAAGCTACAGCCTCTATAGTACTGTAATGCACTCTGCATTAAACATGTTCTCAAATAATGTATGCAAGAGGCTAGGGTCGTTGCTTCTGTTAAGTGCGTATGTCCAGAATATGAAAGATATGTTGTAAAACAGAACTTCATCTAACCACGTGGTCAAGAAATTTATAAATTAAATGTTTAAGGGTGTAGTGTCAGTGTTGCACATTGGGTTTGTGCTGTAGGTTTTATGCAATCTTAGACTAACTTTCAAACATCTTAAGGAAGATCTTAAGCTTTAAGCTTCTGCTTTTGTAAAACTAAAGGAACTTCAAAAATTGATTTCAAGGCTTGATTGAATTTTTGCTTATGTGTTCCTAAATCTTAACAAAATCTTGTCAGTTCTTCAACTGTCATAGGTCTGCTGGAGCTATAAGAGACTCTTTACGGTTTTAGTGAAGGGTTACATCAGCATTAAATACCAGTTGCACAGATGTCCTAGTTATTTGTTGTAGGTTTTGTATGCTAAACTCCTTTAATGTTGGAAATACTCAAAATTCTTAGATTGAAGAAATTTATCAAGCTTTGAGAATGAAAAAAGATGAAGAAATGGACAGACAGAGGAAAATACAGAACACTCACAAGCTGATAGAGGACTGGAAGAATGAACTCAATACAATGGAAGTCTCTGAGAATCTTCAGCCACAAACTGATGCTCTTAATAATGAGCTGAAAAAACTACAAGAAGAAAGGGCAAATATCGATAGTGATATCAGTGATATAACAGCAGAGAAAATGAACCAAGAGAGGGAAAAGAAAAGTAAGTTACTAGGGGTTTTGTTTCTTGATTTTTCTTTTCTTTTTTTTTTTTAATGACTGTTCATACAGAATCTACTTGTCCTACTGTAGTGAAATAATTTGAGTCATTTACCTCAGGCCTCATAGCTGTGTCTTACACATATAGCAGTGCTCTTGCTCTTGTCTGTGACTGGTTTTATGAAAAGTAACAGAAACTGCAATTGACCTAAAAATCCTTCAAAAAATCAGTTTCCTCTGATCTCTGGGTAAAGAAGACTGCTTTGCCAGTTTAATTTTTTTCTGTTATTAAATTGAGGTGTGTACTGTTAGCAGGATACAGAAAAACAAAGCTGAAGGAAAAGCAGTTTGCTTTGAAGATGCAGTGTTTAAAATCATCTCCTTGTCAGTATATTAGCTATTGATGCTGCTTTTGGCCTTTCTAGATGAAGTTGAGCTAGCCTTAATAATAGTAAATTCCTTTATACTAGCCTAGGATTTACAATTAATTCGTTCTAAGATACAAAATTAAAAAAATTATAATGTAGCAGTTGTTGTATATATTCCTTGGTGAGCGTAGTATATTTGCACATACCTTTCTGTGGCACTTGTCATAGAATCCGAGAAGAAACTCATGTATAGAGAGACCGAGTGACCGAGGGAAGGAGATGCTATATATTTTACCTTGAGAAGCACAGAAAGTATTTGATCTCTGTTTCTTCTGAATAGCATGTGCATTTGCACACAGTCTATTGTCACACATTTGGTTTTCTGCAAACGTGAAATAACACTCAGAGATTTCATGTTGCTGGTCCCACTGCCTCTTTCTCTTGGCATGTTTTTGGTTTTAAATACAAAGATAGAACAAGTTTTGAAAAGAGGTGTTTTTAGGACTAAAATCCTATGTTTTTACTGCGCCACCACGTTTTGTTATAATTTGGGTAAGTCTTCCTTTTATTTTAGATTTTAAGCTTTAATAGTGCTTAATTTTTCTTTAGAATAAGCAGCATCTTGATTGTGGGAATAGAAACTCTTAATTCTTATAATCTTGTAACAACTTTATGGCTGGAGTAGCGTAGTCAATAAATATTAGGAAATGCTGGTTATAATGTGTACTTGCTATGGACTCTGTTTAAGAAACTGCCTTAAATTACAGGAATAATTGATCGCCTCGGACAACTTAATAATATAATGAATATGAAAGAAGAGAATCTTAAAGGGAGATTCCGAGACACACACTCTGCTCTTATGTGGCTAAGAAAGAACAAAGACAAGTTTAAAAAAAAAGTTTGTGAACCCATGATGCTTGAAGTAAGAAAATTTACTTACTTATCACTCTATCCAGTTAATGTTTAGTTTATTTATGCCTTGCAAGGCTTCGAAAATGACATTAAGACTTTCAAGACACATCTTGGAATTTACAATTACATGTGGGATACATTAGCATGGTGAACTGTTTGTAATTTCAATTCTTTAGGCAATGTAGTAATAATCAACATTGAGTAAGATGGGGGGGGTTCCTTTCCCTTCCCTCCTCATAAGCAATCCTTTATTAGGGACCCCCTTGCAGATTTCCTCTAAGGTACATCCAATCATTTAGACTTAAGTAGTTCTTATTTGCTGCTTAAAAAAGCAGTGATAGTTACAACTGAATACCTCCCCTTACAGCACAGCCCGCTTGGCAGCGGTTACATGTCACTGGATCCCTGGGTGTTTTTGTGGTTTGCTTTGCACAGCCAGCTACAGACACAGAAACACCTCATCTATCCCTAGTTTTGTTTTGTGTTTTGGTTTGATGGGTAGTGTATTAGCTAGGAATTGCAGGACTAAATTCTCAGAGATACTGCTTTTCTAGTGTATTCCTCCACCATTATCCCATTCATGTGCAATATGTGCTCCATATAATGTGAAGAGGATGGAGAACTCCAGTGCATTTGTCCTCTTCAGAATTGCAAGCTTATTTTGATAGTATAATGCTACAGTTTAAATTAGTTGAATGTTGAATATTTGCATACCAATTCTTATGCTTTGTGCATGCACTAGAACTATGCAAAATTACTTTTGTTTAGTATAAAATACCAAGTGTTTCCTGTTATTACCAGAACTTACAATTCTTCCTGGAAGACCACATCAAGTTAATTTTATAAATGCCTTGATAGGATGCCTTTGCTTTTACTTTAAGGACTCATTAACCTCTGTAACATCCACTAGTGTCTGAATTTTTCTTTGTTATTGTGTAAGTTAGTCTCATGTACTCATTCTAGCTTTCAAATTGCTAGTAAGTGTACCCAGCCTTTGGCTAACTTGAGATTATTAACTTGTAGTTCTGTGTAATTTTGCCTTTGTATGTGACGTTCTAGCATTAACATTTCATTCAGATAGGAAAAGCTTCACCCATGTTAGAAGTGGATTTTTTTAATGATATTTTTTTAAGTATTCAAAGAGAATGCAATCAATCCATGAAACTCTGTCTTTCAAGGGCTTCACAGTTCTGGTGATGTTCACTGTGCCCAAATCGAAGGACATATGAATAATTTAGGTTGAATGTTTCTAAACAGTGAGATACCTTTAGTAGTACTGGAGCAGAGGCACTAGACGTGAGAGGTGGTGATTGCAATTGTAAGGTTAGGGTGGAGCAGAGGAGCGGGAGGTGGTATGATGGAGACAGTGATAGCTCCAGGAATGCTGAGAAAGGATATGGATGGCTAAAAACTAAATGCAATGACATGTGAGTTACTGTAGGTTTCCTCCCAAGAGAACTGGTTGCGAAAAGACAGGGAATGTGTCTTTAAAGACATTTAAACATTGTCTTTGTTTTCATTAAATGTAGGCTTGGATATCATCTGACTGCTTAAAATGTTTTGGGGAAGGTGTTAAGTCCAATTGTATTAAATCACTTTCTCATTACCTTTCTTTATCAGATCAACATGAAAGACAATAGACATGCTAAGTATGTTGAAAATCACATTTCAGCCAATGACATGAGGGCTTTCGTTTTTGAGAGTCAAGAAGATATGGAAATGTTTCTTGTGGAGGCAAGTAGGCACAAATTTTAAAAACTGATTAAATACTGAGGTAGGAGCCTTAAACTTTGGAGTTTACCAAGTAAGTGTATTTAATAAGTTTTGATTGGCGAGATCAGCACAATAGCTAATACAAAGTATTCAAAGGTTTTCTTCTGAAATAAGGTTATTTTTTTTAAAGCTTGGACCAACTGGAAGGATGCTGGAATACTCAGAAAATATTTTTTATTCAGAAAATATTTTTTTTTTAGAAATAACTTTTGTCTTCCTTGACAACGCAATAATCACTGAGGAGAAAATACAAGTACAAGAAAATGACAAGAGCAGGAAGCTTCAAATTTAGTACAAAGCATTTCCAGTGCCTCCTGACTAAAGAGGCAAGAGGGCATCTTTTGTGAGAACACAATGATCCAACCATCAAATCAAGCTTATATTTTCTTAATACTGCTGTTTCCTGGAGAGATAAGGAGATTTTTTCCTCTGAGAGCCAGACAGATGACGCAGGAGAAAAAAGCCACAATATACAGCATTAACTGCCATAATGCTTCCTACACTGTCCATGGAATAGTGCAATAGTAATGTGACAAACTATCCTGAAATTTTTGAAGACCTATTCTGCCCTTCACAGAGGCTAGTAATTTTTATATACATGAACAGTAGTGGTGATATCTGAGGTTCTGGGCGCTTCTCTGCCTCCATGGGTGTGGAACCCAGTGCAAGGCTGCTTTAAGCAGCTGAACTGATCTTTCATTTGTATCCTCAGTCTTTTCTGACCTGACCTGTTAGGATCAGGCTTTTCAGAGCCTCTGTAGCCAGCGGTCTGCGATTATTTGTGCAAAATGGCCATACAACCTGAAAGAGGGGGCTTCTTTATGACATCCAGCTTGTCTATTTAAATTGAGAATCTGGCTCTGGGTTTCTTTGGTTGCTTTTGTTTTCTCTAATGCATAGTATTTTCATAGAGAGACATTAACTGAGCTTGGCATTTAGAGAACTCAGTCATGCCTGAGCCAGAGTGCATTTTTATGGGTTCTTCAGAGGTTGTCAGTTTGAAATAATTCCAATTCTGTGAATCAAGAATGAATTCTTGACTTTCATATAGTGAATTTTTCCGCTCTTTTTTACAAAAAAATCTAATGTAATCTATATTTAGATGCGTGATCATCAGAAACTAAGAGTGAATGCTGTATGCGCACCTGCTGAATCATGTGCTGAAAGCTTACCTTCGAGACCTATTGAAGAATTACAGTATGTATCAGATCATATCAGTAGGGAATGGTTTTAAATACAATGTTTTGGTGGTGTTGCTATATTTTAGAATTTTCTGTGCAAATCAGATTTTCACCAATTCAATTCTTTATGACCCTTCAGTAACTTCAGCTTGGTTACCTACCAGATTTGGTTTCTGATTCATGCTTTTTTTTTTTTCTTCTCTTTAGCCGATACGGATTTTTCTCATACTTACGAGAGTTATTTGATGCTCCTCGTCCTGTAATGAGTTATCTTTGCTCACAGTACCGTGTTCATGATGTCCCTGTGGGAACAGAGAAGACCAGAAACATGATTGAAAGGGTGAGATGTCCTAAATACAACAAATACACCGGTGGTCTAGAGTTTTATTTCAGAAATTCTTTAGAAAGTTAAGTGGAGAAAGCAAAAAATTGTTTTAGTCTTCAAATTGGCCTTTAGTCACTTCTTCTCACTTGAAGAGCTCATTATACACAAACATGTTGCCAGATATTTTAACAAATCCAATCAGTCTAATGCAGTACTTCACAGAAAGTTAAATATATCTTTCACCTGCATACTGTTCCAAGTCAGTTATATTAAGGTTTTTTTTATTATAATAAGTTCTACTTTAAGTGCCTGAGATATTCTGGGCAAAATTTTGATCAGTTACTAGTACATGACGATGCTGACCTGTCACAATGATTAGAAGCTCCCTTTTTTTTTTTTATATACATTAAGATGTTCAGTTTCTGGAAAATACAGTTGTATTTGGTCAGAATTGATGTGATAAATGGTATATAAACCTTTTGGATCCTTAGAAATAGACTGAGAGCTCCCACTGGGAATAATGTCCCTATCTTAGTCTTTCATGGGTTCTTGCAAGCTCATCAGTGCTGGATTATAATGGGTAACACACATGACAGGTTTCAATTTAAATCCTTATTCACTTCTCCATGTGTGCTGGACATCTGTTGCCTAGCTTGTACAGACAGGGAACTCTTGAACATAGAATCATAGAATGCTTTATGTTGGAAGGGTCCTTAAAGATCGTCTTGTTCCAACCCCCTGCCATAGGCAGGGACACCTCCACATTGACCAGGTTGCTCAAAGTCCCATCCAGCCTGGCCTTGGAACACTTCCAGGGATGGGGCCTCCAATACTTCCCTGGGCAACCTGTTCCTTTGTCTCACCACCCTCACAGTAAAGAATTTCTTCCTAGTATCTAATCTAAATCTACCCTCTTTCACTTTAAAACTGTTACCACTCGTCCTGTCGCTACACTCCCTGATAAAAAGTCCCTCCCCACCTTGTCTGTAGACCTCCTTTGGGTACTGGAAAGCTGCTATAAGCTCTCCCTGGAGCTCCATCCAACCTGGCCTTGAACACTTCAGGGATGGGACATCCTCACCTTCCCTGGGCAACCTGTTCCAGTGCGTCACCACCCTCAGAGTGAAAAATTTCTTCCTAATATCTAATCTAAATCTGCCCTCTTCCAGTTTGCAGCCATTACCCCTTGTCCTATCACAACATGCCCTTGTAAAAAGTCCCTTTCCAGCTTTCTTTTAGGCCCCCTTCAGGTACTGGAAGGCTGCTATGAGGTCTCCCTGGAGCCTTCTCTTCTCTAGACTGAACAACGCCAACTTTCTCAGCCTGTCTTCGTAGGAGAGGTGCTCCAGACCTCTTATCATCTTTGTGGCCCTCCTCTAGACCTGCTCCAACAGATACACATCCTTCTTGTGCTGAGGACTCTAAAGCTGGACACAGTACTCCAGGTGGAGTCTCACCAGAGTGGAGGAGAGAGGCAGAATCACCTTCCTTGACCCGCTGACCACGTTTCTTCTGATGCAGACCAGGATATGGTTGGCCCTCTGGGCTGAAAGCACGCATTACCAGCTCATGTTGAGCTTCTCATCAAGCAAGACTCCCAAGTCCTTCTCAGGGCTGCTTTCAAGCCATTCTCTGCCGAGCCTCTCAAGCCATTCTCTGCCCAACCTGTATTTGTGCCTGGGATTGCCATGACTCAGGTGCAAGACCTTGCACTTGGCCTGGTTGACCTTCATGAATTTGGTGTATGCCCACCTCTCAAGCCTGTCAAGGTCCCTCTGTGGTATCTCTCCCCTGCAGTGTGTCGACCACGCCACACAGCTTGGTGTTGTCAGCAAACTTGCTGAGGGTGGACTCAATCCCAATGTCCATTTCATTGACAAAGCTGTTGAACAGCACTGGTCCCAGTGCCAACCCCTGAGAATGCCACTCATCACTAGTTTCCACTTGGACATCGAGCTGTTGACCACAACTCTTTGAGTGTGATCATCCAGCCAATTCCTTATCCACCAACTGGTCCATCCATCGAATCCGCCTCTCTCCAATTTAAAGACCAGGATGTAATGTGGGACAGTGTCAAATTCCCCTTATCTACCAGTGCTGTAGCACCATCGTAGAAGGCCACCAGATTTGTTAGGCATGACTTGCTTTTGGTGATGCCATGTTGGCTGTCACCGATCACCTCCTCATTTTCCATATGCCTTAGCATAGTTTCCAGGAGGATCTGCTCCATGATCTTGCAGGGCACAGAGGTGAGACAGACCGGCCTGTAGTTCCCCAGGTCTTTTTTCCCCTTTTTAAAAGCGAGAGTTACATTTCCCGTTTTCCAGTCAGTGAGAACTTCACCAGACTGCTACAACTTTTCAAACGTAATGGAAAGTTGCTTAGCACCTTCATCCACCAGTTTCCTCAGGACCTAAGGATGTATTTCATTAGGTCCCATGAGAATGTGTACCATTAGGTTCCTTATATGGTTTCGTACTTGATTGTCACCTACAGTGGGTGGTTCTTCATTCTGACAGTCCCTGCCTTTGCCTCCTGCGACTTGAGTGGTGTGGTTAGAGCCCTTGCTGGGGAATACTGGGTCAAAAAAGTCATTGAATACCTCAGTCTTCTCCATATCCTGAGTAATCAGATCTCATGTTTCCTTCTGGAGAGGGCCCACATTTTCTCTAGTCTTTCTTTTGTCGCTGACATACTCATAGAAGTTTTTCTTGCTGCCCTTGATGTCCCTGGCCAGATTTAATTCTATCTGGGCTTTAGGTTGCCTGATTGCTGGCTGCTTGGACAGTTTTTCTGTGTTCCTCCCAGGCTACCTGTCCTTGCTTCCACCCTCTGTAGGCCTCCTTTTTGCTTTTGAGTGTGTCCATGAGCTCCTTATTCATCCATGCAGGCCTCCTGGCCTTTTTGCCTAACTTCCTCTTTTTTGGGATGCATTGCTCCTTAGCTTGGTGGAGGAGATTCTTGAATATTAACCAGCTTCCTTGGGCCCCTCTCCCCTCCAGTGCTTTATCCCATGGAACCCTACCAACAGATCCCACAAGAGGCCAGAGCCTGCTCTCCTGAAGTCCAGGGTGGTGAGCTTGCTGTGCACCCCCTTCACTGCCCTAGGGATCTTGAACTCTACCATGGTCACTGCAGCCAAGGCTGCCCTTGAGCTTGACATTCCCCGCTAGTCCCTCCTTGTTGGTAAGGACAAGATCCAGCATAGCTCCTCTCCTCGTTGGCTCCTCTACCACTTGGAGAAGAAAGTTGTCATCCATGCATTCCTCCTGGGTTGCTTGTGCCCTGCTGTTTTGTCCATCCAACAGATATTGGGGTGGTTGAAGTCCACCATGAGCACCATGGGAGCCTGTGAACAGGAGGCAGCTCCTATTTGTCTATCGAGGGCCTCATCTACTCAGTGCTCCTGGTCAGGTGACATGTAGCAGACCCCCACTGTAATGTCACCTGCCCCTGAGTTCCCTTTAATCCTGACCCATAAGCTCTCTTCTTTGAATTCAGAAGACTACTTTGGGCTCTCTGAGGACAGTAAGAGTTGCTTTTTTGAGAAACTCAGGGAACAGGCTCTGTGAATAGAGAACAATTCCTGTTTTATTTGGGGTAGCTGTTGCTCCTTCCTGTCTTCTGTGTTTCTGAGGCTCTAAGAATGAGGAGTGGGAAAGTAAGAGTGGAGGGGGTCCTACATGAAAAGCTTCTCTTTTAATGTTCTTTCTAAGCATTTTCATCTTTACACTGCAGTTCTTCCATAACTCTGTGTTTATCACCTGATGTAGCAGATTACCTATATGATGGGTCTTTGAGTTAAATTTTGTAAATCGGTAGGTATTACTCCTTAGGTACTCCTTTCCAGAACTCTGTGGGCAGCAAGTGAAAAAATCGCTGGTCTAGGGGCAAAGATGAGCCACTATTCTGAACGTGTTGCTCGTGGCACTTTCTCAGTTCACTTGTGTAAAGTTTTTTTTCTCTGTTTTTATTATTTTTGATTGAGAAATGTGTTGTTTGCAACATTTTGTTTCACACATGTCAGAGAAAGCTTTATTTTAAAAGGAGACCTGTTTCATAGAGCTGAGCATATGGAAAAAGGACTAGGATGGAGATGTTGTCAACCATAGTGTGAGCTGTAAAACGAGGTAAATGCAGTTTTCAGTGTCCTGGAATCAAATCAACAGAATATTGCTGGTGCTGTGTGTATAATCTGAAAAAATCCTTAGTCAAATTTATGCTGTGCTATGCAGGCTTTTTGCTGTTCCTGGTTTACTGGACACTTTATATTTTCTTCACTGGAAGTTCATGCATTACAGCTCACTTTATGGTTTCATCTATTAATTTCTTTATTTTGGTTCTTTGATACACTTTACGTATTACACATCTACAGCAAGTACAATCCTTGTTCATAATGCAGTACAAATAATAAGTTTTTTCCAGTGTCTATGTGTAATATCAGAATAATCAGAATCATAGTCTGTTTGACAGTATCTTATCGGTTCTTTGCTGATCAGTCTGAATTGCAAGTATAATGATGTATTAAACTTGACATCATCTTTTTGCAAAGGCTTGTTAACAAATCGGAGGCTTGCATAAACTGAAGTTCTTTACTGTGGATTTTAGGATTCCTTGTTCTGAAAAGCATTGCCTTAACTAACGCTTTTGTCAGTTTAATATTTTTGTATGTTTTTAGGTCATACAAGAAACCAAACTTAAGCAAATATACACAGCAGAAGAAAAATACATTGTTAAAGTATCTGCTTATACAAACCTAATGCTCTCTACTAACACATCCCTGAGGGTGGCACAGTTTCTCAGTAGTTCAGTGGACACAGATGAAAGAGTACAGTTGGAAAACCAGCAACAGGTAGGAATTTATTTCTGTGTTGAATATGATGAGAACTACTACCCACTTTATCGTCTAGAAAGCATACTGTACTCGCATGTGTTAGTATGGTATGTTTGTAGTAAGAATGCTAGCTAGTGGTGTGTGTTCTCTTATTTCAGGACATCAATAACACATTAAAGTCATTGGATATGCGTTTGACTACATTGTTTGAGAGACAGAAACATCTGGAACGCAGAGACAACAAGCTCAGGCAACAGAAGAAGGAGCTTGTAGAGAGAGGAAACAGGAGGAGACAGTTGGAATCAAAAATTGGTGTGAAGTATGATAGGTAGGAAACAAACCATTATCTATGAAACAGAAACAATTTTAATAGCAAAGGTAATTTGCCTTCCTTTTACTGCAGTGTGCATTCACCCTTACAAAGTAACCAGTAGTTGAGCATCAGGTATGGGTGATAAGACAAAGAAGATATTGAGAAATGGAGATTAAGACAGTATTTGAGAAACCATGTAACAATGTTCCAAATGGTTTCCTGTAATAAAATCATAGGATTCCAGTGAGAGATCATAGCACTCATTTACTCAAATATTACTGTAGTCTTCTGTCTTGGTCGCACATATCTGGTTATACCATAATGTACATAAATGGTACTAAGTAAGCATGTCAGGGATTGAGTTGGACCCTGGTTGTCCACAGTATTTGTCTTAATGTATTTTCTGGTTTTGTGGACCTCTGCAATTAGTTCTTCTGTTACTGCATTATCATAAGGGAGACCCTGGCAATGGTTCAAGAGGTGGTTCATTTCGCTTGAGCTAACACTCTCAGAAGGCAGTGTAGATAAGATTGCTTCACTCACTCCGCTGCTGTAACACAGTACCAGCAGACCTTGCACCCTCAAATGCTCCTATGTGTTCTTATGCCATGCCACTTTTCATTTTCTGAAGTTGGTGCTGGTGCCAGAATACAATTCGAAGGCAGGAAGTGGACCCTTTACTTAAACAAATATTGATTAAATCCTCCTCTTTGAAAAAATAATTATACTTTTAATTTTGAATAGGGGTAAGAATCTGTCATGGTTTTGGCCGGATTGGCCAAGCAGAACAACAGATGGCCCTTCCCCCCCTCTCTTCTCAGAGAGGAGAGGAAGAGATAAGGAGATTTATGAGTTTAGAAAAAGAACTAAACTACTTTAATGAAAATAATAATAAATAAGAAAATAGTAAATAATAATAGAATAATAAAAATGAAAGAAAAAAAGTATACAATATATACAAAACCGTATCCAGCTCCCAGGATGACGATCACATCACCAGCAGACACAGGAAAGTCCCAGACTGGAGTGAACGACGGACAGGAGCTGAATTCCAGAACGGGAGTCAGGAATGCTCGGATCGGGATCAAAGGCAGACGAACAGACAGGGTCCTCCTCAGATGTTGGCCATTGAAGAAAAGACGAGTCAGAGCCCCCCTTGCCCCTTTGATCCCTCAGCTTTTACACTGAGCATGGTGCAGATGGGATGGAATACCCTGTTGATCAGTTTTGGGTCACCTGTCCCGTCCGCTCCACCCTGCGGGTGGGACCCCTCTACGGTTCTCCATGTCCGACCCTCTAACGGGGCAAAACAGCGAAATTAGCTGACCTTGGTCATTATAGCAATAAGTGTAAGCAAGAGCCTCGCTGCATACCATTCCTTGGTACAATCAGGTCTTATCACTCTGAGAGTGAACAGTGTCTGAACAATATGCCGTTAATTTCAGAGTTTAGTCAGTTAGAAGAGGCCCAGCTAAAAAGTAAAATTACAAATCAGAAAATTGGTTCTGTTTTACCTCAAACCAGGACAGAATCCTGATACAATTACAGACAAGGGTGTTACAAGTTTTCTTGTATAATCTGGATGCCTTTCTGTAGGGATAGAAATTCTTTAAATAATCCTTGCAGTGAATATAATTATTTTCAAATATTTGTGTTTCTAATTGATACGAATATCTGAATTAAGCTGGATATAATTTTGAAAGCAATATACAGTGACACAGTCATATAGGTTGGAAGGGACTTCATGTAGTCCGTAGTCCATCAGTGTTCTCAGAGCAAGGTCAACACCTGAATCCAGATGAGGTTTTCAGGACTGTATGCCACTACACCTTGAAAGTCTCCATGGATATTGCACGACCTGTTTGGGCATCCTATTCCACTACTTGACTGTCCTTATGGGGAAAAAGTTTCTGCTCACATCCAGTCTGGATCTTTCTTGTTTCAACTTGTGTCCACTGTCTGTCATCCTTGATCTGTGCACATCCTGTCTGTGCACCTCTTACAAGAGCCTGGTTCCATCCTGTCAGTGGCCTGCTTGTAGGAAGGACAGTGGGAGTTGCTATTAGGTGCCCCAAAGCTGTCTCCTGTCTAGGGTAAACAAGCTGAGCACCCTCATGCTGTCCTTACAGGGCCTGTGCTGTAGCCCCTGGCCATCTTCGTTGCTCTCCAAGTTTGCTCCAGTTTGTTGACATTTGGGGCCGGGGCAAAACTGGGTGCAGTGCTGAACAGAAAAGTCACTCTCCTTCTGCAGGTGCTTCCATTCATACAGCTAAAGGATGCTGGGGAGCCTTGCTGCTGCCAGGGCACACTGCTGGCTTATGCTTATCTCATTGTCCTCCCGTACCTCAAGTCCTTTTCTACATAGCTCCCCAGACAGTCTGTCCGGAGCCTACATCCCTTCCAGACCCACATTCTTCACAGGGGCAGGACTCAGCATTTGTCCTTGCTGAATCTCATGAGCCTTCTGTCAACACCTACCTCCAGCCTCAGCAGACCCCTCTGAATGGCAGGCCTATTACTCCCCGCACTTTAATGTCACCTGTAGGGTCCTCCATGTCTTGCAGGGATGTTAAACAGGATGGGTCCTAGTTCTTAATCCTGTGGTACCTGACTTGATACTGGCCTCCAGGCAGAATACAACAGACAAACCGTGACCCTCTGAGCCTGACCATCCAACCACCTTTTTTTTTTTTTTTTTTTTTTAACCTATCTAGTCTTTCATCCATCCAGACTGTAGTCCTCCAACTTGAGTACAACAATATTGTGGGAGGCAGCATTGAAGAACTTAGGATAATGGGTCTGTATCCAGCTTAATGCTCCCAGGTGCAACCAGTAGTAAGGCTGAGCATGTCTTCCCAGTAGATACGTTCACACAGAGCACATCTAAACAC